>NC_090266.1:1158880449-1159518574 GCF_040414725.1 Anabrus simplex
CGTAGTTAGAATCGCTGCCCGTGAATTGCCGAATGAGTTTAATGACGCATTCTTCGTGGACGTTTCTTTCACGTTCATGGAGATCGAAGATCCTGTGAGCCAGTGTGCAAACACTGAGCGTGCATTTTGTTGTTGAAATTGGAATGTAATTGTAATTTTTGCTGCATTTGCCGTAATAAATAAATAAATAAATAAATAAATAAATAAATAAATAAATAAATAAATAAATAAATAAATAAATAAATAAATGTATAAGGCGCTCTTCTGATAAAGCTGTGTTAGTGTATTGTCTGCACTGGTGTAATGTCCGCCCCAATGTCTAAGTGGTTAGCGAATGGTCTTTGGTCCAAGGGGTCCCTAGCTGTGTGTGTGCCGTTTCCAACATTCGAATTAATCACAACTAGGGTCCCATCTTCAACAACCGCGCAGGTCGCCTATAGGTGTCAAGTCGAAAGGCCTGCACCAGGTCATTTCGGAGGCCACAGGCCATTATAGTGGTGTAATTATAAGTACAGTCCGCGAAACTTTTAGTGATACTTCGTTTTAGGAAGGGTGAGGAGTAAGGAGAGAGCTACCGCGATTCCGGTAATACTGCCAACTGAATGGAAATGAAATCTGAATTGAATCGATAGTATGATCGATCGATATGAATTTTCAAAACCGTCGTTTCCGAGTAGGAGTTCTAGATTCTTCCTGTGGTGTACTTCATTTTCCTCATTCATCTTCAAACTTAACGTATATTTTGACTTTGCTGTGTAAATAACAACACTATTTAAAGTGTTGGAATTATACCGCCAGATGCCCCACGGCGATGCATAATCGATTCATATTTTTTGTGGCAGAGGTTGCCAATACGAATCTCGGAGATAACCGAGGTCTTCCGATTCAGCACTCGGGAACTGAAGTATCACTAAAAGTTTCGCGTACTGTAATGGGCACTGAGGTAGAAAATAGATTAGGTGGGGGGAGTTAACATTTGTAGCTGAGTGGCACCCTCAATGGCTTTTCAAAAATGCGTTCGTTGTTCGAATGCCAGTCAAAGCAAGTGGCACTTCTGAAAATTCACGTACTTCGGATTCTACCTAACACTAGCGGTCCAACGGCTATGATCACAATAGCAACAATTTTAAAAAATCTACAAACTCGCCTAGGAAGAAAGCGGCCATGATCTATGTGTTTAGGTGTTATACAGGCAATCCCCTTTATTTGAGTGGGAAAACAAGGAAAATTATTCAAGTGGTCTAAGATGAAAGACAAACTCTCAACTGTCTCATCTTCAATCCTACATACCTCGCGGTCTATTGAGTATCTGGGGGTGTTTGTTATGAATTTACCAGGAAATCCCCAACTACAAAATGAAAATTTAGACAGCAATAAACCTATAATAAAATGCAAACAATAACAAATCAAATCGCATAATTGTATTCTAAAAAAAGTTGCGCAAGAATATCTCTCAACATTACATCTTACGAATTCATGCAGATTCTAAAACACCGAATTGCGTCAAAACTAGACGTGATAGGAAAAAATTAGCATCATTTTCGGAATCAGGGCAGCGATTTCTATAAGAATTACATATTTTCTATTTTACCGCAAAATCATGTTGGCTAGTGAAACATCTTTGATGGCCAAAAGAGAGATTTCAACGCTCTCCTCAGATTTGTGTTTTTTGTTTTTGTTTTTTGTTTTTTACAAGTTGCTTTACGTCGCACCGACACAGATAGCTCTTACGGCGACGATGAGACAGGAATGGGCTACAAGTGGGAAGGAAGCGACCGTAGCCTTAATTAAAACACAGCCCCAGAATTTGCCTCGTGTGGAAATTGGAAACCATGGAAAACCATTTGAGGACTGCCGACAGTTAGGTTCGAACCCACAATATCCAGAATACTGGATATTGGCCGCACTTAAGTGACTGCAGCTATCGATCTCGGTCTCAGATTTGTTACCTGAGGTTTTAGTCCCTCATATCAGTCTAAAATTCGTAGTACTTGCAGAAAACGAACTCAGACCGACCACGTGGCAAACTACTGTGCTAACCCCTAGACCACGGTGATGGCTCATAAAGAAAATTTCTGTTATTTTCAGCAATTCATGCTGGAGAGACAGGTGCTATATTAATTATATTTTTTTTAGTGGTTTAAACTTCACTCTAACACATTGAAGATTTTTGCGAGGTACGTATGGGATAAGGCTAGGATTGGTAAAGTAGAGGCCGTGGCCTTAATTACGGTACATCCCAGCATTTTCCTGGTCTGAAAATGGGAAATCACGGAAAACCAACGGTGGGATTCGAATCCGCCATCTCCCAAATGCAAGCTCACAGCTACTTGACCCTAACCGCGCGGCCATATCACTCGGTACAGTTGCGATTTGTGAACCATGACTTGATTACGAGGATTGCTACAAATAGAGTAACAGCTCTCTTATCAGGAGTATAATTCCTTCATACTTGAACTTCCGTTTCTCCATTAGTTCTGGTGAGTGTTTTTACAGTCCTTCGTCCATCCTCACGTAATCTGTAAAGTTAACTGGCAGTGAATTTTGATGGTATTTTCATCCCCAAGAGAAAGAAAATATGGATCATTGACTATAAAGTTAATGGTTGGTTTAACATTTCTAGAAGAGTGCAGCCCTTGTAAGGCAGACCCTCCGATGAGGGTGGGCGGAATCTGCCATGTGTAGGTAACTGCGTGTTATTGTGGTGGAGGTTAGTGTTATGTGTGGTGTGTGAGTTGCAGGGATGTTGGGGACAGCACAAACACCCAGCCCCCGAGCCATGGGAATTAACCAATTAAGGTTAAAATCCCCGACCCGGCCGGGAATCGAACCCGGAACCCTCTGATCCGAAGACCAGTACGCTGACCATTCAGCCAACGAGTCGGACAAAATACCGTTCATAGCAATCTACATAGCTGCGTGAAATTGATCTACACATTGATTGTTTCTGTTCATATTTTACGGAAGAATTCTTCCCTTAGGACGATAAATCGTGAACCACGCCAGACAAACTTAATTCCCCTTTGAAACAGACAGGTGAAAAGAATCGCTCAGGACCGCTTGGTGAAAACATCCCTGTACACGAAGGAAACTTCTACCAGGCGCATGTGGAAGGCTAGATCGATGTATGGAATACTGTTCGATACACACAACTGTCGAAGCCGCTTCAGACTCTCATAAAGCGAAGCTACCTCTCGAATATTCCCTGTGTAACATTGGGTACCTTTGATGTTTGCATCAAAATTATTTTGAAGCATATATTAGTTTTATTATTGGAGACAGAATTACTGTATGGTCCTATAAAACATTAGCCTATGCTAGATACAAAACTGAACCAGTTAAGTTAATTTCTTTGGTGATATCGTCCAATAGTAAAGAAAAGGAATATATTTTAATTGAAATATATTATGATTATTATTATTATTATTATTATTATTATTATTATTATTATTATTATTATTAGCTTCTACAGTTCTTATTGATCATCTTATTGATTTTACGTCTCACTAACTACTTTTACGGTTTTCGGAGACGCCGAGGTGCCGGAATTTAGTCTCTCAGGAGTTCATTTACGTGCCAGTAAATCTACCGACACGAGGCTGACTGACGTGTTTGAGCACCTTCAGATACCACCGGACTGAGCCAGGATCGAACCTGCCAAGGTGGCATCAGAAGGCCAGCGCTTTACCGTCTGAGCTACTCAACCCGGCAAGAAAATATTGGTGGTGGTTTTGGTGGTGGTTTGAAGTACAAGGGAATTAGCATTACCTTTCTGACTGCTTCCTTAACTTGGTTCATCGTAATATCACATTCAAAATGCTTTTTAAAATGGTTATTTACCCTTATTGTTCATTGTCTTTATGGGTCATTTAATGGCAAGAAGACAGAATGGGATTCAGTTGGGTGGAAATGTAGTAAACAGTTTGGTTAAGTTGATTACTTGGTTTTGATGTCAGCTTGTGTAGAAAACTTTCAGTCTACTAAATTGAAACTTCTGAAGAAGCGCTACGTGTATGATATAAAAATCATCATTTCCATTTTTACTCCCAGGATGGCAGGATAGTCATAGAAATCGACTCTAGGTGTGACGATGCTGACGCAGTGAGTTCACAGATGTGATTAATGTTACTTTGTAAGAAGGAAGTACTAAGTCCGTCGAGAGAGTAATCTAAATAATGTTTGTCCTTCATTGCTATCCCTTAAGTTTTACTTCTTGGCCTCTGCAGTCAGAGACCACTTCTCCCATCCTCCCGCGCAGTTCCTCATCCTGCAGACAGTAGCTATATCCGAAGTTCAAATAACTTCCACGATATCTACGCTATATTTTGTGACCACGCTATCACAGACTGTTCCCTCCTACTTTCGTGCCGTTGATCAATATTCTCCATCTCCTTCGTTCTTGTGCTTCGTTAACTTGTCATTTCGGAAATTTAAGGAGCGACTATAATTTAAAGCTTGATTCCGAAAGACATCGACAACTTACGAGATACGATGCGTTTGGAAAGCAAGCGGATCACTTCAAAATTTGTGTCCGGAAATCAAATAAAATAATCTTGCCTAAGGCGAAAAATATTGATGAAGGTTATCAGGAAAGTGATGAAATGAAATGAAATGTCGTATGGCTTTTAGTGTCGGGAGTGTCGGAGGACATGTTCGGCTCGCCAGGTGCAGGTCTTTCGAGTTGACTCCCGTAGGCGACCTGCGCGTCGTGATGAGGATGAAATGATGTTGAAGACAACACATACACCCAGCTCCCGTGGCAGCGAAATTAACCAATGATGGTTAAAATTCCCGACCCTGCCGGGAATCGAACCCGGGACCCTTGTTACCAAATGCCAGCACGTTAACCATTTAGCCATAGAGCCGGACAGGAAAGTGATGTCCAATAGCGATGTATGATAATTTTAGTCCAAGATACCTTGCAACATTTTAATAAAGTATTTACAAGCAACCAACAATGTACCAACATGAGTAGTGTGGCGATAGTAACTGTTGACTTTTAGGGACAAAACAATGTCTTTAATCGCCTTCTCCCTTCCAGTCTGTGAGAAAAAGATCATCACATCTTTGTTTACAAAATAATGTTTGAAGCGTCGACGTCCAACGTCGCTGTAAACTGTACATCGACACTGCATTGCTTAACGCACTCAGTCAAATGTAGCAATCCTGGAAATAGCATTCTTGTTTATGAAAATGACCACCTTCCAAATCCTAGCCACACTCTTCCCCACCTGTCAGCTTCACCGGGGGGAATTAGTTAGTCATTGTCCTTCGGGTTCTACCCAGGAGGGCTTTCAAATTCACAGCTCCGCATCGTTGTCTTCCAGCACGTTACTTAACACATAGAAACAACATTCTGACATATCGGTGTCTATTACAATTAACAAAAATTGGAGGATCATTAAACAGTTATTTTTTTCTGCGTTATGCCCAACTAAGGAGTGCGATTTAACTTATTTAGCTGATGCCGTTGCCTGTTTCTTCTCCCAAAATCTCTTGATCTTCTCGCTGTGGCTTTTCTTGCGATCTTCTGGCTATGTAAAACGGTGACTGTCGACTAATTTTCTGTCTAATACAGTGTCATCTGCAATTCCTATTTCCTGAAGATCTTTTCCAACTTCGAGCAGCCAACTGCTTCTTAGATTTTTTAGAATTGCCTTTTAGAATTCTCTTGGTCAATCTCTGATTAATCATTGTGAGAATATGTCCATAAAGTTTCAAAGTCTGAGATTTTTTCTTGAGTGTTGGCACAGGCCATGAGATATCCTTATCATCCAGATTCCCCCTGTACAAATTGGTCCAAAAATGTTCCTTCAGATTTTTCTTGCTTGCATTTCTACATCGTTAGTCAATGATCTGCCCCCGAATGATCAGAGTTTCGAATGCATTTAGTGCTTCAGGCTTGATTTTGCGTTTTGGGATATGGATTTTTCATTATATCTGTTACAAATGAGTCTGTATGCTCTTTGTACTTTAGAGATTCTTTCTTTGTTTGCTTCAAGATTCAGTCCTGAAGGTCAGATGACTTCCCCCAGGTATTTGAATTTAGATACTTGGGATATTTTGCCATATTCGGTTTTCATTTGTTGTCCATCTAGATACCGAAGAGATCCTTCCATGTAGTGGGCTTTCTGGTATGAGGTCTGGAGTCCTGTTCAGGATGCAAATTCACGGAGTTTTTCAATAGATGCAATCGCTTCCTGTCTCTTATTGGACAACACTGCTAAGTCATCATTGAAGGCCAAACACTGTAAATTAATTTTGTTTTTACGTAATCTGCCAAGGGTTATCCCTTTAACTTATTTTCTCCAAGTCCTAATCACTTTTTCCAAAAAAAAAATTAAACAATAAAGGGGACAACCCATCTCCTTGTCGGACTCCTGTTTTAACATCAAATGATTCAGACAATTCCCCAAAGAATTAAACCTTTGAAGTAGTGGCTGTTAGTGTTTGCATGATGAATTCTCTTGTTTTCATGTCTGCTTTGAATTCTTCTAATACACTTAAAACTATCGGTCTGTCTATTGAGTCATATGACTTTCTGAAGTCCACAAAAGTAATCACCGTTTGCCTGATTTTGCGAATTTGTAGGATGGTCTTGAGGTTATCATCATCATTATTATTATTATTATTATTATTTTATCCAGTGTCTGTGACTCTGATAAGGAGTAACGTAAAGCTGAAAACAAAATTTCTTTCCTTCCTTCTTTGCGATAATTTTGCGCTCTCCATAAAGCTTCAAAGTTTTACTCCAGACACGGTTAACAAGTGACAATTAAACAACCTGCTACTCTGTACTTCAGCGCAAGTATTTTCTGTAATTACTTGAATCATTCTGAAAACATAAAGATCCCCTTGAGTGTTCGCATTTTACTTGCGTGTGTGGGATATTTTTTTCGATTGTAAAGCTCTTCCGGTTTCTATCTGGTAACAAGTCCACACTCGAAAACGTGGCTTAAGCCAGTCAGATTACTTGTCAGATTTATATTAGAGGATGACTGACAACTGAAGACGAAAGGCGAACTAAAAATATATTTAACAAAGAACAATTTCCTCCTCCAGTCGGGCTCACTCCACTGGCTGAAATGTTCGTTTGGCGTTCTGTCAGCCCCTATTGCAAGGTTCACTTCATACGCTGAAACTTTGTTGACCTGAATTTTGTATATAACATAGGGCATGGATGGCGAACCTATGACACGCGTGCCCCTTTTTTTAAACATCTCATTTATTTACATATAATAGTTAATACATAAAATTATTTCAACTGTTTAACAAATGAACACACAATTAGCTAGAGAAAAACACAAACAAAAAACCCTCTTTACAACTTCTTGTTGCCTAATGTTCATGAATTATTTGAAGTCTCAGAATATCACAATAATGCACGTCTGTAGATGAGAAGAATCAACAAATTAATGAATCACACAAACATATATCACACTTTTATACAGTCTATCTTGATTTTTTTAAATTTATCCTTGGCACTTCCAGCACTTCACACTTACAGAACACTACTTAGCTGCTCTACATATTCTTCCAACCATATCTTCCTTTTCGGACACTGAATGCACATTAAAACACAGTCACTTATCTCGGACATTCTTTCGAGTTCACTGTAAGGCTCAGAAGATTTCATCACACAGTCGACATATCAACCTAAAGTACCACGACAGCACAGTTCAGTTGCGGTGGTTGTAAACTAAATGTAGGGCGATCACCCATTCAGGTATGGCATATGTGTTCGGACGTTCGATGATGAACTTCAGCATCTGTTTAAATTTATTCCATGTCGGTCGAATTTTTGCACAAGTTGTGAGTCTGTGTTGGATTGTGTCTTTATGATGACAGAAGTTGCACAAATCCGTCTCCATCATATGAATATGATGAAGTCGGCTGTTTGTCGGTATAATGTCATGGATTACTTTATACCAACTTTCTTTTACTATGTCTGGAATTATCCGATTGGAGATATTCCGTCATACTCAATTCCAGTTGATTATCATAGCTGCTTTCGTTATGCTAGAGCTAAATACCGTTGAGATAGTATACAATTATAAACCCTTTCCGTTGAGACTTCTGAAGATGTGACAACGCGCTTTGGCGTATAACTTAACTCGACTCTCAGATAATATTAGAACTTTATTTTTATTATTGACCAATTACTCGCTTTTAATATCCCGAATTACATATAAAGAATTTATTGTACTTCCTGGTATCGCACCAGACTGGTGTTCGGATGCGGCGTCCTCCGCAAACGCAGTTAGTCTCTTTTTCACACATTCAGTTAATAGCTTACAGTCAAAATTTAAGAACGTTATGGGCCGAAAGTCAGATAACTTGGCTGGATTTGTCATCTTGGGGAGAAGGACCACAAGGCCTTCTTTCATTTTCTCGATGTTCCTTTCTGGATTACAGGCATCATTCATTGCTACAACAAGTTCGTCTCTAATGATGGACCAAAATGTCATGCAGAAAGCTCTCCCTAGACCATCGGGACCAGGAGATTTGTTCGGTGTGCTTTGTAGTATTGCTTGCTGGATTCCTACTAAGGTGATGACCTGGGTCAAACTTTCTTGTTCCCTATGCGGAATTATTCCTCTTATACCACCAAAGAATGGGTGTTGTTGATTTATAATGTTGGGCGACTCTTCTTTATACAAGGACTGAAAAAAGCTCTCCGCCATCCCTTTTATTATTTCGGGGCTATTCGTTATTTGTACATTACTTGTTGCGATGTGATGGACGTATTTTTGACGTCCTATCCTGCAATTCCTTATAAGGTGGTAACTAGAAGGAGACTCGTTGGCAAGATTTTGAAGATCTTGCGCTTGAATTTTCAAACCTTCCGTTTTTCGTCGCTGTATCGTTAGTAGTTGCGTTCTTGCATTCTTTATTCTTCGATATGTATCAGGGTTGGTAGGATCCTCCTTATGTAACTGTCTTAAGCATTTATAGTATAATTCTGTCGTTAGGTATAACTGCCTTCTCTTCTCGTCACTGTATGTCTTCAATAGCCAGATCGTGCGAGGTTTAGCATATAACAGCCACCAGTCAAGAGTATCTCTATATAGGGACATGTATGTTTTCTTTTTTTGCCCTTCAGTGAAAAATCTTTCCTGTAAGTCCACGTTCTTCAAAATAGATTCATTTAACCTCTAAATTCCTCGTCCGGGTCTTGGTCCCCACTCAGGTAGTCGGATCTTACAGATAAACGCACAATGGTTTGAAAATTCCACTGGGCATACATCTGCTCCCTCACTTGGTCTTTCAGTCCCCCGCTGACATATATTCTATCTAGTCGAGAAGCGCCACCTTGGTAATATTACGTATATCCAGCTGACCTCTGTTGCTTCACTTCCCATGTGTCTTTTAGACGTAGCCCTTTTATTAAATCAGATAGCGCGGGACATCCCTGGAACTGTCCTGTTTGGTATTTAGGAGATAGTACTGCGTTGAAATCGCCTTCAAGTATCATATTGTCTCTATGTCTGTAAATAAGTGGAAGGATATATGTGGTATAGAACAGCCGTCCTTGCGTCCTTGCGTCCTTGCTTGTGAGCCTGATGGCGCATGGATGTTTACAGTTAGTAAGTCCCGAATACGTATGCTGATTCCTCGAGAATTTGGTAGGAGTATTGTGTCCGAGTATGGTATATCGCACTTAATGTATACGGCTATACAGCGTTTGTGCTCGTTAACATAATACGTTTATCGTGTCCAGGAATTGTAGCAAGGTCTTCGGTTGCCACGTCTTGTAATATAAATATATCCACGTCCTGGTAACGAATAAGCTGTTTAAGAAGCGACTGTTTACTTGCAGTTTGTATACAATTTGTATTTAGTGTCATCAATGTGTATGTTAACAACATCCTCGTGAGAATACGCATGTTTCTTCTCCTAATAAATTCAAGTGAGATGGGGGGAGGGAATCTATCGTCTATCTTCTACTCTACTCCCCTGTAGCCACGGGTCTCTGCCGTTGTATGGCTTCTGTGTTTCCATCGAACAAGTTGAAACGTGCTCTTTGAATGGGCATAACGAAGAAAGAAGAAGAAGAATTTCACTGTGTGATTTTAACGAATCGTTATTCTTTTGATCATCCTGAATGGTTTATCACAACGAAAAGTGTTCTCTTTTGTGATTGGTGCAATGACTTGTTCTTCATTCGTAAATTAAAAGTCTGTTTTGATAATTTTATGAACTCTGACGATGTTACTTCTGTCTCCCAAAGGTCAATGTTTTCCATTAGAAATTAGTTTATATTGTGCGAACAAAGTAAACATTATGTGGCACTTACAACGAAAACAACAACGTTGTGTTTTCCCTCTCTGGAAGTAGGATGGGCTTCTCGTTACTTTAGAAATTACCTCTTGGTCAGTGATGAATGTTTTTAGAAATCATAAGTTGCTCGGCTTCGTTTTGATTCCAAGTAAAACTGTATGTACCATTGCTTATAATTACATGGGTTATATCATAGAATCAATGTGCTTAGCATTTATTACTTGCTTTCTAGTATACAGGGTGAATTGGACATTTATACGGTGATAACAAACGTTAATCCCCTTTGCAATAATAGGTTTACAGTTGAACCTTACTTATACGTATATCAAGGGGAAGGGAAAAAACTACTTGTAAATCAGAATTACTTAGAAATCAGACTTACGCAATGCTTCACCATATTTACCGAAAAACCAATGTATTAGGCCTACATGTGTAAACCCTTGCAAACAATAAATATATTAAGACAGAAAATATTATTTGAACTTGGTCCAGCCTTAAAGAAATCAGATAGTTTGGCTTGTTTCACTTTTCTTGTATTAAGGCCATAAATCTCCTTTAGCAAACTTAGTAATGAATTCAAAGCATTTTCACTTCAACTTTTCGCACTGATGTAACGCCTACACACTTCGATTGCACTTAACACTTCACTTTCAGGTGTCAAGATTCAAGTCGTTATCACCATCTCCAGTGTCACTATCGCTTGTAGCTGGTCCATCACCATCACCGCCGCGTTGTTGGCATAGATCAGCAATAATCTCTTCATCCGGTAGTTCTCCACAAAAGTATACAATTCTACACCCTCCGGTAGCGTTAGCTCATTGCCAGACAAAACTTTGTCGCCATAATCATCATTAGAGGCAGCCTCTTCTAGTAAGACACCAGGTTTGCGGAAACAGTTGCCGATTGTGGAGGATGACACCTGCTTCTAGGCAGCCGAAACAAAATCCATGGCTTGTAGCAAATTAATGGAGATAGGTTCATTTCCTGCATCACTCAGTGTTATTAAATGTCGAACCAGCAATTTTCTATAATGCACTTTGAAATTTGCAATGATGCCCAAATAGAGCTGTTGTAGAATACTGGTACTGTACGAGGGAAAAAATTCCACTCGGACATTACCCAGAAGGATTTGAGGTGGATGTGCTGCACACCGATCCATAAGAAGAAGGATATTCTGTTTCTTTTTCTTTTTAATGTCCAGTTTTTCAACCGCTGTTCCATTGGATTCACATTCCGTAGGTTTTGTTTTCGCATCCTTAAAACACCTCGGATTCTTCGATTTTCCTATCACAAGTGGAGGAAGTTTGTCAGATCCATCTGCATTGGTGGCGAGAAGTACAGTTACACGAATTTCACTTTTCTTCCCTCCATGGCATGAGTCACCTTTTTCAGCTAATGTTTTATTTTGAAGGAGATTGTAGAATAGGCCGGTCTCATCACAGTTGTAGATGTCTGGAGGCTGATAATCGCTTACGATACCCGGCAGAACCTCTTCTTTCCAGTGTTGCACCGTGACGTCGTCCACAGATTTTGAGTCACCGCAAATTGTTCTCCCTGTGATTCCATGACGATCTTTAAATACTTGTAACCATCCTGATGAAGCCTTGAAAACATCAGTGATACTCCTAATTTTAGCTAAATCTATCGCCTTTCCCTTCAGCATGTCTCCACTAATTGGTAGTGCTGCAGCCCGCTTTTGCTGGAACCGTGTGAAAAGTGCTTTCTCCAAATCTACGTACCTTCCTTCTTGCTGACGGTTGTTCTTTGCTGATTTTGAACCCAGTTTTAAGAAGTCATCCATAACAGTGTTTCTTTTACTGATGACTGTACATAACGTTGTATAAGCAATCCCTAAGGCTGAAGCAATTTCAGTTTTTGTTTTGTGTGGATTAGCGTCCACTTCTCGTATAACTTTTCCTTTTTCTGTTCAATCAAAAGCAACTGAATGACAAACTACTGTTCAACAGTCAACACCGGATACCGGCATCGTAGACATTTTACTTCTCCGTTGTTCCCATGAAAGACATTCTCATATTCAAACAAATTTACTGTATTTTCGTTTGTTTCCGCACCAAAATCGCCCACTTTGCTTATAATGTATCTTAATCTTTGGCGGCGTGTCAAAAACGACGAAGGTAGTGGAGGAGCGAAGGGGACTCGCCTTTGTTAAGCCGCCAGTAAGTAAGGGTCAACAATGTCACTCGGCGAAACTCTTTGTGTTCTGTTTCAGCACCGAAACCCGATCGCTCTACTTCCGCCTACGCCGACAAAGAGGAAACTTCGAAAGTACCGTAGTTTCTTTTTGAGAAGTACACTCTCATTGACATTACTCAAAACTCAGTTATATTTCACTGACAATTAATACGTATAACAGCGAATTACGTATAAACGGATTACGTATAAATAAGGTTGAATTAATACGTTTTTAAATTATACTTTGTCGGGACCTAAAGGAAATTACCTACAAATACGAATTACGTAGAACCGAGTTACGTATAAAGCAGGTTCAGCTGTATTTTCGAAATTGAGCAGTAGCCTTCGTGAGGAAAAACTAAGTGTATTTCATATTTGAAACGCTTTGCAGTGTGAACGAAACTGTTACAGTAGTTACGTACCATTCACTCCTAGTGGCAAATGTGCAGATGAGGGCAACGTTATGGACAGTGCACCTGAACCGATCTTTAACCTCCAATGAATGAAGAAATCCCTGCTGTCCGCGTATAGACAGAAGACAAATGGGCAAATATCCATCACTCCCAGGATTTGAACCTCAGTTCTTCGAGTTGTAATCGTACCTTCCACTGAAATGAAATGTCGTATGGCTTTTAGTGCCGGGATATCCCAGAACGGGTTCGACTCGCCAGGTGCAGGTCTTTCTATTTGACGCCCGTAGGTGACCTGCGCGTCATGATGAGGATGAAATGATGATGAAGATAACACATACACCCAGCCCCCGTGCCATTGGAATTAACCAATTAAGGTTAAAATCCCCGACCCGGCCGGGAATCGAACCCGGGACCCTCTGAACCGCAGGCCAGTACGCTGACCGTTCAGCCAACGAGTCCGGTGTATTTTCCACTGAGATATTATTATTATTATTATTATTATTATTATTATTATTATTATTATTATTATTATTATTATTATTATTATTATTATTATTATTATTATTATTATTATCACCATCAATACGTCACCTGAATATAGCCTACTCGTTGAATATGAACGCAGATGTACTGTGTAGCTGCTGACATCTGAGTCAAAGTGAACTGATTAATAAATTGCTGGTAATCAATAAGCTCGTCGCTAACGGCTTGTTGAAAATGATGCGTGTAATGTGCATTGTCCTCTAGTCCGCTAATTATCTAGCTTTAGCAGCATTTTTATGGAACCGCTCTGGTTTCTGCGCTCTTAATACATTCCGGGTACTTTTAGTTATTCATGGCCGTCTCCCGCTCGCCAACCATCGGTCTGTTAATGCACTTCACCTGCCGTGGCCTTTCATGACATCCCCATTAATGACTTCTCTCGCTGATAGACTGGATGAGTGTTCCACTGATTTGCAGAGGCTGTAGGTCTTGTTGCGTTTCAATGTTATTTGTTTCTGAAGATCAGATGTGCGTAAAATTATAATTATTCATCGCTACGCCTATCATTTATTTGATCTAAAACAGGCAAGTAATTATGGCTTTGAAAATAACAAAATATGACACAAAATCTTGGAAATATGACGCAAAGTAAATTAAATATTGCCCAAAAATTGTTTCGAAAAGACGTCTCTTAATCGTCATTCTAATGAAAAGAGAATGGAGAATATTGACTTCTAACAACAACGGCAGACTTTTCGCAATATAATAATAATAATAATAATAATAATAATAATAATAATAATAATAATAGGGTCCTAGGAGTCAACCTAGGAAGGGACTTCACGGCCCTGGCAAATGGGAGTGAAATGCGACCATCTGCAACAATAAACTATTGGATTCAGCAAGAGAATCCAACTAGCCTCTTTCACTCCAACTCCAGCACGTAACCTACAAGAGGTGCCCCTGTTAAGCCGAGCAATCCAGTGGAAGGTTGGGTAACCAATCCCAGCGGGAAACTGGGTCGGTGAACCGATCAGTGCTGGGGGCTCCAAGGCTCACAACCTTGGTAGTACCTTGGTCGGTGCAAAATATCACCGATCCCATTCTACAGTTTTTCAACTGTGAAAAAAGCAATGAGGAAATTTCAGTTAAAGCTACTACCCTAGGTGGTAACCAATCCACCGTCGCCTTGTACGACGTTAGCGGGCCTTCGGATTCTGGGGAGCCTGCACCGACATGCTTGGAGGTATCGGAGATTCCACGAAAGATCAAACATAGAGCAAAAAATTTCTTTGCTACCTTTAATGCCAATTCTCTCCAGAAGGTAGGAAAACTGAAACAGCTCACAGATATCCTATCGCAACAGCAAATTTTGATTGCAGCAATTCAGAAAACGAGATTTACAGATGAGCAGGCCTTTGAATCTGATGGTTACAGGATCTTCAAGGGTAAACCTGGTAAACGTGTCATACAAACTGTCCCCCACCTAGGCACAGCATTTGTAGTCAACAAAATGATTCTGGACTCAATAACAAATTTCACCTCTGTGAATAGCAGAGTCTCTACTCTGTCCTTTCGAAGCACAAACAAAATGTATACTATTGTAAACGTTCATGCGCCGATCAACCAAGCGAACAAGAGAGACCCAGAGGGAACTGATAGGTTCTGGGAAGAACTTGAGGAGATTTTATTCAAGATTCCAGACAAACATACCATAATCATGCTTGGAGATTTCAATGCCCATGTAGGCAAGGAGAGAAAGTTCCGAAACATCATAGGAAACTATCCTGCTCACCAGAGAACAAATCGTACTGGAGAAAGGCTAATAGAGCTGTGTAAGGCATTTAACCTCGTAATGAAGTCTACTGCTTTTAAACACCTGCCCAAGAAACAGAAGACCTGGAAATCCCCAAATCACCACCTTGGTGAATTCCAGATTGATCATGTCGCGATCGCGCGGAAGGCTCAAAGAGAAATTCAGAATGTTAAAGTTCTAAGACAAGCAAAACTGAACTCAGACCACTATCTATCCAAGATAAAAATCAAACTGCTCCCGAGAAACACAAGGAGAGTTCGAGCCAAAAGGATTGAAAGATTTGATAGAGAAAAACTAGGATCTAACCATGAATTCACTCAGAAACTACAATCGGTGGATGCAGAGAACTGGGAACAACTGCGCGAGGCCCTGGTCAAAACAGCCAAAGAGACGGTTCAGCTTACTAAGCCCAGGAAGCATGCTTGGTGGAACAGTGAATGCGATGCAGCGATAAGGCAAAGACAGTTCGCCTGGCAGAAATGGAACTCGCTAAAGAACCAAGTCAACTGGACAAACTTCGTGAATGAGAGAAAGTGTGCAGCCAAAACCATCCGCAGCGTTAAACGTGCTTTTGTTAAACACCAGCTGGCTCAAATTGAGCAGGATTTCAAGAAGAACAATACACGCGACTTTTATAAAACATTTAAAAGCAACCTGAGGAAATACGATCCACCAAGCCTACAGTTCAGAGATTCCAATGGAAACCTAACCCATAACGACAAGGAAAACTGCCGGATCCTTGTAAAATACTTCGAATCCCTTCTTAACTGCGAGGCCCCAATGTCCAGATTCACATTTGAAGATAAAACAACAGTTCACCGAGATTCAGCTCCACCTACGAAAGAGGAAGTCGGACAGATTATCCAATCCTTGAAGAATAATAAAGCGCCGGGCGAAGATTCGATAATAGCTGAATTGTGGAAGTTTGCTTGTGACAATGCAGTGGAAAAATTAACGGACATCATACATGAAATCTGGAACACTGAAAGACTTCCAAGTGACTGGACATCTGCCCTAATCCACCCACTTCATAAGAAAGGCGACAAGTCGGATGTTAACAACTATCGCGGCATCTCCCTCCTACTTATAACCTACAAAATTCTCTCGAAAGCTCTTCAAATCAGGGCAGAAGAACAGCTAGATCCAGAGCTGGGTGATTACCAAGGAGGTTTCAGGAAAGGACGGTCAT
The DNA here is from genome assembly GCF_040414725.1 of Anabrus simplex. Taxonomy (NCBI): domain Eukaryota; kingdom Metazoa; phylum Arthropoda; class Insecta; order Orthoptera; family Tettigoniidae; genus Anabrus; species Anabrus simplex. The sequence goes on from NC_090266.1 coordinate 1,158,896,825, forward strand.
GTGTGGAGCAGATTATGAATCTGAAATCTGTCCTTTCATATCTTAAACTAAGGAGCAAGCCTTTTGTTGTAACGTTCATCGACTTTAAGAAGGCCTATGATTCAATTGATGGAACTACCCTACTTCAGATCTTAAAGGAATTTGGCTTGGACGGTAAAACAAGAGTGATCATGCAACAGACTCTCACCAACACTATCTCAAAGGTGTTTAGAGGAGAGATTTCAGAGGCCTTTGAAGTACGGACAGGAGTTAGGCAAGGAGATGGTCTCTAGCCTCTGTTGTTCAACTGCGTTCTTGAGAAAGTGATCCGTGAATGGCGCAGAGAAATGACTTATGAAGGAGTCGAAACCGGAGTCAGACTAGGCAACAAGAACAAGAACCTTTCAATTGACTGTCTAGCATTTGCAGATGATCTTGCGGTTTTCGCTGATTCCTTGGATGTGGCCACGAAGCAGATCAACCAGCTTCAAACACAAGCTGCAAAGGCGGGCCTCCAAATCTCCTTTGAGAAAACGAAATTCATTACAAATATCAAACTGGCGCCAAGTGATCTAGAAGGGACTCACGGAAAAGTCAAGCGAGTTGAAAAATTTAAGTATCTTGGTGAATGGATAGAACCTAACTTGTCCGAAAAAGAAGCCTTTTCTTCACGCATGAATAAAATGGAAATGGCTTACCATCTGACTAAAAATGTCTATAACAAAAGATCTATATCTCTGAATGCAAAAATCAAACACTATTGCACTGTTATCCGGCCAGAGGCTCTATATGCTGCGGAATGTCTCGCCATGAACAAAAAAGGCATGATGGAGAAATTGGAGGCCAAGGAAAGAAAGATTTTGAGAAAAATCTTAGGTCCAGTCAAAGACAACGGCGAGTTTAGGAGACGGCACAACCAGGAGTTGTACTCGCATGTGGAGAAAATAACTGATGTGATGCGAAAAAGGAGGATTACTTTTTATGGACACATGGCCCAAATGAATTCAACAAGGTTAACCAACCGCATTTTCACTTTCCTCCAAGAGAAAAAGGCAAAGGGGGCATGGTTCATTGAGGTACAGAAAGATCTGCAGGAGATTGGGATCTCATTTGAAGATATCCAGGAGCGTGTCCCAATTAAGAAAAAACTCCAAGAACATCAGAGTTTCCTACCAAAGCCGAAGATGAAAACTGGAAAGGCATGGACGGAAGAACGAAAGGAGCAACACCGTATACGAATGAAGGAATACTGGACCAACATTAAAGCTCAAGGGAAACAGTTGAAATGACGTGGTCCTTAGTTGGCCGAAACGAAACAATAATAATAATAATAATAATAATAATAATAATAATAATGGTTTTATGTCCCACTAACTACTTTCGACGGTTTTTGCAGACGCCGAAGTGCTGGAATTTTGTCCCGCAGGAACTCGTTTACGTGCCAATAAATCTACCGTCACGAAGCTGACGTATTTGAGCACCTTCAAATACCACCGCACTGCGCCATAATCGAACCTGCCAAGTTGGGGTCAGAAGGCCAGCACCTCAACCGTCTGAGCAACTCACAGCGGCTGTTCGCAACATAAAAATGTATAATAAATTGAATTAATTTCTCCCTCGAAAACAAGAAATTGGGTTGAACTGAATTCACACTTCACTGCAGAGAAAAATCCAACGTCTGTCTTTTGCACAACTGATGATTTCATAGTGAACGCAACGGCTGGGGAGCCAATCCTAGCATTCGGTAGACGCGTGGATTCGAACGCTATCGTTGGCTGTCCTGAAAATGGTTTTCTGTAGTTTACCATTTTCACTCCCAAGCAAATCGTGGGGCAGTTCGTATTCATAGGACTCAGACGATTCCGTCGACCTCCTCACGTAATTTCATTCACCATCACCAGTTCCTCAACTGGGGTTGACGTCAGGAAGGGCATCCGGCCGTGAAAACATCCACAGAAATTCATCTCACCTCATCGCAAACACCGTATCACGGAAATTGGAGTAACGGGTTAGACATACATTATTATTATTATTATTATTATTATTATTATTATTATTATTATTATTATTATTATTATTATTATTATTATTATTATTGTTGTTGTTGTTGTACCGGGCGGTACACCCCTAACCGCACCTTTAAATCTTGCGCCAATAAATCCTCCTCTACAGGAGAAACTCTGAATTTAAAACTGGACCTACTTAAACCTTTCCTCTGAAGATGTCACTTTGTGAATTTCGACGTGTTTTTGTTTAGTATTTATCAAGAAGCTTGGACATTCTCTCATAGATGCCTCTGCAAAAAACTATGATCATGCACCCTGGTGCGAAGTGAAGGAACTTTATTTGAAGAAATTTTGTATTCGCAGTTTGTTCTTTATTAAATTTAGTGCATTCATTTTTGGGTTGGCAATATTTATCCTGTATTTCCGTCTGTTTTGATTTTAACCAATCAAGAATTTCTGTAATTAATTTTCTACCAATCACAGGTTTCTTCCTCGATTTTGGTGTGTAACTCTAAGCGACCCAATAAAATTAAGTGGGTGTGGCTGTTTTATTCATGAAAGGTCTCGAACTTTCCCCGAGAGTATAAACACTGCTGATTTTCACGTCTCCTGCCACTTCATCAACATCTAACTTAGTGTATGGACGTGTAGCAGGAGGCGGGAAGCGCCTCTTTCATCAGGCAGCAGCTCTTCAGTAAGGTAATGGCCGTTTAACATCTTCATTTTCTTGCTAGCTCAGCAGTTTAACCCGCGGGAAATGTCCGAAACTTTTACCATGTAACCTACTTTTCTGTAATGTAATTTTTGCCGGCGTATGTAAATATATTTAACTATAAATCGGGGATAGAGAGTGCCTTATCCTCTCGAGCTCCCCTTCATTTTGATTTGAGGTGACTACGTTTTGGTAACTGATTTTCTTCTCTTCCCTAATGTTTAAATTTCTTCCTTATATGGCTCACCTCCATAGTTTGGGAATAGCCTCTGTTTCATCGGCCTAGTGCCTTTTAGGTTTTAAGAAGTTTCATGTAGGAGTGCAAGTACACGCCTCCATTCAACTTGGTGTTGCGGGTCAATTACTTAACCTGTTATTTTCTGTTATGGCCCAGTAGGTTGGGTACGAGATACCCCTGTTTCATTTGTTGTAAGTTGTGCCTTGGTGGCAATTTATTGTAAAGTCTGACATTGCCTTAAATAGGCTTGAAAAACTGAGAGCGCGTCTGCTCTTCTCTTGTGTTGTAAGAAGTCCTCTGGGAGGCTTGAGGTTAAAAGTTGGGAGCAAGTGTTCCATGTGGTAGGGGTTTTCTGCCTCTTTGAACAAATTGTGCTTTTGTAAAAATAGGGGCGTGTAGCCCGAGAGAATAAAAGTTCTGGGATTTTGGATCTTCTAGTCTTGTTTACAAATTGTTATTCCTAAAGTAAATGTTGTTAAGATTTTGTCGTTGATTGATTGTTAAAATTCAAAAATATAACCTTTATTTGAAATTTTAAAATTAACTTTGATTCTGTAGTTAGACCCATTCATCTCGGCACCTTCTTTCACCTCTGCTAATCCACCAAACCACGGTAACCATTATTATTATTATTATTATTATTATTATTATTATTATTATTATTATTATTATTATTATTATTATTATTATTATTATTATTATTATTATTATTATTATTATTATTATTAATATTATGCCTTTGCTGGCAGGACCTAGTGTTTACAGTGCACTATGTCTTTTGGCATGGGCTAGAGCTATTTTGTTACTTTCATGGATCTTTCTCTGTCTTATTCTTGGCTTTGACAATATGAAATTGACTGAGGTATGAGCGATGCTAGTAATGCCATTCCTTGTGCAGCCAATCACTGCTATGAATGGTGTGGAAATGTCGCTCATAGGGTCGGCTGGTGTATGCATTTCAGTGGGCTTGGCAGACTGGTATGTAATAGCAACTTCTGGCTCGGTGGGGAAAGCAACGGGAAACTACCTCACACCTCATTTCCCTAGTATGCCTCTTCAGTGATGCCTAGACCATCTATGACAGCTGATGTCAGAGCTGTTGAGGATCCAACCAGCCTTATGGCTGAAGACTGAACATACATATTATTATTATTATTATTATTATTATTATTATTATTATTATTATTATTGAAAGCCTTCGTGGCTCAGGCGGTAGAGCGCCGGCCTCTCACCGCTGGGTTGCGTGGTTTCATCTGTCAGATATTAGTCATTGCCCCAGAGGAGTGCGACATGCTTCAGCAGCCGGCACAATTCCTATTCTCGCTGCTACATGGGGCTTCATTCATTTCATTCCTGACCCGGCCGAATGACTGGAAATAGGCTATGAATTATTATTATTATTATTATTATTATTATTATTATTATTATTATTATTATTATTATTATTATTATTATCATACGACTCAGTGACTATGCCAAAATATCAGTTTGGTAATAAATCCTAACAAAACCCAGACTATTACCATAAGAAACCATAACTCGTTAAAAATGTAGACATATACCGGTACCCCCAATTATGTTGAAGAATACCGTCGTGCCCTACTGTACGTTAGTAAGAAACCTATGTGTTACGATGCTGCGAAATTGAATGTAACTGAAGACGTGGCAATTACCTAATGCCGCAAAATTCAGAAATCGCCTTTCTCCTCTCAAACTCTACTAATAATTTCCAAACAATCTTAAAATATTTCTGGGTCAATCCTAATTTTACCTGTTCTAGACTACCGTAGCCCTTGACTTGCGGGTATATCTCAAGAGAGTAATAAGATGCTAGGTGTTTAAACACCCGTGTTAGATTCATATTCAAGCTGCGATATGATTCTCACATTTCACCATATCACGGGGAGTCATCAGGGCTTCGCGCGCACGAGCGGTCGCAGTCTCCACATGTTGCCCTTTCTGCATGGAGTTATAAATTCAGGTGTAGCGAATTATCAAAATTTAAGACCAGCTCTCACTTTGTGGAATGAAATGGAATCGAACTGATCATCATTTCCTTTTACCATATGTTTAAATAGGAAGTAGAGACTGCGATCATTATGCATAGAGTCAAATCGAAACGAACCGCGTAGGTTTCTCTGCCAACAATATTTGTCGACTAGTGGATTGGAATCGAACAGGTCCATGCAACTTCGCTGACGATCGGGATTTTTCGTATCGCCGTGTGGCGAAAAATCTGCTATCACTTATATACAGGTATAGCCGGGAAGATTTTTCTCACCGTTGCTATTCACCTTACGAATCATGAACACCGTAAAACTAATTACACTTAAGAAAATGGAAATTGCAACACCATGAAGGCATTGGTCGTTTGTGTTGATTTTCAAGATATGGAACAAAGCCATGTAGGTATGTAAACGATCAAAGTTTCAGACCCATTGGATTGTTGCTACAGGTCTCCCCGCGTGATTGGTCGCGGAGGAATCAACTCCAGTATAAGGACTCTGGTGTAGCGTAGTTGACTTGCAGTCTGTGCAGTGAAGTGTTCCCCGCCAAACATGCCTCGACGACAGAGAAGAGCACGCTATCAACAATTGTCGCCATTTGAGAGGGCTCGGATAATTGGGCTGTGTGAAGCTGGATTATCGCTAAGGACTGTCGCTGCACGTGTTGGCCGACAGGCATCTACGATACAACGTGTATGGCAGCAGTGGTCAAATGAAGGTACCCACACTCGTAGACCTGGCACAGGCCCAGCGCGACGGACAACTGTGAAAGAGGATCGCCGCATAATTCGGATGGCCTGGATGGAACCCCATGCAACAGCAGCGCAAATTCGAGCAGCTGTGGCACCCCACGTTACACAACAAACAGTTGGTAATCGCCTGCGTGCGGCTGGCTTACGAGCCCGTGTCCCTGCACAACAGCGACGTGTAAGGCTGGCCTGGTGTCGAGAAAGATCGACGTGGGTCGACGAATGGCATAGGGTCGTCTTTAGTGATGAATCGCGCTTCTGTCTTGCCCGCAGTGGTCGCCGGAATCGTGTGCGCCGACGTACCGGGGAGACGGGCCGCCCAGATCTTATTGTTGAGAGGCACACAGGGCCAACACCAAGCATTATGGTCTGGGGAGCTATTGGCTTTAATGTGAAATCACAATTAGTGCTTGTTGAGGGAACTATGACTGCTCGACAGTACGTTGATGGGGTACTCAATCCAGTGGTTGTCCGTATGATGGCGAACATTGCTAATGGGATGTTTCAACAGGACAATGTCCGACTCGTTGGCTGAATGGTCAGCGTACTGGCCTTCGGTTCAGAGGGTCCCGGGTTCGATTCCCGGCCGGGTGGGGAATTTTAACCTTCATTGGTTAATTCCAATGGCCCGGGGGCTGGGTGTTTGTGCAGTCCCCAACATCCCTGCAACTTACACACCACACATTACACTATCCTCCACCACAATAACACGCAGTTCCCTACATATGGCAGATGCCGCCCACCCTCATCGGAGGGTCTGCCTTACAAGGGCTGCACTCGGCTAGAAATAGCCACACGAAATTATAACAGGACAATGCCCGGCTTCACAAAGCACGCATCTCCAGAGAAGCCATCTGCGACATCACAACCTTAGAATGGCCCGCCAGATCCCCGGACCTCAGTCCTATTGAGCATGTGTGGGACATGATGGGTCGACAACTGGCCAACCGTCCTCAGCCACCCACAACTCTGGAACAACTGACCCGTGCAGTGCAGCAAGCATGGGCCACAATTACTCAGGAATCGATCCAGGGCCTTATTGACTCCATGCCTCGAGGAATTCATCAATGTATTGCAGCTCGTGGTGGGCACATCTTGTATTGATTGTTGTCCAAACTTGCGGTCAGAGGGACCTGAAAGCGTAATCATCGAATCACATCCAAACACTCGTCCTGCATGTTCAATTACAGCAATGTATCACCACTCCTTCTGGGTGTTGCAATTTCCATTTTCTTCAGTGTAATTTAGTTCACAATTCCTGTAGGACAAGACTCTCAAGTATTACAGCAATGACAACATACGAGACAATGCCTAGTAGGAAATAAGCAAGACTAAAAAATCAAGCAAGTTAGAATATTTGATTTCATGGCAGATTACATGCATTTATTTTATAATAATTTTATTGTTAACATTATCACAAAATGAATATTCAAATTTGTTTGCGTACTCTCTTTGCGGTTCTCTCGTTAAATTAATTTCATATCCCCAGAATCTTCTACGTTTTATTTTTCTCTCATTTTGTACTTCTTTGCATAAACCGTCCATTGGGTACTTCATGTTCCCATGAGAAGTTGTTTCTTTTCGAATCCGCTAGATGGGAGCGTCAGAATGGAAATTTCGGCTGTTCGCTTCAATTCAATTCACTTAAGTAGGAGTGGGTTTTTAACCTTTATTTAACTCTCCTCGTATCATAACAGCGATAACTATATCTCTTTGTCACTCCAGGGCTTACAACCGCTCCTTCGCATTCATTGCCGTTACGCTGTGGATACCCTCCCTGCCAACATTAGAGATGTGCGTTCTCATAGGAAATTTAGGATGAATTGCGGGTATCACTTGCTGAGTGCTTCCAGCTGACTTGTATGATGAGTGAAGTGTGAATGAGCATATTTTTCTTAAAATCAGACATTTATTTGCTAGTTATGGGTTTATACCGCAACTTCTTCGAATTCTTCTTCTTCTTATTATTCTTCTTCTTCTTCTTCCACGCCTTGTCCCTTATGTGGGTTAGGCGACTCGACAGCGACGTTTTTATAGCACCCTGTCCTGTGCATCTTCAGCGATGAGCTCGAGTTCTGCCATATCGTTTTCGGTCTTCTGATCCAAGGTCAGTTTGGATCTTCCGCGACCTCTTTTTCCTTCCTTCCGCTCCTCCGTTACTCTCCTGAGCTGTTTCCATATGGCTATTCTATAAGTGTCTCCTGTTTCACTTTGATGATGATGCATGCGGACTTTATTTCTGCCCAAATGCCCTCATTCCTTTTACGCTCGGTAGGGGTGACACCTACCATCGTCCTATGTATTCTCATTTCCGCTGAGTGGAACATCTCTTTATCATTCTTCGGTCCGCAAGCACTCCAAACATCTCTCCAAATTTAGCCCAACCTTCCTGGACTCTTAATTTGGAATCGTCTTGGCAACCACCATTCTGGTTGAGCACACTCCCGACGTACTTATATTCTCAGTTTTAACATGGTCAACCCCACCTGTGTAAACTGTGCCATCTTCCTGCCTCCTGCATTCCATGTAATCCGTTTTCCTTTCATTAACTTTCAAGTTTTCACGCTTCAATGCTTCCACCCACTTCTTTAGCTCTTCCTTGGCTTCTAATCTGGTCTTTGAGATCAGCACGATGTCATCTGCGAAGAGTAAAATTGCTGGAGCTTGACCCTGGATTCATCGCGTCACGGTGTCCATGATGATGTTAAAATCAAATGGTGACAGGACTGACGCGTGATGGAGGCCATTCCGGACGGTGAACGGGTCGCTCAGTCCAGCTGCGCATCTCACTGTCGCCTTGCTGCCCTCAAGCTGCAACCTAACGAAGTGATACTTTATGTTTCTTGAGACGTTTTTAGATGAGACTTCTTGGAATGCGACCGTAGGCCTTTTCAAGGTCAATGGAAACATATTGCAGGTATTTCTGAAACTCGCGATGTACCTCTTAGACAGTCCTCATAACGTGGATCCCATCTGTTGCTCCCCGGCCTTTCATGAACCCCAGATGGGTTTTCTGCTATTTCGCTCCCCAGCCTCTCGCGAAGCCGGCTCTCTATGAGGCTCTCTACCCACTTCATACAGTGGCTCATTAGCTTGATTGGACAAAAGTTTGTGCAATGTTGTGCATCATTTTTTCTCTTATATACTGACACAGCTACACTCTCCCTCCATACATCTGGTATCCTCTACTAGCACAAAATTCGGTTGGCCAACTTCGTCATGAACCGCACGCCATTTGAGCCAAGAGATTTAAAGGTCTCGATTGGTGTATTGTCCACACCGGTAGCTTTGCCACCGCCCATCTTCCTTAGCTCCTTCTCTATCTCATCTTCTGAGAACTCCTCCACTTCCTCCCGACAGTCTTCCACCTCATCGCTTTCTCAATGGAGTTCATGAGTTTCTCAAAATAGCCTTTCATCTTTTCACTATTTCGAAGTCTGCAGTGATGATTGTTCCATCTTCATCCTACACGCAGACTACCGTACCGATGTCTTTCTTCATGTTATCTCATCTCTTAGCTGTTTTAAATATGTTTCACTCCCGCTCTATTGTATTTAACTCTTCGTACCACTGGCCTGTCACCCCATCTTCTACCCGTCTTACTGCTCTCTTTACTTTTTTCTTCACCATCCGATAATTTTTTATGTGCTCACTAGTGCACTCCTTTTGCCAAGCTTTGCATTTCTCTTCCTTCTGACTTATGGCTGCCTGCGCATCTGGGCCGCACCACCACGTCTTTTTGTTAATTCTCTTCCGTTCTGCGGTAGGAAGAGTTTCTGCTTGAAAAGTATCCCACATCTCGTGAAGTTGAATCTGGTTCCAACGTCGTTGCAGGTCTTGTATACAACTCACTGCTACCTCATTGAACTCCTGCTGCTTTTCCTCGTCTTGCAGATGATACCATTTCACCTTTGGATCCACTTCCTTTTCTCTTCGACACTTTCTTGCCATCACCAGATCACTCACGGCAAGTCGATGTTGATTAAAGACACAGTCTCCTTGGTATGACCTTACAATTCGTGCCCATTCTTTTTTCACTTCTCCTCATCATGATGTAATCCATTAGCTTTTTATGCATGCCACTCTTGTATGATATCAGGTGATCAGGTGTTGTTCTCATTTCACAAACCATGTATTAGCTATCGGAAAGTTATTAACTACAACAGACTTCAACAAGTTCACTCCAGCTTCATTTGTTCCACTGTAGCCAAATCCTCCATGGTAATGTTCATAGTCACCAGTCCTCCTTCCAACATGGTTGTTCATGTCAACTCCTAATATCAGCACTTCATTTCTCAGGAGTCCGACTCGTTGGCTGAATGGTCAGCGTACTGGCCTTCGGTTCAGAGAGTCTCGGGGGCTGGGTGTTTGTGCTGTCCCCAACATCCCTGCAACTCACACACCACACATAACACTATCCACCACCACAATAACACGCACTTACCTACACATGGCAGATGTCGCCCACCCTCATCGGAGGGTCTGCCTTACAAGGGCTGCACTCGGCTAGAAATAGCCACACGAAATTAAAATTAATTTCTCAGGATCCTCGCAATCATAGAATTCAGAACTATGTAGAACTGCTCCTTTTCTTCCTTATCACAGCCGAACTGTGGGGCATAGGCACTGACTACGTTTAAAATCAGTCTGCCTGTTAAAACAATTTTACACAAAATTATCCACTCACTCTGTCTCACGACGTCGACCACCGACGACTTAGTTTTACGGTCCAGGATAATTCCCACGCCATTTCTTCGACTAGACACACCACAGTACAGCCTCTCTTATAAACCCAGACCGTCCAGCGGCATTTCTACTGCCCGAGACCTAAGCAGCTGTACGGGAGGCGCGCGCATAATTCTTGACCTTGCTAGGAGCGTGCACGTATTCGACCTAGCATCAATAGCTGGTCTGAATCTCAGCTGTTAACATGGTGAGACAGTTATCATTGCAACATCGTATTTTCGCATGTAAAAGCTATTTTAAGTACGAGTCGGCTCGACGCTCGCGCGATGCATTTGTTCAGCAATTTCCTGGTGATGTGCCACCTTCATGAGCACAGATTCACGTAATTGTAAATAAATTTCTAAACTACTGGCTCAGTACTCAATAAAGAACATGCGCGCACACGAACTGTTTCAACAGAGGAAAAGCTAGATGACATTGGTGTGAATCTTGAACGTTCACCGAATACATCACTCACAAAATTAGCACAACAGTAAGGGTTTCGGTTTCTTCTGCACACAGAGCTACAAAGCTGTTACACATCAAACCGTGCAGGTTTACAGGGGCCTACTGTTTAAAACCTGCCGATCCAGCCACGAGAGTAAGATATTGTGAGCGGTATTTTGCATCATTGAATGGTCGTTTATTCGACCCACAGCTTGTGTTCTTTTCGGATGAGGCCTGGTTTCATCTTAATGGTCGAGTGAACAGTCATAACTCTCGCTATTGGTGTGCAGAAATTCCTAATGGTGTTTATGAAGTCCCTCATTATGAATGAAGACACTTCCAGCATCTTTTGTAAGGTATGATTTAATATTAGATTGTATACACGCTTAAAGCAGGGCGGCCGCGCGCGACGTAAGTTAGGCTGAGGCAGCTGCCGTAGCGCAGAATTCTCACACCGTGCGCTCGGTCCTGGGGAATACCCGTTTGTTGGCTGTGTAGACGCGCCATGTTCTCATACCGTTAAAGGTCTTGTGATATTCTACCGTAAGCCGGGTCCCACCACAGACCACTTTCACGACCTGCTAGCTTTGGCCGCTGCGCTGTCAGGGATTGCTTATTCATCTGGTTTCCCAGCTTATTTCGCAACTAAGCGCCATATCTATCCGCAACCTGCGGAGCCTCTTAAGGCTTGGTTTCTCAGAACTGACGCATGCGAGGTGCGAGGCCGACGTTGCGTACTTTCATCCCAGTGACGCTGCGAGGCTCGTGGTTTCCCAGGCTGCGAAGCGGATCAGTTGCCGAGCACATGTCTCACAGCCTGTGCGCTACTGTTGGAAGAGGAAGCGGATTATGTGTCAGTACTGGAGGGTTTTCTTCACCCCTATAGCAGTATCAATGGAAACTGTTGATGATCTTGTGATGTCAGCCTGTATCGTCCACAACCTTCTCCGGAATGAGCGAATTCCTTGCCCAAATTAACACTTTATTGGCTATTTGGAATTAACAGAAGAAAACATGGTTCCTCTGGCAGCTGACAACGGAGGTAATTCTATACATGATGCTTTCATGATAAGAGACAGCTTCAAGAAATATTTTTGTAGCAGGGAGAGAGAATCGGTATGACAAAGAGAATATGCTAACAGGGTGGAGTGAAAGTTTTTTTCTAACGGACAAACATGTATTTGTTTACCTATAGTTTACTTTTTTCTGTGACCCAATTAGCATAATAACGGAATGAACATCGTTATTAAAATAAAACACGTGATTTTATTAAATGAACAATACTTAACTCAAATTTTGTAAAATTATATATATTGGCATATTTGATATTAAAGTAATGGATTTATTGGTTGATATGTTTCTAAATCTGTTAATTATTTAATCCTTTGAAACTGAACTCATATTTGTTATAAGTAACATCAATAATAATAATAATAATAATAATAATAATAATAATAATAATAATAATAATAATAATAGACGACACCCTACCACCGATCCACAGAGGCAGCTACCACATCAATGAAAAAAAAAAAAGAATCCCAAGAACGGGGTTCCAAATGACAGTAAATTAACATTAATCGTCTGGTACCTCCGTTTTTGGAGTTTCTATTTTTACGAACTCTTTCCTTCTCAAGACCATCGTATAATACATAAAACTAGCAACATTTATTAGCTGTTCTACCCAACTTCAGTGATATCATTTTCCATAAGTTGTCTTTCACAACGTTGTTTTTGTAGCTCTTGTGTTGTAAGTTATACAACACTGGGTGCATTCGAACTTCTTTAATCAGTTCCTCCTCCACTTCGTCCGTAAAGCTCATCGTGTTGCTTAAAACAGTAAAAACAAGAACAGAAACAATGTCGCCTCGCAGTGCTGTCGCCTCGCACAAATCTGGCCGGACGAATCAGTGCGCGGTGACGCTGCGAGGTCTCTCTGCGAGGTTGCGTACACTGCGCACCGCGCAGCTTGAGAAACCACTTGCATAAGCTCGTGTAGTCTGGATTTGTGCGAGGCGGGCCTCGCACCTCGCACCTCGCATGCGTCGGTTCTGAGAAACCAAGCCTTTAGTACTATACGCGAACCTTTTCTTGATACTTGAGCTCCCTAGTGCTGAATTGGTAGACCTCGGTTATCTTCGAGATTCGTACCGGCAACCTTTGAAACACAAACCATGAATCGGTTATGCATCGCCGTGAGACATCTGGCGTACACTTTACGTACTAGTACTGTTGTTGTTTACACAGCAAAGCCAAACTATAGAATTCATGCTAGGAACAAGATTCGCATCGAGAAATGTATTATAATCTGTGTGTGACACAGTTGTTGGCTTAAGATAATAAAAGTTTAGAAAATTCATATCGATTGATCACATTATCGGTTCAATTCAGATTTCATTTCCATTCAGTTGGCAGTATAACCGGAACCGGGAGAGCTCCCTCCTTACTCCTCAACCCTGTAAAACCTGGTATCAAGAAAAGGTTCCCGTATTATACCTGCAGCTGGCTCCCCATTTCTTGGTTACCGCAATGGGCGGCTGAACAGGTCGTTTTTTAATAAAAAATTTTATTTGTTCGTGGCGTCGACCAATGAAGATCTTTTGCCACTACTTTCACAATTTGAGGGAAACCTGCGTGTAAGTGAAATTGCGGAAGTGTAGAGTGTTGAATGTGAGGTAAGGAACGTTAAGGATGACACAAACACCCAGTCCCCAGGCCAGGGATATTAATCAATTACAATTAATAACCCCTCACCAGGCCGGAAATCATACCCGGGACCGCCGGGTGACAGGCGGACGCGTTGCCCCCTACATAGCTGGGCCGGAAGAACAGGTCGTTAAATATGACTACTATTATTTTTATAATTCTTGTTATTTTCATTGTCGAATTATACATTCTATAATTATTTATGTTATTACTATCTCGATATATGCTATTAGTACTACTTTATTTTATATTTCCATGTTCTTTTTTGTAAGCTTGACTATTTCTGTTACATACTTGTATAATTTTAATGCTGTGGTTAAGTGTAAGAGAGGGCCATGAGCCCTAACTTCGCCACCAATAGAGAAGACTTACTTAATTAATTAATTACTTATTTTGTTGTTATTATTCACTAGACTTCGGATTCTCCATTCTCTCAAGAAATTATTGAGCCGGGGAGCAAGCTTATCCTGTTTCTGATTTACTTGGTAATTGCCGATCTTGCCTAGTCTGCCTCTGACACTTCTGGCAGGTACATCACAAAGCTTTGACTGCGGAATTTGAACTAGCAGAAGTTAACGTTGGCTGGCAATGGAGATACGTAGAGTGTATTGTCACTCATTTATACAACAGAAGCACAGGATACACGATACGCTGCATAATGTTTGGGGAAAAAGGGTTCATGCACTCAGAAACTAATTAGAATCAATAATCGATTAGAGCTACGCGTGATAAAAATAAAATATCACTGACAAGTTGAGGGAGGAACTATGTCACTTTTCTTGACAAGGAATAAACTATATTTCTGCAGAATTACAAACTTTTTGTCTTCCTTACTTCGTTCACGTTAAAGATGGCTAACTTTTTAAAATGAAATATTATTTTTTTTGCTAGGGGCTTTACGTCGCACCGACACAGATAGGTCTTATGGCAACGATGGGATAGGAAAGGCCTAGGAGTTGGAAGGAAGCGGCCGTGGCCTTAATTAAGGTACAGCCCCAGCATTTGCCTGGTGTGAAAATGGGAAACCACGGAAAACCATTTGCAGGGCTGCCGATAGTGGGATTCGAACCTACTATCTCCCGGAAGCAAAATGAAATATTGTGGAACACTTTTTTAGAAATGACTTCTTAGGAAATAGACTTAATTCTCATCTACATGCTAGTCATTTTCGAACAAAAAATCAGTGCCTTTACTTTTTAAATACAATAATCATATGTAGGTATGTCATTTAAGTTCTTTTAAGACGAGATTTACTGATTAATCACTGAGCTGATGACCTGCAGGTACCAGATTTCTCTGTCAGCTTAACTTCTTTCTTCTCAGTATGCAGTGAAACACCCTCGTGTTTCCCACACATGGTTCCTTTCACCAAAAAAGATTTCACTTGGCCAGTTTAATACACCGAAGTGAAGAATCAAAAATGGCCTAAATGGACTTACAGTAGTTCCTTTCTGCTCCAAACAATTCAATCATACACACCGTATTTCAGATGAAACTACTTTCATGCTCTTGAAATCTGTAGTCACGCCGGGCTGAGTGGCTCAGACGGTTGAGGCGCTAGCCTTCTGATCCCAACTTGACAGGTTCGATCCTGGCTCAGTCCTGTGGAATTCGAAGGTGCTGGTGCTTAAATACGTCAGCCTCATGTCAGTAGAATTACTGGCACGTAAAATAAGTTGTGCAGGACAATATTTCGGTACCTCGGCGTCTCCGAAAACCGTCTAAAAGTAATTAGTGAGACTAAAGAGCAATAATATTATTAAGATATATTCACAAACAGTAATGGTGACTTTAGGCACTTGGGCAAGAAGGAGAACGTGACATAGTGATACACAGAATAAGGCTCAAGGTAATGTGGTCCATTCCAGAGGGTTATTCTCCCACTTACACCAAAATCTTAACAATATTCATCTTATTCTTATTCTTCATAATCTGTTTACCGTCCAGGGTTGGTTTATTCCACAGACACAGCGACGATCCCACCTCTACCGCCTCAAGGGCAGTGTCCTGGAGCGTGAGACTTTGGGTCGTGGATACAACCGGGAAGGAGGACCAATGCATCGCCCAGGCGGACTCACGTGATATGCTGAACGGAGACTTTGGGGGGGGGGGTAGGAAGATTGGACGGGAAGTAAGGGGCCATGGCCTTAAGTTAGGTACCATCCCTGCATTTGCCAGGAGAAGTGGAAAACCACCGAAAACCACCTCTAGGATGGCTGAGGTGGGAAACGAACACCCCTCTAGTCAGTTGACCTCCTGAGGCTAAGTGGACCCCGTTCCAGCCCTCATACCACTTTTCAAATTTCGTGGCAGAGCCGGGAATCGAACCCGGGCCTCCGGTGGTGGCAGCTCATCACGTTAACCACTACACCACAGAGGCGGACACTTTTCTTTTTACAATTGGCTTTACATCGCACCGACACAGATAGGTCTTATGGCGACGATGGGATCGGAAAGGGCCAGGAGTGGGAAGGAAACGGCCTTGGCCTTAATTGAGGTACAGCCCCAGCATTTGCCTGGTGTGAAAATGGGGAACCACGGAAAACCATCTTCGGAGCTGCCGACAGTGGGGTTCGAACCCACTACCTTCCGAATGCAAGCTCACAGCTGCTCAAACTTAACCGCCCGGCCAACTCGCTCGGGTTTGAATGTTTAATGTCACAGTATCTCATATAGGTTTCCTACTGCATGTGGATAGTAGGGTGCTAATACTGCGACGATAGCGGCCATAGCCGTAATTTAAGTACATTGCCCCAGTGTGAACATCGGAAATACTCCCGTTCTAGCTGCTGATGGTTTTAACAGACAGGTTCCCTGGAAACATGTGTCAACATGAAGTCAGGATTCTCCAACTCAATATGCTTCCCCCAAGTCTGGGGGCGGTTTAAATCGATAGATTCAAACATTTATTGTACACACGAGCTCTACGATTACGGGACCTCTCCAAGCCGACTCATCGACGATGTCACAGGGGACGGTGCCATTAATCAATCAATCAATCAATCAATCAATCAATCAATCAATCAATCACCGCTGACCTACGAAATGTTTACCTACTATTTTCTTAAATGATTTCAAACAAATTGAACACATATCCAACATTTCGTTTGGCAAATTATTTCAATCCCTAACTCCTCTTCCTACAACGGAATATTTGCCCCAATTTAGCTTCTTAATTCCAACTTTTTCTTCATCAACTTGTTTTTCTTTCCTACTATTAAAACTCCACTTCAGCTTATTCGTCTACTGATGTCATTTCATGTCATCTCTCTACTGACAGCTCAGGACATACCGCTTAGTCGTGCAGTTCGTCTCCTTACTCCCATGTCTTCCCAGCCCAAAGTTTGTAATATTTCCATATCACTATTCTTTTGACGGAAGTCGCCCAGAGCAAATTATACTGATTTCCTTTTGATCTATTCCAGTTCTCATATCAAGTGATCCTGGTGAGGTTGCCATACACAGATACCATACTCTAATTGGGGGTCTTCCCAGAGACTTCTACGCCCTCCCTTTTACATCCTTACTATAACCACTAAATACCGTCATAACTATATGAAGAGAACTGTAAACATTATTTGTAATTCCATTAATGTGATTACCCCAGTTCATGCCTAGGTACTAACAGTGATCCCATGAGGTACTTATAATTATGCGCTTTGCAATATTCCCCTTCCTTTTGTACACTGGGGCTACTATCATAAATCTCCATTCATTCGGTGAAATGAAATGGCGTATGGCTTTTAGTGCCGGGAGTGTCCGAAGACAGGTTTGGCTCGCCAGGTGCAGGTCTTTTGATTTGACACCCGTAGGCGACCTGCGCGTCGTGATGAGGATGAAATGATGATAAAGACAAAAGATACACCCAGCCCCGGTGCCAGCGAAATTCATCAATAATGGTTAAAATTCCCGACCTCGCCGGGAATCGAACGCGGGACGCCTGTGACCAAAGGCCAGCACTCTAACCATTTAGCCATGGTGCCGAACATTCATTCGGTATAGCTCCCGCATGCAGAAACTAATCAAATAAGTACTTCAGATATGGTATTTTACAAGGGGTGTCAGAACTATTCGGGGGAAATTATGAGGAATGCTTTTCGTATTATGTTAAGAAGAATGGTGCAATCGGAATGGCGGAGAAAATTTTTATTTTGATGAAAATTAGGTTACTCTGTTACTTCCGGGCACGCTATTCAAATTGCCGTACTGCCATATTTGCTATGCCAGAGAGCCAGCCGCTGCCTCTTGCTGTGCGTCAGAGGAGGGAAGACAAGGGAGGGGGTGACAGAGTTAATGCTCTCTGCGAATGCAACAGTTTCTCGTTCGTTTCACATAGTCGCTTCCCAGCCCCAGTAGTATGCGAACCTCACAAAAGGAGAGTGTGAACTTGTGTCACGAATACGGCAGCTTTCCAGGTCGTTTATGACACACCACACATCCTGAACACAGTCCAAAAGTCCCTACTACACCGCTGTGATCTATGAATCGATGTAGGATAGGGGCATATTGAACATCTACTCTAATCAAACCATTGGGCGTATTGTTTCCTTCATTCGGTGTTTAATTCCATTCGTAATGTTGTGAATGAATGAATAGACAATCGTGGGACGGCAGCGTTGCTACTTCGAGCATGCCAAATACAACCTGTGACAATAAATTTCGGTGAATGAAGTCAGAACGGTCGATCCGGCAACACTGGCGACACGAAACGCTGCACCTGCGTAGCAGCAGGTTTTGATCACCTGCTCCCAACGTTGTTCAGTTGAGCATGGTGTTTGTACCGGGTAAGACCTGTTTGAAACAGTGCGTGTTTACTGCGTTGGTTCTGAACTGCGAACAGGAACATGAACGACCAAAATATCAATGTAGAGTTTTGTTTTAAGCTTGACAAGACACCGGGAAAACGCATGCGATGCTGGTTCGTGTTTATGAAGATCAAACCCTGTCCTTGAAATGTGTGTACGAGTCGTTCGCCCGTTTTCGAATAGGCCGGGAAAGTGTTTCTGACAACACCCGTAGCGGAATACCGGCGACCGCCATCAGTGACGAAAACATTGAGAAGGTGAGGACATTAATCACGAACGATCGGCGATTAACTGTGCGCATGATAGCGGATGAACTGCAGATTAACCGTGAATCCGTGCGACAAATCGTTACTCAGAAGTTAGGGAAGAGGAAAGCGTGTTGTCGTCTTGTGCCACATCACTTCACTGACGATCAGGAGCAACTTGAAAATCCCCATACTCACCAGATGCCAATCCTCCAGACTTCTTCCTATTCCCACGACTCAAACTCGCTTTTAAAGGAAAGAGATTTGACGATATTTCTGGCATCCAACAAAACGTGACTTGGCTTTTGAACACCATCCCAAAATAAGCCTTCTTGCAAAGTTTCCAGGACATGTATCGCCGATCCCAGCAATGCATGGTTATGGGAGGGGACTAATTCGAAGGACAGTAAGTTCACTGTCGTGCATTGTTCATCAATGTTGATAGTACAGGACTATTCCCCGAACTTTATTGTCACAGGTTGTAATAAAGAACGTTACCGCGACCAACAGACGAGAGGAGAAACGATCTGATGGATTTCCTGACTGACATGTGTTTCATCATTACAGTGTGTACTTGTACTGTGTGTGAAGTTACGGCTGTTTAATAAACGACCTGTGAATACTGCCTGCAAGAGTCGAACAAGTAAACTTGTGCACACGCGCGGAGCATTGTCTTCTGACTCCATCATACACTCCAATTCCCCTCCCTCCCCTTCTCTACCCTGAAGCACTGCAGTATCCTGTGTTTTGGCGCAGCAATTACGGCGAGTTCTTCAGCGCCCGGGAATAACAAGGCAAAAGAAAAAAATATTCTCCGCCAATCGGATTGCACCATCGTTCTTAACATAACACGAAGAGCATTCCTGTTTTGTTTTTTGTCGGCATAGTTCTGATACATTCTGTAAGCTAACCCATTGCCTTTAGTATAAGTAGTGGAGCAGTGACAGTTCAAATACGTTGAGTCAGCACTTTTCCTGCTGCTTCAGCACCCGAGGTCGTTGACCCCGCAAAAGGTCATGACCCCGTGGCGTCATGTCCACGTGCTCTTGTTTGTAAACAAAGCCACGTGCTTCTTGACAGCTGTCAAGCTGACAGATGCCATCTTTAAACAAGAACGCATCGCTAACCTCAGTGCTGCCATCTTGACGGCACTAAACCCCATGGGTGCCACCATAGGCACGTGGGCGCATGAAATTTGAAATTCCACGTGCTTTTTGGACAGCTGACAGCTGTCATCTTTAAACAAGAACGCACCGCTAACATCAGTGCTGCTATCTTGACGGCACTAAACCTCATGTCTACCACCTTTATATTCTCAGAAATTTTATGATTTCCATCTGCTTTTCTACTTTTTAATCTTTGAATCTTTTTTTATATATTTGTATTATCATGGGTAAATTTCGGTACTTCGCTAGTATTAATCACCTCCTCCACCTGGACATTATCTTTATGTCCAACTATCTTTACTAACTCCTGACCCTAACTAAATACTGTAAATACTCGCATATGCACTTCCTTTCTTCATTAATGATTCCTTGAATGTACTTCCTGGAACCTGTTTCTGCCTTGAAGTACATATACGAGCCCTTCTGCTTTTCATTAAAACTCTTATGACTACCGAATTACACTTGCTATGACGTTATCCTTAGCTGACTACGCTAAATAAAATTTCCTGGTAACGTACTTCAATTTGTCTTTACTTCCACAACCATACCTAACTTATTTCTTTCCAACCTGCACCGCCTTCTTTATTTCTTTCTTATAATATAGAGCGTCTTTACAATTCTTTACCGCCTTTTAAGGTATACATGCTGACAAAACATGACGGCCTCAGTTCCTGGAAGCGAGCTGGAAGCCAACAGTCAATCACACTCTGCACCCTGCTGAGTTAACGAGTTCTAAGTGATCCTTATTTGGTATGGAGAGGTTGCCAAACCACTTTCTTCCTCACTCTCCTAAGTTTTTACCGTTTCTTTGTGTCGAGTGTGGTAGATGATTTGGCAACTCAGGCTACAGTAGACGTAGTAAATCATATAAGCCGCTAATAGACCCCAGGCTGCTGCTGAAGTGTCGTCACGTTTTGTCCCCAAGTATACATTCCTGTTTTCACACTCTTCAACAATTGCTTTAAACCCATCCCTTAGGCAGTTTATATTTCTATGTACCGTACCATTTTCCACCGATAGTAATTACATCTTAAAAACTCCCTCATGACGGTCTTATCAGCCACATGGTACTGCCTAATATTTCTGCTTTTACAGCCTTCCTTTTTATTGCATTTATTTCAAACTATAACAAAAACAGCTTCCTTATGACTTATACCATTTATCACTTCAGATTCTTTATATAAAGATCATCTGGTTTTATCAGCACCACATCTAGAATATTCTTTCACCTACAGTAGATGGAGCCATGACTTTGTGATAGAGCTGTCCTTCCCGTATTAACTTATTCAACCTTTGTTGGCCATGCTTTCTATCATTAGTATTACCTTCCCAGTTAACATTCGGTATATTGAGATCATCCGCTACAGTCTCATTCCTTCCTGTCACGTTCCCCTCGTAGTTGATCATCTCATCAAATTATCCTGCACCAGCGTCACCACTTTCGTTTATATACAGCCCCAAAAATTACGTTGCCTATTATCTTTGGAGATATATAGAGATGAGCCTGACACATAGAATTTCATGTTTCACATCCTTAACCTATTCGTAGCTTACAAATTCTTCTTTCACCAGCATAAACACTTCCCCTCCTCCCGAATGTATCTTATTTCTACGATCCATAATATCACTTTATAGCCATTATTCAATTTCCCTTGCTGTATATGGTGTATAATACTTAATTCCATTAATTTACTTATAACACTTGTACAGTTTAACACTAATAATTTTATGTCATCCTCACTTGAATTCCAGCTCCTTGTACACTGAACTCTCACCACTGTTCCATATTCCACTCCGTTTCCCGGATTGTACCTTCCTATAGCCCTTTTAAACAAGCCTCCTAACTTAAACGTACCAATACGGTTTAAGTGAAGACCATCTGAGTGCAGATCACTATCACCTACCGACCATTGATACTCTACAAATCTCATTTCCTATTTCCCACATACCCACTCCGTAGTCTCTTTTAAATTCCCGACGATCACCCTCCAGCCAGTATCACTCCTACACAATATCCCGCATTTAAAACAATATCCGCTCCCTTAAACTGCTCCCGCACTGCATTAACCAAATCGCAGACATTCCCAACTACGTTGGTACCTGTTCCTGCTTGCCTTACGTTGTTTGTACAAACGTGAGAAATTACCACTTTCTCCTCACCCTTTTCCTTTCCTTCTACTCGTACGTTCCTCAACATCTGCGTTAACATAATGGCTGTTTCCATTTTCTCCACACACTTCCCTCGCGTGCCTAACCATGAAGTCCTCCATGACCAGAGGCTCAACCTCGCCAACCCAATTAGATACCCTCCCGTCCTGGTCTCCCTTACAATCCTGTTCCACCTCCCACATCATATTTTCTATTTTACGCTTCCCTTTTCTACCTCTCCCTTCCCTCTTACCTACCCTCCTCTGTAACACGTCCCTGATCCTCATCCACCCTCTGTTGTTCTACCTGCAGTAACTCATACGTATTCCTCACCGATATCTCTTCTTACTAGATCTTTTTGTCATCAGTTTCCTTCCCCTTAAAACATTAGCCATCATGTCTCCTATAATTTCTCCCCTTCTTCCCCTCCCTCGTGTATATCTACCGTTCCCTGTGCATTGTATGAGGGAGACCTCCCTTCATTCCCATACTCCGTTAGAACCCCTAACCACTTTCGTCCACCTCCATGATGTAGCTCCTGACAAACCGTGAACGTTTCAGACCATGGAGACGAGTAAGATTTCTAGGCATAATTTACTCGCATTTACCACCTCTCACTGAGTTTATACACTTATCTCTACAAATGACATGCTGGTAATCCTCCCTCTCGTAGCGACCATGCTGAATCATAGACAATCAAAAGTCATAATGAACCCTCATACTAAATAATGTTAAAATCGGACAATTCCTTCGGGTGCCCAGTATTTTATATTCTTCAGTTTAAAAATAATAATTGTGGATAAAGAGTGAGGTGATATGTAGAACATACGTCATAGTATACAGACATTTTTACGTAATATGTATACCCAACATAGAGAGGGATGTATGCTAAGTATTCTAAATAAACTTGTGCAGATTGTAGCATGTTATTTATTGTATTTATTCTTGAGCATAACAGGCGTTGAGCCCCAAATACATGTTCACAATAAAAGATAATAATAATAATACAAAACTTACAAAAACAGAAAAAAATGGAACAAAGACAAAACAACAACACGAGACTCTCAGGGCATGCCATGAGGTCCATCGGATAATCCGGAAACGTGACACTCTCTAGGGAGGATCACCACAGCAGCCATCCTTAGTCCCTACATGCCATGCCCCTCGACCCTGCTGGATAAAAAATAAATAAAATAAATAAACGACTGTTGTCCGGCCATATCACCATCCCTGGTGAGAAAAAACCGCCCTCCCCTGATGACACGACCGGCCCTATCCGTGGGGCCCGTAAGACGCCCCCAACCATCCCTACCAGATGACAGTGCAGCTTTCTCACCAATTAAATGCTACTAGATCTCTAGTACGATCTTTGTTCATCGGAAAATATTCATCCATCCTTATGTTGTAAACACGAAAATTGTATATACGTATATTGAATGTAATCCACCAATTCCACTTGCATAATTTAATGCTCAGTGCCAACTGTAGTTGCCATACATTTAAAAAAGTATAACAAAAATATTAATTGGCATTATTTTTTAAAATGGTATAAACCATATCACAGTCACAATATTTCTTTCTAAAGTCCATTCCTTTGGTGTACAGATGTGATCTACTGCAGTAAAAGTTTTTAGAGTGTCTACATGTACGCCATAAAATGTAAGTATTGTTCCTAATCCTTAATTTCTATTTTAAAATCTCACCAATATATATTTTAGAAATTTCACTGTGTTTTAAAGTTAGTGAGCGATCATAGAATATTATTAGCAACTTCTACAAAGCTGCGGCCACAGACGTTGCCTTCAATTTTCAGCATATTACACCCATATACTTCTTTCTGCGTTCCCTTAATTAATTTTACGAGAAAATGTTTGACATTATAAATAAATATTGATTTATACTAATTGGTTAAGATTCGATAACTGGCTTGATATTCAACTCCAAGGGAGAAAGAATACTTGACTGATTTGCTCTATGGTGTACCTAAATTTATTATTTCTCCTTTACATAACACGAGCTCTCTGTAAATCCTTTCACCTAAAATTAATGTCGACCTTCTTTAAGAAACTTCCAAGAGAGGCTAAAACATGGGTGTCCCCAAACCCGATGTTAGGTGAGTTTCAATTCGACCATGTAGCTATTTCTCAAAAAAGTATTAAGGAAATTATGAATGTTAAAGTAATAAGAAGTGGGGAGTTTGACTCCGATCACTACCTCTCTAAAATTAAGCTAAAGCTTCTACCTCGCAGGAATCAAAGAAGGTCGAGAAAATTAATGAAATACAATTTAGATAGGCTCAACATTACATAAGCAACTATAGAAAACTTTCAGGAAGAAATTAAAATAACTCAGCATGGCAAATGGCCAGAATTATCTAAACAGATTAATAGTGCAGCGAAGAAAGTATTTGGATCAGTTAAAACTAAAAATAAAGTATGGTGGAATAACGTATGTGAGGAAGCACTTATGGAAAGAACGAAAAAGTGGAAAAAATGGAAATGTTCCGGAAAGAATGAACACTATGAGCTATTTAAACAACAAAGAAAAGAAACAACAAGAATAATAAAGCAGGTTAAAAGATCTTTTGAAAAATCGCAGCTAGTAGAAATTGAGAATAATTTTGTAAGAAATAACTCCCGAAATTTCTATCAGACCTTAAAGAATAACCTGAAAGGTTATCAATCCCGGAGTGTTTGCTTCAGAGATGCAAATGGTAATATTGGCCTTGAATGACTCAGAAATGTAATAAGCAGTTTTAAGAAGGGAGGTGGAAAAGTTTAATGATTTATAACTTCAGTTATTCATATCATCATCCATACCATTGAGTTAGTGCTTATTGAATAAAATCTTAAAATACACTCAAGGACAATAAATAAGTTTCCACAGAATACTATAATTTCAGACAGTCCAATCTTGAAGCTCGTTGTGACAATCAATCATATTGCACATGGCATCTGCAGCTCCACTGGGATTTTCTCCTTCTAATAATTCTGGTAAATCATTATCTTGGTTAGCTGTGACGTTCACACAATCAAGTAGTTGTCTGTACACATCTACGCCTTGAGCTGTTGTTCTCCAAGATTGACCAAAATGTGCTGTCAGTAGTCTGTTGATATCCCAAGACTTTACAGGATTCACGCTAACTCATATTGGTACTGGAGAAACGCTCAGGTCAGCCAGGCTTTTAGCTTTCTTGATTACGGATCTAGGCATTCCACTATCCGTAAAATAGCATGGTTCCCCACTCACTAGTATGTTACTTCCCACAGCAGAACTAGTGTAACTTTAATAAGTATTGACATTTGCTTTACGTCGCACCGACACGGATAGGTCTTATGGCGACGATGGGATAGGAAAAGGCTAGGAATGTGAAGGAAGCGGCCGTGGCCTTAATTAAGGTACAGCCCCAACATTTGCCTGGTGTGAAAATGGGAAACCACGGAAAACCATCTTCAGGGCTGACGACGGTGGGGTTCGAACCCACTATCTCCCGAATACTGGATACTGGCCGCTGGCCGACTGCAGCTATCGAGCTCGGTAATAAGCATTGAGGTGTATTGTTATACGCGCATCACACATCGGATCACCTTATTTGTGGTTGGATATAGCGAGTTTTGGAAAGGCGGAAACAACAGGTCATGTGACAGTCTAATTATCTCATTATCTGCATATGGTCAGTTGTGGAATGGTGATCGTCGCGCACGACGTCAGGGGTGTCAATGTTTGCTACTTTGTTCCACATGGCAGAACAGAGACCGCACAGTACTACAGGGACTTCCTGGTGCGACAGGTACGACGTGGCGTTCGGGAAAAACGTCTGGATCTTGTGGACAACAATGCAAAACCACATAAAGCAGAGTGTGTAGGGCAGCTACTGCGACGTTGAGGATGGGAAGAATTATCTCCTTTAAGTACAAATAGCTAGTTTTGACGTAACAGGACCACTTAATATAGCAAGTTTTGGAATGACACCCAGTTTTCATTTGTAAATTCTGACTGCTTACAGCGACTTTTGGAACGAAGATGTAGTTCAGAATGATGCGATGAATAACGTACAATCCAATGGCACCAATATCGTATTAACGCAAAATTTTGCATATGGCCAGTTGTGGAGTGGACCGCCTCAATGGTTTACCAACACTTTCCTCAAATGATTTCGGAAATTTATCGAACATCTCCCTTGATAAATTATTCCAACCCCCCATTCCCCACCCTATAAACAATTCTTGTCACGAATAATAACCATCGATGAATTTTGGGCCAGGGCATAGGAACCAGAACTGAAACGTCAGTCCGCGGAGTGGCGACATGCTGGATCACCAAGGAGGCAGAAGGTCCGTCAGAATACTTCCCCAGTCAAATTGATGGTGTTCGTCGCGCACGACGTCAGGGGTGTAATTGTTTGCCACTTTGTTCCACATGGCAGAACAGAGACCGCACAGTACTACAGGGACTTCCTGGTGCGACAGGTAGGACGTGGTGTTCGGGAGAAACGTCCGGATCTGATGGACAGTGCAATAATCCTGCACGACAATGCTAAACCACATAAAGCAGAGTGTGTACGGCAGCTACTGCGATGTTGAGGATGGGCAGAATTGGAGCACCCATCGTACTCTGCCTACATTTCGCCCTGTGACTATGATCTCATTCGAAATATTAAGGAACTACTACGTGGTAGGCGGTTTGCAACACGAGAGGGCATTGCTAATTCTGTGCGGCAACAGGTGACCCGATTCACACATGGTGCGGCAAATGCTGAGGCAGAGGGTATTCAGCACCTCCCACATCGTTGGCAGCGTGTGGTATCAGTAGCAGGGGACTACTTTGAGGGTCTTTAGGCCTAGGTTTGTCATGTCAACTTTATGTGAACTATGTTGTCATTCTTTTGCACCGGGAAGGTCATATTGTCCTGTATACTACCGTAATAAATTAGTGTGTTACGATATTTCAGTGGTATTCATTGTCCACACATGTAATTAACAACTTGTCCTTTCGTCTGTATATGTCACATTTTCCAACCGGACTGGTATCTTCAAGAAAAAAATAGTTGCCATGACTTTTGCCCCAACCCTTGTATAAGTGAAGTCAAATGAGGGACTTCGTGATGATTTTAAAGGAAATTAACCGATGGCACACTAGACAGTGTAAGGTAATAAACAAGACCTTAATTGACACACTAGTAGGTTAATCTTTGCCAACCCTGTCTTAGATCACAGCTATGGTGTGAAACCCAATATTTCGGTGTCTAGTGGTCATGAAATGTCAAAATCCATCGAATGTTTGCATGCTCTTGCCATCGTCTCAAAGGAAAATAATCGAACCATGACCAAGCAGAATGACCATGAAGAATCCCATGAAAACTAGGTTACCTTGCTTTCTCCAGTTAACCTTGGATGAAAATTGCAAGTTACAGGGTTCAGTGTATACTGCTACGGAGCCAAGCTCGATTCCGGAGATGAACCGGATCGAACCACATCGTCGGCTGCCCTGAGAATGATTTTGTGGGGTTTCTCATTTTAACTTGGCACAGGCCAGAGTAAAGTGTAGCTTTCTCCGAAGTCCCAGTCAACATCCATGGCTGTGACAATATGGAAGCTGCTGGGGTATGGGTAGTGCTCCGTAATGACATTCAGAGCACGACTAGTGCATCTGAATGTTATGAAAGGTGCTGCTCATAAGGTCGGTCTTGCTGCAATAGTGCTTTCTGACCCAGTGAGGAAAGCAATGGCAAACTACCTCACTCCTCATCTTGTCTAGTACACCTCATTTTGGTGCTGCCATTAGTTTTTGGAGTTTCCTTATAACCGCATAACCTTTGGTGGTGCTATTTGAGGATCCAACCAGCCTCTGGGCTGATGACCTAACAGACAGTCTCATTTTAACACCAGGTAAATATATGGACAGTTCCTATTCATATTCAACAGCCAATTACTTCCACTTCTTCAGGTTTGAGGCCAACTCCCATCAATAAAGTGAACTATCTGGCCAGGATTGCTCCATCTGATATCACAAGAGAAATGGCTGCCAACAATGAAAGGAGAAAATCATCTACTGTGACCTCACACCCACTGTACTGATACCAACCTGCTGAAAGGAGATTAAAATCGAGAAAGAGCTTCCTTACAACTACTCAACCGTTACAAGGAACAGTTGCAAAAGCACGAGTTGCCACGTGGAAGGAGAAAACTAGTAATTTGTCTGAATGGATGGAACCGAAACTATCTCTACCTGCTAGCCACGCAGAGAACTAGCCAGTCTGGAAGTCCCTGGAAAGACTGCGAGCTGAAGTTGCAAGAACAAAGGGCAACTTATATAAGTGGCATTTTCCGACCAAGACAGTTCTATGTGTTTTTGGCGAATTTCAAACAGCACGACATCTCTTAAGTTGTCCGTTGTGCCCATTCAGGTGTACAATGAGTGACTTGACTCAAGCTAATTCAACTGCTCTCGATGTGGCCAAGTTTTGGGCGGGAACTGCTTGAAGTCACTTAATGAACACATATTTGTGTATTTGTGTCTATTTCATACTTTTTATGTTTTCATGTTTCATGTATTATACTTCTGATACAAATAAATAAATAAATAAATAAATAAATAAATAAATAAATAAATAAACCTAATTTCATTCGCAAGCATTCATTTCATCATTTTTTTTTTTTTTTTTTTTTTTGCTAGTTGCTTTACGTCGCACCGACACAGATAGGTCTTATGGCGACGATGGGACAGGAAATGGCTAGGAGTGGGAAGGAAGCGGCCGTGGCCTTAATTAAGGTACAGCCCCAGTATTTGACTGGTGTGAAAATGGGAAACCACGGAAAACCATTTGCAGGGCCGCCGATAGTGGGGTTCGAACCTACTATCTCCCGAATACTGGATACTGGCCGCAATTAAGCGACTGCAGTTATCGAGCTCGGTTTTCATCATTTTTAGATCCCCAGTTGAGGTTAGCGTTAGTAAGGACATCCAGCAGTAAAAACATGTCATACACCAGGTGTATGCATAAGTCTTTTCCGGTTTCACTAAGAGATGGTGCCAGCGAACAGTACGCAGCGTATGAATTTGACACATTCGTCAGTTTGTTCGACTGACAATAACCTACCAGCACACACAAGTTGAGTCCGACAAACACTAGCGTCTGTGTTGTATCGTTCAGTGATCATATCGACGTTTGTGCCTGAAAAAGAACATTTGCGGCACGCATTGCTTTTCTTATTTAATAGAAAGAAAAAGGCGGTGGAAAGTCAACGTTTACTGGTAGAAGAAACATACGGTGAACACGGTCCATCGATTAGAACATGTGAGACATGATTTTGACAATTTAAACGTGGTGATTTGTGTCTGGTGGGACCAGAACGGTATTGAAGACCGGCGAAACCGTTAATGCCAACAAATTATTAATTTAAATCACGCATTGGTCGAAAGAACAATAACCAATAAAAGACGCCTTGAAATGGCTTGGATAGGACATCCTTCCACACCCGCCGTACTGCCCCTACCTGTATCACCTCTTCGCAATTTCGAGGAAGTAGGAAAATGGCTCGACGAATGGTTTGCCGCAAAAGACAAGCAGATTTTCTGGCATGGTATTCATCACTTTCTGTACCGGACCTGAAAGATGGGCGAAGTGTGTAGAAGCCGATGGCCGATATTTTGAAATTAAAAAATTAATTTCCCTTGAAATTTACGTGTTTTCTTTACCATAAAACCTGCAAAAACGAATGCATACACCTGGTAAATTCCTCTCGCCTCACCCCCGACCCCATATCAAGTAGCTGGACTAAGGGGTGTGTTAGGGTTGAATCCTGCCGTCAGGTCTGCTGTCCTGATCCTCTGTCAGTGATAACTGGATGACGTTTTTCCCACACCCTGCATGTGAAAGAGTTTTATGCGAGATCATATTAATATTGTTTCACTAAGGTGCGTTAAAAAAGGAAATGAGATTCATAGTAACGTTCCTCTTTAGCAAAAGGAAAATGTTCAGTTTCCATGAAATCATCAAGCGTAGAATATGCTCGCTATTTTATCTTCTTATTTCCTGAGCCTTTCGCCACTTATATGGGATCGTCACTCGTGTGATTAAGCCTAGTTTTATGACCGGATGGCCTTCTTGACGTAAAGGAAAGTATTCACTATTCTGTTGTTAGTAGTGCGATATGTTGTGTATTAAGACGGTCGCAAACCACAGTCACGAGCTACAGGAATTAATTCTTTTGTTAGGGTCATCAGTCCATAGACTAATTTGATGCAGTTCTCCATATCACCCTATCCTGTGCTAACCTTTTCACTTTTATGTAACTACTACATGCTATATCTACTGTACCCTTTCCGTTCTTACCGCGTACATTTCCCTCAAGAACTAACTGAACAACTCCTGGGTGTCCTAAGATGTGTCCTATCCCTTCTTCTTTACAAATTTCTCCAAATCGTTCTCCTCTCATGAATTCGAATCCCCATCTCTTCATTCGTGATTCGATCTATCATGTCACCTTCATCATTAATCTGTAACACCACATTTCAAAAGCTTATATCCTCTTCCTTCATGAGATAATTATCGTCCATGTTTTCCTTTCACACAATGCTACCCTCCAGACGAAAGTATTAACATCCTCCTAATTCCTATATCAATGTTGGAAGTGAGAAAATTCCTTTTCTTAAGAAAGTCCTTCCTTGCTTGTGCTAGTCTGCATATTCTGCCGTCCTTATCTATGCCGTCGCTAGTCATTCTACTGCTCAAGTAAAGATATTCATCAACTTTCTTCAACACTTCATTTCCTACATACATGCATTATCATTATAGACTGTTATGCCTTTCAGCGTTCAGTCTGCTGCAGGCCTCTGTGAATTTACTAAACGTCGCCACAATCCTTATTTGCAACTAGTGCTGTGGCCTCATTTAGTTCTATATCTCTTATCTTTAAATCGTTAGAAACTGAGTCCAACCATCGTCCTCTTGGTCTACCTCTACTTCCCTTACCCTCCATAACAGAGTCCATTATTCTCCTAGGTAACCTATCCTCCTCCATTCGCCTCACATGACCCCACCACCGAAGCCGGTTTATACGTACAGCTTCATCCATCGAGTTCATTCCTAAATTAGCCTTTATCTCCTCATTCCGAGTACCCTCCTGCCATTGTTCCCGCTTGTTTGTACCAGCAATCATTCTTGTTACTTTCATGTCTGTTACTTCTAACTTATGAATAAGATATCCTGAGTCCACCCAACTTTCGCTCCCGTAAAGCAAAGTTGGTCTGAAAACAGACCGATGTAAAGATAGTTTCGTCTGGGAGCTGACTTCCTTCTTACAGAATACTGCTGATCGCAACTGCGAGCTCACTGCATTAGCTTTACTGCACATTGATTCAATCTCACTCACTATATTACCATCCTGGGAGAACATACAACCTAAATACTTGAAATTATCGACCTGTTCTACTGTAGCTTTGTATCACCAATCTGACATTCAATTCTGTTGTATTTCTTACCTACTGACATCAATTTAGTCTTCGAGAGGCTAATTTTCATACCATACTCACTGCACCTGTTTTCAAGTTCCAAGATATTAGACTGCAGGCTTTCGGCACAATCTGCGTTAAAACCAAATCGTCAGCATAGGCCTGACTGCTTACATTTCCACATAACTGAATCCCTCCCTGCCATTTTCTATCTTTCAGCAGATGATCCATGTAAACTACGAACAGGAAAGGTGAAAGATTACAGCCTTGTCTAATCCCTGTAAGTACCCTGAACCAAGAACTAATTCTACCATCAATTTTCACAGAAGCCCAATTGTCAACATAAATGCCTTTGATTGAATTTAATAATCTACCCTTAATTCCATAGTCCCCCACTATGGCGAACATCTTTTTTGTCGGTACCCTGTCACATGCTTTCACTGGATCTACGAAACATAAACACAACTGCCTATTCCTCTCGTAGCATTTTTCAAATACCTGGCGCATACGGAAAATCTGATCCTGACAGCCTCTCTGTGGTCTGAAACCATACTGGTTTTCATCCAACTTCCTCTCAACTACTGATCACACCCTCCCTTCCAAGATGTCAGTGAATACTTTGCCTGGTATACTAATCAATGAGATACCTCGATAGTTGTTGCAATTCTTCCGGTTCCCTTGCTTGTACGTAGGTGCAATTACTGCTTTTGTCCAATCTGAAGGTACCTTACCAACACTCCACGCTAATCTTACTACTCTATGAAGCCATTTCATCCCTGCCTTCCCCCTATACTTCACCACTTCAGGTCTAATTTCATCTATTCCTGCTGCTTTATGACAATGGAGTTTATTTACCATCCTTTCCACTTCCTCAAGCGTAATTTCACCAACATCATTTATCTCCTTCCCATGAGCTTGGCTGTTCGTAACACCACCAGGAAGATTTCCTTTTACTTTGAGAGGATGTTCAAAATATTCCCTCCACCTCTCCAGTAATTCCCTGGGATCTATTATGAGTTCATCTGAATTACTCAAAACACTGTCCATTTCCTTTTTTCCTCCCTTCCTAACATTCTTTACTTCTGTCCAGAAAGGTTTCCCTGCTTCTTGACCTAGACTTTCCAGTTTATTACCAAAATCTTCCCACGATTTCTTTTTTGATTCAACAACTATTTGTTTCGTTCTGTTTCTTTCGTCTACGTACAAACCCCTGTCTGCCTCGGCCCTTGTCTGGAGCCATTTTTGAAAAGCCTTCCATTTACGTTTACAAGCTCCTCTCACTTCATCATTCCACCAAGATTTTCGCCATTTCCCATCTTTAAACACAGTGTTGTTCCTAGGCATTTCCTTGCTGTTTCTACTACAGCATCCCCGTATGCCACCCATTCTCTTTATATATCCTGAACCTGCGTACTGTCTACTGTTCGAAACTACTCACTAATCATATCCATGTACTTCTGTCTAATTTCCTCGTCCTGGAGATTTTCAACCCTTATTCGTTTGCACACAGACTTCACTTTCTGTACCCTGGGCCAAGAGATACTTAGTTCACTGCAGATCAGATAGTGATCTGTATCATCGAAAAATCCCCAGATAAACTCGTACATTCCTAACAGATTTCCTGAATTCGAAGTTGGTTAAGATATAGTCTATTATGGATCTGGTACTCCTAGCCTCCCATGTGTAGCAGTGATTAGCCTTATGCTTGAAGAGTGTATTCGTAACTGTTAAACCCATACTAGCACAGAAGTCCAGCAAACACTTCCCATTCCCATTAACTTCCATATCTCCCCCACATTTACCAATCACCCCTTCGTATCCTTCAGTTCTATTTCCAACTCTCGCGTTGAAATCGCCCATTAGCACTATTCTATCCTTGCTGTTGACCCTGACCACTATGTTACTCAATGCTTCATAAAACTTGTCAACTTCATCCTCATCTGCACCCTCACATGGTGAATACACTGAGACAGTTCTCATCCCAGTTCCTCCAACTGACAAATCTACCCACATCATTCGCTCATTTATGTGCGTGACAGAAACTATGTTGCGTGCAATGGTATTCCTGATTTTAAAAAAGCCCTACCCCACTCTCTGCCCTTCCCTTTCTAACACCCGTCAAGTACACTTTATAATCTCCTATCTCTTCCTCGTTATCTCCCCTTATCTGAATATCACTTGCTCCTAGCACATCCAGATGCATCCTCTTTGCTGACTCAACCAGTTCTACTTTCTTTCTTCCACAAGCCCCATTAATATTGATAGCTCCCCATCGAATTCCAAGGAGCTCCTCGCCTGTCAAATGGGAGTGGGACTCCCTTACTCCAGAGGTCCGAGGCTTGCTTAAAATGTTCTGAGCTCGGTAAATTCATGAAGAAGGATGCTACCCTACTTACACATAGCCCAAGTGAGGATCTCTCCTCTAATGGGTTATGGACCACCGGTGGATTATATAGTGCTAGCCGCCTGAGCACAAGGAGAGCTATTAATCAGAATATGCCCGAGGTCCCCACTCCCACTCCATAGCAACTGGTATCTCGACTCTCAGGACCACTTACTAGGCCACTCAGCCGTTGCCCATGGTTCACGAACTAGGACGTGACTACAGTAACCCACACCATGAACCATTTCCTCCATTACCTGACTTCGACTGCACTCCATTACTTTGGTTTTGGATTCATTTATTTTCGTCTTGTACTCCTTCTCCAGCTCTGCGTCCATACCATTCAGAAATTTCTCCAGATCTTCTGCAGACTCAGATAAAATGACAATATCATCGGCATATCCTAGAGTATTTATGTCCTGTCCTTGGATATTGATTCCGTTACCAAATTCCCCTTTTATTCCCTTTACCGCCTATTCTATACAAACATTGAAAATGAGAGAGGACAAACTGCAGTCTTGCCTCACTCCTTTCTGTATTGCCGTTTTTTCATTGCCCTCGTGTCTTATCACAGCAGACTGATTTTCGTACAGGTTGGAGACAATTTTTTTCTCAGTATCTGATCACGATCCCCTTCAAAATTTCAAATAGGTTGGTCCAATCAGCATTATCGAATGCCCTTTATAGATCTACTAATGCCATGTACATGGGATTGTCCTTCCTAATTGGATATTGTATGATCAGACATAAAGTCGGGATTTCTTCACGTGTTCCTACATTTCTTCTGAAGGCAAACTGATCTCCAAACTCAGCTCATCTTGTCTTTCCATTCTTCTGTAAATAATATGTGTTAAAATTTTGCAAGCATGAAATACTAAACTAATGGTGCGGTAGTTTTCACACTTATCAGCACCTGCTTTCTTAGGAGAAGGTATAAAAACGCTCTGTCTAGAATTGGATGGCACTTCTCCCTTACCATACATCTTACACACTAAATGAGACAACCTCATCAGGCAGTCAGTAATTCTGAGGATATGTCATCAGTTCTACATGCCTTGTTCCTATTTTTGGTCTCTCAAAGCTCTTTATAATTCTTATATCTAAAACTGAGTCTCCCATTTAATCAGCATCAACAGCCTCATCTAGTTACAGAACCTTATCATCTTCTTCTGTCAACCAAACGTAATTAAATTGCCCGATATGTCTGGGAATCAAACCCTGAGCCCTCTAAATCTAAGGTCATTATGCTGACCCAATTCTTAATTTGTAAAATTTGTGGTGCCGGAACGCATATCCACACATTTTGACCCCTTTTCATCCACACGCTTACCCCCCCCCCCCACATAAAAGTCACAAGTTTCGCCATTACCGAGCTCAATAGCTACAGTCGCTTAAGTGCGGCCAGTATCCAGTATTCGGGAGATACTGAGTTCGAACCCCACTGTCGGCAGCCCTGAAAATTGTTTTCCGTGGATTCCAATTTTCACACAAGGCAAATGCTGGGCCTGTACCTTAATTATGACCACGGCCGCTTCCTTCCCACTCCTAGCCGCTTTCTGTCCCATCGTCCCCATAAGACCTACAGTATCTGTGTCGGTGCGACGTAAAGCAATTGTAAAAAAAAATCGATATTTGAAAACTTGTGATAAAACTCGCAATGAGTAATCACTTTTTACAAAATAGTTTTCTGCAATTCAGATATTTAAAACGTAATTTATTATATTTTTGCTAGTTGCTTCACGTCGCAGCGACACTGATAGGTCTTATGGCGACGATGGGACAGGGAAGGCCTAGGAATGGGAAGGAAGCGGCCGTGGCCTTAATTAAGGTACAGCCCCTTATTTATTATAATCAAAACAATAAAACTACAGGATTTAATATAAACAACGTGTTGTATGTAATATTCTACAAATATAATTATAGTTACGTTACAGAATTCCACACGTGTAGGGTGTGGGCTATATTCCAGTGACGTTTTATTGAGCAATTCCATAAAATAAAAAAAAACACTGTGCAAAAACACTCCCTTGCCCTGAAGATGGTTTTCCGTGGTTTCCCGTTTTCACACCAGGCAAATACTGGGGCTGTACCCTAATTAAGGCCACGGCCGCTTCGTTCCAACTCCTAGCCCTTTCCTATCCCATCGTCGCCATAAGGGCTATCTGTGTCGGTGCGACGTAAAGCAACTAGCAAACAAACTCCCTGGGATGTGTCGGAACGCTGTTCCGGCGTATTCCGGCCGAAATTAAACACTGCGCTGACCATTCAGCCATGGAGTGTTTAAAATACACAAGTAGGTAAGCGAAACGTGTTTATATAAACTGGCTTATTTTCCACACTTTGAAGTTATACTTAACGATCGTTTATCGTAACTATATCCACGACAGGGCACAGTCGTGCGCTATCTGTGTGTCTCTTTCCACTAATTAGATCCTCCGAAGAGACGTACTCTACCTTAATATGTACAAGAGATACTAACACTGGTAGCACAAATTTAAACGCACTTAAATATTGCGTTCTCTAAAGGAACCGTAACATGTACCATACTACACTTCTGTAAAACGTACTGTCAAATTCGAAACAATTAATTCCATTTATACACTGCTGAAAAAACATGGAACTTCCTCAAGGACAAGGTAATGTTATTCACAAGCGATGTGACGGATAGTTCATTATTGCAGGAGTATTTGAATACAAATTCAGACCACATGAAACACACCAGTAAAGGGTGCCCAAATATTCGCATCAACATAGTGCCAATTAAACCCCACCACCACCACCACCACCTGGCGATCATGAAGGTATGGAGTAAGGTCATGCGATAGATTGTCCCAAGCATCTTGCATCTTTTCATGCAATTTGACAATGGTTCTTGCAGACTCTGGAGAGCGCTTAAGTTCTCGCTTCATCATGCCCCATGCGTCTTCATCTGGCGAGAGATCCGGTGATCTTGCTGGCCAGGGAAGTTGTTATATACCAAGGAGAGCCGTTACCTCGCAGCAGCTGTATGTGGACGTGCATTGTCCTGCTAAAAAGCACATCACCTTCCTGTCGAAGAAATGTCAGAAACGCCAACTGTGGCCGTGAGTTGTGACTCATGGGGTGGGAACTGGGTGTCGTGTGCGAATGCGCTCTGGAATAGGCCGCTGGTTAGGTCTACGCCGTACACGAGTACGCCCATCACTTGCATACAGACACAACCTACTCTCGTCACTGAACACAACAGAGCGCCATTCCCCTCTCCAGTCGATTCTTTCACGACACCAGAGTACTGTAGTCAGTGGTAGTCCGGCCAGAGGAACACCAGCTCGTAATCCTGCTGCAAGCAGACGGTTCCCAATTGTCCTTGGTGAACAGAGCAAGTGCAACATGTGACCGGATTTCGTTCCTGTATGATGTTCGGTCCGCCACCGCTGCTCGCACAATGCGTCGATCTTGACGTGCGTCTGTAATACGTAGACGTCAGGAGCCTGATCTACGAGTGTGGGAATGTTCCACAGACCAT
Organism: Anabrus simplex; assembly: GCF_040414725.1. Lineage (NCBI taxonomy): Eukaryota > Metazoa > Arthropoda > Insecta > Orthoptera > Tettigoniidae > Anabrus > Anabrus simplex. The sequence continues at coordinate 1,158,934,098 of NC_090266.1, forward strand.
TGCTGAAAGCAACGACACACCACCGACACACTGTGCCCCACGTGCGTAGTAATCCGTCGATACGTCTATCAGCTTCTCGCAGACCCACAATGCGAATCCGTTCAAATGGCCGCAGTTGTTCAGCAGGAGCATGTACTCGTCGGCGGGGCATGGTTGTACCCTAGAATGAATGTTGCAAACACTGCTCACCTGTAACCTCAGCACAGTTACTTTCTGCAGAGCCAAAACATAGTGCGGAGGGACAGGCCTCCTGAGTGCCATCTGATCGCCGATGTCCGTGACAACTGAATCACTAACACAACAACCCCTCAGCGTGCACATATTATACCCTGGTATCATTGAACACAGTCCTTGAGGATGTTGCTTGTTGTTATTCCGGCAGTGTCTTTATATTCAATCATGTGGCGAATTATAAGTACATTAAATGTATAAAACCACAGTTAAATTCAGGCATTTATATTCCTTTCAGTACAAACTGTGAATTGTTTTATATAATATGCTCTGAGTAGACTACTGCTTCTTAACATGTTGTCTTTATTCTTGCTAGTTGTGTTGGATACTTGTTCTTAATATTTCGTCGGTCTTTAATGTGTGCCAGTAGTGAGGGCCGCTTGTCCGTAAGAATTTCTTTCGTCGATCATAATGAGTGCCAATTATGTTTGGGCACTCTTCGTTACTAGGCCAGTCGTTAGGTGTTACTAGGTTATGACTGACTGGTTATCGGCAACGAGCACAATTTCCTTATCTCGTCAAGGAAGTTGGAGATTACGAGTCCGCCCCAGGAGCAGAGAACTACATATGGAACTGGGAATGTGGACGTCGTAGCAAGGAACTGAACCAAGGACGACAGTAGTACACTAGGACCTTGGGATGAATGAGAGTCAAGTAAGGCTATCCATGAGACCCAATCATTATGCCTTGCTGGTTAACAGCTACCAGGAGAAACAGTAGTGAGATTTATTATTTTATTTTTTACGTTTAACAAAGCTTTTCTTGACATTTTCATTATTATTATTAATATTATTGTCCTTCAAAGGGAAGTGTATAAATTAGAAGCAAGTAAATTCAACTGACGCTTAACTGTGATGTTAATAATAATCAATGAAATGAAATGGCGTATGTCTTTTAGTGCCGGCAGTGTCCGAGGACAAGTTCGGCTCGCCAGGTGCAGGTCTTTTGATTTGACTCCCGTAGGCAACCTGCGCGTCGTGATGATGATGATGATGAAATGATGATGAAGACGACACATACACTCAGCCCCCGTGCCAGCGAAATTAAGCAATGATGGTTAAAATTCCCGACACTGCCGGGAATAGAACCCGGGACCCCTGTGGCCAAAGGCCAGGACGCTAACCATTTAGCCAAGGAGAGGTACATAACAATCAATAAAGAAGTAAGATAAGAATAAAATATTACAACACAAAACAGCGTTATAACGAATCAGTGATATACGTAATGCGGGGTATAACTCTATTGGCGTCCTTCTCAGAATTATTGCTGCTTGGATTAGTAACACGTGTTAGATGATAATCAATACGCTGGAGACTGCAGAAGGTACAACCAAGACAACCTAAATGACCTAACCAAGTTTGTGACTTATAACTACCAATATCCTCGTTCACGACTGGCACGCTTTTGAAGCCTAGCCTGTCCACAGTGTGCCAGGTTTTCCCCAACTCGAGACACAGCGTTTTGAATTCTAGATTTCAACTATTTATTCTATGCCAACGAGCAGCGAGACTGGACAGGACAGCCTGCAGCTGTGTAACACTGGAGACCTGACAAGTGAGCCGGTTCCAGGAGCGGCACGCTTTTGAAGTACTCCACGTGGACTGTCACTGACAAAGCAAGCATGCTATTGGTCAAGAGTCATCTCCTATTGGTCACAACAGAGGTGACTGTAGACAGACATAAATCTGGTTACTGTAGGGGATGGTACTGCTTAACGTTTGAGTCGCCAGTCGTTAAGCAGGAAACTGAGAGTACCATACCGTAATCTTGGTACAGTGCTCAGTCTCTCCGTACTGGAGCCACTCGTTAAACTAACGAGTTGAGAGCTACAATATATTTTCCTTTTCACGCTTCGTATTTATTTATTTATTTATTTATTTATTTATTTATTTATTTATTTATTTATTTATTTATTTATTTATTTATTTATTTATTTATTTATCCCGCATAGTAATAAATCAATCTGCTTTACTGTTGGAAACATTTCTTAGCAGCCCCATACTACGAAAAACGTAAAATTAAGCTATTTCCTTAAATGTGCCGAAAGTTGAAAGTTGAAGCTGAAGAAAATTTTTGAAAATCACTTTCGGCCTAAATGCAGTTCCGGAAAAAAAAACTAAATTGCTTGTTTCTTTACTCTTTTCCTTTTTGATTCAAATCCTAGGCAACTTAACTTATTTACATCATTCTTTATGTAATGTGTTCCTCGGTTCAATACCCTCAGGTGTTTTTTTATTTTTGAAAAATGTCCACACGGAATTTAGTTATAAGGGTATACGTGAAACTCTGCATTGACTCACATTAGCGCTCGTAGTGGTAGAAAAAGTCAAACTGCTATTCTAATTGACCGGATAACGATGATTTAGAAAACGATTGTAATTTCTAGGAATTAAAAAAGAAGAATATATTATCTCCTCCGTGGCTCAAGCGGCAGCGTGCCGATCTCTCACCGCTGGGCTCCCTAGTTCGAAACCCTGTCACTCCATGTGAGATTTGTGCTGGACAAAGCGGAGGCGGGACAGTTTTTTCTCCGAGTACTCCGGATTTCCCTGTCATATTTCATTCCAGCAAAACTCTACAATATAATTTCATCATCTGTCATTCATTAATCATTGTCCCGGGGGAGTGTGACAGGCTTCGGCAGCCGGCGCACAATTCCTATCCTCGCCGCTAGAAGGGGGCTTCAATCATTCCATTCCTGACCCGGTCCACTGACTGGAAACAGACTGGGGATTTTCAAAAAAAAAAAAGAAGGAATATATTCTCATAATTTATTATATTTTACTTAGCTAAAATTCGTAGCTCATATCCCTAGAATGTTTCCAACATTCAGTTTCTTGCCTGAAGGGCCAGAACTGTGAATATTTGTTCAACGTCCGCTAAAGCACAAGAGTGCTCAAGGAATTCTTCTCAAGTCACTTCCGTGATGTACTGAATAGAAATAGAGCAAACAGAATAATATACCTTAGGTGCCACGAGAAGGAAATTGACGTTAGGAGCTCGTGTTTTCTAATTCAACTTCAGCCTTTAACTCTTCGAAGGACCATTCCTCTGCCACCTCTCGGTCATTATCATGGAGCGTGACTCGTTCGGAACGGGTCATAAAGATACGGCGTCACTCTTAATGACAAAACGTGAACAATATGGCGGCTGACGAGGAATTGGGAACGAAGCGGTCGTGACTGAAGAGAAAAGTACTGTTTCCCGAATTTCCTGATGTGAAGACAACAATTGAACGAAACGCATAGCTGATGATTATCGATAGCTGTAATTGAACTTCCCTAACTTTCCCAACCATAAGGTGTGGCTATGATGACCAACACTTAATAATAGCTCAGATTAATAAGTATCGGCTTCAGTTACGTAAAATTCCAACTTTTCGAAATGGAACCCAGTTACGCATACAGCACATTCAAGGTTTTGGCCTGCCAAGATGACTGCTGCCCAACCAGACCGAAAGCAGATTTTGGAATACACGACGTCCTTAGTCATATCGTTTTACTTTCTTAGCTGGGTCAGTTGGCTTTCATTTTAGGCAGCTCCTCTGTTGGACTCTCGGTGATGAGAGAATCCTGTTCCAGGATTAAATATTACTTTGACTAGCTGGTAATCGAACTTGAGTCCTCCGGATAATAGGGAGGAACGCTACAACACATTTAAATAAGAGAAAATCAATTCAATTCAAAAACAGAGAAGATAATAATGAATAGCCGGGCTGGGTAGTTCAGTGCTGGCCTTCTGAACTCAAGTTGGCGGGTTCGATCCCGTGTCAGTCCAGTGGTATTTGAAGTTCCTCAAATACGTCAGCCTCTTATCGGCAGATTTACTGGCACGGATAAGAAATCCTGTGGGACAAAATGCCTGCACCTTGGCCTCTCTGAAAAGAGCAAAAGTCGTTACTGTGAATAAATCTATTATTATTATTATTATTATTATTATTATTATTATTATTATTATTATTATTATTATTATTATTATTATTAACGGATACCACCGAGCGGAGTGGCCGCGCGTGTTAACGCACTAAGGCCCTGGAGCCAAGCTCTGCATTCGGGACGTGAGTGATTTCGAACCCCACCGTCGACTGTCTTGAGAATAATTTTCTGTGGTTTCCCATTTTCATTTCCAGGCAAATATCGGGACATTTAATATTCATAGGCTACTGCCGATTCCTTATACCGGTACCTCCTTATATGACTTGATTCACAATTCACTTTATCTGCACTAGCTCCTCAACTAAGGTTGGCGTCAGGAAGGGCATCCGTCCATGAAAACATGAAAAATTCTTCTCCTCTTATCCCTGACCTTGCATCAAGAAACGGGACCTCATATCAAGAAGGGGAAGACATAACAATGAATGCCGTATATTTCAAGCCGAGAATCAATACAACAATGCTACTATCTGCTTAAAGAATTTCGCCTTCAGCCTTCCCTTTCTGTTTGTATTTATTGAAAGATGTCCAGCTCCATGTCTAAATGGTTAGCGTGTTGATCTTTAGTCCGAACTGTCCGAGGGCCCACGCAATAGTTTTTTACTTTGTGAGATGAGGTAAAAATCACATGGAGGCAGGTCCGGTGAATAAGGCAGGTGTTCCTGTACTTTCTGCACCCAGCGCTGGAGTAGGCTACCTGCTTTCAGCTTCTGCCGCATGCGTTCTGGCGTTGTCATGGAGAAGGATGACAGTGTTACGCTATGTATCTCAAGCAATGCCCATCTTCTTCCCACGTCCACGCACTGCGTAATTACTCCACGTGGCGCATCAGGCAGGACTTTAAAGGTCTTCCGGATCGTATCATGTCCGTGTTGAAATGCTACTGCCCACCACGCAACTGTTCGGTGCGGAAGAGAATTATTTTCCACAGTTACCCACAAGCTCCCTGTGTCATTATTTGGCATTGTGACCCCTTAACTTTACTTGGTTAATTTCGATGTCTTGGGCCTGAGTAACTCTGCCATCTTCAGTATTAGATTTCATCATCATAGGTAAGGCCCAATCCTCACAGACGTGCAGGTCGCCTATAGTTAGGGTTTGGAAGTTTATCACCTAAAGAAGTAAAAAATGTGCAAGAGAAAATGACCTAAAAAAGTTCAAATACGACTTAAACATTTTAGAGATGGGTTGCATGTATTAGAGTATTGTTCAGTTCTTGTTTGCAGGTCAGTCGCCTTGACAAAGAATACTGCAATTTATTCGAAACGTTGGCAAACTGTACGTAATGTACACAAAACAACAATACGGTTCAACCCGGAAGAAACTAAATAATTCTACACACCGTGGAAGTAGAGTGTTACTAACTTTAAATGTTTCAGAAAGTGATAAGCGATAATACAGCAGACACATTTAATGATGCAGACTGACAGAGCTACCGAAGGTAAATTAAAACTTTATACATCATACAGTATCATAACCCCGAGGCGCAGTTCTCTCTCTGTTTTCCTGAAAAGAGGAACCAAGAACTAAGTATTAGCATGCTTTTTGGTAAATGTCGGCGTTACGTTCGTAGAGCATCTCTTTCTCGAAATCATATCATCTAAACCTGCTACCTATCTTTTTCGGGGGAAAAAAGGAAAGTACATCTACTACAACATTTCGGAAGTCCTGTGTTTGAAAATCGGCTCAGGCAACATGCACCTTGTTAAAAATGGCCCTTCAACGTAAGGGGAGATTGTATTTTGTATACTGACAATGTTAAATTTGTCTCATTTAGGTACATTAATCTCGAGAACTATACATGATAAGAAAGTAAAATTCAGTGGCTGATAGAGCACGATTGTCTCTTCCAAACACATTTTTGTAGGTAGATAGTTTGCATAAAGTACTTTTTAACTTATTAAAAAATCCATATTTTTCAAATTAATTAACTGATAATTAGCAAACTATTTTACTCAAGTTCTTAAAAAATGCATCAATGTTCTTATGTTTATTCTTTGTAATATGTATAATTTTAATTACCGGTATCCTAAGATGGTTAGTTTCTGAGAAATTGGTAATTATCAAAAGAACCCTTGCGGGACAAATTTCTGGTACCACGGCTCCTCTGGCAACTCTGAAAGTATTTTGTGGGGCTTAATTCAAACATTATTATTATTATTATTATTATTATTATTATTATTATTATTATTATTATTATTATTATTATTATTATTATTATTATTATTAAATGGACTCAAATTGAGGGTAAGAGAAGTAGAGAGAGACCAAGACGACGATGGTTAGACTCGGTTTCTAACAATTTAATGATAAGAGGTATAGAACTAAATGAGGCCACAAACACTAGTTGCAAATCGAGGATTGTGGCGACGTTTAGTAAATTCACAGAGGCTTGCAGACTGAACGCTGAAAGGCATAACAGTCTATAATGATAATGTATGTATGTATGTATGTATGTATGTATGTATGTATGTATTATTATTATTATTATTATTATTATTATTATTATTATTATTATTATTATTATTATTATTATTATTATTATTAAAACAATCACAAACTAGCACTGATGGAATTCCATCATTTTACCCAGAGCACAGAGATGATCGATTACGTTACTCAGTTGATCAAATATGCTATACTCAGCTCTCTTCTGATGGCCTGGTTTATATGTATCATTTTTAACGTAATATTTGTCCAATAGAACTGAATTTATAGGCAAATACCTTTAAAATTGTTTTTGTTTCTTCTATATGGATTCATTTGAAAATGACGGGAAACTTTTCTTGTTAACCTTAAGTTAACGGTAAAATTTGCATCGTGAACGAGGTCTTAGGAAGGGAGAAATAATGTTCCCTCTCGTCTGCACAACTAAAAGCAATGTCGAGTCCATGACGCCATTCGAAGACACACTTTTCCTCTTCCCAAGAACGTAAAGATAATTTCCTTTTTGTATACAAATTAAATCCCTGGCACAGCTGTCAGTTACCCACACTTGCGGTGCAAACCTGGTTAGGGTTTTGTTTGCTCTTCTTGCCGATAAAGTATCTCAACTCCCCGTAGATTTCCTTGTTCAATTGACTTTCTGTGAGCTGTCATGCATTTTTTGCTGTCTTTAGTTCTGACTGGGGTGAAATATAATAATACATCGATGATGTACTCGTTAATTAGACATTCATGCATTCATACAAATATCATGACCATTAAGGCATCAAGTGCCGGGCTGAGTGGCTCAGACGGTTAAGGCGCTGGCCTTCTAACCCCAACTTGGCAGGTTCGATCCTGGCTCAGTCCGGTGGTATTTGAAGGTGCTCAAATACGACAGCCCCGTGTCGGTAGATTTACTAGCACGTAAAAGAACTCCTGAGGGACTAAATTCCGGCACCTCGACGTCTCCGAAGACCTTAAAAAGTAGTTAGTGGGACGTAAAGCAAATAACATTATTATTAAGGCATCAAGTCTATAAGGTCTGACACCGTGGTTAGCAGTATCGAGTCTTGGTGGTCGAAAAAAATATTTCACCATCAGAATGTTGGCCGGCATACTAGGAGAGGAGGTAGTATACAATTTCTAATCAGTAGATTGCGAGCCAATAGCCTGGAATCAGTTCTAAACTTCCCCGCAATGTTCATACGGAGAGAGGGCATATGACGCTGTCGATGGCGATTCGTTCGTCTGATGGAGACGTTAAGCCCTGAGAAGCCCGCTTGGTGCTATTCGATATGCGTATGTTATATGCTGGCACCGGGTTTCACCCTCTCCCCCTCTACCATCATATACCACATCATTCATTTAATCTCATCAACTCCTCTGATGAGGTTGATGTCATGAAGGGCATCCGGTCGTAAAAACTTGCTACGAAGATTCATCTCACTACATTCCAGATCCCGTGGAAAAACAGGACAAGGGTTATCCATCCATCCATCCATCCATCCATCCATCCATACATACATACATACATACATACATACATACATACATACATACATACATACATACATACATACATACATACATACAAACATACATACATACATAGTCTACATACATACATCATAATGATAGAATTTATGACTTTAAGCGAGTTCTGTCTGCAGGTCTCAGTTAATGAACTAACTGTTTCCACAATCCTCTAAACCTCTACATGCAAGTAGCTCTTTGACCTCGTGTAGTTCCACATCTCTTACATTGAAATGGTTTAATTTTTTCTTGTGGTTTTACGTCATAGTAACATTTTTTGCTATTGTTTTTATGTCGCACCAACACAGATAGGTCTTAAGGCGACGATGGGACAGGAAAGGGCTAGGACTGGGAAGGAAGCGGCCGTGGCCTTAATTAAGGTACAGCCCCAGCATTTGCCTGGTGTGAAAATGGGAAACCATGGAAAACCATCTTCAGGGCTGCTGACAGTGGGGTTCGAACCCACTGTCTCCCGAATACTGGATACTGGCCGCACTTAAGAGACTGCAGCTATCGAGCTCGGTGCGTCATAATAACACATCGAAGGTTTTTGGGCGATGCAAGGATGGGAAACGGCTGGAAGTGGGAAGGAAGCGGTCGTGGCCTTGATTAAGATACAGCCCCAGCATTTGCCGAGTATGAAAATGGAAAACCACGGAAGACCATCTTCAGGACTGACGACTGTGGAGTTCGAACCCACCATCTCCCGAATTCAATCTCACAGCTATGCGACCCTATCCATACGTCCAACTTGTTCGGTATAACTGTGAGATACTACACCGAACACTGTTTTTACAACAATTTGTTTTACGTTACACTAATGCTGATAGGTCTAATGGTGACGTTCGTATAGGACTGGGAAGGAAGTGGCCATGGCCTTAAATAAGGTACAGTCCCAGCATTTGACTGCGGTGAAAGTGGGAAACCACGGAAAACCATCTTCAGGGCTGCCGAGAGTGGGGTTTGAACCCACTATCTCCCGAATGCAAGTTCATAGCTGCGCGACCCGACCATTGTAAAGCGTGGTAATATTTTACTTCTAATTCAATGATAACTAAGAGAAAACTTTAAAGAAGCGTATAGTTCCCACTGCTAATTTACCCGAAACGTGTCACGATACATGTGTGTTACTGCAGGAGATAGGATTTTGCTATCCAGCGCAAAAAGGCACTTAACAGGCGAGTCAAAGGAATTTACACTTTACTTCTAATATTAAAATTAACATTCTAAACTTTCGGATAACTTTCGATACTTAAATATTGCACATCCTTGGTTGTCAGCACTTGGATTAACAATATTACAGGTTGATAATCGCAGTGAAGGACAGCAGTCGGTGAATAATCATCGACCACTGTCAGAACCATGGAAGCTGAATTATTACTTCAACAATCGATAACACAGGCAGTCCTTTTATCGGAAATCAATTATCATGAGCACAATAACCTTGTTTACTTTCTTCCCTCCTGTGTTCGCCTTGCTACGGCTTCTGCCCAGGACAACGCCATTGTTCGGCCTCATTATAAGTCTAAATATTGCGAGGTGGAGATCGCACGTTTGCACCGCCAATGGGTGTCCTTTAAACATCACACGGGGGGATTAATCTAGCTATGAGCCCTGTTGCTGTCTTCAGCGGATGTCAACTCATTAGACTAAAGACTTTCACCAAAGTAGTTTAAATTTTCCCTGGGTGGCATTTGGTCAAATTTCAATCAGATTTAAACAATAATCTTAGATGAGCTGATTACCTCCACAGAAACACGTCATAGTTCTATTCATCCCTCTAGACAGGTTTGGCGTCAGGAAGGGTATTCGGCGGTAAAACTGAGCAAAGGCATTCTCTATTGTTTCATAAAATGTCTGATCCCGCTGCTCTTCACGTCTTCTATCTTACGTTCATTTAGCCTCCCTTGAGCTACTGCTCTCCTGTTCGGACAACAGCCTCCAACTCCAACATTAACCAGTTAGACAGAGCAGTGTCCTTTCTTTCTTTCTTTCTTCCTTCCTTCCTTTCCTTCTTTCTTTCTTTCTTAATCCGTTTACCCTCCAAGGTTGATTCTTCCCTCGGACTCAGCGAGGAATCCCACCCCTACCGCCTCAAGGGCAGTGTCCTGGAGCATGGGAATTTCAGTCGGGGGATACCACAGAAAGAAGGACCAGTACCTCGCCTAGGCGGCCTCACCTGCTATGCTGAACGGGGGGCTTGTGGGGGTACGGGAATATCGGAAAGGGTAGACAAGGAGACGGAAGATAGCTGCCGTGGCCTTATTAGGTACCGTCCCGGCATTTAGCTGGAAGAGAAGTGGGAAATCACGGAAAACCACTTCGAGGATGGCTGAGGTGGGAATTAAACCCACTTCTACTCAGTTGACCTCCAGAGGCAGAGTGGACCCCGTTCCAGCCCTCGTACTACTTTTGAAATTTCGTGGCAGAGCCGGGAATCGAACCTGGGCCTCAGAGGGTGGCAGCTAATCACACTAACCACCAGACCACAGAGGCGGACTGCTGCAATTGTAAGGAAAAGAAATCCCATGCTCACAAAATCTGTCTACGCGATAAATGTGTCACCGCGGCATGTCAGGCGACAGGCAGCTGACCTGAGTTTCCTCCGCGGAATTAGAAATGAGTATTACCACTCGGCATAATTTGTCTCAACGCTGCTCACTCAGTGTTCCTTCCCGTTCCTCCAGAGTCAAAAACTTCTTCTCCACATTCCCCACACTCAGCATGCAATACTCCAACGATAATCTGTCACCTAACTCTCTTTAGTAATATTAATACGTGACAGGAGCTTTATATATCATCATGTAGAAGTATATATACCATAAGAGTGTAAATAATTTCTTAAGAATAAGTTGGCCGGGCTGAGTGGCTCAGACGGTTGAGGCACTGGCCTTCTGACCCCAACGTGGCAGGTTCGATCCTAGCTCAGTCTGGTGATATTTGAAGGTCCTCAAATACGCCAGCCTCGTGTCGGTAGATTTACTGGCACATAAAAGAACTCCTGCGGGACTAAATTCTGGTAACTCGGCGTCTCCGAAAACCGTAAAGGAGTAGTTAGTGGGACGTAAAGCAAATAACATTATTTTTATTATTATTAAGAGTAAGTTGACGTGAAGTAATTATGCCACCATCTTGACCGATGGAGATTTGGCTATGAACATTCTCATGGTTTTAGATTTGGACAGTTGCTATTAGTAGGCTGTGTACCTGATGGTGTTACTCATCTCTATGTTTGTTATAATTTATTTTATTTCCGAGCGTGTGGCCGCTTGGTTTGGGGCGCGTAGTTGTAAGCTTATATTCGGGAGATAGTGGATTCGACTCCCACTGTCGGCAGCTCTGAAGATGGTTTTCCCTGGTTTCCTATTTCCACACCAGGCAAATGCTGGAGCTGTACCCTAATTAAGGCCACGACCGCTTCTTTACAGCTCCTAGCCCTTTCCTATCGCATCGTCGCCATAAGACCTATCTGTGTCAGTGCGACGTAAATCCAATTCTAAAGAGAAATATATATTTTATTTTGAAAGTTTATATTTGTTAATTAGTCTGCTGACAGTACAAGTGAACTGAGCTCAGTGTAGCTGTTTGTTGCGCTTTGTAAATAAATAAATAAATACATAAATAAATAAATAAATAAATAAATAAATAAATAAATAAATACATACATACATAAATAAATAAATGACCAAGGAATTTTGCCACGCGGTTTGGGTCACGAAGTTGTGAGCATTCATTCGGGAGATAGTGGGTGCGAGCCATACTGTCGGCAGCTTTGCAGATGGTTTTTCTTAGGTTCCCATTTTCACACCAGGTTGTACCTTAATTAAGGTTATATATACCGAGCTCGATAGCTGCAGTTGTTTAAGTGCGGCCAGTATCCAGTAATCGGGAGATAGTGGGTTCGAGCCCCACTGTCAGCAGCCCTGAAGATGGTTTTCCGTGGTTTCCCATTTTTGCACCAGGCAAATACCGGGGCTGTACCTTAATTAAGGCCACGGCCGCTTCCTTCCACTTCCTAGCCCGTTCCTATCCCATCGTCGCCATAAGACCTGTCTACGCCGGTGTGACGTAACATAAATAGCAAAAGTCCATATGTGCTATGCGGATCGCTCCCGCGTCCCCACTAGGCTGTGAGAAATGCAGCAGCAGCATAATAATAATAATAATAATAAGAATAAGAAGAAGAAGAAGAAGAAGAAGATAATTTTACTATGGTATCTATTTCTCTCAATCATTACGAGTACAGTTAACTTTTCTTAAAATATCACCTTCGTTAGCTTTTTTCTGCTCGGCGACGCTCAATGTTCGTCCAACATTCAAAGCTGTTTCCACTGTCAATTAATATTTAACACAAAATCTAATTGCACTGGCCGTAAGGCAGTCGTTATTTTAAACTGCCGTACAGAGAGATAGAGCCACAAATGATAATGACTACTGATGTCATTCAGGTTTTCCGATGAATTTCAGATTATGTATTTGAGGCTGATTAGAGAGGAGTTCTCATTTTTATTTCCTTTCACGTAATCATATTACTAATTAATTTTGAACATTGCACAACGTTTTCCTTGTCGAGAAATTCTTCGTGTCCTCCTTTCTGTATTTCTTTCTTTCTTCCTTTATTTTCCTGTCTTAATCTATTTGCCCTCCAGGGTTGGATTTTCCCTTAGACTCAGCGAGGCCATTGTCCTGGAATGTGAGACTTTGGGTCGGGGAAACAAGTGGGGTGTAGATGCAGTACCTCACCCAGGCGGCCTCACCTGCTATGTTGAACAGGGACCTTGTGGGGGGGAAGGATGGGAAGGTCGGAAAGGATAGACAAAGAAGAGGGAAGGAAGCGGCCGTGGCCTTAAGTTAGGTAAAATCGCGGCATCTGCATGGAGGAGAAGAGGGAAACCACGGAAAACCACTTCGAGGATGGCTGAGATGGGAATCGAACCCCCTTCATTGACCTCCCGAGGCTGAGTGGAAGACGTTCCAGCCCTCGTACCACTTTGAATATTTTATGGAATCGAACCCGAGCCTCCGGGGTTGGCAGCTAATCACACTAACCGCTACACTACAGAGGCGGGCTTTTGTATTTCTTCACACATGTAAACTTAGGACAGAATTCGAAACTTGTTATTTCCGCTGAAATTTCGGATTTGTAGCGAAGTGAGACTCCTTCTACTCCGACTTCATCTTGTAGCTACAATGTGTGAAATAGGATCTCCGGATTACAGGCATTAACTCCCTTGCGCGTATAACCATTGTCAAACGCGTTCACCAATGCTGCCGATTATAACTTCTTACAAGTGAACTCCGTGACTCCCTTCAAAATGTAGTAATATGGCGGCAGGGTCATGGGATAATTTTGAAATGAACAGGCGTAAATTGCTAGACTTTGAAACCTCTCCATGATTTTTTCTCGTTGGTTTCTGCGATTACTTTTATCGGATTCGTGCTTTCGTTACTGTTGTTCAAAATGTGATGGTCCTCGCGGACACTACAACCTCCGAGTTTCTGATGTCAATTTGATACTATGTCGTATTAGATTTTAGAACGCCCTTATGTCGTTTCTGATGACCTCTCTGATTGCATTGTGTATCCCTCAATGAGTGTTTTGGTGTATGGCCTCCGGAGACGTGTGGTGTAGGCTTTCGAATTGACGATTATTCGAAAGATTCGGATGCTAAGGAAAAGTCATATTTATTTTCTGATATCATTTTACCCGAAATATGAAAAGTAAGTGTGATTGATAGGCCATTGGCCCCGTTTAATGCAATTTTATGTTGAATATATGTGAATATTCGGGCCATTTTTATCGCTTTGGTCACATTTTGCTCATTTTAGCGATATAAGGCGATATTTGGTTATATTGTAAGCATTTTTGTTTAAGGGGAGATTGTACCTTGTATACTGACAGTGTTAAATTTGTCACTTTTAGGTACATTTATCTCAAGAACTATGCAAGATAAGAAGGTAAAATTTTAATAGCTGATAGAGCTTGATTGTCTCTTCCAAACGCCATTTTTAGCTAGATAGTTTGCATAACTTGGTTTCTTAGAAATAATTTAGTAAGTTATTAAAAATCCATTATTAATTGTTGCTAGTGGTTTATTGGCAACAATGATCTAGGAAAGGACTTGGACTAGGAAAGTAGTGGCCGTAGCTTTCAATTATTGCACTCAGCACACAAGGCTATACACTAAAAAGCTAATATCTCCGCCCTAGTCTTGTTCTTTTAATGGCTCATCACTGCTGCCAACTTGACTAGTTACATATTGAAATCACCAGACATAACCGTAATGAACTATAACTCCTAGACCTTTCATATCCCACCGAAACCAAAAGAACCTTTTACTTTTTGGAGACGCCAAGGTGCCGGAGTTTTGCTCTGCATGAGTTATTTTACATGCAGTAAATTTAAGGACACGATACTGGCGTATTTATACACCTTTAAATATCGCCAGTCTGAGCTGGGATCAAACTTACCAGCATTGGATCAGACAATCAGCCCTCAGCTGATCTCACGAGGCTGCGTGAATCATGTTCCAGCACTCAGTCCAGAATTGAAATCCTTGGACTGGCTGGGAATGGAACCCGGGCCATCTGGGTAGGTAGGTACGTAAGGCAAGTGCCTACGCGGTTTGGGTCACGAAGCTATCGGCTTGCATTCGGGTGATGGTGGGTTCGAAATCCCACTGTCAGCAGCTCTGAAGATGGCTTTTCGTGGTTTTCCATTTTCACACCAGGAAAATACTGGGTCTGTACCTTAAATAAGGACGTGACAGCTACTTGCCCAGTCCTAGCCCTTTCCCATCCTTCCGTCGCCAAAAACTATCAATGAACTAGTGCGACGCCAAACAAGTAGTAAAATAATAGTAACTGAGCCATGAGTTAAGCCCCCCCCCCCCGGATGTTTAAAACTGCCACCGATCTCCTACTGTGATGTTACCTATGCTCTGCTGGCTCAACTGTCATATTGCAGAAGTTTGACCTTTTGGTTGTTTTTTTTTTTTTTTTTTTTTTGCTTTACGTCGCACCGACACAGATAGGTCTTATGGCGACGATGGGATAGGAGAGGCCTAGGAAGTGGAAGGAAGCGGCCGTGGCCTTAACTAAGGTACAGCCCCGGCATTTGCCTGGTGTGAAAATGGGAAACCACGGAAAACCATCCTCAGGGCTGCCGACAGTGGGATTCGAACCCACTATCTCCCGATTACTGGATAATGGCCGCACTTAAGCGACTGCAGCTATCGAGCTCGGTGACCTTTTGGGACCAGATGTCCCTAGTATCAATATTCTAACAAAACCTTGTGTTCAGAACCTCTATCATCGAGAATGTTTGTATATGTTGGACACTTTATTTGCCTTCAGTTGTTGATTCATCATTTTACATGTATCATCCCTGTTATTAAATTGATTTGCCAATGATATCAAGTGACATCAAAGTCCTATCCACCGATCAAAATTACTGTTATTTAATTCATTCTCGAAACCTACCCCACTCCTCTATAAAAGGAGTGAGTTTTTGGAATAAGGTCTGTCGGCAATGGGTCATTGAGTTTGCTACGTGAAAAAGAGATCTCCTAGAAGGAGATGCTGGGAGCGGAGGACTGGCAGTTTGGCATGAGAAGGCTACTTTAAAGAGGTAAGGCAGAACTTTACACATATGAATTTTGTGCATGTGAAGATAGGGAAGATTCCAACGTAGCCCTTTAGTATGTAACGGAAAGGTCGTTCCGGCTTTCTTAAATTTTAATGTAGGATTTTCTATTTTTCTACTTAAATTAAATATAGGTTTTCTGATTCAGTCTTCGGACTTTCCAAATGGGAATTTGTTAAAATGTAAGAACGCACGATTGGCTACCCTCGTTCCCTTCTTCTAATTTCATGTTTGGTTACTACTAAGCTTTCCTAAGTAACTAAATTTATTATTCTCTTTTCGGCCTTTATTTTTTCTCTCTCTTAATCACCTCGTAACATCGTTTAGCCTCTGTGTAAACGGGCTTTATGCCCAGTTAGGTATTATCAGTTAAACTTAAACTTTTGAGGGCCTTGTGTTTCAGCCTCATGTGTCACTTTCTTGTTGACCTTTCAAGTGTTGCCTTCCTTTCTTTTTCCCTCTTCTCGTGGCCGTATAGTATGGGCCTTGCCTCTGATTACTTATTGATATTGCGATCCTTTCTTAGAGGGTACCTAAGGTATTAACTTAGTAAATATTTTAGCAGTGTGTGTTTTCTGCTTCACGTGTCTGTGCTATCAGAGAACTGATATTAAGGCAGACTATAGGCCCGATAATTGGCATTGGTAAAATTAATTGTAAACTGGACTCATTGGTTCGAGACCCGTCTGATATAAAGTTATAAAAGAAGCTACGGCTTCTTCCTCAGTTATGGACTTGACTCTTCTATTAAAATATGTAAAGACAAATCTCTCCCAATTAAATATACGAGACCTATGGGTGAGAACTCTTTGACTGTGCCATTTGAAATGGGAGTCCTACTCCCCAATATTTGGTACGGTTTCTGAGCTTTCGAGTTCCACTTTGTAAATTTTTCTGAGCTTACGAGCTCCCTGATTGTAACTTTTAGAGCTTCTCAGCTCTCTTGCTATAGTGTTGTTCATGTTTAAAATATTATCAAGTAAATAAAGAAATAAAAAAGGTCCCAAATTTTTGTTATCAATAATTAAACTCTGATTTATGCTTTGTCCATCCATTCACCCTGTGGCTACTCCTACCACTACTCCAATACCTTCATCTCCTTCACACAATATACATAACATTTGTTTGAGCGCCAGTTGCTGTTTTAAATAAAAACAACAAAATTTGGTAGAGCATACCTCTTATATCAATTATCTCAAGGCGTGAGGTGATAAACTCACACATCTGGCAATATACAGGGATATGGATCAGGACAATTTAAGATTACGGTTGCATTTCCACAATTGAGGATTGTACTTGGAAATAGAATCACTTATTATAATTAAAATAAAACTGAGTTTATGACTATAATTTACGTCACAATGAACAAGCATTGACGTCTTTTAATTTAACATATATATATATATATATAGTGAGATTTGCGGTAATATTAAAAAGAAAATTTAATCTAAACAAAAAAAAGCTATTGGCATGAACTTGAAGTGAGATGTGATATCGCCGCTGATTACATTCTTCTTCATGTTATGAATGCATAACCTGTCTGATGCTTTAATTACCTGATGTCTGCATACACCGCTGTTGAACTTGAAATTCTTGGGAAAACTTATGAGCTGAAGTCGGGAGCCGTCTGCTGTTATCTTCTTATATAACAAGGAGTTGGCCTACATACCATGTACGCGTGTAGGGAGCTCCAATGTAATTACGTCCACTCAATATATTATAAGAAATTGGAAAATATTATTGAAACATCTTGTGAAGTCCATCCTCACAAGAAGATGATGTTTCTTTATCAGCATAGTACCCGTCTCTGCTCGGATACAACCCCCACTTGTAGATCTCGATTATTACAAGACTTCTTCAAACACAACTCTTAGCTCTGACCATCACTCTAAGACAACTTCTTCCATTTGATACATCTGACTCATACATATGATCTGATACCACTCACCACCGTTGCATCGACTTTTCTAACCTCGCGATGACGACTCATCTCCCTACTCTCTGTTCATCCCTTCCACCTCAACATACAGTAGCTGGCGAATATTGACACTTGGTCGCAATCACGTGCCCACGCACTGATGTCATCAGTCATGTGTCGTATAAGCGTACCCAAGCGGATTACAGTTGACTATGCTGCATGAGTCATCGGAAAACCTACTTGCACGTAACATTCTCAGTTAAACATAGCCTCGATTGCAAAATACTCTGCTAACACATCTGGCTAGAGTTACAAGCCACAGAATGACTATATCAAACCAACAAATCTCACTTACTAATATACAGCATAATTACAAACATATTCACTTAACCTATGATTAAATACAATAATATGCGTGATACCTAATTACTACAGTCTAGTCCGACTCGTTGGCTGAACGGTCAGCGTACTGGCCTTCGGTTCAGAGGGTCCCGGGTTCGATTCCCGGCCGGGTCGGGGATTTTAACCTTAATTGGTTAATTCCAATGGCACGGGGGCTGGGTGTATGTGTTGTCTTCATCATCATTTCATCCTCATCACAACGCGCAGGTCACCTACGGAGTCAAATAGAAAGACCTGCACCTGGCGAGCCGAACCCGTCCTGGGATATCCCGGCACTAAAAGCCATACGACATTTCATTTCATTACAGTCTAAATGATGAGAAACAGAATATAAAATCTAATGAATCGGGTTAATAATAATAAATACTGAATGGAATCTTTAACCCTGTTGTACTATTACAACCCTTGATGCTTCCTTACATTTCTGGTCCACTAAAACACTGTAATAATAATAATAATAATAATAATAATAATAATAATAATAATAATAATAACCTTCTTAAAAGACGCAGAATGTTGAAACTTCATCCAGAAAAGTGTTTAAAGGGCTACAAAATCTGCAGGTATGGTAGTCTGACATCCAGATACTGCTTAATGTCAACCAACTGCGCAGTTACTTCATCCCGCATCCTTGACCCAAGAGGGCGGCGGCTATCCAACTGCGTTACCCAGAAAAACTTCTCTTTAACTGCTGTCGGTTTTGAGAGACGTTGGGTCGATAGACTAGTACATTTTGCCTTGTCTACAGAATCCTAGTGCAACGCATCTCTCGCATGTGAGCACTCTTAACTGCCAGCACTGCACTGTGATGTTAATACTTGGCCCATTACATCACTCTCAGTGGCTCTCGAGGACGAATACAAAGGCGTATCAAAACTATACCGACAGAAAAATCAGTGATGCTCTTCGTGTTAAGGACGATGGAGCAATCGGATTGTCGTAGAAAATTATTCTTTCGAGAAAAATAGGTTAATTTGTTATTTCTGGGCGCGCGATTCAATTCGACGAACTCGCCGTATTTGCTAGAGCTCAGCAACTCCACTGAGACCCCGCAAGGAATGCGAACTTGGAATAACTCTCTCCTGCCCTTCTCTCCCTAGTCATGCACGACCAATACTGTGTACAAGGGTGTGTCTCCTCACGAGCCAATAGAAGTGAACATCGCCCAATGTTGCCGATTAGCGACTGCAATTCAGTGCTCGCCTAGCTCTCAAGGGAGACGTTTCCTTTAAGTCAGCATTGAAGTGCTCTAGCTCCGTGCTTTGTCTATCACTGCGCACGGCTTGGCAACAGGTCTAAACCAGGGATACCCACCATCCTCCCTCTGTCACTCCTACTGACGAAACTAGCGCTTGCATCGCTCACATTCCAGGGTCTTACTTCAACTCAGGGCCTCTCAAACGCCCAAACTCTCACGCGTGCAGAGCGAGGTGCATAGGCTCTGTGCACTGTGCATCGGTACGCTTCGCCTCAACTCGGCTTGACTCGGATGGTGTAGTGTGCTGAGAGCGACGAAGAGTTTGGTGGTAGACGACGTGTTTATCAGTCAAATAGACAAGCGCACGACAACAACACAATAATGGAGCAACCTGTTTCGAAGAAAGCAAAGACTTCCGAAAGTCCATTTCAATCGAACTGGGAACTTTCGTATTTTTTTTTTTTGTTTGTTTGTCGTGACGATAACGCCAAATGCTTAATCCGTGGGACGATAATTACGTGCGTAAGAAAATCATTTATTGAAAGACACTACAACAGACTACATTCGGAAAATTATTGTGAAATCATAGGAGACGTCAGAGAGAAAGAATTAAGGAAGTTGAAACAGCTTGAAGAAGAGCATTCTATATCCACAAATGAGTTTTGTTCCAGTACTGTAGCATTTTCATTTTGGTTACGGGTTCTGCATTTTTTAAAATTATGTTTACATTCCTCTCAAACATGTATGTGTATTTCTAATTCACTTTTTTAATTTTTTTAATAACACTGGTAATCTTGTCCCATACAACTGTGCGTCTCCGCTCACCACACGTAAACATTTCGCAGTGGGGGAGAAACAGCAGTGAAGGTGAGGAACGCGGAGAGAGGCCGAACGGGGAGACAGGTGCAGGGAGAGAGGAGTGGGGGGTCTGCACTCTGGTCAACCAAGCGAAGTCGTCTCTTGCACCGTGCACAGTGCATGCACCACGCGCATGCACCCTGAGAGGCCCTGCTTCAACTTGTCGTGCTATATGACAGAACACAATCCGCTGCTGTACTTCAAGGAAGGGAAGGGGAGGGAGGGGAATTTGTGTGTATGATAGAGACAGAGATAATGCACCGCGCGTATGTACAAGTTCCCTCGTTCGACTCACACAGGGTTGCCCTTGTGTCTTATAGGCAATATCCATAGTTCGTTTATTAAACAGCCGTACCTGTACACACAGTACAAGAACACACTGTAATAAAGACACACTTGTCAGTCAAGGAATGCGCCAGATCGTTCCTCCTGTCGTCTGTTGGTCGCAGTGACGTTCTTTATTATTTAACATGCTCGAAAATGCAACGTTGCCCCCTCACGATTGTGTATTCCTTCACTCACAACATTGTAAATGGAATGAAATATTATGCTTATTCTACTGTCATCTTTACGAACTCGACAGTAAAAAACAAATGAAAAATTTCACAGAGGATATAAGCACTTCTTTGCAGCATTCTGGGACCCATAATTTGCCGTCAATATTTCCCTTTGCCCTCTGTAATTATCCATGTCTTCTCACACAAACCCACCATCAATAACATTACGGCCGGTTTTTTTTTTTTTTTTTTTTTTCATGTATCGAAAGCAACATCAATATCACGATCACTACTTTCATACTCGAATTCTATATCCTAGTCTTTGCTTAACGAAACTAAACTTTCCACATCATCATTCGGTAAAACATCGTTAATTTTCGAATTTGCGATCACAAGAAAACGTTTAGCTGCCATGATGTCAACAACGGAACTTGTTGGTTTTTCAGACGCGATATATCATATGTAATCGATAAAAACTCGATAGATATACGTATCAAATAAAAGATCGATGCTTCGTCTGCAGGAATATCTTACTGCATTTGTAATAGTTCAAGAAATGTTCGCTAGATGGAAGCACAAATCAGAAGCTGCTACGCGCGTGCAATGCACGTCACTCCGCGACAGAGAGCGTTGGAGAGTCTACGTGCAGTGTACGGCACTCCACGTTCAATGGCTAATATGCCTTCACGGAAACATACTACCTTCCATAACATTTCACAAGTGCTGACCAGAAACGCCTGCAACTGGACCCTGCCAACACGAGTTTAGATATTAGGTGCTGACATTCGTCTTTTACCACATCAATTACCCCAACGCCCTTTCAGATCTGAACCTACCACCCGTGGCGCAAACTTCCACAAATGGTGTTTTAATAACAATAAGCCACATGCCAATTTTTCCACCACTACCTCGCTACGCTACGAGAATAGAGCATTCTACAGCATCTCAGTCTGAAACTCGTTGCCGTCAGCTGGAATGAACAGTACACTGTGCGGCACAGATGGATTTCTGCGCGTTCTGTGTAGGGGTATGATTATCCAAATTCGAACCGAACGTAGCACTGTAAGACCGGCGAACACGACGTCAGATACTCGAGTTTGCTGTATGTGTGCAAAACAGGATAAGTGAAAGAGAAAATGCAAAAATTACTTACGGACAGAGCTAAGTCCCAACGTTTTTTTGTTTTTTCTTTCTTTCTTTCTTTCTTTCTTTCTTTCTTTCTTTCTTTCTTTCTTAATCTGTTTCCAGCATTGTTTTTCCCTCAGACTCAGAGAGGAATCCCACCTCTAGCGCCTCAAGGGCAGTGTACTGGAGCGTGAGACTTTAAATCGGGGGTACAACTGGGAAGAAGGACCAGTAACTCATCCAGGCTGCCTTACCTGCTATGCTGAACAGGAGCCTCGGGAGGATGGGAAAATTGGAAGGGATATACAGGAAAGAGGGAAGGAAGCGGCCGTGTCCTTAAGTTAGGTACCATTCCGGCATTTGCCAGGAAGAGAAGTGGGAAAGCACGGAAAGCCACTTCGAGGATGGCTGGGGAGGGAATCGAACACCCCTTTACTCAGTTGACCTCCCGAGGCTGAGTGGAACCCGTTCCAGCCCTCGTACCACTTTTCAAATTTCGTGGCAGAGCCGGGAATCGAACCCGGACCTCCAGGGGTTGGCAGCTAATTACACTAACCACTAGGCCACAGAGGTGGACTTTTGTTTCTTTCTGGGCGAGTTGGCCGTGCGGTTAGGGGCGCGCAGCTATGAGTTTGCATCCGGGAGATAGTGGGTTCGAGCCCCACTGTCCGCAGCCCTGAAGATGGTTTTCCGTGATCGGCAGTCCCAATGTAAGTTAGAACGGAGTTAAACGAATGTACATAGTACAAGAAGTTACAATGTTATGAATTGTGCGTGTGAAAAGATGGTTTAAAAATACATCGAGGAATGTATTCACTTAAAGGACAAACTTGTATGTCAATATCATTGTTGTCCATAATATCTAATAATGCAGTAGTCAATGTTTGTATTTCAGTAAAATGTGTGATGTCTAAGCCCTCAGAGGATTTCAAAATTAAATCTTTAAAATTATATTTCTTGAAATAAAGTTTTTGGACGTAGATAATTGCGCACAAGCCATCGAGAGGAGATGCGTATCCTGCAATCCTGGAATGAACTCGGAGCTTAAGGCACGGAGAACTGGTGAGTATTTGTAGTTCAAATGACTGGTCTCATTACGCTACAGTGGTAATTGCATTGCATATGCTTAACATTCTCTATGTGAGATAGCAGATATTGTATACAGTAAGTTTGTTTGAGAAGGAGTTTGTGCTGAACATGGGAGCATACAATTACAGTACTTCACATGAGAGAATGTCTGAGATAGGATAATTGTTCACCTCACTCCCTCGCGGCATTGTCAACATTAGGGATCCAAATACAAAGTTGCCTGGGTTCAACCTTCCTCACTCCACCTGGGCCAAACTTAACAGAATACGCTGTGGAGTCGGTAGAAGTGTTTCTGCTCTGTATCAGTGGGGCTAGCAAGACTCTCCAGCTTGTGACTGTGGTGCTGAAGTGAAAATCATCGTGCACATTCTGAAGGACTGCTCTCTGATAGCTTTTACTGTTTTTTTTTACAACCTGCATTAAGTCGCACCGACACAGATATGTCTTACAGCAACAATGGGAAGGGAAGGGCCTAGGAGTGGGAAGGAATCGGCCGTGGCCTTTAAATGACGTACAGTCCCAGCATTTGTCTGGGGTAAAAATGGGAAACCATGGAAATACATCTTCAGGACTGCCTACAGTGGAGTTTGAACCCACTATCTCCCGAATGCAAGTTCACAGCTGCGCGACCCGAACATTTTAAGGCGTGGTAATATTTTACTTCTAATTCAATGATAACCAAGATAAAACATAAAAGAAGAGTGTAGTTCCCTCTGCTAATTTACACAAATGGTGTGACCCCTGAGTCACTCTCTTGGTTGAAAGAGCTGGACATTCGTCTAAAAGGGACTGAAAGCCCTCCACATTAACCTATTTAATGTGGTCTTTGTATATATTTTAAGGTGTATATAGAATCAACTGTATATCATTTTTTTGTGTGTGTGCGTCAAGAACGTATAGAGTCGAATGTCAACTGTAGCATCATACGGTAAATAAGAATAAGAATAAGAATAAGAATAAGAACAAGAATAGTTACGGTTTTCGTGGTGGACAGAGGTGAAAGAAGTTGCGGGCATGAATTGATCTATCTACTGCAATCAAAAGATTAATTAAAAGCTTTAAAATCAAAGTTATATTTCTTTTCTCCTCTTTTTTCTGAAAAAAATATTAATAAACAAGTCGCTCAGCGACGGAAGAAGATTTCAGGTACAGTAGTTTAAATACAAGGTAGGAGAAGTCAGAAAATCAACAAAATACACTGACTGACAGAGCAAATGCAACACCAAGAAGGAGTGGTCAGAACTTTATGCCAATTGCAGGGTAGACTGACGTCACTGAGGTATGCTCATGATGTGAAATGCGCCGCTGTGCTGCGCACGTAGCGAACGATAAATGGGACACGGCGTTGGCGAATGGCCCACTTCGTACCGTGATTTCTCAGCCGACAGTCATTGTAGAACGTGTTGTCGTGTGCCACAGGACACGTGTATAGCTAAGAATGCCAGGCCGCCGTCAACGGAGGTATTTCCAGCAGACAGACGACTTTACGAGGGGTATGGTGATCGGGCTGAGAAGGGCAGGTTGGTCGCTTCGTCAAATCGCAGCCGGTACCCATAGGGATGTGTCCACGGTGCAGCGCCTGTGGCGAAGATGGTTGGCGCAGGGACATGTGACACGTGCAAGGGGTCCAGGCGCAGCCCGAGTGACGTCAGCACGCGAGGATCGGCGCATCCGCCGCTAAGCGGTGGCAGCCCCGCACGCCACGTCAACCGCTATTCTTCAGCATGTACAAGACACCCTGGCTGTTCCAATATCGACCAGAACAATTTCCCGTCGATTGGTTGAAGGAGGCCTGCACTCCCGGCGTCCGCTCAGAAGACTACCATTGACTCCACAGCATGGACGTGCACGCCTGGCATGGTGCCGGGCTAGAGCGACTTGGATGAGGGAATGGCGGAACGTCGTGTTCTCCGATGAGTCACGCTTCTGTTCTGTCAGTGATAGTCACCGCAGACGAGTGTGGCGTCGGCGTGGAGAAAGGTCAAATCCGGCAGTAACTGTGGAGCGCCCTACCGCTAGACAACGCGGCATCATGGTTTGGGGCGCTATTGCGTATGATTCCACGTCACCTCTAGTGCGTATTCAAGGCACGTTAAATGCCCACCGCTACGTGCAGCATGTGCTGCGGCCGGTGGCACTCCCGTACCTTCAGGGGCTGCCCAATGCTCTGTTTCAGCAGGATAATGCCCACCCACACACTGCTCGCATCACCCAACAGGCTCTACGAGGTGTACAGATGCTTCCGTGGCCAGCGTACTCTCCGGATCTCTCACCAATCGAACACGTGTGGGATCTCATTGGACGCCGTTTGCAAACTCTGCCCCAGCCTCGTACGGACGACCAACTGTGGCAAATGGTTGACAGAGAATGGAGAACCATCCCTCAGGACACCATCCGCACTCTTATTGACTCTGTACCTCGACGTGTTTCTGCGTGCATCGCCGCTCGCGGTGGTCCTACATCCTACTGAGTCGATGCCGTGCGCATTGTGTAACCTGCATATCGGTTTGAAATAAACATCAATTATTCTTCCGTGCCGACTCTGTTTTTTCCCCAACTTTCATCCCTTTCGAACCACTCCTCCTTGGTGTTGCATTTGCTCTGTCAGTCAGTGTATGTCAATTAACCATCTGATCTTGAAACTCCAGTTTTACGAGTGTTATTTGAGCACTATTGCTCAATACACCCTAAAGTTAAGGAGACTGGTCTCCTCATTTCATTTACAGAGTATATCTACCAGAATAGGAAGAGCATCTATGCTCTATGAATTGTCAAGGTGCCTAAGCTCCGAACCTAATACCATTACAACCCGAGCATCTTTGTTCACTGAAAATTTACAGTTTCCGGGCCTCTCGAGGTACAACCTACATTTAATAGTTCGAACATATTTCACTGTCTCCAACACTCAACAGCTGAAGCACTTAACAGAAAGTTTTACAGGAGTATCGAATATTCATCCTACCGGGCCTTGGTGGGAAGAAAAAAAAGCACAGATTAAAGTTACTGGCCCAAAAATCGAAATGATACGGAGGCAGATATTTGCTCTCCTTGAAATATGCACACAAGATTAAAACCCTATTTGAGCTTCTGGCCCGAAGTTACAGAGGCTAATCCTATTCTACTGAGGTGACTAGATGGAAAAAATTTAAGTCGCAAGGCTACAGATAGGAAACGGTTACAAAAACATAGTCACCTCATATAGGCTACAAGTTGCTAGGAAAGTCAAGAGGGTGTCGCACTCTCTATTCCCGAATTTCGACTAAGTTTTTAGGCTAGTTTATATTTACATTTGAAGAAGAAGATTACATTATTGAAGATTGGAAATTAAAGTTACATTCTTAAAGACTGGAGACCTTCCCCTCGGGTTAGCTTTCAGAGGCTATCTCCTAGTTTGTACATGACTGCCGTTACCTTATTGTGCTGGACTGCTCGATGAAGGGAGAAACGCCCCCGCCTCCACTATTAACACACACTCAGCACACTGGATGATCAAGAAGACAACGTAGCACAAAAAATTGCCAGCTTATATACCCGAGAAGAAGGTTCGAGAGAGATCTTGACTAATGCCCGACACACCCCCAATTTTTAATAGGGTAATTAAATATGTAGAAGAAAACGCTGATTGGTTGAAAATTAAATACAGAAATTTTTCTATTGGCCACTTTTGAAGTTGGCGGCAGGCGGTCGAAGTATTGACAACTTTAACTAACAAAAACAAAAGACAATCAACTCAGTATTGTAAACCTAGGAATACAAAATTACTTTATCACTTAAGCAGCGACATCTGTTGACCAAAGTCCAAACTTCCTGCTCTAATTGTTTCAAGTTTTAAGTGTAAGATGTCGTTTCACAAGGCGCTTGATTCAAATGAACGGGACGGGAGTACCCTCGTGGTACAATAATAATAATAATAATAATAATAATAATAATAATAATAATAATAATAATAATAATAATAATAATAATAAAAGCTGGACTGAATGGCTCAGAAGGTAGAGCTCTGGCTTCCTAACCTTAAAGTGGCGGGTTCGATACCGGATCTAACAATTGGTATCTGAAAGTGTTAGCAGATTTATCAAGACGTAAAAAATTCCGGTAACTCGCCGTCTCTGAAAATCGTAAATAGGCAATATAGTTAGAATAACATTAAACTAATAATAATAATAATAATAATAATAATAATAATAATAATAATAATAATAATAATAATAATAATAATAATAATAATAACCCATGTTATCGACTACCATTTGCAGGCATTCATTTCATCTGATGACGTTAGGCTGCCTGCTGGTCAAATTCGATGCTCTGTTTTACAATAGTAGATGGCAAGGACAGAAGGACTAGGCCCATAGTCAAAGAACTAATGCTGAATTTAATTAATTTCGTGGAGTAAAGAGGAAATGTCGACGTCGCATGACAAGGAGAGCTGAAGATTCTAGTATAACAAAGCTCGAATTATCGTGAATTAATATCATTGATGAAGAACTATTGTAATCAGAGTGGGCAAATTAACGCCACACACAACACAGCTTAAGCTGTGGAAGTCTGCACAGAGTGAAGTAGAAAGCTTATTGATCTACCTCACGTTGTATATTTTTGGCGGGGAGGGGAGTGTTTCTTTCATATGGCTTAGCAGAATTGCGTCAAGTATACAGGGTGTACCCCTGATGATGTTACGAACCTTCTGGGATGATGGAGGACAGCAAATAAGGAACCGTAGTCCGGAAACGTTCGAGTCAAAAGTTATTCATAATTAATCGTTTCGATAATTTCTTCTTCCTCTCCGCCTAAATTCAGCAGTGCACACAGTGGTGCCCCATGTTCCTGGAACACATCCCACTTGCCCTTCGTCAACGGATGTGGTTTTACAACATGATGGAACCCAACCTCACTTTCGACTGAGGGTTCGTGAACACTTGGATCAGACATTCCCTGCCAAGTGGATAGAAAGAGGAGGTCCTGTTTCGTGGCCCGCTCGTTCACCTGATCTCACCCCCACTTGATTTCTTCTTATGGAACCATGTGAAAAGTCTTGTGTATGAGACAATTGTCGAGACTGAAGAGGATCTCTTGGCAAGAATACTCGCCGCCTGCGATGCTGTTCAGAACACTGGGATATTCGAACGGGTACGACAGAACTTTGTGCGACGATGCCATGCCTGCATTGACGAAGGGGGACGCTACTTTGAATATTTGTTGTAAATGGTCCAGCTTGTGAAACTTGTGCAGGTAAACGGACTTAAATGGGTAGAATTTTTCTTAACATTTGACACGATCGTTTCCGGAATATGGTTCCTTATCTCAAATTGATCCACTTTCCGTCCTCCGCCATCCCTGAAGGTTTCTAACATCATCACGGATACACCCTGTATAACCCGCAGGCAATCCAAAATGAATTGTGTGGAAGTAATTTTTTTGGCTATTTCTTTTACGTCGCACCGACACAGATAGGTCTTTTGGCGACGATGGGAAGGAAGCGGCCGTGGCCCTAATTAACGTCCAGCCCCAGCATTTGCCTGGTGTGAAAATGGGAAACCACGGAAAAACATATTCAGGGCTGCCAACAGTGGGGTTCGAACCCACTATCTCCCGGATGCAAGCTCACAGCTACGCGCTCGTAATAGCACGGCCAACTCGCCCGGTGTGTGGAAGTAAAAGTCCAAGTCCTTCTCTGGTGAGTCATTGTGAAAACAAGTTTGTTACGACCATCAACTGCGTTAGTCTCATCTTCAGCTTTAAACATGTGAAACTACTGAGGTAGTTAGATGATCCTAGCAACATCATCCCCTATGCAGCCAATCCTTGCCTTGAATGGTGTGAAAGTTTGGCTTGTAAGGTTGACTGATGAATGTATATTTTACAGAGCTTGCAATAATACCTTTGGGAAACTATTCCATTTCTCTAGGGTGCCTCTTCAGTGACACCCAAGTGTTCTATAACAGCTATTTCGTTTTTTTACGTCGCACCAGCTCAAACACGTCCTACGGTGGAGATGGGTTAGGACAGAGCTAGGACTGGGGAGGAAGTAACCCTCGCCTTAATTAAGGTAAAGCCCCATTACTTGCCTGGTGTCAAAATGGGAAACCACGGAAAAACTTCTCCAGAATGCAAGCTAAGAGCTATATGGCCTGAACCGTACAACCGACCCCGTCAGTTTTTGCGACAGCTGACAGTGGTTCTATTGGATGATTCCGCCAACGTTTCGGCTAAAGACTAATACTGTGTATACATACATACATACATACAGTACCGGTCAAAAGTTTAGGACCATTTTAAGAAATCACGAAATGTCATCTATAACCTATAATTGTGCCACTAGACGTCTTTAATTTTCTGCCTGAACTCTCACATCTAATCGGATATATGTCGCCTTATTTTTTTGAATTAGTCCAAGTACTGTACTAAAGCGACCCCAACCTATCGCTAAGTCTACGAAAGAATCTTGGTGATGATACTTGCAACCAATTTGAGTAAAAATTATATGTCGTATGGCTTTTAGTGCCAGGATATCGCAGGACGGGTTCGGCTCGCCAGGTGCAGGCGATTCCATTGATTGACGCCAAGTATTGTAGAAGTTGTACATTTTTAACTGTTGGAAGGTCACATCAGAAAGTCAAAATTTGTTTTAATACTTCCAAAAAAGTTGATTTTCTGATGTACCTTCCAACAGTTAAAAATGTATAACTTCTACAATACTTGGCGTAAATCAATGGAACCGGGTGACGTATATCATACTAGATGAGAGAGTTCAGGAAAAAAATACAGAGATCTAGTAGCACAATTTTAGGTTCTAGATTACATTTAATAAATGTTTTATGTGGTCCTAAACTTTTGACCGGTACTGTCCATACATACATACATACATACATACATACATACATACATACATACATACATACATACATACTAGGCGTGTCTAAAAAGTACGGTGAATGGGCCGATATCGCAATGACTACTTGTGGTAACACTGCGTGCATGCGCATGTGAATAGAGAGACATCTCGCGAAGCGCCAGGTAGTAGTGAATGCAAGGAACTGAAGCAGGTTAGTCTGCTGCGGCCAGTCGAACGTACAGTAGTGCGTGTGAATGGAGCAATGTATAAATACCAAGTTTCATTATTTTATTACAAATTGTGAAAAACGGCGACGGAGGTACATGGAATGTTGGGGCAAGTGCACAGAACAGAAGTCATAAGCAGAAAATGTGTTTGTAGCTGGTTCAAACGCCTTCTGGATGGACAGGAAACTCTTGATGATGGTTTCCAGCAAAGATGGATCTCTTACATTTATAGAAGTAAATATAAATAGAGACGAAACTTTCATGTACATGCATTTTTTTAAGAAACTTGGGACATGCCTCAAACTGATACCCTTGTCATTACTTTCCGGTTGCAAGTAAGTGTAGGTACTTTCTCCATGCATGTTTGCATGTTTTGGCCTTTTCTGGGGAAGAGTCATGTATAATGTATATTTAAGGAATTTTAGATAAATCATTCACTTAATATACTGTATATTATTTTTAGTTTAAATGCATGTTTTAACTATTTTTCAAAAATGTAATAACTGGCGAAAATTCCCTGTCTCCGACTTCATTTTCCGTTTTTAAGCTCACTTATGAATTAAGCTTCGCTTTCGCCATTAAATCGGTATGAAATGAATTTGATACCTAGTTACCGCACGTAGCTGTAATGATTGAAAGTAATATTTCTCTTATTTCCTTGCAAAGTAAACACTATTTTGCTTCAGGAAATAAATGGTTGCAGGGCAGATGATGCAGTGTGTATCTTTAATTAAATCTTGTTAGTTCTTAATCATTTCTTAATCATTCTTGATCATTTACGTCTAATCAGTACTGAGCATATCCTTTGAGTACTTAGCATGTACAAATATCATTTGATCATTAAAAAAAGGAAAAAGATAAAACCTGAACATCTTAAATGTATTTACGGTAGATATTCTCACTCAGCATCATCTAAATATTAAAATTCTATGTAATGATAGTTTTCCTAATATACCAGTAATGTTTGTTTATTCATTGATGTGGTGAATTATGATTCATTGTATAATGCGTTTAAATGGGCTGAGTATAATATCTGTTGATAAACTTAACCATTCTAGGTATTTGTACTTGTTCTCGTACTGACAAGTCTAAAGCTATTAAAAACTATTTAAATTAATATGTGCTTGGTCCACCTTGTCAATACTTTCATAATCGAAAATCATTTATTCAGACATGTTTCAGGAACATAGTACATTCCCTTCATCCGTGAAGTCCAATCAAATAATAAAATCAACATAACACTTTTTTTTGTTTAGCCCAAACCTAAAGAAGTATTGCATCATAATTCACCGTATCAATGAATAAACATAAGTGATATGTTAGGAAAATTATCATTACACAAAATTTTAATGATTAGATGATGATGAATTAGAACACCTAAATAAATTTAA
Organism: Anabrus simplex; assembly: GCF_040414725.1. Classification (NCBI taxonomy): domain Eukaryota; kingdom Metazoa; phylum Arthropoda; class Insecta; order Orthoptera; family Tettigoniidae; genus Anabrus; species Anabrus simplex. The sequence continues at coordinate 1,158,965,406 of NC_090266.1, forward strand.
GACTAAGTTTTATCGTTTTCTTATTTTCTTCCTTATACAACTAAACTCTATAAGGTACAAATAAATTGTTAATGTGGTCAAACATAAAAGATATTTGGCAATGGAAGAGCATATGTTTGAAAAGAATCATACTGTACATTTCCAGACATTTCTAATGGCATGGAATTAATACATTTGGCAGAAAGGGAAATTTTATGAATGTTTTAGAAAGTTTAGAAATTTCTCTTGTTCAAAAAATCACTTTGAATCAAGTTTCGATGAATGAAGTACAGATGAGAAGCCGTTGCATAGACTAGCGTCTGATCATTTAAGGAAGAAAAGAAGAATAAGATAAAACTTGAAGGTCTTAAATGTATTTACGGTAGGTATTCTCATTCAACAACATCTAAATATCAAAATTTTGTGTCATGATAAATTTCCTAATATATCACTAATGTTTGTTTATTCATTGGTACGATGGATTATGATACAATACTTCTTTAGATTTGGGCTAAACCAAAGTTTTGTGCCAGTTTTTATTTCTCGATTGTACTTCACTGATGAAGGGAATTTACTATGTTCCTGAAACATGTCTGATATAAATGATTTTCAATTATAAAGGTACTGACAGGGTGGACCGAGCACATACTACACAGTTCAAATAAATTAAGGAAAGATGTTTTGTAACGTATGCTATGTGAACGTTAATCTGGAAGATGGGGTTCCAATGGTCGTACAGCATACCTTGACACCTTAACTACCCAGAGTATGTCAAATCGAAGTTATAGTCCACCTGTAGGCATAGCCATGCATTAAACTGTCAGGTGACTCCTCAAAACAAAGTCAATAGCGGTGCGTCCGTGTGTCGTTGTGAGGTACACAGACTACTGCGGTCATTTGAGCACGTTGTACGTAAACCAGCACATCCCATGAGACATCTTAACGAGGTTCAATTCGCAAGGGCCGTCACTTTGATCCAGGAAGGATGGACTTTTCGTCGTGTTGCTCTGGACCTCAATGTCTCTCCGTCAGTTATTCAACGCTTGTGGAATCGCTATATTGAGACAGGGCAGTTCACAAGGAGGGTTGGACAAGGTAGTGGACGCATGACAACCCCACAGGATGACCGATATCCGACCATATGTGCGTTGCGGCGTCGTTCAGCAACTGCCAGAGAACTGCAACAAGACCTCAGGAGGGTCACTGGAGTCATGGTGTCTGACCAAACAGTAAGGAACAGGTTAAGAGAAGTGTCCTTACGACCCAGACGTCCTGTTCGAGTGCCCCATTTAACGCAGCAACATCGCGCAGTTCGCCTTCTGTTTGCCCGTACCCACGTCAACTTGCAACTTCGCCAATGGAGACCTGTGTTGTTCACAGACGAGTCCAGATCTCCCCTGACACAGCGTGATGGACGTCAACGAGTATGGAGACGCCGTGGTGAGCAGTACATGCCACATGTTGTCCAAGAAGGCGACCGATTCGGACAAGGTTCTGTGATGCTGTGGGGTGGCATCACTATTGATGTCCGTACGGATCTTGTCGTCGTCCGTGGTAATCTTACCGTTGCGGGGTACATCAAGCAGATACAGCTACAGCATGTGTTGGTTGCTGCATACGGTGTTGGCCCTGAATTCCTACTCATTCACGACAATGCCAGGACTGATGTATCGTGTATCACCAGAGCTGTCTTGCGAGAACTGTATATTCAAGCGATGGAATGGCCAGCAGTGAGTCCAGACCTTAATCCCATCGAGCATGTGTCGGATTGACTTGACAGAAGTGTTCGTGGGCGTCCTGTTCTACCACAGTCTCTCCAAGACCTCGAACAGGCTCGCATTGAAGAATGGGACCTGATACCACAACGTGACCTCCGTCGACTTATACGGAGCATGCCACGTATGTGCCAAGCTGTGATAAATTCTCGTAGAGGACATACACCATACTGAAGCTCTTCACCCTGGAGGACTGTTTTCACTTTATTTTCTCCTCTATTTGGACATTTCCGTTTGTGTTCTGAAAATGAACGCAATTCCATCGATGTTCTTTTGTATACTTCAACGGTAAAGATTAAAGGTTTAGTTGGTAATATACCTGAGTGTGAGGTATTGTTTTGTGGAGCATGGCATACGTTCAAAAACAAGTTCCCCTAATTTCTTGAACTGTTTATTTCAAATAGATTTTAAAAGCTTTATAATACCTGTGTTAGTTTATATTTTCATCATGAGTGCAAATCAGTTACAGTATATATTATTAATTATATATTCGCCTTCTAAGGTATTATGTACTTAACTAGGAATGTTTGTAAATTTAATATAAAGTAAAGCTTCAAACGCAGTTCTCCCTACTTTCTATGGAAAAATATGCCAAAATATATAACGTGTACTGCAGATAATCCACTGAATGTTGGGATACCCATACAGTTTGTTTCATACATGTAAAAAATAGAGGAATTATAACTGTTTATTTACGACGAGTTTAAGCGATCAGGATGTGAGGTTACCTACCCCAGTTGCTTCACTCCCAGCGCACCAGGTGCGGAAATGTAATCTTACAAGCGATTTAACCCTGACAGTAACACGTCTATAAATATAGCTTTAGTTACACCACACGCTTCGAAGACGTGCTACTCAAAGACTATTATTTATGGTTACGTTTCTGTAGGCGTTATGGTCTAGGAATAGTTCGCACCAATTCCAAGTTTTACTGAATTCGATCATTTTCATTTACAAGGAAATGGAAGGACTGAAAATATACAATAATTATTTCAGCTATCATATATATTACCATTTGATATTGAACAATTTAAAAACTTTCGTTGCAAGAAGTGACTACAATAAAAAGGCAAACGAGAAAAAACATAAAATATGAAAATAGTGTGTCCATGGTAAACGAAAATGTGAGTCTATTAAACATGAATATCCATAAACAAATACTGAAAAAGGAATTAGGATTCAAACACAAATAAACACAGAATTTCAGAAAATGAAGCATAAAAGCAGAGGGGATAACTCTCCGTTCCCTTTGAGCGCTAGGTGGCATTCATTCGCACGACACGTCACAAAGTCGTACGGTGTAACTGTTGGGGTTAGTCTAGTCTGATTGAGACGATCCAGTTAGGTGAAACTTCAGTTTGTGGGGAAGCCCCGTGCTTGGAGGTAAATAAGAAGTTCCACACTCTGTCAATGCTCTTGACAAACTAACGACAAGGTTGGTTTGAATGAGGAATCGAAATACAGAAAGCTAACTTCTAAAAGAATGCAAACTGGCCCTACGGGGCTATAGTGTGACAGAGCTTCTTCTTTTCTTATATTATATGTCCATTGGCAAGCAGTTAAACACTACACTCAAGTTTTCGACGCTGGGATGACAAAATTCTAGGACTGGGAAGGTATCACTATAGCGTTAAGTGCGGAGGTATATCATTGTGTGTCAAAAATTGCCTTTTTTCGTACGTTTTCTTCATAGTTACTTTCTCCTTCTGTCTGGAAAAAAAAGAATTTCTTCGAATAATAATAAAAATGTATGTGCGAAAATACTCCTTTGCTACGTTTCAATCCGGTCCATTGGCTGAATGGTAAGCGAGCGTCAAGGTCTTTAATTCGGAGGGTTCTTGGTTCGATTAACCAAGTCTGATTAATTCCTATGTCTCGGGAACTGTATGTCTGTGCTTTCCCATCTCCGTCCATACACGACGAACCACACTAGCAACGTTTACAGAAACATGCAATAATGAATACACCCCTCCACATAGCGTTGGCGATAGCAAAGCCATCTCCATACAGGCCATGAAGGACCTAGAAAGGTAAAGGCTACAACTATCCGTAACCTCGGTACTAAGTGGGTGGAGTGGTTAGCTCTATGTCCGGCCGCCTCTGTCCCCAGAACTTAACCTGGTTCTCATTTCAGTGTAGACTAATTGAACCTCAGGACTTTGTGCCGCTCCAAAAGTGATAGGGTCTAATCTCGTTTCTTAAATTTTTTGATTTGCTGACGAGGAGTCAAAGCTACGTCCTTCCAGATGAACCGAGCACGCCTAGGCTAGGCAGACCCCTGGCAGGAAGGATATTCAGCCTTAATAATGACCCAAGTCCACATCTGTGACATGGCTAATACCCACAAGGTGAGAGGAAATGTGGTAGAAAAAGAAGAAGACGAAGAAATCGCCTGATACGTCCTACGTTGTAATCTCTTTTGTAGCTTATTTTCCCTAGCATTCATTTTTACGCATGTACGACTCGTTGGATGAATGGTCAGCGTACTGGTCTTCGGTTCAGAGGGTCCCGGATTCGATTCCCGCAGTTCTCCCTACTTTATATTTCAGGATGAAATGGCCTAGAAAAAAGCATTTGATGACGGTATGGAAAATCAGTTAGTTAGTTAGTTAGTTACTTATATGAAGATCTAGACAACAAATTGATGCCCCTGAGGAGGAAAGAATGAAATGAAAATCCACAGCCCGTTTCCTTTTTTTCTATTTGTTTTACGTCGCACTGACACAGATAGGTCTTATGGCGACGATGGGACAGGAAAGTCCTAGGATTGGGAAGGAAGCGACCGTGGCCTTGATTAAGGTACAGCCCCAGCATTTGCCTGGTGTGAAAATGGGAAACCACGGAAAACCATTTTAAGGGCTGCCGACAATGGGATTCGAACCCACTATCTCCCGGATGCAAGCTCACAGCTGCGCGCTCCTAACCGCACGACCAACTCGCCCGGTCAGCCTGCTTTCAGTCATTCGACCGGGTGAGGAATGGAACGATAGAGGCGAGGGTAGGAATTGTGCCGGCTACCGAAGCCAGTCGAACTCCTCTGGGCAATGATTAATGACTGACAGATGAGATGAAATGGTATTGGAGAGTGTTGCTGGAATGAAAGATGACAGAGAAATCAGGAGTACCCGGAGAAAAATCTGTCCCGCATCCGCTTTGTCCAGCACAAATCTCACATGGAGTGACCGGGATATGAACCACGGAACGCAGAGGTGAGAGGTCGGCGCGCTGCCGCCTGAGCCACGGAGGCTTTCCTCAGGGGGAAAGAATGTTTACAATAAATAAGCGTGCCGGGCTGAGTGGCTCAGACGGTTAAGGCGCTGGCCTTCTAACCCCAACTTGGCAGGTTCGATCCTGGCTCAGTCCGGTGGTATTTGAAGGTGCTCAAATACGACAGCCCCGTGTCGGTAGATTAACTGGCACGTAAAAGAACTCCTGCGGGACTAAATTCCGGCACCTCGGCGTCTCCGAAGACCTTAAAAAGTAGTTAGTGGGACGTAAAGCAAATAACATTATTATTATTATTATTATTATTATTATTATTATTATTATTATTATTATTATTATTATTAATAAATAAGCGTGGTATTTAAATGCACCTCATTAGGTCGGCATGGAAAGTAAAACTGCCAACAAGGAGTTTTATTATGATTTCATGGAACGACGTCATGAACTGTCTCTGAGATGTCCTGAGTTTACATGCTTTAACAGAAATGATGTTGAGCTCTTTTTTATTTAAAAAAATATGAAGAGCTTCTGGCCAGATACAATTGTATTGCCAACAGATTTCATAACTGTAATGAAACTGTGATTTAGTGCATACAGAGAATAATTTGAGCTTTATGCATGCAGTCTCTGCATCAAGACCTTCATCAGCCATCGCTCCAACGGATTTCTCTGCACCAGGACCTTCATCGACGGTCACCTTAAATATTCTCACTCCACCGAGGATGTTTAGAGTAACTTCAACTTCAAGTCAAGCATCAGTAGTTTTCTGCCGTAAGCTAAGACTCCGATGCCCAATTCAATGTCTTCCGATTTTAGCAAAATTCTTGAGAAGATTTCTCCCGTAACTAAGCCCCAAGAGGTTGAGGTACAAAAACGGAAGCAACGATCACAGAAAAGTGAGGTGCCAACTCCATCGCCTTACAAACAGCAATTAGTGGATAAAAAGAATGAAGCTGAAGAAAAAAAAGGGCAGAAGGCAGGTAAAGGAAAGTCAGAAGGAGATCTAAATAAAACCTCCTATGTGAAATAATTTTAGCTTAGAACTTTGGCTGGTAAGGTTCTGTCATCTAAGGTGCAATATCGTGTGCATAGGCTCCGTGCGCTGCCGGGAAAAATGCACCGCTACGCTGCGAGTGGCGAACATTGTAAGTTAATGCGATCACCGCGCACATATCACTGTCGTTTCACAGCGTGTTGCTATGGCCGACTAAATAATAACAGTGGGATTTCAGAGTGTTTTATGCAACAACAATCGGCCAAATTCTTCAAAAATTCAAGAAAGTGGTCATGTATTAAATTTACAAGAAAAACTGTTCGCAGGAAATAGCAACAGAGCGAATAACTGCAAACATGATAAGAGAAAAACGTTGGTTCACTAGAGAGAGTACCATTTCACGATAGAGGCAACATAGTAATTTATGCATTATTTGTGGTGATAACGATATTAATTTTCATGTACACATTCAATAATGCTATCTTCATAAAAATATTTTTGGCCTATCTCTAATACGATATCATGTTAGCGTAGATTAAAGTTGAGAGGGAGGCCTTGGTAAAATAATAAAAATGTTTCCATGAAATGCAAGCATATTTCTGCTGTTATTTATACAGATAACTCAGAACATGTCACCTCGTGTACCGATCAACCCTGTGAATTCTCTGGACCTCGCATCTAAAAAGCGCGGAAAGAGAAATACAACAAGGAGAAGAGCTTATAGAGGAACTTTTTCCTATAAAAAGGCACAGGTTTGATGTTGGACCAGTTGAAAATATCAGAATATCTTAACGTTGCCAATAAATGATTGTGTCTGTATTTATAATATGATCGCGACCACCTCTGTAATATAACGGTTAGCGCTACTAGTTTCCTTCGTCGGGGGCCCGGGTTTGATTCCCGATACAGACAGAAATTTAAGATTGACATGAGGGTACATGCAGCTCATGTTCATTAGGGGTTGCTTGAAAAGTGTTGCACCACCTCGGGGCGAGAACAGAACTTTACGTATGTAAAATGCGGTATTTCTGTGAGCTATTGATATTGAGTAACGGAGGCCAATTTCTATAATTACAGTGTATAATGTCCCCTGCCTTTTTAAATCCATTTCGTGAGGTTGTGACAGAATACTCTAAAATTTCACATTGTGATCTGTAGTACGGTATATTATTATTATTATTATTATTATTATTATTATTATTATTATTATTATTTATTTTGCACACTTTCGTGGTAATGATATTCAAGCAATTGTACAGATTTTAGGAAATCAAAGCAGAATAAACCTTAATGTAAACTACAGTTCTACGTAGAATTTGAACCCATAAATCTCCGTACAGTTCCAGTCGTGGCAATAACCACCGTCTTCTGCATGGTCTTGTAGATGTTGGTGTTGACATCCAACTTCTTCAATAATTTGTTTGTAATTGTTAACCTTTGCATTGTGTTAAGAGTAACTGTGTATTAAATACTGTAAGTGTACAAATCCGGAATCACTTCCTGCGATTTACTGCTAAGATCCACCGTCTTTTCAAATCCATTTCGTGAGGTCGTGAATGAAAGCTCTTTATTACTGTATTTATTAATGCAGCCAAGAACAAGCACATCATTCTCTCGTAACGTTGTGACATTAAAAAATTATCATCTGAAGACAGCACTGGAAAATAATTGAATAAATGCATGTAAACGTCACACACATTCCAGCTTCTTACGGCGAGCTGTTGATGAAGATGACTCTAAGTAGTTCTCGTAGTATCCACCCGCAGCAGCACAGTGCTATACGCACGGAGCCTATATTGTCAAGGCATTCTCGCTCTTCACAATGTATGTGCTGCGGGTCAGTATATCTCCAAAACGTATTATCACATAGGAGGTTTTGTCCCGGCAACGACGAAATATTTCTTGTCCGCCTCTGTGGTGTAGTGGTTAGCGTGATTAGCTGCTCGGGTTCGATTCCCGGCTCTGCCACGAAATTTGAAAAGTGGTATGAGGGCTGGAACGGGGTCCACTCAGCCTCGGGAGGTCAACTGAGTAGAGGTGGGTTCGATTCCCACCTCAGCCATCCTGGAAGTGGTTTTCCGTGGTTTCCCACTTCTTCTCCAGGCGAATGCCGGGATGGTACCTAACATAAGGCCACGGCCGCTTCCTTCCCTCTTCCTTGCCTATCCCTTCCAATCTTCCCATCCCTCCACAAGGCCCCTGTTCAGCATAGCAGGTGAGGCCGCCTGGGCGAGGTACTGGTCATTTTCCCCAGTTGTATCCCCGACCAAGAGTCTGAAGCTCCAGGACACTGCCCTTGAGGCGGTAGAGGTGGGATCCCTCGCTGTGTCCGAGGGAAAAATCGACCCTGGAGGGTAAACAGATGATGATGATGATGATGATGATGATTTATCATAAAAATCTAATTATAAATATTTTATACTGAGTTTTTAAAATTATGTGACATGACTGCAAATATGGCCTCTGGGCATCACACTGGAAAACTGTTCATCTACAGAATATTATTCGATCTAGAAGGCTGTGGTTTGGATTATTTCTTTGTGGATTGTTCTGATATTTATTCCTTGGAGTTCTAGTGATTGTCCTTTGTTTATCTTCAGCCTGGGAGCACGACTTCGTCAACTGAAAAGCAAACTGCGCGACACGAAATTATCTGATGGCAAAAGCATAAAAAATGCTGCTAGGCTTACCGATAAGGTCATAGATGAATTCCAGGAGTACTATGGAAAAGCTATCAGAGAAATTACCCATGATTTGGAATCAATGAGAAGGACTGTGTGGACAACCTACTTGCATAGCTTGTCTACAGATAAGAACCCAGTTCACCACCTGTGACCACCTGCACCAAACACATGGTGTAAGTACATAAAAGCACCGGCAGCTGGCACATTGAATGAGTTCCAGCATAAACACTCCGTTCCTGAGGCAGTAATGGAGGCAGTGAAACCAGTTTTCAGAGATTTAGCACACCCTAAGGCCGGCCATACACGTTGCGGCGTACCGGAGAGGTTTATCTGTACAGTTGACCTGCGCAGGTAAACCGGAGCGTGGGTGGCACCTGCGTTCGATGAACCTGCACAGGTGGCCAGACCTGTACAGGCGAGCCAGGAAGAATCGAAAAACAATTCCGTTACCAGCGCAGTTGAACATAACTGCACGTCTGTGTGATTCACCCAAGACCTGCACAGGTTTCAGCTCAGCTGAAGCAGGACAAGCGCAGGAATAGGGTCTTGCGTTCTGTTTATTTGTTTTTACAAAACCCCTCGGTTTGTTTTCTTTTGTAATTTCTTTTTGGTTGCCGGTGATTTTTTGTTTTGTTTTGATAGAATACTATACGAAACATGTCAAACCGTAAGCGAACTCAAGTTTTAGAGGAGTTTATCGAGTTGTACAAATCTGAACCTTGTCTGTGGCATGTGAAGAGCAAGGAGTATCATAATCGTGCACTGAGATATGCCGCTTGTTATACAAAATTATTGACAAAGTTGAAGGAATCCGAGAGGTCAACTGATGGGCAAACCGTACCGTGTATGAGGTCGTCGCCTGTACAGGTTTACTGCTCAGGTCAACTGTACAGGTAAACCTCTCCGGTACGCCGCAACGTGTATGGCCGGCCTAACTTACTAAAAACGTGTCTTCATGGGCGGACACAGAATGTCAACGAGACATTCAACAATATTATCTGGTCTCAAATGCCAAAAAATGACTTTGTTGGCATAAAAACATTGAGGCTGGGTGTATCAGATACTGTAATCACCTTCAATGATGGCAATAAGGGTAGGATCAAGGTCCTCCATAAGCTGGGAGTGAAGACAGGACGTAACACGGAAAGAGCCCTGCAGCACTTTGACAAATTACGAGTGCGCAAAGCTGAAATTGCGGCTGAACAAATGACTAAGGTGGCAAGAAAGAAGAGAAGAAGGAAGAAATTAGGTATCAGGGATGAAGAAGAAGGCTCAGACTATGAAGCAGGAAGCTATTAGCAGTAGGTCATCAACAAACAATAGGAATGTTGACATCATGAAACTTTAACTCAGTTTTTCTCAGTTTATTTTTTTCCACACATTTGTCCCTTTTTCTCAGAAATGAGACACAACAGAAATATAACTTTTACACATATTATTCAATATAAGGTACTCATCTGTATTTCACCGGTAGAACTCATTTTATGACGAGAAATATATAAATATTTTCTTTAAAAATAATAATATTTTTTAATACAGTTTTTTCCTAATCATCTGATCTGCTTGAATCTAGATCAGTAAACTGTCACAGGTTCTATGTAAAACTAACGAAAATTACAGCTTTCTATCTTGAATAGTTCCTGAGATAATGGGTCACCAATGTAGAATATTTAACATTGTCGGTATAGGGCATTTAATCTTACCTTAAAAACGAAACATGTCATTCTACGTTTAAGGGACTTTCTTTCCTTCTTTCTTTCTTTTTTTCTTTCTTAATCAGTTTACCCTCCAGGGTTGGCTTTTCTCTCGGACTCAGTGAGGGATACCACCTATACCGCCTCTCGGGTAGTGTCCAGGAGCGTGAGACTTTCGGTCATGGGTATACAACTGGAGAGGAGGACCAGTACATCGCTCAGGTGGCCTCACCTGCTATGTTGAACAGCGGCCTTGTGGGGGGCTGGGAAGATAGGAAGGGATAGAAGAGGAAGAGCGAAGGAAACAGCCGTGGCCTTAATTAGGAAGGTACCATCCCGGCATTTGCCTGGAGGAAAAGTGATAAAACCATGTAAAACCACTTCGAGGATGGCTGAGGTGGGAATGGAAACCCTCTGCTCAGTTGACCTCATGAGGCTGACTGGACCCCGTTACAGTCCTCCTACCACTTTTCAAATTTCGTGGCAGAGCCGGGAATCGAACCCGGGCTTCCGGGAGTAGCAGCTAATTACACTAACCACTCCATCACACAGAGGCGGACTTTGTTTAATAGTGTGTACTTTCTTTCCTTGATTAATAGTATGTTCTTTTACATGCATTTTATAGTGTAATAATTTATATTCAATTTGTGTGTTCCACAGACTGAGGAGCTTTTAAGTTACATTTAATTGAGTCGATACTGGAAAGTCTGGCTTCCTTCGTAAAGAACTAAAGAAAGGTGAAACATTCAAGAAGGAAAGAAATGTAGGTTCTTCTAACGAAAACAAATAAATGGATGGTAGTGAGACAAGAGAAAAGAATCAAAATAAACTGGATTTTAGTACAAATACTGTCCAGTTCCATGGCTAAATGGTCAGCGTGCCGGACTTTGGTCACAGTGATGTTTGGAACATCACAGCATGTGATAAATTATTGAACTATATAATTAATTGATAAGATGTATATATTTAATCACTGATAGGTCATTTTTAAATTAATATGTATATATATATATATATATATAGAGAGAGAGAGAGAGAGAGAGTTTTCATCATCCATTTCACATCATTTCATTTCTTTGTATCGCGGCTATAACGTATTCTGAACGAACCACATATTGGGTAAAGTATTTCAACATCATTCATATTAATAGCTTGCAGTAAATTTTCCAATAGCCGTTGTGAGGTGACCAGAGTCAGCAGGCTAATTTCAGCCCATTTCCAGGAAAAGTGCGTAATCAAGGTTACGAGAGACTTTACCGTCTCCACCTTCTGAAGAGACAGTTGAAATATTATGAACGCGGACTTTTCGAAGTTCGCTACCTGACGCTTCGATTTCGCCGGAAAGTTTAGCCTATGTGAATGGACGTAATGAAGCAACGTGATGGATTCACAGCAATACATAGGAGAGGGGATGAGACCTCGAATCTTACTGGACCATGTGATATGGCTGATGGAGGGAGAATTTTGAACCGATATACTTCGAAGACAAGAGCTGGAGAGGACATTCTTATTCTTACTCTGAGACACAGAGACACTCTTGGAAGACACTCTTACTACGATACTACGTCTGCACATCGGAGAAGATTTTAACTTAGTTCACTTCGCATCTGAGTATATACTACTCAAAAGTTACTCTCAGTGGGACCTGTTATCTCAATGATGAGAGGTAGTCAACGGGAGACCCGTTTTGACTAGTATAGGGGAGGGGAGCTTTTATTGTGAATTTAGCTACGCTGCTGTTCCGTAATGCGGAAGAATACAAGTATATTCTCTCCATGAACATAACCCATGGTGGTTTTGCATTTAAAATTAGGACTCATTACAACTTTATATAAGGAGTACAGTAGGAAGTGTTAAAGGCAGAAAAAGCATAAGTAGGACTGGAATCCAACAACAGATGAGGCAGCCGGTACGAGAGATCCATCGATCATGGGCTTCAAGACAACAGAGTCTACAAATGGTGAGCTTATGGCATAAGTTACTGCAAATCTTCGCGCAACAGTTCATTTTCTTAGAGTTAATTTCATTCAGTTTTTCTTTTGCTTCCGTAAGTTCAGATTTCGTTAATACGCCGTTTCGTCACGTTTTTCATCCTAATAAATAGCTGTTTTTATTTGTATTTTATGATATAATTATTAATGATCCTTAAATTCCAAGTTAGTGTACTTAATGGTTAGTGTACCGTCACCCTACCTCTGGGAGTTTTTTGAGTCTCATGACTATTATTATTATTATTATTATTATTAATATTATTATTATTATTAATAATTATCAACTATCATTTTCAAGCCATACACTTGAAGGCTGGCGCCCATGGATATTGTTTACTGAGAAACAATGAGATATCATTTATTTATATTATTATTAAAGTGACCTGCCACGTTATAATACTGTCACACATCTGTGGGCTGAGTGGGTACGTCACAACAGGGGGCCGGGTTCGATTCCTGGCAGTGTCTGGAATTTTAACCATCATTGGCTAATTTCTCTGGCACGGGGGCTGGGTGCATGTGTTGTCTTCATCATCATTTCATCCCCATCACGACGCGCAGGTCGTCTACGGGAGTCAAATCAAAAGACCTGCACCTGGCGAACCGAACATTTCTTCGGACACTCTCGGCACTAAAAGCCATACGCCATTTCTTTAGTACAAATACTAAGGCAATGTCCGGCTACATAGCTAAATGGTTAGTTTGCTGACCTTTGGTCGCAGGAGTCCCGGGTTTGATTCCCGGCAGAGTCGGGAATTTTAACCATAATTGGTTAACTTCGCTGGCACGGTGCTGGTGTATGTATCGTCTTCGTCATCATCATCATCATCATCATCATCACCACCACCACCACGGCGCGCAGGTCGCCTACGGACGTCAAATCAAAATACCTGCATCTGGCGAGCCAAACTTGTCCTCGGACACTCCCGGCACTAGAACCCATACGCCATTTAATTTCACTAAGGCAATGGAAGGGAAGACAATGTGCATCATATCGTGTTTGTGCCTGCGAAAATCGCTATGTGAAATATTTCAGATTAGAACTTTGGCCGGTAAGGTTTTGTCATTTAAGGTTCAACATTGCATGGGCAATTTCAAAGAATCCTCGGACTTGATGTTAGACGTGCTGCGTGTCAGTATTGCTCCCAAAGCATTATCACATGGCGGTTTTCGCTGGTTTGTGGGGCATTTGATGAAGAATGGGTGCAGTGTACAAAATTCAAAGATTGCACGCATGTTGTGTGTGTAGATCAAGAAAATACAGTGGAATCTCGATATCTCGAATCACCTCGGGAGCTAAATTTTATTTCGAGTTATCGAAATTTCAAGATATAGAGAATGCACTTTTGTTTGCTAGTTGTTTTACGTCGCACCGACACAGATAGGTCTTACGGCGACGATGGGACAGGAAAGGGCTAGGAGTGGGAAGGAAGCGGCCGTGGCATTAAGATACAGCCCCAGCATTTGCCTGATGTGAAAATGGGAAACCACGGAAAACCATTTTCAGGGCTGCCGACAGTGGGGTTCGAACCTACTATCTCCCGAATACTGGATACTGGCCGCACTTAAGCGACTGCAGCTATCGAGCTCCGTGAGAATGCAGTTTTTGAGCATGTATAGCACATAGATATATGGACGGGCTTATAATGAATAGATTATTTTAAACAGTATTTGAAAATACACAAACTCTATTTTACGGCGTCACTTTAATTCTAACCCTTATTATATTAACTTTTTAGAAGACAGAATATAGTACACGAAAAGTGAAGCAAGAAACATACCTCGTTTAACACCTGTGGAAAAAATCCGTTAGTCTCTTCTGTGTGTTACCGTTTACCTCTCCTCCCTTGACGTTGAAACTTCTCATCAATACCACGTAGCCGACGTTCGTAAATGAAGCTTGTCATCCGCGACTTCAGCGGTTGCTGGATACGTGAACGGTAATTAATTCACACCCGAGAAACAGCGAGGCTTCGCCGATTTACCGACCATTAGAAGTTTTAGTTTTTCGGTTCCCGTCATATTAGCTCCCAGCATCACTGTAAACCTTTCTTTACTTGTTCCTCACAAACCACGAATGCCGTATTGCACAGTTAATGTTGCACAAAATTCCAGTTACAGGGTATTTTCGATTCAAAGGAAGAAATGTTTGCTTCGAGAAATCGAGAAATTCGTGAAAAACGGACGTTACTTCGAGATTCTGAAAATTCGGGTAATGAAGGTTCGAAATATCGAGATTCGAATGTATTCGGTATTTTATTTATAATTATATTGCAAAAAGGAAAACTAAGCTTTAAGTTACCTAGTGGAAGTTAGAGAAATATGTAAATTAAAAGTTGACCTTAGTCATTACACAAACGTTAATTGTGTTTCTAATGAACATTTGTTTACTGACTAAGGTGGACTTTTAATTTACATATTTCTGTACTGTAAAGTCAATACGGTCCGCCTCTGTGGTGTAGTGGTTAGCGTGATTAGCTGCCACCCCCGGAGGTCCGGGTTTGATTCCCGGCTCTGCCACGAAATTTGAAAAGCGGTACGAGGGCTGGAACGGGGTCCACTCAGCCTCGGGAGGTCAACTGAGTAGAGGTGGGTTCGATTCCCACCCCAGCCATCCTCGAAGTGGTTTTCCGTGGTTTCCCACTTCACCTCCAGGCGAATGCCGGGATGGTACCTAACTTAAGGCCACGGCCGCTTTCTTCCCTCATCCTTGCCTATCCCTTCCAATCTTCCCATCCCCCTACAAGGCCCCTGTTCACCACAGCAGGTGAGGCCGCCTGGGCGAGGTACTGGTCATACTCCCCAGTTGTATCCCCCGACCAAGAGTCTGAAGCTCCAGGACACTGCCCTTGAGGCGGTAGAGGTGGGATCCTTCGCTGAGTCCGAGGGAAAATCCGAACCTGGAGGGTAAACAGATGATGATGATGATGATGATGATGATGAAAGTCAATTATGAGATTCGAATCCATTGTCTCCCAAATGCAAGCTCAAACAGCGTAATCACTCCCTCGGTGTACCAGGGTTCTGCGATCAGAGCTGCATGCTCACAAATTGTGATTCTCTGCTGCAAATCACTATCATTCCCCTCAGTGCTCTTCAGGACATAAAAGGAAAACTTTTCTAAAAGCTCAGCTGATGAAATGTAACAGCAGAAGGGCGAACTTCAAATGTATCCACTTTTAAATCAATTTCCACGTTTCTAATTGGTCTAAAAGGTCCTTTCATCAAAGATAAAAGAGACATAGAATGTGAGCAGACCACAAAATGGATTCCGTGCATTAAGTTGAAGTTGACCCAAAAGTTCCTGCCTCCATTCACCTGTTGTTACATGGAGCAGTAGAGAGGTGTTTCCTGTCCGTTGGGCAGCCGGGACATGTGGACCGTCCTGCGCAGTGGCGAATATATAGAGTATGCGAAGCATCATGCACTGCATTCTCTCAAGTACCATCTGTAATGAAATTTTTCTACATAATTATATCCAGTGTGTTCAGGTTAGACCAGTCTCTGTGGTGTAGTGGGTACTGTCATTAGCTATCACCCCCGGAGGCCCGGGTTTGAATCCCGGCTCTGCCACAAAATTTGAAAAGTGGTACAAGGGTTGGAACGGGGTCCACTCAGCCTCGGGAGGTCAACTGAGTAGAGGGGGGTTCGATTCCCACATCAGCCATCCTCGAAGTGGTTTTCCGTGATTTTTCCACTTCTCCTCCAGGCAAATACCGGGATGGTACCTAACTTAAGACCACGGCCGCTACTTTGTCTATCCTTTCCAATCTTCCCATCCCCCATAAGGCCTCTGTTCAGCATAGCAGGTGATAACGGGTGATCGCTACGAAATGTGTCAATGTGATATTGTTTACTTAAATATAGTAGTTCTATGTAGCATTGTGATAATGGGCGATCGCAAGGAAGCGGCCGTGGCCGTAATAAGACACATCCCCAGCATTTGCCTGGTGTGAAAATGGGAAACCACCGAAAACCATCTTCAGGACTGACGACAGTGTGGTTCGAACCCGCTACGTTCCGAATACTGGATACTTGACGCACTTAAGCGACTGCAGCTATCGAGCTCGGTACACGTACAATCTGGTTTATCGACGAAGTTGGTATTTAAAAATGGCTTTTCAAACTGCCGTGATTGAATCTCGTTCGAATTAGCTATGTTAAGAACATTCGTTGAGAGTTTCACTTTGAGTGCGTGTAGAGTTTGACTATAGATGAGAAAATGTGCATTTTCGGGTCTTCATTTGTTAAAGAGGGATAAAACTGCCTGGTTATTGTATACAATTTGTTTTACGTCGCACTGATACAGATAGGTCTTATGGCAACGACGGGGTAGGAAAGGGCTAGGAGTTGGCAGGAAACGGCCGTGGCCTTAATTGAGGTACAGCCTGAACATTTGCCTGGTGTGAAAATGGGAAACCACGCAAAACTTCAGAGCTGCCAACAGTGAGGTTCGAACCTACTGCGCGCCCCTAAACGTGTGGTTCGGTACTTGTTATTTAAATGGGCATAACATCTAGGTCAGCGGCTCAGTGGGAAAAAGCGCTACGCCGGTGTCATTAACGTTTGTGGAGTATTTGGAGAACTTTCTGTACGTAAATCAACGGTTCGAGGGTGGTTTGCCAATTTATCATGCAACGAATGTAATTCTCTGTGCCAGGTACGATTTAGAAGACATCGCTTACTGCGAGCTATTGTTGAGATCCTTCGCTGAATTGTCGGCGTAGTGGCGGTCTCATGTTCTATTCCCGGCAGTTTCACAGATTTTAGCCAAGTCTGGTTAATTTCTCCCGCTCGAAGACTGGGTGTTGATGTTTGTTCCTGTATTCATCTCTTCATAAACACAGGACTCAGCACTCTACCAAAAACACACTATTATGAATACATCTTTCCGCATAAAGTTGGCGTCATAAAAAGTGCATGAAGTCGTCAAACAGGGCCAACCTCGCAACTGCGACACACTTCGCACCAGCAACTCCAGCAGGCTGTAAGGAAAGTGGCAGGAAAAGAAGAAAAGGACGAAGTTTACTATAGCCTGCTGCAACAGACGATCAATTCTAATGTGTATTGAAGTTAGCTGCTAACTTGCAGCAAAATATTAAGCAGAAGAGGAAGAAAGGTTAATGCCACCGTGGCTTGTGTCAGGATTCCCACCCTGACAATTGAGGTTTGAATGCCTGCGATTGTCGGATGGAATTTTCACCTGAAAAATCCAGGAAGGGTATCCAGCGCTTAGCTCGTAGTGGTTCAGCCACTCCAGTCACGATGTGAATCTCTAGAATTTGAGCCCCAGCAGCTTCGGGCGTAATCTTAAACTTGAATTCGGGAGTTGGTGGTTCGAATTCCACCATCCGAAGACCTAAAAGTGGTTTCCATGTTTTTCATTTGCATACCTGGCCAGTGTCGATGTTATATCTTAATTACTGCAGGCCCCGTTTTGTAAGGTTAACGAGCCGGCCTCGTACTGTAGGAGGCCGTGGCTTTCAATACATTGACAGTTCAGGGCTTTTAATTTTGGACCAAAGATTAGAGAAAAGTTCACTCCGCCATCTTTTTTTTAATTTTTTTTTTTTTTTTTTTTTTTTTTTTTTTTTTTTTTTGCTTTACGTCGCACCGACACAGATAGGTCTTATAGCGACGATGGGACAGGAAAAGCCTAGGAAGTGGAAGGAAGTGGCCGTGGCTTTAATTAAGGTACAGCCCCGGCATTTGCCTGGTGTGAAAATGGGGAAACCACGGAAAACCATCTTCAGGGCTGCCGACAGTGGGGCTCGAACCCACTATCTCCCGATTACTGGATACTGGCCGCACTTAAGCGACTGCAGCTATCGAGCTCGGTACTCCAACATCTGATACCAACTGTTAATACAAGATGCAGCGGCTCCGGCCAGGAAAAGAAACCAGTTCAACACCGGTACACTCGGTCGGCTTGTGGAGTGTTTAAATGCAACAAATACATGGCTGTATGCTGAGTAAACCCCTAAATCATATTCGCAGTCACGGGAAGGGTACAAGAAAAAAGTATGAATGAAAAATGAATGAAAATCTACAACCTGTTTTCCAGTTAGTGGCCGGGTCAGGGATGGAATGAATGAAGCCCCATCTTGCGGCGAGGATGGGAATTGTGCCGGCTGCCGAAGCCTGTCGCACTCTTCTGGGGCAATGATTAATGACTGACAGATGAAATGAAATGATATTGGAGAGTGTTGCTGGAAAGAAAGATGACCAAGGAAACCGGAGTACCCAGAGAAAAACCTGTCCCGTCTCCACTTTGTCCAGCACAAATCTCACTTGGAGTGACCGGGGCTTGAACCACGGAACCCAGCGGTGAGAGGCCGACGCGCTGCCGCCTGAGCCACGGAGGCTTCAAGGGAAAAAAGTAATAGGGCTGAATTACAGTTACCTGAGGAATATTTTACTAAATTGAGGATTAAAGATGGAAAAGAGTGGAAATGCCAGAAACAATGGCACTTTCAGCCTTTTATACCAAAGGAGACCAGGAATTAATGGTTATCTAGGGCAGGGATGGCGAACCTATGCCACGCGTGTCATTAGGTGACACGCGAAACGCGATTTCGGTGGCACGCCACGTGAACATATTAACGTTTTTATAAACATCTTGTATTGTAGAACATATATATCTCGTGCATCGTATAGTCATAGTGTTCACGTGTCAGAAATAAATATCGAAAATCCAAATTCTGGTTCCATTCCGACGTGCAATATGGCAACACTGCAACACTGATAGGTCCGGAAGTCTAGTGAGATAACAAGTGTCTGAGTGGCTGGCGAGCCCTTCACTCACCCACGTCAGTAGTGTTGGCTACTGAGTGAATGATTCAAAGCAGTGTATCGATTCATTCAAGTGTCCGAGTGAATCGATTCACAGGAACGGCGAGCTCACGGCACACGCTTCAGCTTACTCCCAGCGGACAGTGCTGAGTGGCGCACTCACTGGACGTTGACGGGGAGCCGAGCTTCCACTGCAGCGAGACATACAGTGAATCATGGCACACCGAAAGAATCGTGAACGAGCGCGGCTCAGTGAGACACAAGATACACACGGCTCCTTATCGGCTCACTGGACACTGACGGGTGGCGGAGAACCGAGCTTCCGCTGCATCGAGACATACAGTGAATCATGGCACACCGAAAGAATCGTGAACGAGCGCGGCTCAGTGAGACACAAGATACACACGGCTCCTTATCGGCTCACTGGGCAGTGGACACTGGCGGAGAGCCGGGCTTCCTCTGAAGCAATACATACAGAGCCATGGTACACAGAAAGAATCGTACGCTAAATGGACTCCCAAGCTCAGCTCATTTGAAAATAATACCCACTTGCATTCACTGTCCTCTTCTTACAGGGAGGTTTAAATACTAGATGGATTTATTTTCAGTGTTAAAAAGGTAGTCAAAACATAATTCTAAAGTAGCTAGTAAGTAGGTAGGCTATTAGGTTATACTATTTATTAGTTTAATGAATCTTAGTATTATAACTTAGTTGACATTTGACAATTAATTAAACTCGACTCTAGCCTGCCCTCTGACTATGAGTCATGCTCATGACCACTCAAAGGTACCTGTTTTATATTGGGAAGAACGGCTCATTATTCTTTCAGTTCATGTCACATCGTTGCACAAGACTTCAATCATATGTAGACAGACGCAATAACAGTATGGTGAATCAGAAAACCAGCGGGCTACTGTACACCTCGCGTAGCCTATACAAAATATGACGATTTAAAAAAATCCTCAGCTGATAAAAAAATACATATTTTCAAAAATGACTGAGCGAGTTGTCGTGCGGTTAGCATCGCGTAGCTATGCGCTTGCATTCGGGGGATGGTGGGTTCGAATCCCACCATCGGCAGCCGTTAAGATGGTTTTCCGTAGTTTCACCAGGAAATGCTGGGACTGTACCTTAATTCAGGCCACGGCTGCTACCTTCCTAATCCTTTCCCACCCTGCGTCGCCGGAAACCTTCGATGTATTAGAGTGACTAGCATTTTTTTTTCTAAGAAAGGAGTTCATAGTATGAAGACCAGATTGCAGCTGCGAGCACTGAATGCTGTTGCTGCTGTCTTACCAGCACATACTACACAGATGCAGTAGGAGCGGTGACTAATGTGCCGTGAATCGGATCACTGTATCGATTCAGTAACGTGAACGGAATCAAATGAATCGATTCAGTAAAATGAATCGAATTTCCCATCACTACACGTCAGTCCAGTCAGTCAGTCAGTGAAGTTTGACTTGTATGTGGTTGCCAGTAGTGTGTTAGTGGGTAACTGTTTATTGAATCGTGTTCTCTGGTGGTTTTGTATACGGACCTGGGAAACACGTTTTCGGTGCCGAAAAAAACAGAAGTCCGCCTCTGTGGTGTAGTGGTTAGCGTGATTAGCTGCCACCCCCGGAGGTCCGGGTTCGATTCCCGGCTCTGCCACGAAATTTGAAAAGTGGTACAAGGGCTGGAACGGGGTCCACTCAGCCTCGGGAGGTCAACTGAGTAGAGGTGGGTTCGATTCCCACCTCAGCCATCATCGAAGTGGTTTTCCGTGGTTTCCCACTTCACCTCCAGGCCACGGCCGCTTCCTTCCCTCATCCTTGCCTATCCCTTCCAATCTTTCCCATCCCCCTACAAGGTCCCTGTTCACCATAGCAGGTGAGGCCGCTTGGGCGAGGTACTGGTCATACTCCCCAGTTGTATCCCCCGACCAAGAGTCTGAAGCTCCAGGACGCTGCCCTTGAGGCGGTAGAGGTGGGATCCCTAGCTGAGTCCGAGGGAAAAGCCGAACCTGGAGGGTAAACAGATGATGATGATGATGATGATGATGATGATGATGAAAAACAGAAACTTAACAAAGGTAGTGGCCTGATTTTTTAAGGACAGTGGACAAGGGAATTCGGAGTGATAGAAAGGAACAATAAAGCTTTGTGTTGCCTGTGTTCGGAAACAGTTGTATCCCGCAAATTTAATGTAAAGCGCCATTTCGAGACGAATCATTCCAATGTTTGTTCCATGCCAAATGATAGTTTTTTTTTTTTTTTTTTGCTAGTGGCTTTACGTCGTACCGACACAGGTAGGTCTTATGGTGACGATGGGATAGGAAAGGGATAGGAGTTGGAAGGAAGCGGCCGTGGCCTTAATTAAGGTGTGAAAATGGGGAAGCCACGGAAAACCATTTTCAGGGCTGCCGACCGTGGGATTCGAACCCACTATCTCCCGGATGCAAGCTCACAACTGCGCGCTCCTAACCGCTCGTCCAACTTGCCCGTTCTATGCTAAATGAAGAAAGAAGAGAGTTCGTTTCACGAAAAGTCGAACAATATACAAAACAAACTAGTTCTTTCGTATCATCTTTCATGCCAAGGAATAATATCAGTGCTCCTAGTTTCCACCTGTCACACTGCATAGTGCAGCATGAGAAGCCGCTTTCTTATGGCGAGTTCTTGAAGGAGGCTTTCTTACTGTTTTCCGACACATTATTTGAAGACTTTCCTAACAAACAACAAATAGTTAACAGAATTAAGGAAATGCCAGCCAGCAGAAATACTATCAAGGATAGGATAATATGAATAAGTGAAGATGTTTCGGAGCAATTGAAAGCTGATTGGGATGACTCCCAGATGTATTCAATATGCCTTGATGAAAGCACGGATTGACCTTATAAGCAAGGTTAGCTGTTTTGTCCGATTTTCTTGTATAAATGTGATGATGGAGGAATTACTTAAATTGCTGAGCTTACGAACTACGACAACACGGAAAGATATAATGAACGAAGTGAAGCAAGGGCTTGTATTAAAAATGGGGTTTGACTTACAGAAAATTGTGTCCGTGACAACTGATGCTGCCCCAAGTATGGTGGGTATTCATAACGGGTTTGTGAAATTTCTCAAAGAAGAAGTTAAACATCCTATTTTACAGTTCCACTGTTTATTACACCAGAAGCCCTTTGTGCGAAAGAAGGTATGAAGTCATTTGAAAGTGTAATCTCGGTGGTAACTAAAATGGTGAACTTCATATCTGCACGTGTTCTAAATAATAGCCAGTTCTCGAAGATTCTACACGAAGTGGAATCTCAATATAGCGGACTTGTAATGTACAATAATGTTCGCCGGCTGAGTCGGAGGCAAGTTTTCCAGAGGTTGTTGAGCTCTTGGACGAAAGTGACTTCTTCATGACAGAAAAATAGGAAGAATTTCAAAGGTTATATTTTCAACAGACAACAAGGTTTAACAATTTTCATATAGACTTTCAAAACTCAACAAATAACAAGTCAGCAACAAGAGAAAATCAGGTACAAAGAAATTACAAGATTTCGGGGGTTATTACCAAAATCTGGGCTTCAAGCCCCAAGTATAATTCCTGAGCTCTCAGCTCACAACTACCATTGCTGAAGGGCATAAAACCCCTAAGTACAAGGAGCACTTGCTCCTAATTACAGTGTTAAGAAAAAGAGCAGACCCGCTCTCAATTTGACAAGCCTATCAAAGGCTACAACAAACTTCATTTCTATCTGCCCTTAAGGCACACCAAGAAACAGGGGTATTTGATACCCAACCTACAGGGCCTTTACATGAGGAAAATAAAACATCAGGTTAAGTTACTGGCCCATAATACAAAATAGAATGGAGGCGAAGCTTGCACTCCTAATACACTTTTAAAACCTACTTGGCACTAGGCCGCTTACGCAAGGGCTAATCCCATACTAAGGAGGTGACACGATAAGAAAACTTTATTACATTACGAAGAGAAGAAAAACGTTTATGAAAACGTAGTCACCTCAAAACAATATGAGTGGGAGCTCGAGAGGGTAAGCACTCTCTATCCCAATTTATAGTTAAAGAGACGAAATTTTACCAAATGTCTATTACATTTTAAAGACAGGTTACACGAGAAAGGTTTCGAACCTGCTCCGAGGGTTAAACTGCTGAGCTAGCAAGAAATAAAGTTATTAAGCTGCCATTACCTTGAGGATGAACTGCTGCCCGAAGAAAGAGGCGCTTCCCGCCCCCTGCTACATAATCACACACTAAGCAAGATGTCGATGAAGTGGCACCGAGACAAGAAAATCAGCAGTTTATATACCCTCGTGGAACATTCGAGACCTTTCAAGAATGAGTACCCCCCCCCCCCCCCTCAACTTTATTGGATAGCTTAAATCAACATCTCCATGTCGGAGAAGACATACGTTATTGGTCAAAAATTAATTAGAGAAATTCGGGATTGGCTAAATTCAAAACAAGCGGGTAGAAATGATTAATGTTGCCAACCCACAAACCACAGAACAAAATTTAGTAAGGTCAAAAACTTATGAACACGAAACTTCTTCAAGAAGGTTCATTCCTTTGCAACAGAGTGCGTAATCCTAGTTTTTTCTCTGTAGATACATCTAGAAGAGAATGTCCACACTTCTTGATACGGAATAAACAAACGCAAATCAAAATAGACACAGTTTAGAACACTACAAGATTACCAGATTTACAGTAGTGACATCTTTTAAGAAATAGTAGAATTAGTTCAGTTTTCGAGGTTCCAAACTTCTCCTGTAGAGGAGTTTAACTGGCGCAATATTTGAATTCTCGGCGTGGAGGTGTACCGCCCGGTACAGTTAGGTGTTATTAAAACTTACATACAAACCTGTATTTTTGCAATATTTTCCAAATACGACCACGGAACATGCAATCAAATGTATTATATATATAATATTATTAATATCATATTATGAAACATAATTAGGAGTTAGGAAAGTAAGTCGCGGGGGGGGGATCAGTTGTAGCCACTTCTTAAAGGAACATAGCAGGTGGCACAGTGGAAATTGAGAATAAAAAAACGGACTTGAAATGGCACACTAGTTGGGAAAGGTTCGCCATCCCTGATCTAGGGCCCTTGAAGTGCAAGTATACTACATGCAATACATTGTATATAATTACCTAACAATATTTAGCTTCTATAACTTTAATTCCATTAATTATGTGGCTCAGAAATTAGAAAGCATATGAGTGATAGCACACGGACACAATAGACAGCACAGAAGAATTGCAGCGCGAGACGCTGGCACTTTCACCCTTCCCCACCAAACTCAGCTGGGCACATTTTGACTGTGACTCTACCTGTTGAGCTTCCTACCAACTAACCGAGTGACCTCAGGCACATGCACGAGTTACCACTATATGCGGCATGGCAAATACATCCCCTTATTACAAATAAAACCTCATTTTTCATATTTCGGCACTTCCACACTTTTCCATCTTTGGTTCTCAATTACAAATTACTTTTTCAAATGTAACCAGCGAAATATTACAATTGCAGTTATAATTACTTTTCAAAATGCTGGTCATAAGGAAATTTTACGAATAGGTTTGTAAAAACACCAAAGTTTGCAAGGAATATATATTATTGTGTGTGTGTGTTTTGTATTTGTTTTTTTATCTTACATAGAGACAATAAGTGGCTATCATCACTAGGCGACAATAAACAACATAGCTTGTAAATTTCGAAATGATCATTTCCAATAGTGTTTTATTTGGTTAATGAACTGCAGCGTTTCAAATAATTTGTCATTTACTTTAAGAATAAAATAATTGGTACTGAGCTCGATAGCTGCAGTCCCTTAAGTGCGGCCAGTATCCAGTATTCGAGAGATAGTGGGTTCGAACTCCACTGCCGGCAGCTCTGAAGATGTGTTTGCGTGGTTTCCGATTTTCACCAGGCTTACGTATATAGAGTAGAAACGCTGCTTCGACGGTCTTAGTTTACATGAGAGACCCCGCATCGACTTGGAGTCTGCGTGTGGAACAGTTTGTGTGAGAAGAATTGGAACAGTGTTAATTGACGCTTTAGTAACGAATATTGTAGTGTTAGGTGACACTATTGAGCTGTTGCTGTATAGTTGTCAGTATTAAATAGTTCAATGTGTGGAGCGTCCACGTGAATTGACTGTGTTTATTGTGTGAGCGACTGACTTTATCTGGAATCGAGCCTAGGAATGGTCAGGTGTTGCGGTGGTCAGCAGCCCTGTGTTCACATCTGACTGCGTGCAGCTGTTGTGTGTGTGTGAAATGACAGCGTGCGAGCCCAAGTGAAAGTTGGAGCATAGCCTGTACCAGGTAAAGACTGCACGCCTGGAGTCCCGCCATGAGAGACATGCAAATAAACAGCAATTAGTGCAGTATGGTGATTCATGGTCGAATATAATTGTGTGTGTGTGTACTAATTAAATTAGATCGATAAAACGGACAGTTTTTTATTCCTAACAGTATTTTTTGAGACCCCGGGGAGTCATAATATTCTCCCACAGGTTTTCTCTAACGTGCCGCATGCCGACGAAACGGAGTTGTTGCCTTTGGATACCCTTAAATTCCACCGACCTGTCAGAATCGAACCCGTATTTTTGGGAACAGAAACACAACGACTAGCCGACTGCATCATGAATGCTCGATACTGCATAATAATGAACTAATCACCTCCATAACTAATAATAATAATAATAATAATAATAATAATAATAATAATAACCGGGCTGAGTGGCTCATACGGTTGAGGCGCTGACCTTCTGACCACAACTTGGCATGTTTGAACCTGGCTCAGTCCGGTGGTACTTGAAGGTGCTCAAATACGTCAGGCTCGTGTCGGTAATTCACTGACACGTAAAAGAACTCCTGAAGGACAACATTCCCGGCAGTTCGGCGTCTCCTAAATCCGTCAGAAGTAGTTATTGGGACGTAAAACAACAACAATAATAATAATAATAATAATAATAATAATAATAATAATAATAATAATAATAATAATAATAATAATAATAATAATAATAATAATAATAATAATAATAATAGCAATAATACCTTTGTTCATCACAACGGTGGCCTATTTGAATACTGGCCAGTGCATGCGGGAATTTTGAAATGAAATTCGGTTGAGATTCCACATAAAACAAGAAGTCACGTCCCTCCAAATGCTACAGATTTTAAAAGACTCCAAGATATTGTAATTTTGTCCAGCAGGAGTTCATCAACGGACTGGAAGTCAGCAACACGGCGTTTTCCTATCTAAGCTCTCTGAAGACTGATTGGCCATAGGTGGGATCGAACTCACTGTATTGGGGAAAGAAGAACAACGTCCAACCAACTACGCTTGTGAGGTTGGCTATTTAGCATTGAGATGAAGTTCGCAATTCGATCTAAATTATAAAACGCTAACCCTTAAAGTATGAAAAATAATATCAAAAGTACTGAACATAATAATAATAATAATAATAATAATAATAATAATAATAATAATAATAATAATAATAATAATAATAATAATAATTGCACCGGGCGGTACACCTCCGCTCCGCTAATTCAAACATTGCGCCAGTTGAAACTCCTCTACTGGAGGGAGCCTGAACTTTAACTACAGTGTTAATTCCCTAGTTTCTCAGAAGATGTCCCTACTTGTAAATTTTGAAGTGTTCTGAACTGTGTCGTTTTCGGTGTATTTTTGTTTTGCCTGTTGTAAGAAGTGTGAACATTCTCTTCTAGATGGCACTACTGAAGGACTACAATTATGCACCCTAGTGAGAAGTGAAAGAACTGTGTTTTTGGAGAAATTTAGTATTTATAAGTTTGTTCCTTATTAAATTTCTTTCAGCTTGTGTTTAAGTTGGCAACGTTAACCCTTTCTTTCCGCCAGTCTTGAATTCGACCAATGAGTAATTTCTGTAATTAATTTTCCACCAATCCTGGTTTTCTTCTTCACTTCTGACATGTAATCTTTTGGTCGTCCAATAAAAGGCTTGTGGGCGGGTGTTCTCATTCCTGAAAGGTCTCGAATGTTTCGCGAGGGTATATAAACTGCTGATTTTCGGGTCTCTGCGCCACTTCAGTAACATCTATCTGTGTGTAAATTATGTAGCAGGGGGCGGGTAGCGCCTCTTCCTTCGGGCAGCGGTTCATCAATAAGTTAATGGCCTTTTCATAACTTCTTTCTTGCTAGCTCAACAGTTTAACCCTCGGGGCGGGTTCGAAACTTTTATCATGTAATTTTCCTTTAAAATGTAAAAGACACTTGGTATAAATTCTATCTCTTTAAACTACAAATTGGGATAGAGAGTGCCTACCCTCTCGAGCTCCCTTTCATATTGTTCTTGAGGTGACTACGTTTTCTCAACCATTTTTCTTCGTTTCGAAATGTAATAAGTTTTCCTATCGTGCCACCTCTTTAGTATGGGATTAGCCCTTGCATTAACGGCCTAGTGCCAAGTAGGTTTTAAACAAAATGTATTAGGAGTGCAGTTTCGCCTCCTCTCAAGTTGGTATTTTTGGAGGCCATGTAATTGTCCTGTTTCTTCACTGAATAGGCCTCAGTAGGTTGGGTATTTTTACCCCTGTGTTATTGTAACTGAAGGACAGCTTAAAGGTGGAGTTCGGTGTGGCCTTTGATAGGCTTGAATTTTGAGAGCGGGTTTGCTCTTTCTTAAAAGTTGATTGTGTGTGCCTCGAGGAGGCTTTATTAGGTAATTGGGAGCAAGTGCTCCTGGGCATGATTGGGGTTTTCTGCCCCTTTGTCGAATCTTGTATTTCGGTAAAGTTGGGCTTACTGCTCAAGAATTGTGTGTCTGGCTCTCGGAGCCCAAATCCTGTAACACTGTAATTGAACATTCTCGATTTGTTGTCAGGCTACTGAGTACCTGTTATATTTGTTATTTCTTGATCTTGAAAAGAAAAATATATCCTTGTTAAATTTTAAAATTCACTTTAATTTCGTAGATTGAGTCCTATTTATCGCAGCACCTTCTTTCACCTCTAACTACCACGGATAACTCCGTAACTAGTGGTAGCAGAGCGTGGTTGAATGGGTCTCAATTTAGCCCCTTTTGACGGCTAAACGTTGCCTTGTTTTCGAACTCTAACAATTTTCTCAGTTGCTGGAATTTTTTGATTTTTCCGTTTGTTTTCAAAATTGCTTTGTCATCATGCCCGGCCCTCGCGATGTTCTCCATCTCAACTATTTGCGCAAGGAGGAGTTAATCTATGAATTAACAATTAGAAATGTGCAATCTGGAGGCACGGTTGCGGTAGACACAAATAAGCTTAGAGAGTCCCTTGATTTGCCCATTTCCATCCCCACTTTGGGAGAGAAAGAAATTGACGACTCTCTCTCCACGATCACGGACAATACTACTGAGCTGGCATCTGTAATTACCTTTTTTGAAGAAAATGATCCTTCTCCTAATCAAATTAAACGTGTGCAAGCCAGGTTATTTCATTTTTCTAATAGAGTTAACGATCTGTTGTCTCTGAAGTTGAATGACGTTCACAGGAAGGAAGCTGGTGTGGTTCTTGAAACTCTTTCTGAATTGTCCAGTAAGGTTACCCAATTGTTAACCGGGGAGGTTCCTCCCAAAACCGACCAACCCGCTACGGTGAACGTAGGTAGCGAGGAAGTGCCTCCTAAGGGAGAAGTCAATAGGAAAACCGTTGGAGCTCAACAAATCTCTGCCCCATTGGACAACGAGTCTGAACGCCGTACCTCGTTGAATAATGTACGTTCTGAATTAGCTTCTTTGCCACTTAAACCTTTACCTACTATGTCACCCGGGTTCAGCAGCTTGCCTCATCCATTAGCAATGTTGCTCAGAGGTATTTCTAAGTTTTCTGTTAACACTACCAGTGAAGTAATTTCATTCTTAAGGTTTTTATTTGAGTTTCAGGACCATGCTCTTTTTTTTCTCTTCCTCCATGTCAAATTTTGCA
The DNA here is from genome assembly GCF_040414725.1 of Anabrus simplex. Taxonomy (NCBI): domain Eukaryota; kingdom Metazoa; phylum Arthropoda; class Insecta; order Orthoptera; family Tettigoniidae; genus Anabrus; species Anabrus simplex. The sequence goes on from NC_090266.1 coordinate 1,158,994,491, forward strand.
GATAATTTATCCTTATGCAATTGGTGTTCTCTCAGACAAAATTGTTAGGGCAATAGCGGAACAGTCATCTATTGAAGATTTTCATGCACACCTTCTTGCAAATTTCATTCCTGCTCGTGCAAGGTCCTCACTTATTCAGAAGTACTATTATCGTGTACAGCGGTTGGATGAAAACTTGGCAGATTTCATCCAAGATATTAAGTTCTATACTAGGGTGTTTGCTCTTCACTTCCCTGAAGATCAGATTGTACAGGCTATTGTGGAAGGTATTTCACCATCCTATAGGTCATATTTGTGTTTCGCGGCGTGCCCGCAAACCTTCTCTGGACTTGAAGCATTGGCCGTCTCAGCGGAAGGAGTTAGATACGCCGATACCTTGAGTGTCGCGAAAGAACCCACTCCTTCTTTTAGTAATCCCCGGCCTCCACCTTGCCGACCAGTCACACCCCATAAATGTTATGCTTGCGGGTCGCCTGGCCATCTTTGCAATAAATGTCCATTGGTCAAATCTAGTAGGGCAAATAATGGAGCTGGTTCATGTCGAGGCTGTTTTAAATGCGGCGCGTTTTCCCATATCGCCAAGAATTGCCCAAATTCGAATAGCACCCCCTCCTGCTCGACTTCTGGTGCAAATTCCACCAATGCCAATAATAATAAGTGACTAGTGGCTTCGGCTGAGTCGACTAATCCATCTTCCCGAGGCTCAGCCCCTTGTAAACATGTTGAAAGATCGGGGAAATGACAGTCTTCTAATCTATCATTTGAAGGCCCTAAGGAATGTCTTGGGGCGGATTCCCCCGAACCCGTACCTTTTCTCAAAATTGAGTTAAATAATGAGCCTATAACTGCTCTTTTAGATTCAGGCAGTGTTTGTTCTATTATTTCGGCTGAATGGCATTCGAAATCGAAACCTATTTGTAAACTCCCTGACTATTACTCATCTTCTGTTCAATATGTTTCGGCTAATTGATCTCCATTAGAAATTCTAGGCTCTTTAAATGTCAAAATTCGTATTTCTAAATTTACTTGGAAAGTTAAATTGTTTGTGGCTAAGCATTTGTCTTGCCCCATTATATTGGGGGCCGACTTCATGTCCCATACTGGTCTAGTGCTCGATCATCAGAGTAGGTCGTGCACATTCAAATTTGCGTCTAATAGTAAAATCCCTTTGTTAAAGTGTAATTCTGCACCATGTTCATCTATTTCGCCTACCCAGGATGAGATGTTGTTAGATCTTAGACATCTTCCTGAGGAGCAGGCTGACAGTATTCGTAAGTTGTGTCAGTCGTTTCCAGAGGTGTTCTCTGATACTCTTGGTGTTCCTGACCTGATCGAATACAAAATTGAGGTCACGGATTCGATTCCTGTCCGTTTTTCCACCTTATAGGCTATCGCCACCCAAAATGAAGGCATTGAAGTCGGCGTATTCTTCACCTATTTTTCTAGTCCCGAAACACCAAGGTGGCTTCAGGCCTGTCATTGATTATAGGGCTCTCAATCGGAAGGTGGTGTTACAATCTGTGCCCCTTCCTGACCTTCATTCTTGTTTTTCATGGTTTCGTAAAGCTAAATTCTTTACCATCTTGGACATGAATCAGGCCTATAATCAAATTCCCCTAGCTGAAGAGTCTAAACATCTTACAGCGTTTGCCACGGATTGGAATTTGTATGAATACAACCGCGTGCCTTTCGGGCTCCCAACGGGAGCAGCTGTACTCACTAGACTGCTAGATAGGGTCTTCTCCGACATCAAATTCGAGTACTTGTACCACTATTTTGATGATGTCGTATTTTCGGAGACTTTTGAAGAACATCTAGATCATCTAAAGGAAGTTCTCAATCGCCTTCGTAAGGCTGGGTTAACTGTGAAATTGTCCAAGGTCGCCTTCGCTAAACCCTCTATGTCATTTCTAGGGCATATTGTCTCGCGGGTGTCGCAGTCGAACACTCTAGAACACAGGCCATCCGTGATTTCAAGCCTCCCAAGGACATTAAAGGTATTGCCAGGTTCATTGGTATGGTGAATTTCTTCAGGAAATTTATTCCAAATTTCGCTAATAGAGCGGCGCCCTTGAACTTACTCCGTAGGAAAGGCGTCAAATTCGAGTGGGGGCCTTCGCAACAAGCCGCTTTTGAAGACCTGAAATTAGCTCTCTGTAATGCCCCTGTCCTTGCTATGCCAGATTTCTCGAAGAAATTCATCGTCCAAACCGACGCGTCGTCGTCGGCGGTAGCTGCAGTCCTTCTTCAAGAGACTGAAGTAGGGAGGCGACCCATCGCCTATGCATCTAGGACTCTATCGGCTCAAGAAGCCAAGTATTCCATCTATGAGCTTGAAGGTTTGGCAGTCATATTTGCCTTAGAAAAGTTCCGTCTCTATCTGGAACATGTCAAATTCGACCTGGAGAGTGATAATCAAGCCTTAAGCTGGGTCTTAGGTAGGCCGCGTCGTACTGGTCGTATAGCCCGTTGGGCCTTCCGAATTTCTGCCTTCCAATTTGACGTCAGGCATATCAGAGGTACTGAAAATGTCGTCGCAGACGGACTCAGCCGTATGTTTTCCAATGACGTCGCGACCCATGAATCGGTCGATATTTCATCACCTCCCGAGTCCATGCTATCTGAGGTTAATGCCATCTTAACAGATGCTCCCATGCTCTTTAGGGATATTGAGAAATATCAACGTGAAGATCCAACCCTGGCTCCGATCATGGAAACCCTTTCTTCTGGGGAACATGTTGTCCCTTATGTACTGAGGAATGGTTTTTATGTTGCCCTTCGAGGCATGATCGGATGATGAAAGTTGTAGTTCCAGCCGTACTTGTGCCAATGATCTTCAAGTACTATCATGAGACCCCATTAGGGGGGCATTTAGGCATCTTCAAATCCCGGGAAAAGATCCGTGAAATGTTTATCTGGAAGGGTATGGACGGTGAAATCCGTGAACTAGTAAAGGCTTGTAAATCTTGTTTGCTTAGTAAACCAACCATGTCTACCAAGGTAGGCCTTTTGTCTTCTCATCAAGCGTCGCGCCCCATGGAACGTCTCTACATCGATTACGTAGGACCCTTCCCCCAGTCAAAGGGGGATGCCAACAAGTTCATCCTTGTATGTGTAGATGGTTTTACAAGATTTTCTTGGTTATTCCCGACTAAGCTGGCTACCGCTCAGTCCACCATTACTTGTTTAAATTCTATCTTTGCTTCTTTTGGTCCGTGCCAATATATTGTGTCTGACAATGCTAAGGCTTTCACATCTAATCTATTTCGTAAATTCTGTTTTGACCTGTCCATCTCTCAAGTGACAACTTCTGATTATTATCCTCAACCATCTCTGGCTGAACGGGTTAATCGTAATCTGAGGTCCGCGTTGATTGCCTATCATCATGAAGATCATTCTAGGTGGGACACGTCCCTGCATTGGTTAGCTTTTGCTTTGAATTCGGCGGTTCATGAATCTCATAAGTTTACTCCAGCTTCTTTGATGTTCAAGTTTGTTCCCAACACGCCGCTCTCTAACCTCTGGTCCCTGAGTGACATTCTACCCGAGACAATAGATCCAGATAATATTAAAGATCTTTGGAAGAAGGCTAAAGCCAATCTTAAAGTGTCTCATGAAAACGTTAGGGAAAGATATGATCGTGGACGGAGACCCACCAATTTGAAGGTAGGTGACCAGGTGATGGTCAAATATTTTGTTCCCGCGGGCAAGCTTGCCCCCAGATTTCATGGGCCATGTATTATTCTCGATTTCCTTACACCCGTTACCTTATTGCTAAGCAATCCAGCCACCGAGAGGATATTTAGGGTTCACCTGTCGCAGGTGAAACCTGTGTAACTTCCGCGCTAACGTAGCTGCATTTATAATTGTTTTAACATTTTGAAGGTATTCGTAAGGTTATATTTTTTGGGGGGGTTTCATTGTGAGGCCTTCTGCCCTTGGAATCAAGTTCTTTGTAGTTAAGCATTTATTGTAAACCTTCCCCGACCAGTTAAACTGCCATCCTGTCCTTACCATGGCCATTACCACGCTCCCGTCTCCTGCTCAACAACACACAGTGGCTATATAATGAAATAAATTTCTTCACGCCGCTGGCCCCTCAACCTCACCACAAGAATGTGCCCTAAAAGAATTATGGTCCAACAAATTCTGCCGCCGATATATTAATGTTTCAGTGCCCCCGCAGCAGCGCGGCGCCGTACCGCCATTGAGGTGGGGTATGGGCCCGCCCCCCTTCAGTGAGGCCAACCAGTGTACGGCGAGCCGGAGCCCTCCTCCCGGCCAAGGCCGATGTGCGGCGCACAACCTGCAACTTGCCCGCGACCTGTTTGTTCGCCGCGGGCGCGGCGTGCGTCAACTCCACGGCTCCTGTCATAGCGCGGGCGAGCGGTATCTCAGGGTACTCGAGGGGTCCGAGCGGCCTCCTCTGGACACAAGCAGCGGCGGCTGGTCTGGCCGTCAAGCTTAATCAACATTCAATGTACTCAATCAGCCACATGGACATTTAATATCAACAATTACTACATTTTTGAATTCAACTGCAATATTTGATGGACTTAGAAAATTTTTCTTCACTTTCAAGTATTAAAAGTTTTTCCTTCTGAATTCAACTTCTACAAGCATAAAGACATTACATCAAAAGTAACCACAAAGAATTTTGAAACAGGATCCAATCATTTAAGAAAATTTGGCTGTAAATACTTCTGCAATTAATGTCTAAATCAACGTCATAACTTGGACTTTGTTTTCAAACAATTTGATGTTCTTATGTGTCACCCCTTGGAAGGACTTTTGGGGGGGGAGGTCTGTACCGGGCGGTACACCTCCGCTCCGCTAATTCAAATATTGTGCCAGTTGAAACTCCTCTACTGGAGGAAGCCTGAACTTTAACTACAGTGTTAATTCCCTAGTTTCTCAGAAGATGTCCCTACTTGTAAATTTTGAAGTGTTCTGAACTGTGTCGTTTTCGGTGTATTTTTGTTTTGCCTGTTGTAAGAAGTGTGAACATTCTCTTCTAGATGGCACTACTGAAGGACTACAATTATGCACCCTGGTGAGAAGTGAAAGAACTGTGTTTTTGGAGAAATTTAGTATTTATAAGTTTGTTCCTTATTAAATTTCTTTCAGCTTGTGTTTAAGTTGGCAACGTTAACCCTTTCTTTCCGCCAGTCTTGAATTCGACCAATGAGTAATTTCTGTAATTAATTTTCCACCAATCCTGGTTTTCTTCTTCACTTCTGACATGTAATCTTTTGGTCGTCCAATAAAAGGCTTGTGGGCGGGTGTTCTCATTCCTGAAAGGTCTCGAATGTTCCGCGAGGGTATATCAACTGCTGATTTTCGGGTCTCTGCGCCACTTCAGTAACATCTATCTGTGTGTAAATTATGTAGCAGGGGGCGGGTAGCGCCTCTTCCTTCGGGCAGCGGTTCATCAATAAGGTAATGGCCTTTTCATAACTTCTTTCTTGCTAGCTCAACAGTTTAACCCTCGGGGCGGGTTCGAAACTTTTATCATGTAATTTTCCTTTAAAATGTAAAAGACACTTGGTATAAATTCTATCTCTTTAAACTACAAATTGGGATAGAGAGTGCCTACACTCTCGAGCTCTCTTTCATATTGTTCTTGAGGTGACTACGTTTTCTCAACCATTTTTCTTCGTTTCGAAATGTAATAAGTTTTCCTATCGTGTCACCTCTTTAGTATGGGATTAGCCCTTGCATTAACGGCCTAGTGCCAAGTAGGTTTTAAACAAAATGTATTAGGAGTGCAGTTTCGCCTCCTCTCAAGTTGGTATTTTTGGAGGCCATGTAATTGTCCTGTTTCTTCACTGAATAGGCCTCAGTAGGTTGGGTATTTTTACCCCTGTGTTATTGTAATTGAAGGACAGCTTAAAGGTGGAGTTCGGTGTGGCCTTTGATAGGCTTGAATTTTGAGAGCGGGTTTGCTCTTTCTTAAAAGTTGATTGTGTGTGCCTCGAGGAGGCTTTATTAGGTAATTGGGAGCAAGTGCTCCTGGGCATGATTGGGGTTTTCTGCCCCTTTGTCGAATCTTGTATTTGGGTAAAGTTGGGCTTACTGCTCAAGAATTGTGTGTCTGGCTCTCGGAGCCCAAATCCTGTAACACTGTAATTGAACATTCTCGATTTGTTGTCAGGCTACTGAGTACCTGTTATATTTGTTATTTCTTGATCTTGAAAAGAAAAATATAACCTTGTTAAATTTTAAAATTCACTTCAATTTCGTAGATTGAGTCCTATTCATCCCAGCACCTTCTTTCACCTCTAACTACCACGGATAACTCCGTAACAATAATAATAATAATAATAATAATAATCATTTGACAGATGTGCACTCCCACCGACCAACCGAGCAGAGGAGGGGTGGCAGCGGGTGAATTATAACCTGAATATAACAAAACACGTACCGTGTCTGCTCGCTCAGTCTCGATGTTGCCGGGTATTAAAAGGTTAAGGCGTTGAGTCACAGAACTCTCAAATTCTACTCGAAGTTAGCACCGGGCGGCTGTAGTGTAATTAGCTGAGTCAAGCTCACTCCTCCTCACTCGCACCTAGCTCAAGTTTCGCATTCCTGCCTCATGCTATGAATTCCATTGGAGAGGAGTCCGAAACAACAAAATCTGGAAGTTGAAACAGGGACTTGAATTACGCAGCACGTCGATTATTCCACGTAGATTAGGCTTTCTTCCTTGCAAATTAGAAATTTTAAATCACTTTCCACGCCGTAAAAATACGGAGATAGAGATTGTTCCGGGGATACCGTGGAAGGCAGAGGTGAAAGAAGGTGCGGGCATGAATGGGTGGACAGAAAAAAGTCATAAGATTAATTTATAACTTTAACATTTGAGCTCTATTTCTCTTTACTTCTTTTTTGTGTTTTAAACTTTTCACTTTGTTAAGCAAATAAAAAATCAGATACAAAACTACCTCGTGAGCTTGGGTATCAATATTAGAAAAGATCAGAATAATCAACTAATAACCAATTAACAACCTGAGCTTGAAGCTCCCTAATTACAAATTTTACATGAGCGCTACTGCTCCTTTCAACCAACAGTCAAAAAGACGGATCTCATAATTTTTACACCAGTAGGGCGAGCGTCTTTATACAATTACCTCCTAGGAGACTATTCTCCAAAATTACAAGTTCCAGGCCGATTAAGGCACCTACCTACATTTAACAAAACCAAACAGTAAACACTGTCTTATATGTTCAACAGTCTGTTTTACATTAAAAGGAAAAGAATGAAATTAGCTAGCGATACACGGAAAGGAATTGTGAGAGGCGAGGCCTCTTGCGACAGGCTAGGACTGACCGTAAGGCTCCTTTCACACTACACGGTTTCGACCGTACGGCTCTTGGCTGTGGAGATGTTGCTTTCACACTGCAACGGTTTTTTTGCCGTGTGAAGCTCAGTGCATGTCTTGATGCTAGTCATAGAAGAGAGTCATTTTAATAATAGGATGATTTCCTAATGTTAGTATTTTTTTGGCTAAAAATGAAATTGTGAAATTTTATCATAAGAATATTTTTTATGAATCTGTATATGTAATAATTTTGTATAACTGAAAATACCCTTACCAAACGCATTTTTCTTTGTCTTCAATTCCATCACACTCTGGTTTCAATTCTAAGTAAACTTCACACCAGGTATTTCTTGTCGCATTCCGATCTTTATAAATGCAGTAGCATCTATAAAGATCCACTTGGTGGAGGAAATGTTACATTTTTATTCCATTTTAGCCGGCTGAAACTAGGAATTATAAATTAAAAAAAGCTATTTGTGCAAGCCATGTTGTCTTATCAGCTAATACTTCTTTGTATTTCCTTTAATTATCAAGAAAATTATTAAAAAGTCCTGGCTACTCGATTTGTATAGCGCCACAGCCAGTAGTGGAGACTTTCCATGTGCTGTGAGGATGGGTAGCAGGTGGATATATATTTGTTATTTTACAATTTGTTTTACGTCGCACCGACACAGAGAGGTCTTATGGCGACGATGGGATAGGATAGGCTTAGGAATGGGAAGGAAGCGGCCGTGGCCTATAAGGTAGACCTACAGCCCCAGCATTGGCCTGGTGTGGAAATGGGAAATCGCGGAAAACTATCTTCAGGGCTGCCAACACTGCGGTTCGAACCCACTATATCCCGGACGCAAGCTCACAGCTGCGCGCCACTAACCGCACGGCCGACTCGCCCGGTGTTGTATTCTTTTTTGCTTAGGTCATGGAGACTGAGGTACGATTCACCCGCCTGCCGCGCGCATTCGTCAGTCTGGCACTCTCTTTAGTGTATTAGTTTCTTAGTATGCAGTGAAATACTGAAGGATTTTTGCTTGTGTTATCACACAGTACTTGAATAGGCCTATATTTTAGTACATGTGATATTGAATCAAAATCTAAAATAACAAATAAAAAACTATTATCAACGCACTTAAGTTGGTGGTCTGTCAACCTTTACCTCTCTGACGAACTTACCACTTTGTAGCCTTTTCAAAAGTTTAGATGTATATACCTCGCCGCCGCCGTTATATCTCACAAAGCCGGGTACGTTTTGTTGTCTGTACATGTTTGCCTGCCCCCCCCCCCTCCTGCCCCCCGTTCTAATTCCAAATCGCCGCTACTGTATAAATGTTTGAAGTTGTGTCCCACAGCGTAGGTCTGGCTTGGACCAGAGTAATCAGAATTTCAGAATCTACGTCAGCCATTTCACAAAACCGATCATAAATCCTACAAAGCAATGCACTGAACATTTTAACAACAAAGTAAAACAATAAAACACTACGATACTAATGCATGTAACTTGTGTCTAGGTACCCTCACGTTATCCCCTCTACAGCTGCTCGAGAGCTGCCGTACGATTAAAAAACCGTACAGGTGAAAGCACGCATTTAGCTGTGTGCGCCACTGAGTCAACGGCAGCCGTCCATTCCAGTGGCTGCTACACGGGTGCCGTGCCGTGTAATGTGAAAGGTCTGATGCTCTTCTTCACGCCACTAAAGGAATGTCGCCGTACGGTTTTTTTTTTTTGTTTTTTTTTTGTTTTGTTTTTTTCGTACGGTCGAAATCGTGTAGTGTGAAAGGAGCCTTAGTGAGCGAGGCTAGTTTGAGGCGTTATCTGCTATAGGCGAGACCTGTTGTCAGCACCCCACAGATCAAGCCTCTTGTAAGGAAAACATCGAGTGGACAAAGGCACTGTTGAAGAAATTTATTGAAATGTCTGAAATGCAATTCCTAGAAGCTACAATACCTACAATAAATACGCTATCAACTAATCATTATGTATATGTGTTACTAATCAAACATTTAACGTAATAACGAGAAAAATCCATACATGCTTACCTAACAGAATATCATAATCGCTCAGGTCCATTCGCAAATAATTCTTGTAATCATCCGGTTCATTTTCTGTCAGATGTTGTATGAGGCGCATGTGACTAAAGCTGCCTCGTTCTCTTATCCATTATTTCATCCACTTCCATCGATTTTTCTTTTTGCATGATTTAACATACAGCGGAATGCACATTCCAACAAACGCAACAGTAAATTTTTATTTTCCTCTGGACACTGTCTGCTTCGACGTCCATCGCACAGTTCTAAGTACGGCAGATCCGTTCGGCAAATATTTCAAACTAGTCACTGCCTGGCCTGCCGAGACGTCACGGATCATTCAATTAACGGGAGGGTCTGGACTGTTGACAGATCATGTTGCACAAAACGTCACAGTTGATAGCGAGCAGCAGGCCCGGTCTCTGAAGGTCACGCCTGACAGGCGTCCCGTCGGATCTTGGCCCCAAGGACGAGACCTGCTAAGTTATATTTCCGTGTATGGCCAGCTATGCCGGCCCCGTGGTGTGAGGGTAGCGTGCCTGCCTCTCGCCCGGAGGCCCCAAGTTCGATTACCGGCCAGGTCAGGGATTTTTCTCTCGACTTGAGGGCTGGTTCGAGATCCTCTCAGCCTATTGAATTGAGGAGCTATCTGACGGTGATACAGCGGCTCCGGTCTCGAAAGACCAGAATAACGGCCGAGAGGATGCGTCGTGCTGACCACATGGCCCATCATACTCTGCAGGCCTTCGAGCTGAGCAGCGGTCGCTGAGCAGGCCACAGCCCTTTCAAGAGCGTTAAGTGCCGTGGGGGAGGGACGTTATGGCCAGCTATTGACTTTAACAGGGGTAACAAATACCCATTTTACGTGGCCTTTGGTTAAAACGAAAGGTTAATGTTACTGGCTGAAAAAATCAAAAGGTTAGGACGCGAACAATTGCACTCCTTGAAATTCACATGAAAATTCTAAAACCCTATGTGGGCTTCTGGCCCGACCTTACAGAGGCTATATTAAGGAGGTGACTAGATAGAGAGAAAGTTTACAAAATTAAGAGATTTTTTTTTTTTTTTTTTTGCTAGTTGCTTTACGTCGCACCGACACAGATAGGTCTTATGGCGACGATGGGACAGGAAAGGGCTAGGAGTGGAAAGGAAGCGGCCGTGGCCTTAATTAAGGTACAGCCCCAGCATTTGCCTGGTGTGAAAATGGGAAACCACGGAAAACCATTTTCAGGGCCGTCGACAGTGGGATTCGAACCTACTATCTCCCGAATAGTGGATACTGACCGCACTTAAGCGACTGCAGCTATCGAGCTCGGTAAGAGATAAATTTAAAGGCTATAAAATCATAGTCACCTCAATATCAAATTCAGAGGGAATACAAGAGGGTTCCTCACTCTTTATTTCCCAAGTTCGAGTAAGTTATTTAGACTTGTGTGAGAATTTGCATTAAGGAATAAAAGTTACATTGCAAAAGAAATTTGAAGCCATCCCCTCGAGTTAGCTTTCAAGGATTATTACGTTGTTAGGCAGAATCTGCTATTACCTTGAGCTGGTGGACCTCCCGAAGATGGATGAGGGAGCGCCTTCCCCCTCCATTCCTCTACGAACACACTCTAAACCTCTTGACTGGAACGATCACAAAGACAGCATGGCCCGAAATGTCCCAGCTTTTATAGTTGAGAGGATGGTTCCATATTCCTTTGGGTTGAAACCCCGACACACCCCCAATTTTCATTGGAAAATCAAAACCCGTGATTAGTTACTTAAATAAATGTACAAATTTTCTCATTGGTTAACATATTAAGTTGTCGGGAAGAGATAGAAGTGTTGATAACTTTAGAACACCAAATACAATCAATACACAACTCAGTTTAGGAAACCTTGACACACAAAATTACTTCAGAATTTAATTGTTCATTCTCATACTAGGCTTGCTTAAATCGAGCTCCCAGACGAAACTATCTTTACATCGGTCTGTTTTCAGACCAACTTTGCTTTACGGGAGCGAAAGCTGGGTGGACTCAGGATACCTTATTCATAAGTTAGAAGTAACAGACATGAAAGTAGCAAGAATGATTGCTGGGACAAACAGGCGGGAACAATGGCAGGAGGGTACTCGGAATGAGGAGATAAAGGCTAATTTAGGAATGAACTTGATGGATGAAGCTGTACGCATAAACCGGCTTCGGTGGTGGGGTCATGTGAGGCGAATGGACGAGGATAGGTTACCTAGGAGAATAATGGGCTCTGCTGTGGAGGGTAAAAGAAGTAGAGGTAGACCAAGACGACGATGGTTAGATTCGGTTTCTAACGATTTAAAGATAAGACGTATAGAACTAAATGAGGCCACAACACTAGTCGCATATCGAGGATTGTGGCGACGTTTAGTAAATTCACAGAGGCTTGCAGACTGAACGCTGAAAGGCATAACAGTCTATAATGATAATGTATGTATGTATGTATGTATGTATGTATGTATGTATGTATGTATGTATGTATGTATGTATTCTCGCACTAGAGGGTGCATCTAAGTTGATAGTAGGGACATCTGTCGAGAGATGTTCAAACTATTTCCGAAATGAGTATCAGATTTCCTGTTCTAGTTGGTCTTCTACAAGGTGCTAGTTTTAAATGCACGGGGCGAAAATTGAACACTGAGAAAGGAAAGATCGATTATTTGAGATATGCGTATGATTAAAATATCAGTGTGTAGACTGGGGGTTTATAGGAAGACTAGAAAAGGTCTTTTTACATTTTCTCTCCTACTATTGACTTTCTGTAGAATCCGTGGACTATATGTGAAACATCCTTTCATTTTAAACAACTTTTGTTACGTACATAATTTCTCTTACTCTTCAAATGAGGAAGAAAATTATTTTCTGCGGGTTTCATGCTCTGCATTGAGTGACCGACAACGAACCTACCCGTTACCAAGGTAACGTTTCTGGCTGCTTTCCAACAGGATAACAATGTGATGCCGTTTTCGTCGTAATTCCTGTAAACTCGTGCTTGTTCGTTGGGTAGAAGGCAAGAGAGACGCCAGCTGGCATTCTGTGGTGTATTTCTCTCTTTATAATGAAAAATCCCCATATCTATTGTGAATGGCATTAGGAAAGTGAGCCACCCGTTATAGTAGTAATTCTCGAACTCGATCGTGAATAGCAGTAGGAAACGTGGCCTGCCATTGTCATCAAAACTTCCCAACGCGCACCGTACATCGGAAGCAACATATGGGGTCTTCTCCGTGGTTTTTCTCGGATAACGCTAAAAGACATGCAATTTAATATAATCTTTCTCACTGCGTGTACAGTAATTTAAGTAGAAATACATATACAATATAGAATACCGTAGTGAAGCACGGGTGCATTTGCCAGTAATTAATAATTTCGTATAGCTGTTGCTAAACTGATGCAGCCTTGTAAAGCAGACCCTCCGACAAAGGAGGGAGGCCTCTGTCGTGTATAGGAAAATACGTGTTATTGTAGTGAAGGATAGTGTTATCTGTGGTGTGCGAGTTGCAGGGATGTTGGGGACAGCACAAACACCTAGTCCCCGAGCCAAGGGAATGAGCCATTTTAGGTTAAAAATCTCCGACCAGTATGGGAATCGAACCCGTGGCCTTCTGAACCTAAAGCCACTACGCTGACCATTCAGAAGCGCAGCCGGACAATGTGGAAATGTAAACAATTTACCGAACGGGACCTCCGTGCCTCAGGTGGCAGCGCGTCGGCTTCTCACCGCTGGGTTCCTTGGTTCAAATTCCGGTTTGGCCGATGACCTAAATATTAGGCCACTTTAGACAACAAACAACTCATATCCCGGTCACTCCATGTGAGATTTGCGCTGGACAAAGCGAAAGCGAGACAGGTTTTTCTCCGGGTACTCCGGTTTTCCCTGTATTCTTTAATTCCAGCAACAATTTCCAGTATCATTTGATTTCATTTCATCAGTCAGCCAATAATCATTTCCCCAGAGCAGTGAGACAGGGTTCGGCAGCCGGCACAATTCCTATCTTCGCCGCTAGATGGGGCTTAATACAATCCATTCCTGACCCCGCTGAATGAGTCGTAAAATGCTGTGGATTTTATTTTTTTGTTTTTAAATCGAGTTTTTGACTCCTAAATGGTCACTGCAGAGTCTATGGTTCAGAGGGCGCCAAGTCCAATTCCTGGCTGGGTCTGGGACTGGGTACTGGATGACGAATACATCTCTTCAAGTGGGCTTGACGTTAGGAAAGGCATCCGACCGTAAAACGGGGCTTAAAACCACATATAGTGCTGATCGCAAAGAACTGGGAACAATCAGAAAAGAATAAAATGTACTTTAATCAAGGTGGTGAACGAACCACGACTCTAAGGGCGCCGTAGAATCACCCGGAAGGACGTGAGTTCACGGTCTCGTCAGGAAGTCTAAAAAGTGTAGGAAGGAGACATCCAAATCTAGAGAGAAACATGGCCTACAACAAAACTGACTACCAGATTAATTTCTGGGGGTAAAAATGACTGAACATAGGCTAAACGCTCTGCCAACTTAGTGCTGAGACTGCGAATGTAGGAAACCGTCTACTTTTCATTCATTCATTCATTCATTCATTCATTCATTCATTCATTCATTCATTCTTTCTTTCTTTCTTTCTTTCTTTCTTTCTTTCTTTCTTTCTTTCTTTCTTTATCGGCTTATCCTCCAGGGTTGTTTTTCCCTCGGACTCGGCGAGGGATGCCACCTCTACCGTCTCAAGGGCAGTGTCCTGGAGCATGATACTTTGGTTCTGGGTATACAACTTCAAAGGAAAACCAGTACTTCGCCCAGGCGGCCTCACCTGCTATGGAGAACAGGGGCCTTGTGGGGGAATGGTAAGAAAAGAGGGGATATACAAGGAAGAGGGAAGGAAGCGGCCGTGGCCTTAAGTTAGGTACCATTCCGTCATTTGCCAGAATGAGAAGAGGGAAACCACGGAAAACCACTTCGAGGATGGTTGAGGTGGGAATCGAACCCCCTCTACTCAGTTGACCTCTCGAGGCTGAGTGGACCCCATTCTAGCCCTCCTACCACTCTTCAAATTTCGTGGAAGAGCCGGGAATCGAAGCCGGGCCTCCGGGGGTGGCAGCTAATCACGCTAACCACTACACCACAGAGGCGGACATGTTTCCTTCAGTTTTCTTAAAACTAAGCAAGAGAGAAGTGTTTCCTTTTTTTTAAATCACCGATACAATTGAATAAATGAAAATGAAATTCCTCACATCAGTGTCTGGTTAAGAAGAATTCCGGCTTCTTGTTGAATGACCAGTGTATTGCCCATCGGTTCACAGGGCCCCGAGCTCGATTCCCGAGTGGCCTGGGATTTTACCTGCATTTGGTTTATTCCTGTTGCTCGGGAAGTGAGTGTTTATGTTCGTCTTAATAAATACACAACACATCACACTATCCGCAATAGTGAATACATCCCTCCACAAAGGCATCCAGCCGCAAAACTTGTCCAAATCCACACGAAATTCCTATCCCAATAAACTGGGAAAAGAACAGAAGTGCTATTTTTTTGCTATTTTGCTTTACGTCGCACCGACACAGATAGGTCTTACGGCGACGATGGGACAGGAAAGGCCTAGGAATGGGAAGGAAGCGGCCATGACCTTAATTAAGGTACAGACCCAGCATTTGCTTGGTGTGAAAATGGGAAACCAAGGAAAACCATTTTCAGGAAGGACAGAAGTAGAAGAAGAAGTGGCTTGATAAACAGAAAAACTTGTCCTGTAGGTAATACCTTGGAATTTACAACCTAGGAGATAATCGAAAAATTCGGACGAGATAACATGAATCGTATTACTGTAGTATAGTCAAAAAGTAACAAATTATCTGACTGATCTATGATACAAAGCAAATAGACACGAGATGTGGAAAGATGGGACAAAATGATCTACTTTTAAGACTGAATTAGCCTCTATTTCGAGCCGTAACACTGGCGATAATAATAATAATAATAATAATAATAATAATAATAATAATAATAATAATAATAATAATAATAATAATAATAATAATAATAATATAATAATGGTCAGCCTTTGCAGTGTAGTGGTTAGTGTGATTAGCTCCCCCCCCCCCGGAGGCCCAGGTTCGATTCCCGGCCCTGGCACGAAATTTGAAATGTGTACGAGGCCTGGAACGGGGTCCACTCAGCCTCGGGAGGTCAACTGTGTATATTGTGTTCGATTCCCATCTCAGCCATTCTCGAAGTGGTTTCAAACTTCTCCTCCAGGCAACTGCCGGGATGGTACCTAACTTAAAGTCACAGCCGATTCCTTCCCTCTTGCTTGTCTATCCCTTCATTTATTCCCATCCCGACCTCAACAAGGCCCCTATTCAGCATAGCAGTATCTTAAAATCTTCTCACTGAAGCCATACTCCATCAAATAATTGACTGATCCTGATTCCAAGTAAGTGCTGAATCAGGCAGGGAATTAGACAGAGCTGTGATTCTGGCTGTCGAGGTCTCTTACAACCACCCAGAGGGATGACATACAAGTGGCTATGCACTATTAATAGAATTAATATGACAGAACTCCTGCAGAAGACCTGTGTCACCTCCGCTTCTTCCAGCACAAATATCTATTTAGTCACTTAGATTTGAAGCCAGTAAGCAATAATGAAACACCAACGCCTAACTATCTAAGCCAGGGATGGCTAGTGTGTCGACCGGCAAACCATGTGCGTTGGCCTGTATCATATCTTCTGTGGCACTGTTGTGTTACACCCTCTTGCCAACTATAGCACGGCGACACCTTGAAGTAAGAACTTGGAAGCTAAGTGATATAAGTGCTAGCTCCATCAGATGTCTGACAGAGAGAGTAGACGGTGAACGCGCTGTTACTATCTTTCTCCCTTCACTATGAACAACTTTGTATTTAGCAGGTTGTGGGTTCAAACCTCACTGTCGACAGCCCTGAAGATGGTTTTCCGTGGTTTCCAATTTTCACACCAGGAAAATGCTGGGGCTATACCTTAATTAAGGTCACGGCCGCTTCCTTCACACTCCAAGCCCTTTCTTATCCCATCGTCGCCATAATACCTATCTGTATCGGTGCGACGTAAAGTCAACTGTGAAGAAAAAAGATGACATGTCATCTTTGTCATCTTTTAATTGGTGCATCATAGATAGATACAAATCCCGTTCATGCTCCTCAGTTTACAGAAATGCAAATTTATTGACTCAGTTTTCGTCATATTTGTAAGAATGTTTAGGTCTCTTTCGCTGTTGTGTCATTTCTAATTTTTTTGCTTATTTATTGGTGATTTTTAAGTGTTCATCCTTCTTTCACGTCGTCATCCAACCAGTTCCGTTATCTATGTACTAGAAAGTTAACGTGAATGTTCATCTTCGGAAGTTTGGAGTACGTCTTTCTTTATCCCAGAGTTACAGTATTTTCCTTTTCAGATCCTTTCTCTTTACGGACTACATGGTGTCAAAATAATTACCACCTACAGATCTTCTCACATTTTGTTTCACCGAGCTCGATAGCTGCAGTCGCTTAAGTGCGGCCAGTATCCAGTATTCGGGAGATAGTAGGTTCGAATCCCATTGTCGGCAGCCCTGAAAATGGTTTTCCGTGGTTTCCCATTTTCACACCAGGCAAATGCTGGGGCTGTACCTTACTTAAGGCCACGGCCGCTTCCTTCCCACTCCTAGCCCTTTCCTGTCCCATCGTCGCCGTAAGACCTATCTGTGTCGGTGCGACGTAAAACAACTACCAAAAAAAACCTTTTGTTTCTAAGGAAAACGGAGATTTCAAAACAAAGAACTGAAATATTTTAATGTAAAAATTAAAAAATTAAACATTTTAAATATTGTACATATTTATAAATGAATATAATTTAGCATTTAACAATAAAGAGTTGGCGTTTTAGGTCCACTTTTTTAAGTATTAGGACAGTATTTGAGAATTTAAAGGTCATTTGATAGGTCATATTTTAGGTCGACAAAATCTGGGCCCTGATCATCATCATCATCATCATCATCATGTCCGACCCTATGGCTAAATGGCTAGCGTGCTGGCCTTTGGTTGCAGGAGTCCCGGGTTCGATTTTCGGCAGGGTCGGGAATTTATTGCCATTTTGCTTTACGTCGCACCGACACAGATAGGTCTTATGGCGACGATGGGACGGGAAAGGCCTAGGAATGGGAAGGAAGCGGCCGTGGCCTTAATTAAGGTACAGCCCAAGCATTTGCCTAGTGTGAAAATGGGAAACTACGGAAAACCATCTTCAGGGCTGCCGACAGTGGGATTCGAACCCACTATTTCCCGGATGCGAGCTCACAGCTGTGCGCTCCTAACCGCACGGCCAACTCGCCCGGTGGTCGGGAATTTGGACCATAATTTGTTAATTTCGGTGGCACGGGGGATGGGTGTTTGTCGCGTTCATCATCATCATTTCATCCTCATCACGACGCGCAGGTCGCCTACGACCGTCAGATCAAAAGACTTGCATATGGCGAGCCGAACTTAAACTCGGACACTCCCAGCACTAAAAGCCATACGGCATTTCATTTTCTTCATCAACAACTTAATACTTTAGGTCGCAGAGCCACCACTAAGCTTTTTGGATATTCTGTTTCATTGTTAGCCTTTCGACGTCGCAGTAACACAAGCAGGTTTTGGCGACGTCTTAATACAAAAGACTAAAATTGGGAACGCGGCAGCCCAGCAAATATCTGGTGAAAATGGGAAACCATAGAGAACTATATTCTTGGCTGCTTGAAAAATAAGCTAGCTTGTTTTTTTTTTTTGTTTTTTTGACTGTAATCATAGCTAAGGGACGTCGTGCCTCACTTGGAATCCGAAGAAAAGGGATGACTTTTCATTTTTAAAATTCCACGTGAATTGTTCGGGATTGCAGACTGCGGGGTTCGAATTCACCACCCTCCGAACGCAACCTTAATGGATTAAGATCGGACGCTTTACCTGACAAAGAGGAATTTTTCAAGTGTAAATACCACTCCGCAGTCACCAGGAATCGAATGCCGGTTGCCAGAGTGAGACGCCAGTCTCTGAGCATTGACGCACACTAGGTTAAGTGATCTCATTGAAGTCCGTTCAAATCTCTCAGTACAGCCGATACTTCCACGTTATATTTCAAAGGTGTTAGTGGCCTACACAGTAGAGCCCTTAACCCGAATAGTCGTAAATTATTTTGATGTCCTAAAATGAAATTTGAATTTTGAATATATTTTCTAGATAAAATATAGATGAAAGTACTTAACATGTACTTCCCAGTTGTATCCCCCGACCCAATGTCTCACGCTCCAGGACACTGCCCTTGAGGCGGTAGAAATGGGATCCCTCGCTGAGTCCGAGGGAAAAATCAACCCTGGAGTAGCCGGATTAAGAAAGAGAGAAAGAGAGAAGGAAAGGTGCAATATCAATCGAGTATAAGTTTCTTGGAGGGGCTGCCTGGCCGGGGCGGTGAAGATGTGGTTTCGATTCCCCGTCAGGAACTCGAAAAATTAAGAAAAGGAATTCCTACATCAATAGGTGCACATGGCTCTGAGTTTCATTCAGCCTACACCAAAAATGAGTACCGGGTTAATTCCTGGGGGAAAAAGGTGGCCGGGCGTGAAGCTAACCACTCTACCCCACGAAGTGCGGAGGTAACGAATAGTGGAAGCATTTACCTTCCACCCCTCCTAGGACCTTCATGGCCTATACGGAGATGACTTTGACCTTTTTAAGCTCCTTAGCTGAATGGTCATCGGAGTAGCTTTAGGTTCAGAGGGACGCGGCTGGTCCGAGGATTTAATTCCTCTAGCTCTGTGTTTGTCTTAACAAGCTACACGTCTTCGTTTACATACAACACATCACAATACAAACAAACACGCAACAGTGAATAGCTCGCTCCACATAGTCATCCAGCCGTAAAACTGGGCTAAATCATACAAAGGTCTGACCTCAGGAAATTAGTAATAGCCGAAAAAGAGGAAGTCTACGTATTCGCAATTATTTTGAGGGAAGATGTTTATTACGAGGCTTCCATGGCTCAGGCTGCAGCACACCGGCCTCTCATACCTGGGTTCCGTGGTTCAAATCCTGGTCGTTCCATGTGAGATTTGTACTGGACAATGTGGAAGAGGGACAGGTTTTTCTCCGGGCACTCCGGTCTTGTCTGTCATATTTCATTTCAGCAACACTCTTCAATTTCATTTCATTTCATCCGTCAGTCGTTAAACATTGCCAAAGAGAAGTGCGACAGGCTGCGGCAGCCGGCATAATTTCTATCCTCGCCACTAGATGGGGGGTACTTTCATTCCATTCCTGACCCTGTCGAATGACTGGAAACAGGCTGTGGATCTTCATTTTTCATGTCTATTATCCCAGTTTCTCCGTGATCTTATTATGTGAAGTGTGACGACAATTTTCCATACAATATGAATTCGAGTGTAAGAACTTTTACTTGTATATATCCCTGTGTTGTAGTGTTGGGTCTATATTGGAGAGACGTCTGACTGTTTCAGGGCAAAGTACGTCCCCAGCTAGCATGCTTGCCGCCACCGTGTTCATCGTCCTTGTCAGACCTGGCCTACACCTACAGGGTGGTCGGAAACGTTAGGTTGGTCATACTGGTATATTTTTTTTGTTGCGATGTTGTAATAAATATGATTATAAAGAATCGTAGGCTTACCAAATATGGTGAGGGATGTGTGCGAATGAAAATCAGATGACCGGGGTAGGTATAAAACAAGTGAGAAATATTTGTCAAGTTTAAAAAAAGTGAATATATTTTAGTATTGCTAAGTCGCTTTTACAAAGAAGTAAGGACAAACAAAAAGAAAGGTTGGAAACACCAAAATAAGTATTAAAAAGTGAATACACCACTCATTAAGTTTCTATTGTTTTCTGAGTCACCAAATTTGTTTTGAACATCGATTTTCTGAGAATGAATACAAAATCGAATAGACTCACAAAAAAGTAAGAACAAAAAAAAATTGAAAACACCAAGCGAAGAGTGAAGTCAATACACAACTAATTAGTTTTCTTAGTTTTTGAGCCACCAAATTTTGTTTTGAACAATGATTTAAATATGAACTCAAAATCGATATATCCAGAGCAAGTTGAAGCTCCGCAGTACAGCAGCTGATGTGAACAGAAAGACGGAAGAACCGGTGAACCAGGTATGTCCAAAATGAGTGAGTCGTAGACAGTAGTAGCACGGGAGGGAACATTCCATTTTTTTTAAAATCGATATCACCCCTCCCCCGACCCCCTTTGTCGTTATACCAGCTGCTGAAATTAGCCAATCAGATCGCTTCACGGACGAACTGAAATGGGCTATGCGAGGCAATGTTGCTAAATCTGCACGTGGCTTAAGACCGGCTTGAGAGCACCAATCGAAGAAAACCTTCGCCAGGGGAAGGATTTGAACAGGGGCCACCGAGCTGAGAGGGTCACACCATAGCTCGTACGCTAGAGTGACGCCGCCTGATTTTTTTTTTTTTTTTTTTTGCTAGTTGTTTTACGTCGCACCGACACAGATAGGTCTTACGGCGACGATGGGACAGGAAAGGGCTAGGAGTGGGAAGAAAGCGGCCGTGGCCTTAATTAAGGTACAGCCCCAGCATTTGCCTGGTGTGAAAATGGGAAACTACGGAAAACCATCTTCAGGCTGCCGACAGTGGGGTTCGAACCGACTGTCTCCCGAATACTGGATACTGGCCGCACTTAAGCGACTGCAGCTATCGAGCTCGGTGACGCCGCCTGAAACCTACGCCATGTTTGTGTTCAAAGCAAGCATTTCCGCATTCCCATTTGAACCTTCACCCGCGAAGCGAGCTGATTGGCTGACTTCAACAGCTGATAACGACTCAGGATATCGATATTTTCAAATCATTTATCAATATGACCAACCCTCTAACGCTGGTGTACGTGGTTCACGTTGTTTTATCCGCGCAAACCCACCTTAGAGGCGAACTTGAAAATGTTTCGTCATTTATACTTGACAGAGGTTGAGTTTTATAATCTATTTCTTTCATCAATACCTGCAGAATACTTTGTCTCCAGATAACATCGAATTTAAGTTTATTAATACACTCATGCTCAGAAATTAAGGATAATGCCGATACATGGTGAAACAACGCTATGGTGGGTGGTTTGTGGTTTTAAGTCACCTCGGGGTATGGCCATGTGGTGCATTTGACCTGCGGTCGTCGCACGGTGGCGCTGGCAGCAGTCCAAATACGCAAAGGTGTGTTGATGCATGTCAGAGTACGATGCAGCGAGTAAGTGTGCAGATGTTTTCAGACGTGCTAACGGTGACTGTGTGGTGAAAATGGCTCAACAAACACATATTGATGACGTTATGAGGGGTAGAATAATGGGCGACTGGAGGTTGGTCAAACACGGCAGATCGTAGCACGGGCCCTCCGTGTTCCACAAAGTGTGATCTCAAGAATATAGCAACGATTCCAGCAGACAGGAAACGTGTCCAGGCGCTACAGTACGGGACGTCCGCAGTGTACAATACCACAAGAAGACCGATATCTCACCATCAGCGCTCGCAGACGGCCCCGGAGTACTGCAGGTAGCCTTGCTCGGGACCTTGCCACAGCCACTGGAACACTTGTCTCCAGACACACAGTCTACAGACGACTGAACAGACATGGTTTATTCGCGCGGAGACCTGCAAGTTGCATTCCACTGACCCCTGTTCACAGGAGAGCGCGTAAAGCCTGGTGTCAAGAACACAGTACATGGTCATTGGAACAGTGGTCCCAGGTTATGTTCACGGACGAGTCCAGGTATAGTCTGAACAGTGATTCTCGCCGGGTTTTAATTTGGCATCAACCAGGGACCAGATACCAACCCCGTAATGTCCTTGAAAGGGACCTGTATGAGGTAGTGGTGTGATGGTGTGGGGTGGGATTATGATTGGTGCACGTACACCCCTGCATGTCTTCGACAGACGAACTGTAACAGGTCAGGTGTATCGGGACGTCATTTTGCACCAGTATGTCCGCCTTTTCAGGGGTGCAGTGGGTCCCACATTCCTCCTGATGGATGATAACGCACGGCCCCACTGAGCTGCCATCGTTGAGGAGTACCGTGAAACAGAATTGAGCACGTCTGGGATGCTCTCGGTCGACGTATCGCTGCACGTCTTCAAACCTCTAGGACACTTCAGGAGCTCCGGCAGGCACGGGTGCAAGAACGGGAGGCTATACCCCAGCAGCTGCTCGACCACCTTATCCAGAGTATGCCAACACGTTGTGCGGCCTGTGTACGTGTGCATGGTGATCATATCCCATATTGATGTCGGGGTACATGCGCAGGAAACAGTGACGTTTTGTAGCACATGTGTTTTGGGAAGGTTTTCTCAACTTATCACCAATACCGTGGACTTACAGATATGTTTCGTTTATCTTCACTATGTGCCTATGATATTAGCGCCAGTTTTGTGTAGTGCCACGTCGTGTGGCACCACAATATGCAATTATCCTTAATTTATGAGCATGAGTGTACTTCAGTATAAGAAAATTCTTCTTCTCATTCTTCTTAATCCGTTTACTTCCCAGGGTTAGTTTTCCCTCGGACTCAGCGAAGGATCCCACACCTACCGCCTCAAGGTCAGTGTCCTGGAGCGTGCGACACAGGGTCGGGGGGATACAACTGTGGAGGATGACCAGTACCTCGCCCGGGTATCCTCACCTGCAATACTGAACATGGGCCTTCAAGGGGGATGGGACGATTGGAAGGGATAGACAAGGAAGAGTGAAGGAAGCGGCCGTGGCCTGAAGTTAGGTACCATCCCGGCATTTGCCTGGAGGAGAAGCGGGAATCCACGGAAAACCACTTCGAGGATGGCTGAGGTGGGAATTGAACCGTCCTCTATTCAGTTGACCTCCCGAGGTTGAGTGGACCCCGTTCCAGCCCTCGAACCACTTTTTTAAGCTTCGTGGCACAGCCGGGAAGTGAACACGTGTGATAGTACATATATCACACCCCCGAATTATATGTAGAAGTTATAGATATTATTGTCAGTATTCGATTTATTATTATTATTATTATTATTATTATCAGTATTTCATTTGTATATTTTGCCATTTATATGGGTAAGCTGGAAGATATCCACATATGTAGGTATGAGTAATTTGTTTTGCACGAGTGGGAAAACATTGCTTTAATAACTCTGGTAATTTGGATTAGTCATGTGGCTACCCCAGTGTTTGTTGTGATGTACTTGTGTCGGGAAATTCATGAGTCATGTATATATCCCAGCCTGATGAGATGAGCTTGTTGTTGTATTAGGAAAGTCTGGTGACTCATGGAATATACCCGAGAGTTTGTTATTGTCTTGGGAGGAAGAAGTAGTTCAGGGCTTGGTCTTGACTAGAGATCACTCATGATTGGTGGGCAAGCACCAATCCAGACGTATCATCTGAGAGGAGGGGGATGTTGATGTCTATAAAGGTTGATCATACGGCGGCAACCAGGAACATTGTAAGAGTGATTGTGAAGGTGATTGTAAAGGAACGAGAAGGAAGATAACTACAACGAGTAACACTGTATAAGAGAACTACAACTGACGCACTGTACGGGAAGGAAGTGGTGCTGATACACGGTACTGGAGTGACACGGCTGCAATGGACTGGACTTCAAACGTTCGTGGAGCGTAGTCTTGTTATGTTCGTGGAAAGTGGCTGATTGTGGAGAGTGCTTGCGCATTAAGTATTGTAGCACTTGTGGCGGCCTAGCATTATATGTTGGTGAAAGCTATCTCAGACTTTCCATAAATTTATGTTGAGGATCGACAGACAACAAGTGTTAAAATATGTGAACACAGTAGTACAAGGTACAGTATCTGTGTGATGTGATAACTGCCGATTATGAGAATCGGTAAGTCGAATTGATATAGAGACAGTGAAGGGTATTTATCTTCATTCATGTACATTGTTCATCGTACTATCTACAAATGGTAGCTTAGTTCTCACTTTCGTTTTCCCACGATTTTCATTATTGTTGTTGTTGTAAATATAGAGTCTTCCAGCAATATTTTATGTGTGTATTATATGTGTAATGTTGTATGTTGATGAGGTGCTCATGCACGGAATTTGTTAAGAATATAGTTAGCTATTTTAGAATCAGTGTTATTGATGAACCTAGGTGCAGTTCCTACCCAATTAGTCGTTTTCAGGAGGTTAGGTAAGGCCTGCAGCAGATGTACCAGTACGCAGCATTATGTACACGCCCTGGGATATACAGTTTATCATGCTCTTATCTAAATTCGAGGGATCCATTCTGGTGAACTCTGGCGCCCATACTACGGACATTTCGGTTAATTATGCTTATTAATTTTATTAAGTTTTTGAGTAATTTTAATTATATATTTTTATTCATGATTTCATTTAGTATTCATTAAAAAAAAGTTACACACGGGCCTCCGGGGAGGGGGGGGGGAGGTTGGCATCTAATACCACTAACCACTACACCGCTGAGAAGGACTTAAGAAAATTAAAGGGGAAAAGTCAATGTGCTGGCATTCGGTTCTAAGAGCTAACAAGTCGAACAAGTTAAATAATTACTTCTTCTACCGCTCTTACCCACCCGTGTACGGTCGTGGGTGCGAACTTCGTCACATATGAGTGTTTGGCCCTATTTTACGGTCGTATGCCCTTTCTGACACCAACTGTATGTGGAGGGATATATTTTCTTTGCTAGTTGTTTTACGTCGCACCGACACAGATAGGTCTTACAGCGACGATGGGACAGGAAAGGGCTAGGAGTTGGAAGGAAGCGGCCGTGGCCTTAATTAAGGTACAGCCCCAGTATTTGCCTGGTGTGAAAATGGGAAACCACGGAAAACCATTTTCAGGGCTGCTGACAGTAGGGTTCGAACCCACTATCCCCCGAATACTGGATACTGGCCGCACTTAAGCGACTGCAGCTATCGAGCTCGGTGAGGAATTTAATTACTACTGCGTGTTTATGTGGTTGCTGGTAGTGTAGTGTGATGTCTGAGTATGAATAGGAAAGTGTTGGGACAAACACAAATACCCAGTCCCCGAGCCAGAAAAATTGATCAAACGGGATTACAATCCCCGACCCGGCAGGGAATCGAACCTGGGACCCTCTGAACCGAAGGCGTCAATGCTGACCATTCAGCCAAGGAGTCAGGCAAGTTAAATAATTACTGTACATGTGGTAAACGCAGCAATTACCTTCAAGACAACGAGACTGTCAAGTGCAAGAAGCGGAAGAAGCTTTAAGTAAAGCTACGGTTCTCTTAGAATTATTCAAGTTTTAATCCCGAACGTAAAGAACATCCACTCTACATTAAATCAGATTCAAATTCATTCACTGTATACATTTTTAAATATCATAAACAGGTCATAATTACAATTTAATCTCATTCAGTAAATAGTGTATTTCTTATTTAATACTTTTTTATAAACGGTATATTGGTTACATGCGTTGGTTCTGTGAGAAGAGTAACCAATTATCATTCTTCAAAAACACGTGGTAAGGCCCACCATCCTCATCGGATTCCCGAATCACCGGACACGACCTGAGAAAATTAACAATAATTGTGACTTAATTAATTACCGTAATGAATTGTAGAATTTATATTTGTCCGCCTCTGTGGTGTAGTGATTAGCGTGGTTAGCTGCCGATCCTGGAGGCCCTGGTTCTATTCCCGGCTCTGGAACGAAATTAGAAAAATTGGTGCGAGGGCTGGAACGTGGTCCACTCAGGCCCGAGATGTCAACTGAGTAGAGGGGGGCTCGATTCCCACCTCAGCCATCCTCGAAGTGGTTCTCCGTGGTTTCCCACCTCTCCTCCAGGCAAATGCAGGGATGGTACCTTACTTAAGGCCACAACCACTTCAATCCCTCTTCCTTGTCTATCCCTTCCATTCTTCCCATCCCCCCCAAGGCCCCTGTTCAGCATAACAGGTGAGGCCACCTGGGTTAGGTACTGGTCCTCCTTCCCTTTTGTATCACCCAGACCCGAAGTCTCACGCTCCAGGACACTGCCCTTGAGGCGGTAGAGGTGGGATCCCTCACTGAGTCTGAGGGAAAAACCAACCCTGAAGGGTAAACGGATTAAGAAGGAAAGAAAGAATGTATATTTAATGGGAAATGTTCTTTCTGGCACCCAACATTTTCCTCTCATTTTTGTATGGTCACATGCTCCCCTTCACATCTCTAGACCTAAAAGAATAACGGTTTATCCACGAGTGATAGATGTCTTGCGTAAAGTACTGCGGGACTATCTTGCTTGCACTCAACGCTGGTCGAGCACTAAATGTACGTGGTTCAGGGCCCTGTTTTCTTTAACTATACCGGGTGGAAGGTGTACAATAAATGGTAAAATGCAGTTGGATTCACAGTATAACAAACCCTGGCACTTAACTGTACTAAGAAGTTAAGGGGAACGCAATAAATAGCACGATGGAAACTGAGATAGATGTGAGCCGATAACGCACATGAACTGTTGCCTTATAGAAGTAAGTTCTGCCTATATAACGACGCTTTCGCCAATATAATCTATAATATTTGAAACAAAGTACTGTACTCAAAAAATTAGTCCATCACCAGCGTTGGGTGTGCGTAACGTTGGCCTAGCTCGATATAATACATATAATTTCTTTGGCAAATGCGGTTGACCTTCAATTTATCTATGATTACTTTCAGTATATTCTTCTGGGAAGTTTCAAATGCAAGATGAACTTCCCAAGGCCATATTTCGTACTCCACCTATGAATATTTATAGTAATCTATTGGGAACCAAAATTATTCGAGGAGATCAAAGAACCCATAAATGAGCTTGTCACCTTAGCATTCTACAAAATAGGTGGTGCTCTGGAAATAGGGACAAGTTCTGGTGTTAATAACATGCTGTGTCTCGCGCTTTCACTCTTTGAACGGACTCAGTGCATGTCTTCGCTTCGTGTAAGAGACTTTCTGACCGAGGAGCTGCAGACGAGCTTGGTTTAATCGGAATAAATAAATAAATAAATAAATAAATAAATAAATAAATAAATAAATAAATAAATAAATAAATAAATAAATAAATAAAAAAATAAATAAATAAATACGTATTTAATTTCACTTCAATTGCTATACATTTAAGAAACGGTGAAGTCACCGGAATTTTGTCCCACAGGAATTCTTTGATATGGTAGAGGACGACGAAACTTAGTTGTCATAATTTTTCACCCTCAAATGTCACCGAATTGAACCTACAGATTATTTCTTTCCTGTCCTTATTTCCAAATGTTTGAGTCCGGCACGAATGTGTATTCAGCTCAGTTATACGAACGGATACCCTTCCTGACACCAACAGTATGTCTGTATATATTTATAGAGGATGTATTCACTATTGTGGTTTGAGTGGTGGTTGACAGTGCGGTGTGTTGTGTGTACATGAAGACGTGTGTTAAGACGATTAAAACACCTAGTCCCCGAGTTAGAGGAATTCACTATACGACGTTAAAATTTTGACCTAGTCGGGAATTAAACGCGGGGCCCCTGACCCGAAGGCCAGTGCGCTGACCATTCAGCCAAGGGGCCTGATGTTAAGCAAGTAGCAAAAATAAAAGGAAGTCTCCTGCATCAAGTAGTCGTCATGAGGTAATTACGTACATGAAATGAAGTGGCGTATGGCTTTTAGTGCCGGGAGATCGCAGGACGGGTTCGGCTCGCCAGGTACAGGTCTTTTGATTTGACACCCGTAGACGACCTGCGCGTCGTGATGAGGATGAAATGACGATGATAACACACACACCCAGCCCCCGTCCCAGGGATATTAACCAATGATGGTTAAAATTCCCGACCTGCCGGAATCGAACCCGGGACCCCTGTGACCAAAGGCCAGCATGTTTACCATTTAGCCATGGAGACGGACAGTTACGTACATAGCACTTGTTTATGAACAACGCGTATGTTCCTTGCATATAGATGGCAAAATGTGTGAACGTAGGACACTTTTTCCTGTAGTACACTTCCTGACACAAAAAGTAATCGAGTACAAACACGATCGAAAAAAAGGAGATTTCTTGCCTAGTTAATAAAGAGTGGTTTATCTACACTTTGTCAATAAGAGGGTGATCTTCTATGATGTTAGAACAATTTCAAATGATAACATCCGCTACAAACTGCCCGAAATGCTACTTTTCACTTTCGTAAAATGAAAGTCCAGCTTTATGTGTCAGGAAGTTTATCATTTTGCTAGTGGCTTTACGTCGCACCGCCACAGATAGGTCTTATGTCGACGATGAGATAGGAAAGGCCTAGGAGTTGAAAGGAAGCGGCCATAGCATTAATTGAGATACGGTCCCAGCATTTTCCTGGCATGAAAATGGGAAACCACGGAAAACCATCTTCAGGGCTGCCGACAGTGAGGTTCGAACCCACTATCTCCCGGATGCAAGCTCACAGCCGCGCGCCCCTAACCACACGGCCAACTGGCCCGGTGGGTTTATCATTTTAGGATAACAGGTGGGTTCTGGTAACGACACAACCCTTTATTTGTCAATCATTTTAAAATGCAAATACAAAAATTAGCCGGCCTGACTGGCTCAGTCCGGTGGCATTTGAAGGTGTTCAAATACGTCAGCCTCGTGTCGGTAGATTTACTGGCACGTAAAGGATCTCCTGAGGGACTAAATTCCGGTACCTCGGAGTCTCCGAAAACCGTAAAAGTAGTTAGTGTGACGTAAAGCCAATACCATTCTTCTTCTTCTTCTTCTTCTTCTTCTTCTTCTTCCGTTTTTCCCACAACTTGTGGGGTTGCGGGTGTGAACAGTGCCGCGTATGTGGATTTTTCCCTGTTTTACGGCTGGATGCCCTTCCTGACGCCAACCCCATACGGAGGGATTTAATCACTATTGCGTGTTTCTGTGCTGGTTGGTAATGTAGTGTGCTGTCTGAATGAGAAGAGCAGAGTGTTGTGACAAACACAAACAACCAGTCCCCGAACCAGATGAATTAATCACGCACGATTAAAATGCCAGACCCAGCCGAGAATCGAACCCGTGCCCCTCTGAACGGAAGTCCCCAACGCAGACCATTCAGCCAAGGAGTCGGACCAATGCCATTATTATTATTATTATTATTATTATTATTATTATTATTATTATTATTATTATTATTATTATTATTATTATTACTATGCTATTTGCTTTACGTCGCACCGACGCAGATAGGTCTTATGGCGACTATGGGACAGGAGAGGCCTAGGAATGTGAAGGAAGCGGCCGTGGCCTTAATTAAGGTACAACCCCAGCATTTGCCTGGTGTAAAAATGGGGAAACCACGGAAAACCATCTTCAGGGGTGCCGACAGTGGGGTTCGAACCCACTATCTCCCAGATACGAGCTCACAGCTGCGCGCTCCTAACCGCACGGCAAACTCGCGCGATATTATTATTATTATTATTATTATTATTATTATTATTATTATTATTATTATTATTATTATTATTATTATTATTAAAAATGCTTCTACTGTAAAGTTATACTTATTTTACTTATACTCTTTTTCCCTGACCGTGCTGTATTTAAAACACTTGCTACAGTCTAGCCACATGAGTATCACTAAGCGGTATTTAATTCGAGAAGTTGGTAATACTGGTATTAAGAAGTGGGCTTAACGCGCTGCTCGTGCCATGGTGCTGTGTACAGATCGACCGTGATAACTCATCAACACACGGTTTGAGTGACTGAGAAGGTAGAGCTCAATGTGAAGGGTTCTATCCTGGTGAAGTCCGGTGGATTTTTGAAGGTGCTGGAACACGCCAACTTCATGTCGGTTGATTTAACGACACGTATAAGAACTCCTGCGGGAGGAACTTTCTGGTACCGGGTGAATTGGCCGAGCTGTTAGGGCCACGAAGCTGTGAGTGAGCTTGCATCCGGGAGATAGTGGGTTCGAACCCCACTGTCGGCAGCCCTGAAGATGGTTTACCGTGTTTCCCATTTTCACACCAGGCAAATGCTGGGACGGTACCTTAATTAAGGCCACGGCCGCTTCCTTCCCACTCCTAGGCCTTTCCTATCCCATCATCGCCATAAGACCTATCTGTGTTGGTGCGACGTAAAGCCAATTGAAAAAAAATTCTGGCACCTCTGCGTTCTTAATACCTAAAGTAATTGAAAGAATGTTAAAAGAAATCATTAAATACTTTAATACTATTCGTTAATAAATAACGTGTAAAGTATTATCCTGCGGTGAGTGTGTAAGCAACATAACGTCGTTGCCGGAACAAAACCTCCTATGTGATAATATTTTTGGAGATACACTGACCCGCAGCACATACATTATGAAGAGCGAGATTGCCTTGACAATATGCACACAATATTGTACCTTAGATGACAGGACCTTACCGGCCAAAGTTCTAAGCGAAAATATTTCACATAGGAGGTTTTGTCCCGGCAGTGACGATACGCAGGACTGCTTACCAGCTGCACGAGAGATATCGCTTCCCAACATAATATTGGAGCGACTTAAACGCCCTGCTACAAGAGTATGTCTGTCTGTTAGGTCATCGGCCCAGAGGCTGGTTGGATCCTCAAATAGCGCCACCAAAGGTTAAGCGGTTATAAGGAAACCCCAAAAACCAATGGTTTTGTGAGGCGTACTAGGCAAGATGAGGAGTGAGGTAGATTGCCATTGCTTTCCTCACTGGGTCAGAAAGTGCTATTGCAGCACGACTGACCCTATGAGCAACCACCCATACCCCAGCAGCTTCCATATTGTCACAGCCATGGATGAGACTGGAACTTCGGTGGAAGCTACACTTTACTCTGGCCTGCGCCAAGAGATGGATACAAAAGTACTGTATCCATCAAGAAATGGCAGCAGGCAATATAAGAGTATAAAGAATGTAATATAAGAGGCATGATTTTTTCGCATTAACGATAAGCGCTACAAGAAATATTTTGAAACGAATTTCAGATATCTTAACGAATCATACTATTCTGGTTAAGAAATTAGTGATTTTTTTCGCGAATACAACGAATTAAAGCAACAAAGCCACTTTAAAGCGAAATTGATTTATTTTGCGATAAGTGAGAAAATTCATCTAAATTCATGGAAAATAACGATCTTGAAATTGCATTCTGATATCACGTGTGTGAAAAGAAACAGAAAACAATAAGAATTTCTCGTTTCGACGGAAGTATCTCTTCGTATCAATATTCTATAAAATCCCTTAATAGTATGGCCACATAAGGTGGAAGCTACGACCATGTAGGGCGAAAGAAAAATTGTTATGTAATCTTGATTAGGGCTATATTATAGTTCTAATCAAGATTACATAAGAAATAATGAATTATTATCAATATCGTTTCTCTTTTTTTATCTATCTTTCACATAAGTAATTCACAAATCTCACGAATTAAACTTTTTATGAATAATTTCAGGAAACGATAAACGCAAAATTAAAGCGATTGGGTCAGCCCCATTTCGCGAAATAACGCGAAACATTGTTTCCCTTTCGCGAAATCGAACATAAATTAATGCGAAAAATCATGCCTCTAAGAATTAACAACGCGCAATCATGCAAGAAAATAGGAATACATGTCACACAGGGAAGACATTTAGCATTATTCCTCTCAGGGTTTAGCTATAGTGCGGTAGCAAGTCAGCTTTTTTAACTTCCATCATTCCATCTACCAGCACAATGAAAAAAGTCCACGGTCTGTTTCCAGTCATTCGACCGGGTCAGGAATGGAATGAATGAAGCGGGGAGGATAGGAGTTGTGCCGGCTGCCGAAGCCTATCGCACTCCTCTGGGGCAATGATTAATGAATGACAGATGAAATGAAATGATATTGGAGATTGTTGCTCGAATGAAAGATGACAGGGAAAACCGGAGTACCCGGAGAAAATCCTGCCCCGCCTCCGCTTTGTCCAGCACAAATCTCACATAGCGTGACCGGAATTTGAGCCACGGAACCCAGCGGTGAGGGGCCGGCGCGCTGCCGCCTGAGCCACGGAGGCTCTCTACCAGCACATAGTCACTCAGGTCATCACAAGCTAAATAATAAAGAGAAACATTCATCGTGGATCACACTTCGCTTTCATACTTCATGTGAGAAACCATCTCACACTGAGGTAGAAATGTTATAAAACCCTGAGCTTCTAAATATGTTGCATTTCATTGTTGCTCAACTTCATAGGGCACACGATAATTTAATTAATAGATTGATTAAATTGCATGAAGCTCGTTTGAAAAACATATCATAATAAAGAAAAACATTCATCGTGGATCACACTTCGCTTTCATACTTCATGTGAGAAACCATCTCACACTGAGGTAGAAATGTTATAAAACCCTGAGCTTCTAAATATGTTGCATTTCATTGACTATGTTGAAGAATGTCATCAAGAATATTGTCGAGAATAGTATCCAGTTTTCACCTTTACGGGTTCATTTTCGTAAAGCTAATCTATTGATCTAATTTTCAAACCGCAGACGTTTGTTGTGGCATTAGGAACATTTCAATAGAATATTCGCTTGTTCAAATGATATTAAAACAACTCTGTATGATTGGTAGTTTTCCTACAATCTCCTTAGCGATCGTCACTAGTAAACTTCTGCCATAGCTCAGCAATAGATTAAGGAGCTCTACTCTTTGAAGATGCGAGGTTCGAATATGGCGCTTAGAGGGGCCAATATGTATATAATTTCCTCTGTATTTTTTCTCATGAACTTCAGGAAATTCTTATGAATGAAATGTCGTATGGCTTTTAGTGCCGGGATATCCCAGGACGGGTTCGGCTCGCCAGGTGCAGGTCTTTCTATTTGACACCCGTAGCTGACCTGCGCGTCGTGATGAGGATGAAATGATGATGAAGACAACACATACACCCAACCCCCGTGCCATTGGAATTAACCAATTAAGGTTAAAATCTCTGACCCGGCCGGGAATCGAACCCGGGACCCTCTGAACCGAAAGCCAGTACGCTGACCGTTCAGCCAACGAGTCGGACAGGAAATTCTTACGTATTTTAAGTTCAACATCATCACTCGCAGTATTAACCATAATAATGTAAGTTGCCGTATATGTCATAATTCTAGACAACACAATATTACAAGCAATGTACGATGATAATGACCAAGGATGGCTCTAACCTCCCAAAGAAACTACGGGGAACCATCTTCAGGGCTGCCGACAGTTGTTATATGAATTTGACATAAAATTGCTTCATAACAAACATAAACTTGACATGATGTTCGGTATTTTCGCTATTTCTTTCCTTAATAAGTACAATTATTCTAGCAGAGATGACTTCTATTACAAATTCACAAAAAGTTATCAAGTTATGTCTTGATTTATTAGCGGTGTTTCACAAAAACTCTATTAATATTGAGAAGCTAAACTAGTCGACTTTTTTTGTGAATTTTAATAGAAGTTATCACTACCAGAAATTGTCTGGTGTGAAAATGGGAAAAGCCGGGAAACCATCTTAAGGGCTGTCGACAGTTGTTATATGAATTTGACGTAAAATTGCATCGTAAGAAACATAAACTTGACTTGATCATCGGTATTGTCACTATTGTTTTCCTTAATAAGTAAAATTCTTCTGACAGATATAACTTCTATTACAAATAAATTAATAATAATAATAATTGATGTATGGAATTCCTACTACTCACGTGTTTTATTCAATGCGGTTTTGAAAAGGAACAAATAAATATCCTCCTAAGTTATGTCTTGAATTATTAGCGGTGTTTTACAAACCCTCTATTATTATTTAGAAGCTAAACTAGCAGACTTTTCTTTTTGTGAATTTGCTTTACATCGCACCGACACAGATAGGTCTTATGGCGACGATGGTATAAGAAAGGGATAGGAGTGGGAAGGAAGCGACCCTGGCCTGAATTAAGGTATAACCCCAGCATTTGCCTGGTGTGAAAATGGGAAACGACAGGAAACCATCTTGAGGGTTGGCGACAGTGGAGTTCGAACCCAATATCTCCCGAATGCACGCTGATAGCTACGTGACCCAAACCGCGCGGCGACTTGCTCGGTACTAAACAAGCATATAAATATTTTAAGAACTATCTCCGATCCCTATTTTCGTAACATGACAAGCCACATATCGTCTAATTATTATCCCATTACGGAGTATTGTGAATGATACGTCAAAAATACATGCTAGGTTATGATATCGTATTTAAACAGTATAGGAGGGTGAGCTGTTATATCGACACTGACGTATTGATAAAATAAGAGTATTTTCATCGAGATCTTGTGTTAATTTTTATCATCTAGATGCAGAATAGTGTACATTGTCACAATATCCACTTTAGGAACATAATGCAGTTTGTCGAAAGAGGCTGATAGAATATGAAGGTGGTCTATTATTGAGCTAAGCCTTCTTTGTCCACGCTTTTAATTCAGCCACATCGCTTCAGTATCTCCTTATACATCAACAATTCTAAACATGCGTAAACATAACATGCGAAGATATTAATACTTAAACAGCATTTCACTTGCATTTTTTTCCTGTTTCAAAAACCTGCCTTGTTCCTGATGAATTGTAGTACAAGACAGACAGTTTTCTTGAAATGCAATTACGTTTGATACATAATCGGCGTTGAAGTTCCATTTAGTCCATACAACTGAAAGATGCATTTCTTAAATACTTCTTCTATCCCTTTTATACAGTGTACATTTTTTCCGGGTCGCAGTTTAAAATTAATTATTTAATAATAATAAGGTATGGGTCTCCTAAAGCTCACGTATTCTGTTCAGTGCAGTTTTGAAATGAGCCTTACCGTATCGTATTGGTTGACATGAATGTGAAATTTAATTCTTATTCGGTAAAGGAAATTGCAGACGATTTACGTAAACAAGTAAAATTTCTTTTGGCAAGAGATTTTTTATAGAACACCGACTCACATGGTCTGCACCACCTTAATTTTACGAAGAATACCTCTTACATACTTACATTACCAATTTTACTCATCGTCCATTTGTTTTCATGTAAGATTTTAAAAATAGTGCAATTCAATTATTTTTTCTAACGGCCTTTAAATCAATTAATTTATTTTACTTCGAAGTCGTTTTTAGGGTATAATTTTCTTTAAAATGAATTTGATGTTAAAATCCTTCCTAATAAACACAAACCTAACATGATTATCGAAACTGCCACTCTTTTCTTCCCTAAACCTATTTGCCTTCCTTTGAAAATACATTTTCTATAGAACACCGTCTCATAGAGTCTGCACTTCCTTAATGTCGTGGAAAAATACCTCCTAAATACTTTTTATTACCTACTTTACACGTTATCTATTTCCTTTCAGGTAAGATCTTTATAATAGCCGAATGCAGTTCAATTAATATAAAATGTCTACCTACTATATTAACGGGTTTTAATCAATTATTATATTTTACTCTGAAATTAATATTTAGTTGCTGCTTTTATATTAATGTGATGTAAAAATATTTCTTAATAAACATGACCTTAACATGATTTCTTCAGTACTTGTAGCCTGTTTCTTAAAGTTGGGACAGTCTCGGATGAAGTTACTACCGTTCCTATCGCGTAGGACAGCTATTAAGTGCTCCAGCTCGTAGAATTACAATTTCCGATAGGAATTTAATAGGTAACCGACATCTGAGACAGCCACTGACGGGAAAAGGCAGAGACAGGTGAATTTCAGGGCAGCCGATATTAACACAGAGAAAGGGAAATTTGTAAGAAGGAGGAAATGAAACTGTCAATAGTATCACAAATGACTTGTCAACTGTTGTGGAACAAGTTTGAAGGCTGCGTGGGCTAGAACATGTAAGGTTTCCGAGACGGAAGTAACCACTGGACGGAGGGTGGACTCAAGAAATTTGATACGGACGGTTTAAAAGCTTCGCAGAGGGAGGTGTATCCCAACAGGTATAAAAGCACTAAAGTGGGAAGAATTGACCATAATTTCTATTATCAGAACGAGAGTAATTTTAAACAATACCTCAGATAATATCGGTAAATAAAATATAGAACAAACTACCGAGAAACGTAAAATACAGTACCGGTATGCCAGTTCTGTGCACAAAAATACTAAATATCTGCTTTATCCATTTTAATGCACAATCACTTTGTTCTCGGACAAATAATTTTAAATATTCGAAGCGATGTTTATGTACAAATTTTACAATATTTCCTACTTTCTTCAATGATTTCTGATCTACTAAATGGTTATATCAGTATCATTTAATATTATTAGTATAAATATGATATTGCATTTCTTTAACACATAAAAGTAAGCTAGTGCCTTTGTTCTGTAAGCAAATTATTACGTACGTCTGTGTCTCATAGGATACTACGTTTAAAAATGTAATTAATTACCAATTAACTGAATGTTTCATCGAGCTGAAGTTCGTTAACCCAAGAAGCATGGTCCATTAATATATGACAATTAGCTACTGCACGCAAGACTGAAAATAACATATTAACAGGCAGTATTCCATAAACAGCAGAACAACAAGATATGATGACTTAATGAGACAAGAGTGCGGGAGAAAGCGACACAAACAATCTGAAGTGTACGACTCACGTTGCAAGCAGCACAGCAGTGACACATGGGGCGCGTACGCGCGCTTCCTCTCTGCTACCTGCTCCGGAGGACGGTTCGCGCGAGACTGCGGCACTAAACGTGACGTCACAGCGCGCGGAGTCGTCGAGCCGAGCACCAGTATCGACCCGCCAGCCTGCGTTCTTGTTGGTTATACAGCCCTTCTTAACCCCCCGGCCTCGAACCTGGAGACACGATGATACCTGCTAGTGTTCTTGTTGGTTATACAGCCCTTCTTAACATCCCGGCCTCGAACCTGGAGACACGATGATACCTGCTAGTGTTCTTGTCGGTTACACAGCCCTTCTTAACCCCCCCGCCCTCGAACCTGGAGACACGGTGATACCTGCTAGTGTTCTTTATGGTTATACAGCCCTTTTTAACCTTTAATCTCGAACCTGGGAACACGATGATACCTGCTAGTGTTTTTGTTGATTACACAGCTCTTCTTAACCTCTAATCTCGAAGCTGGAGACATGAGTCGAGCACAAATCTCACATGGAGTGACTGGAATTCGAACCACAGAACGCACTGATGAGTGGCCGGCGCACTGCCGTCTGAGCCACGAAGGCTAATAATAATAATAATAATAATAATAATAATAATAATAATAATAATAATAATAATAATAATAATAATTCTTTCTTCTTTTCCTACCGCTTTTCCCACACCTGTGGGGTCGCGGGTGCGATCTGTGTCGCACAAGTGGATTTGGCCCTGTTTTACGGCCGGATGCCCTTCCTGACGCCAACCCTATATGGAGGGATGTAAGCACTATTACGTGTTTCTGTGGTGGTTGGTAGTGTAGTGTGTTGTGTGAATATGAGGAGGAGAGTGTTGGGACGGACACAAACACCCAGTCCCCAAGCCAGAAGAATTAATCAGAAGCGATTAAAATCCCCGACCCGGCCGGGAATCGAACCCGGGACCCTCTGAACCGAAGGTCAGTACGCTGACCATTCAGCCAACGAGTCGGACAATAATAATAATAATAATAATAATAATAATAATAATAATAATAATAATAATAATAACATCCGCCTATTCAGTGTAGTGGTTAGTGTGATTAGCTGCCAACCCCGGAGGCCCGGGTTCGATTCCCGGCTCTCCCACGAAATTTGAAAATTGGTAGGAGGAATAGAAGAGGGTCCATTCAACCTCGGGAGGTCAACTGAGTATGGGCGTTCGATTCCCACCTCAGCCATCCTCGAAGTGGTTTTCCGTGGTATCCCGCTTCTTCTACACAAAAATGCCGGGATGGTACATAACTTAATGCAACGGCCCTTTCCTTCCCCCCTCCTTGTCTATCCCTTCCAATCTTCCCATTCCCCACAAGGCCTCTGTTCATCATATAAGGTGAGGCCGCCTGGAAGAGGTACTTGTCCTCCTCCCTGGCTGTATCCCCGACCAAATATCTTACGGTCCATGAGACGGTAGAGATGGGATCTCTTGCTGAGTTCGGGTGAGAAAACAACCCTGGACGTAAACTTATTAAATATAGTAATAATAGTAATACCTGCAAACACTTACCACCATTGCAGAGGAACCCTTCCATCAAAGGCACCAAATAGCCTCATTGTCCGCCAGAGAGTTTGGCAGCCCACCTGGAGGCCGAGACCATTAAGGCGCAAAGTCTCCATGGTCTGACACTGTGGTTAGTGTTCATACGTAACACTGATGTTGGTGATTCGTTCGTCGGATGGAGAGACGTTAAGCCTTCAGTAGAACCCTTGTTATTCGACAGGAGTACCTTATGTGACTACACCGTGTTTTAGCCCCTCCCTACCTCATCATCAAGTCGCCAATGGATGCCAAGTAAAAAGACCTGCACCAGGCCTCTCCGGAGGCTGCAAAACATCAATCAGCCAGAACGGTTCCACACTCGATCTCTTTCGGATTTTCTCTTTTTCGTTTAAATAGCGACTTTCACCGCCCTCCGACACAATCGACTAGCGGCTCTTCTACTGAAAGTGAGCCCCTAACAATATTCTTCAGCATTTACTACAAACAAAGCCTACTAGAGCGTCGCATTTTAATTTCAGGGGTTCCGGCGCCAACCCCTTACAATTTTTTTAATTTTTTTTTCTATTTGCTTTACGTCGCACCGACACAGTTAGGTCTTATGGCGACGATGGGACAGGAAAGACCTAGGGATGGGAAGGAAGCGGCCGTGGCCTTAATTAAGGTGTGAAAATGGGAAACCACGGAAAACCAACTTCAGGGCAGCCGACAGTGGGAATCGAACCCACTATCTCCAGGATGCAAGTACACAGCTGCGCGCCCCTAACCGCACGGCCAACTCGCCCGGTTCTCAAAATTAAAAGTAGTCGCATATAAGTATTATGTTCAATGAGAGGACCTATGACCTGTATGTCACTAGATCCTAAATAAATAAATAAAAAGCACAGGAATCTGCATATTTAGTAATAATAAAATAATAATAATAATAATAATAATAATAATAATAATAATAATAATAATAATAATAATAATAATAATATGAATAATAATGAAAATCCACAGCCTGTTTCCAGTCATACGACCTGGTCAGGTACGCAAAAATGAAGCTCCCAACTAGCGGCGAGGATAGAAATTGTGTCAGCTGTCGAAGCCTGTCACAGTCTTCTGGGGCAATGATTAATGACTGGCATATGAAATGATAAGATATTGGCGAATGTTGCGGGAATGAAACCTGTCCCACCTCCGCTTTGTCCAGCATAAATCTCACATGGACTGACCTGGATTTGAACCATAGAACGCACTGGTGAGTGGCCGGCGCGCTGCCGTCTCAGCCACTAAGGCTCGTAATAATAATAATAATAATAATAATAATAATAATAATAATAATAATAATAATAATAATAATAATAATAATAATAATAATAATAATTGTACCGGGCGGTACACCTCCACGCCGCTAGTTCAAATATTGCGCCAATTTAAACTTCTCTACAGGAGAAGTTTGGAACCTTGAAAACTGAACTAATTCTACTATTTCTTAAAAGATGTCACTACAGTAAATGGTGTAATTTTGAAATTTTCTGAACTGTGTCTATTCCGACGTGTTTTTGTTTACTATCTAGCAAGAAGTGTGGACGTCCTCTTCTAGATGTCACTGCCTAAGAACTATAATTATGCACCCTAGTGCGAGATGAGGGAACTGTTGTTTGAAGAAATTTGGTATTCATAAGTTTGTTCTTTGTTAAATTTCTTTCATTCATTTTTTGGGTTGGCAGTATAACCCTTCTCTTTCCGCCAGTTTTGAATTTAACCAATCAGTAATTTCTGTAATTAATTTTCCTCCAATCATCGCTTTCTTCCTCCGGTTTCCATGTGTAATTCCTAGTCTACCAATAAAGTTGAAGGGGTGTGTCTATTCATTCATGAACGGTCTCGAATGTTCCACGAGGGTATATAAACTGCTGATTTTCTTGTCTCGGTGCCACTTCAGTACCATCTCTCTTAGTGTGTGATTATGTAGCAGGGGGCGGGAAGCGCCTCTTTCTTCAGGCAGCAGTTCATCAACAAGGTAATGGCCTGTTAACATTTTTATTTCTTGCTAGCTCAGCAGTTTTAACCCGCGGGGGAAGTTTCTAATCCGTTTTAATGTAAACCTTACTATATTCATGTAAATTAACCGCAATTTGGGATAGAGAGTGCTTAACCCTCTCGTGCTCCCACTCATGTTGTTTTGAGGTGACTACGTTTTCATACCCGATTTTCTTCTCTTCTTAGTGTAATAAAATATTCTTCTACGAGTCACCTCCCTAGTATGGGATTAGCCCCTGTATAACTGGCCGAGTGCCACCTAGGTTTTAAGAAGTTTCATGTAGGAGTGCAAGCTACGCCTCCAGTCAATTTGGTTTTTTGGGCCATTTAATTAACCCAGAGTTTGTTTTCTTCATGTGAAGGCCCTGTAGGTCGGGTACAAGATACCCCTGTTTCACTGTATGTGTGCCTTAAGGGCAGTTAGGAATGAAGTTTGTTGTAGCCTTTGATAGGCTTGTAAAATTGAGAGCGGGTCTGCTCTTTTCCTCTTAACATTGTAATTAGGAGCAAAAACTCCTCGTACTTAGGGGTTTTCTGCCCTTCAGCTATGGTGGTTGTGAGCTGAGAGCTCAGGAATTAAACTTGGGGCTCGAAGCCCAAATCTTGTAACGACTGTAATCTGTAAATTCTTAAATTGTTGATCTGTTACTTGGTACCTGTTACACCTTTGTTATTTGTTGTCATTTGTTGATTTTGGAAAAGAAAATATAACCTTTGTTAAAGTTTTAAATTAACTTTAATTCTGTAGTTGAGACCTATTCCCGCCCGCACCTTCTTTCACCTCTAACTACCACGGATAACTCCGTAACAATAATAATAACAATAATGTCCACCCCTGTGGTGTAGGGGTTAGTGTGATTAGCTGCCAACCCAGGAGGCCCGGAATCGATTCCCGGCTCTGCCGCAAAATTTGAAAGTTGGTACGAGGAATGGAAAAGGGTCCATTTAACCTCGGGAGGTCAATTGAGTAGAGGCGTTCGATTCCCACCTCAGCCATGCTCGAAGTGGTTTTCCGTGGTTTCCCACTTCTCCTCCAGGCAACTGCCGGGATGGTACCTAACTTAAGGCCATGGCTGCTTCTTTCCCTCTTCCTTGTCTATCGATTCCAATCTCCCCATCCCCCCACAATGCCTCTGTTCAGCATAGAAAGTGAGGCCGCCTGGAAAAGTTACTTGTCCTCCTCCCCGGCTTTATTCCCGACCAAATGTCTTACGATCCAGGAGACGGTAGAGGTAGGATCCGGCGCTGAGTCTGGGGGAGAAACCAACGCTGGACGGTAAATTGACAATATATTAATAATAATAATAATAATAATAATAATAATAATAATAATAATAATAATAATAATAATGTCTTGTGGCCTCTGTAGAGGTCTGGTACAGGTATTTTGTGCTGATGCCCACGGTCGAACTGCGCGTCCATGCGAATGCGGCTCCTTCCACCTGGGATGAAATCTATTGTTGAAAATAGCACCAAAACCCAGTAAAAATAATATTCTTGGCTTAATGACCCGCTAACTACTTTTTTGCGGCTTTCGGAGACGCCTAGGTGCCGGAATTTTGTTCTTCGGGAGTTCTTTTACGTGCCGGTAAACCTACCGACACTGGGCTGACGTATTTGTGCACGTTCAAATACCGCCGGATTGAGGCAGAATCTAACCTGCCAAGCTGTGCTCAGAAAACCAACGCATTAACCGTCCAAACACCCAGTCCCAGAGCCAGAGGAAATAGTCAATAATAGTGAAATTGGCCGTGAGGTTTGGATCGTGTAGCTATGATCTTGCATTCGGGAGATTGTGAATTCAAATCCCACCGTCTGTTGGACCAAAACACGCCGGAAAACTGGGTACAGTCCATATGTTATGCTGACCCCAAACAATTGGAAATAAGATCAGGGAAGGTTGAACATTTATTTATGCATTAATTAGTTTATTTATTTATTTATTTATTTATTTATTTATTTATTTATTTATTTATTTATTTATTTATTTATTTATGAAGCCTCCATGGCTCCGGTGGCAGCGCGTCGGCCTCTCACCGCTGGGTTCCGTGGTTCAAATCCCGGTCACTCCATGTGAGATTTGTGCTGGACAAAGCGCAGGCGGGACAGGTTTTCTCCGGGAACTCCGGTTTTTCCTGTCATCTTTCATTTCAGCAACACTTTCCAACATCATTTCTTTTCATCTCTCAGTCAATAATCATTGCCCCAGAGGAGTGCGAAAAGCCTCGGCAGCCGGCACAATTCCTATCCTCGCCGCAAGATAGGGGCTTCATTCATTCCATCCCTGACCCGGTCAATTTCTTAAAAACAGGTTGTAGGTTTTCATATTTATTTATTTATTTATTTATTTATTTATTTATTTATTTATTTATTTATTTATTTATTTATGAAGCCTCCATGGCTCCGGTGGCAGCGCGTCGGCCTCTCACCGCTGCGTTCCGTGGTTCAAATCCCGGTCACTCCATGTGAGATTTGTGCTGGACAAAGCGCAGGCGGGACAGGTTTTCTCCGGGAACTCCGGTTTTTCCTGTCATCTTTCATTTCACCAACACTCTCCAACATCATTTCTTTTCATCTCTCAGTCAATAATCATTGCCCCAGAGGAGTGCGAAAAGCCTCGGCAGCCGGCACAATTCCTATCCTCGCCGCAAGATAGGGGCTTCATTCATTCCATCCCTGACCCGGTCAATTTCTTAAAAACAGGTTGTAGGTTTTCATATTTATTTATTTATTTATTTATTTATTTATTTATTTATTTATTTATTTATTTATTTATTTATTTATTTATTTATTTATTTATGAAGCCTCCATGGCTCCGGTGGCAGCGCGTCGGCCTCTCACCGCTGGGTTCCGTGGTTCAAATCCCGGTCACTCCATGTGAGATTTGTGCTGGACAAAGCGGAGGCGGGACAGGTTTTCTCCGGGAACTCCGGTTTTTCCTGTCATCTTTCATTTCAGCAACACTCTCCAACATCATTTCTTTTCATCTCTCAGT
This sequence comes from Anabrus simplex, assembly GCF_040414725.1. Taxonomy (NCBI): domain Eukaryota; kingdom Metazoa; phylum Arthropoda; class Insecta; order Orthoptera; family Tettigoniidae; genus Anabrus; species Anabrus simplex. The sequence continues at coordinate 1,159,037,942 of NC_090266.1, forward strand.
CAATAATCATTGCCCCAGAGGAGTGCGAAAAGCCTCGGCAGCCGGCACAATTCCTATCCTCCCCGCAAGATAGGGGCTTCATTCATTCCATCCCTGACCCGGTCAATTTCTTAAAAACAGGTTGTAGGTTTTCATATTTATTTATTTATTTATTTATTTATTTATTTATTTATTTATTTATTTATTTATTTATTTATTTATTTATTTATTTATCGGCCTCCATATTCATATGCTTTTTTGATGCATTGAAGTTCTTCTTATTCTCATTCTCCTTTTCTGGCCTTATTCCCAATTGTCTGTGCTCAGTGAGGGGCTATCTCTCGTTGACGAGTATGATTGTCTTCCTGTGAAACTTAGTTTTTGTGAGATCTTCAGTGACTGTAGAGGCCAATCCTAGAACCGCATATTTGTCCGCATTTTTGACACACATTTGTTCTCTTAGGCATTGTCTATGCAGTTTGCTTTTTCTTCATGAGCTTCCGTTGTTTTCTTGCATTGCGCTTGTTAGTTTCTGTTCTCCGCCTTTCTTGCTCAAAGCGCTGAGTTCTTTCCCAGACATCACGACGCCAGACTGTGCGGTTACGTGCAGTCAGTAGCTTCCCGGTTGTTAGTTTTGATTTGACACTCTTTTAGGATGGTTTTTAGCGCATCTTTGTAACGCTTTTGTGGTCTTCCAAGTTTTCTATGACCATCCTTTAGCTGTGAGTATAAGTTTGTTTTGACAGGCGGGATTCAGCCGTGCGAACGATGAAGCCTGTCCAACGGAGTTGGTGCCTGATAATCATGGCCTCAATGCTAGTGGAGTTAGCTTCTTCCAGAACACTGATGTTAGAGCGTCGATCTTGCCATCCCACCATCAGAATCCTTCTCAGGCAACGTTGATGGTATTTTACCAGGCATCGTATGTGCCTTCTGTAGGTAGTCCACGTTTCGCATCCATATGTAAGAGATGGTATAACGGTAGCTCTGAGTGCTGATATAACGATTATCAAAGGCCCTTACCCGAACACGACCAAAAGCTATACTAGCACATTCAAGGCGGTGTTCAACCTCATCATCAATATTTGCATTTGCTAAGAGATGGCTGCCAAGGTGTGGGACATGTTGTATGTTCTTCAGAACTTTGCCTTGGATTGTGATTATTAGGACATACGGAGGTTGAGTTGGGTGCAGGCTGGTGAAAGATTTGCATCTTCTGGATGATAAGGCTTAGCCCAATACTTGTATAAGCTTCATCAAATGCATTTAAGATTGCTTGTATATCTTGTTCTGAGTTTGCAACAACAACATTGTCATCAATATACTGAAGTTCAATGATGGATGTAGTGGACTTTTTGGTCTTGGCTCGTAGTCTGCTGAGATTAAATAAACCTCCATTAGTCATGTATTCAATTTCTATGCCTTTTGGAAGTTTCCCATCAACAAGATAAAGTTTAGTCCCAACAAATATTGAGAACAGAGTGGGAGCTATCACACAACCTTGCTCCACACCTGATGTGATTTCAAACTTTTCTCCAGGGTTATTGTTAACAAAAACATGCCCTTCATATTATCATGCAGCAATCTAACTAACTCCATGGCACAACAGCCCTGAAGGGCCTTGGGCTGACAGGCGACCGCAGCTCAACCCGAACTCTTGCAGATTACGAGGTGCCGTGTAGTCATCACGACGAATATTCTCGGCCGTTATTCTTGGCTTTCTAGACCTGGGTCGCTAGCTCACCATCAGACAGCTCCTCAATTCTAATCACGTAGGCTGAGTGGACCTCGAACCAGCCGTCAGGTCCAGGTAAAACTCGCTGATATGCCCGGGAATCGAACCCGGGGCCTCCGGTTAAAAGGCAGGCAGCTACCCATACACTACAGGGCCGGACATGCAGCAATCTAAAAATATTTATATACTTCTGAGGATAGCCTATTCTTGCCAGGATCTTCCACAGGGCATCTCTTTTAACCGAATCTAAGGCTTGGCAAGATATGTGAATGCCATATACACAGGGAGATGTTCTTTGCATTTCTCCTACATTTGTCTAGCAAAGAAAATCATATCTGTTGTGCTGCGATTGGGTCGAAATCCACAGTGAGTTACGTGTAAGCAGTCTTCAGCGAGAGGCATCAGGCATTCGGATAGAATTCGAGCGAATGCTTTTCCAGCAATAGACAGCAGGGTTATTCCACGGTAGTTACCACAGTCAGTTCTGTGTCTTTTTTTCTTTTGAAAATTGTAACTAGCAGAGAATCTCTGGGATCAGGAGGCATTTTTTCAGTGTTCCATATTTTGACTATGAGCTTTAGTGTAAGTTCAGAAAGAATTCGTCCACCTTCCTTGAAAAATTCAGTAGGAATTCCATCTGATCCGGCAGCATTATCGTTTTTTTCGAGTTGTCAAGTAGCATTTTCAACTTCTTGTAAAGAAGGAACTTCGCCAAGATGAGATTTTGTAGCTTTTTGACGAATTTTCAAGGCTTCTACTTTGTTGATCTCTGGATCCTTGATCAGTAATTCATGGAAATGCGCCTTCCATCGTGCATGAATTGAATTGCTGTCCGACTCGTTGGCTGAACGGTCAGCGTACTGGCCTTCGGTTCAGAGGGTCCGGGTTCGATTCCCGGCCGGGTCGGGTATTTTAACCTTAATTGGTTAATTCCAATGGCACGGGGGCTGGGTGTATGTGTCGTCTTCATCATCATTTCATCCTCATCACGACGCGCTGGTCGCCTATGGGCGTCAAATAGAAAGACCTGCACCTGGCGAGCCGAACCCGTCCTGGGATATCCCGGCACTAAAAGCCATACGACATTTCATTTTTCAATGGAATTGCTGTCTTTTAAGAGGGTAGAGCCATCTCAAGATTTAAGAGAGTTTATTCCTTTTGATGTTGGGCCACATACGGTTTTTATCATGCTGAAAAAACTCTAGTGTTGTTAGTTTTTGCTAGATGTTGCATTTCTTGAGACTTCATCGTCCACCAGCTGTTTTTCTGAACACGGGTTTTCCTCTGAATATCTGCTTTCGCTTCTTGATATTCTCATTTCTTAGAGAGTGAACTAGAATTGATCTGCAAAGCTTGGTGTACTGCTCTCTTTTTGTCTATTGGATTCGGAATTTCTTGGTCATTTTCATCAAACCAGTCTTGGTGTTTGACCCTACGATGTCCTATCGATCTTTCGCAAGCTGATAGTATTGCAGTCTTCAGTGTTACCCAGTGTTCTTCTGTGCTTTCAGGGTATTCATCCGGCAGTTTATCACCTAGGAGTTGTTGAAATTTTGTTATAGTGCTACAATCCTCAAGATGGTCTGTGTTCATTTTAGGTCTCGTGAGTTTTCTTTGTTTCCTTCGCTGCACGTGGATGTGAAGGGTCATCATAAACCGTATAAGTCGGTGGTCCGTCCATCAGTTGTCAGCACTTGTTAGAGCCTTTGTGATTAACACATCGGGTTGGTCTCGGACGCGTACAATTATGTAATGAGTTAGATGCCAGTGTTGCCATGAGGTTTCAAACGTATCCATCTGTCTGAAAAGGGTATTAGTGATAACCACAGTAGATTGTGCTCTGAGCACATCGTGAGCAGAAGGGTTCCATTAGAGTTGCAATTCCCTACTCCCTCTTTTCCAATTACTTTGGGCCATAGTGTTGAGTCTCGACCAACTCGCGCATTGAAGTCGCCCATGAGAATGATTTTGTCAGCTTGAGGTATTCTTGCTAGAAGTATGTCGAGTTGCCAATAGAATGCTTCCTTTTCATCTACTTAATAAGTGAGGGTCGGGGCATGTGCACTAATTACTGCAACGCGTTGATTGTTGGAGAGCTTGAGGCGTAAGCTCATGAGTCTTTCTTTTATGCTAGAAGGAAGTTCACCGAGGTGAGAAACCAGTTCGGTTGCAATGGCAAAACCAACACTATGAATGCGGGGCTCATGAATGCTTTTTCCTTTCCGAAAGAAAGTGTATCCGCCTCCTTGTTCTTTAATTTGTCCTTCATCGGGCCTTCTAGTTTCACTCAGTGCTGCAATATCGATGTTAAATCATTTTAGTTCACGAGCCACGACAGCTGTCCTACTTTAGGGCCGATTAGCTGTATCATTGTCCATTGGAGTACGGATGTTCCAAGTTGCAAAATTCATCTTTATTTCTTTCTGACCACTCATGCTGTACCCTCTGGGCGCGGTTTCCCAGTCGGGTTGTTCTGAGGCTGACTAGGTTTAAAGCATCTTTTATAGCCCCCTACCCATTCAGAGTGAGCATAGTGGCTCCTGAATAGGCCTGCTCAATCGCGAATGCAGCACACGAGTTGCTTTACAGCATCTCCCCAACAAAAACGGCGATCACACATTCGTCGCCTACGTGATTAGACAATCCTGCTCCAAACTCCCCGATCGCCGCAGGAATTGTAGTGTTGTGCTGAGTTCTTCAGAAGACGCCTGTGCATGATATCTTTTAGTGTGGGAATGCTGCTGCACATCAACAATCACACATATCTTGACAGACTCAGAACCTGTCCCAAGTGGCATAAGAATTACGGGAGGCTCTGAGACGGTTGCAGCCTTCGCCCGCATTCCCAACTCCAGGGAAGCTTTAGTTGTCCCTACGCCTGGTCTGCCGTTGAGGACTTTCTATGCCGTTGACCAAATATAGTTCTTCCACCCTTAGAGGTGGTTTCCCCACCTCAAGGGCAAGAGATTGCCCCAGCCCCTGCCAGTTCATCCGCCTTCATAGGAAGCCTTTGGCATAGCAGAGGGGGACTCCTTATCCCGGGAGTCGCTCGGTCGCCAGAGCCTCGTCAGTCGAAAGCAAGGTGCGTCACCACCGGATGTTCCTCCTAACACCAACCCCACGTAGATGGATGTATTCGTATCCACTATTGTGTATTTATGTTTGCGTTATGTTGTGTTATGTGAATATAACGAAGTGTAATAGTAAAACGATCACAAACACACAGCCCCCGATGTACGGGAATTAAACAAACGTGGTTAAAATTCCCGGTACGGCTAAGTCTTGAACCTGAAGACGTGTTTCCGTAGTTTCCCATTTTCACACCAGGGAAATGTTGGGGCTGTACCTTAATTAACGCCACGCCCACTACCTTCCCATTCCTAGCTCTATCCTATTCTTGCGTCGCCGAAAACCTTCGATGTGTTAGTGTGACGTTAAAACACTGGCAAGAAACTGAGGTGTCACAAGAACACATCTAATCACGTAGAACTCATATATTGTATACAACGACAGATTATCTTATTGGCATGTCTCTAGCTTCTGAAAAACAAAGCAAAAATATTTATTTATTTATTTATTTATTTATTTATTTATTTATTTATTTATTTATTTATTTATTTATTTATTTATTTATTTTACTTCCTCTGTATGTATGTTCAGTCCTCAGCCCGAAGGCAGGTTGGATCCTCAATAGCTCCGCCATCAGCTGTCATAGATAACGCACATATTTCATTGTGTCAAATTTTGCCCGGCTGAGCGGTTCGGATGGTAACTGACTGGCTTTGTGATTCCCAGTTGGCGGGTTTGACCCCGGCAAAGTTCATTAATAACCGAGCTCGATAGCTGCAGTCGCTTAAGTGCAGCCAGTATCCAGTGTTCGGTAGGTAATAGGTTCGAGCCTCACTGTCGGCAGACCTGACGATGGTTTTCCGTGGTTTCCCATTTTCACACCAGGCAAATGCTGGGATCCTACCTTAATTAAGGCCACCGCCGCTTCCTTCCCACTCCTAACCATTTCCTTTTCCGTCGTCGCCATAAGACCTATCTGTGTCCGTGCGACGTAAAGCAACATGTAAAAAAATGTTCATTAATATTTCAAATTCCTAAAATCTGCCAGCCTCTTGTCGTAAAAGAACTCTTGAGGGGCAAAATTTCCAGTGCCTCGGCTTCTCTGGAAACCGTTGAAGTACTTAGTGGAACGTAAAACAATTAGCATTATTATTAACCCTTTGGTGGTCGAACCTAATCTCGTATCACCAGTGGTTCAGGTGTATTCCACAGGAACATGTTCTGATTGCAACTGAAGAGAACTCATTCATGACCTACAACCTTACCTCACTCCTAGAACGCCAGCAAGCACTTATACCCAGACTCAACAATTTAATGTAATTTTACATTGAATACAATTGAATAATGAACAAACTCACCCCTTGAACAACGAAAGGTTGCTTAACCTTTGATCTGTTATTCCTAAGATATCACGTCCCATTTCCCCTAACGTCAGTGGTATTTTAGGGTGCGAAAATGTATAAAATATTACAGCGCCGTATCGTTGACTGCCGATAGGTTGAAGAACACTTTCTTGGCAATATGCCGACAACCTTTGTCTGTTAATTTGAACCGGTATTACGAGTAAATAAGGAATATTATTAAAATACAGTATATAAATTATATTTCAAATTTATTTTTATCTTTATGATGATGATTATTATTATTATTATTATTATTATTATTATTATTATTATTATTATTATTATTATTATTATTATTATTATTATTATTACGGTGCTACCCGTGGAGCAGCAGAGGTGAAAGAAGGTGCCGGGATGAATGGGTCTAACTACAAATTCAAAGTTAATTTAAAATTTTAACAAAGGTTATATTTTCTTGAAACAACAAAATTTAATCAACTTAGTGAAATAACAATGACATAGCAATTAAGAAACGAGACTTAGAAAGATCCAAGACTTCAGAATTTTAACACACTTGGGCTATAAGCTCCTAGTTTTACAATTTTGAGCTCCTAGCTCAACTTTATAAAAGATTACAATTTTACACAAAGGGCAGAAATCCCCTAATACATGGAGCACTTGCTCCCAATTTTCAATATCAAGCCGCCCAGAGGAATTCTTACAATACACGAAAAGAGCTGACGCTCTCTCAGTTCTTAAGCCTATTCCAGGCAACACAGTATGAAAATCCAATAATCACTGGCCTTACAAGGCACTATTTACAAAAGCCATCTTATTACACAGAGGTATCTAGTACCCAACCTACGGGGCCTTAGTGAAAAAAGAACAGGATCAACAAACGGCCCGAGGCAACTGGAATGGAGTCAAAGATTTAGCTCCACCAAAAAACTTTAAAAGCCTGTAGGGCACTTGGCCAACGAAACAGGGGCTAATCCCAAACTACTGAAGTTGCTCGATGGAGATAACTTTAATGCATGGTAGAAACAAATGCGGTACCTCAAACCAAGATGAAGGGGAGCTCGAGAGGGTCATTCACTCTCTATCCCCGATTACAGTTAAAGATTTATAAAATTTGAAATGAGCCGAAATGAGATTTACATTTTAGAAGGTTTATTACATAGCTAAGGTTTCGAACCTTTCCCTCGGGTTAAACTGCAGATCTAGCAAGAAATAAAGATGTTGAACGGCCATTACCTTGCTGAAGAACTGCTGCGTGAAGAAAGAGGCGCCTCCCGCCCCCTGCGTGACACACACACTTAGTTAGATGTTGATCAAATGGCCAAGAGCTGTGAAAACCCGCAGTTTATAAACCCTCGGGGAAGGTTCGAGACCTTTCATGAATAATCAAGACATACCCACAGAATTTTATTGGTTAAATTTAAGTTACACACCAAATCGAAGAAGAAGCCTATGATAGGCTGAAAATTAATTACAGAAATTAGGGATTGCCTAAATTCAAAACTGGCGGAAAGTAAGATCAAAATTGCCAACCCAAAAATGAATGAACGAAATTTAGTAAAGATAAAACTTATGAATACAAGGTTTCTTCAAAAGGTTCCTTCACTTCGCACCAGGGTGCATGATCATAGTTTTTTAGCGGGGACAACAGACTACGAGAAAATGTTCAAACTTCTTCATGAATGGAAAACAAAAAAACAAGTAGAAATTCACCCAGTTCACAATAACAAATTTTAGTGGTGCCATCTTCAGAGAAAAGGTTTGGATAGGTCTCGTTTCAAGTTCAGTGTTTCTCCTGTAGAGGAGTTCTTTTAGACGCAAGATTTAAATGTGCGGCGTAGAGGTGTACCTCCCTGTACAATTATTATTATTATTATTATTATTATTATTATTATTATTATTATTATTATTATTATTATCATCTTCTCTAGGTTTAGGTTCTATTATAACCACTGTCTCAGCCTCAGTTGATATAACAGAGAAGAGGAGATGGATAAAAGCTTACTCTTGATCATCCTGAAAGAGTTCTCTCGTAGTTTCCAGGTGAATGCCTTGATCATACCTAATATACAGATTACGCCCGCATCCTTCTCATTCCTAGCCCCAGTTTACTACAAATGCACGCACCACATCGTCACAGATCATCAGATTTCAAAGACACTAAGTACCCAGAACTGTTGATCATGATGACCGGATCCCCTTTGGTCTTCTTGCTCATTATTTGATACAGCCGTTTGTAGCAAGTGGTTAGGTACACGCATACACAGCAATAGTGTCCCTATACATGGTGGCCCACTTAAACATTTCACCGCAGATATATCTGGAACAACAAGATATATTGAAAAATGACTTTCACGGGCATGAAGGCAGGGAAGGGGCTAATTAAAGTAAATACTATGAGCCAGTCTAAAATGTAGGGAAATAGTATTTTCAACATCAACTTACATTTTTTAAATGGACACCCTGTATTATTTCTTGCGCATTCATTAACATGAAAAATCACATAAGTAATGTCGTTTGTTTCATCGCAATAGGTCAATTACATCCCGAGATATTGCAACGTGAAGTTGACGCTTGAGATTAACGAAATGCGCAGCAGTTGCACTTCCCGAGATTCCAGCGCGGTCCTCTTACTCGCGGTATGATTGCCGTACTACGATGCGACAGGTGCTGTACTTAATGCTATTTGCACTGTTATCAAGAGGAATGATAATAAGAGAATTTCGTAACAGTAACTTTGCTGTACGAATTACGTACATTCTGAAGTAGTGCAAGACAGAGTACTGCACTGTACTGTGTAGGTAAATAAAACACGCAAGAGAGAAGCCGTTATTTACATATCATTTTGCTGTGGCAGGAAACCCCTCTCTTATTTTCATCCCTCTTAATAACAGTGCGAAAAACATTAAGTACAGCGCCTGTCGCATCGTAGTACGGCAATCATATCGTGAGTAAGAGGACCGTGAGTTTCGCGCTTGACTCTCGGGATGAGCTACTGCTGCGCGTTTCGTTTATCCCAAGCGTCAATTTCACGTTGCAATATCTCGGGATATAATTGACCTATTGCGATGAAACAAACGCCATTAATTATGTGATTTTTCATATTAACGATTGCGCACGAAATACAGGGTGTCCATTTAAGAAAACGCAAGTTGTTGTTGAAAATACTATTTTCCTACGTTTTTGACTGGCTCATAGTATTTACTTTAATTAGTCCCTTCCCTGCCTTCATGCCCGTGAAAGTCATTTTTCAATATTTCTTCTTGTTCCAGGTATATCTGCGGTGAAATGTTTAAGTGGGCCACCCTGTAGAAACAAGGCATGTCGCCCTCTCATCTGTGAACGCTTTGCTGCAGGTAGACAGCCCGCTACAAGACTGTTGTGATTGAAATGGACACAGTGGCAGATGTATAGCAATACACACACTGTGCCTTCAGCACTACCCGTTCACTCCCTTCTCCTCTTCTTCAGTACTGGATTGGCCTTCAACACTACCCCTTCACTACTTCCCCACCTTTTCTGGTTCTGGAGTGGGCCTGTGTTGATTGTTTATGTCGGGACTCCATTTATGTGCATGCGTCTACACTACACTGTTAAAGTTCAAACCTGTGTTGTTGTTTTTTTTTCTTAAATGAGGGGTTTTAAGACTTCAAATTCAAAATTCTATATTTTCTACACTATTTGAGTTTTCAAACACTCTGTATAAGTGCTAAGTCTGATTGCTACCATTGACAAGGGGAAGCTACAGCTATGGGGTCACCGATTGCATTCAAATTTCTGGAGATTGATCTCCGTAAAAAAAAAGGCTTGTAGTAAGGTTTATGCCATTGACCATTACTTAACGAGAAAATGGTCCTTTAAAATGAATATTATTGGCTTTACGTCCCACTGACTACTTTTACGGTTTTCGGAGACACCGAGGTGCCGGAATTTAGTCCCGCAGGAGTTATTTTACGTGCCAGTAAATCTACTGACATGAGGCTTGCCTATTTGAGCACCTCAACTGTCTGAGCCACTCAGCCCGGTCCTTTTAAATTTAAAAGTCTGCATATCTATACATATAAAATTTGATGTTGGTATGTTTGAAGATAATAGACTCAAAAACTACTCGACCGATTTCGCTAAAATTTTCAGTTTGTTCTTATTACATCTGAGAGGGATTATGAAGTGGTTTGAACGAAATCTGATTGGTAGTTCGGCACTAAGGGGTAAAAAATAAAATAGGGGAAGATAAGCAAACCGCCAGACAAGTCCGATCAGCGGGCTGCCTACCCAACAGTATGTGAAGATTATGATGTGTTCCTTAAAACTTATTTCTGCTTTTATCAAATAGTGTGGGGGCAGGACACCCCTCCCAGCCCAAGGGGAGAGGATGAAATGTGAAAGTAACCGAAAACGACCGATATTAGTGTCGTATATGCTGAGGTAAATAAATGTACACAGGCAGGACAACGTCTGTCGGGTTTGCTAGTATACTATATAATTGGTAATCTGTAACACGGTTGGTCTACTGGTCAGCGTGCATCACTTTTACTCCTTTATTTTCCCTCTTCTTTTTCAATTTATATTTCATCTGTTTACCTTTTGTCCATGTGAACACGGGAATGCGCAGATTAAATACACATTTTATCATAACACTATCGTCCTACGTTTATTTATATTGTAAAATGTAAACAGTTTCCCACACTCTCTTCAGCTTCTATCATAACTGCTACAGTGGTTACAAAAGTGACAGAAAAAGCAAAAATATATCAAGCCACAAAAAAATTGCAACATAGGACGACAGTAAAACGTATTTGACACGAAATGATACAATTTGTACTTAACCTGTGCATTTATTAACAATCTGTCGGCATAGAAAGAAGTACCGGTAAACCAAGTGAATTGGCCCTGAATATGGTTTTCCGTGGTTTCCCATTCTCACACCAGGCAAATGCTGGGGCTGTACCTTACTTAGCCCGCGGCCGCATCCCTTCCACTCCTAGCCCTTTCCTAACCCATCGTCGCCGTAAGACGTATCTGCGTCGGTGCGACATAAAGAAAGGAGAAGGCACTGACGCACCTCGAATCTGAGACGCCCGGTGGTGATGTAGGTACTCACCCATAAATTGCCAACAGGTGTACTAGCAATTCGATTTAAAGGACCATTTTCTCTTTAAATCAGGACCAAATACGCTAACTCTAGGACAAGTTTCAGTTCATTTTTGACGTACAACCTCCCCAACTTTGAACGTAATCGGACTCCATAGCTGAGGATTTCCCTTGTGACTGCTCTGCTGGTTTTCAGTTTTGGATCGTTATTCAACATATCATGACTGTATTGTGCTAAAACAGAAGCAAAACTACGCGTTTAACGTCATACTAACTTTCCCTGACAGTGCTGCGAAAGAGTTAGGACTCGGAATGTAACGGTTGAGACTTTAATTAAGGTACATCACCTGGCATAAAAATTGGAAACCATGGAAAATAATCTTGCAGACTTCCGGCACTGAGGTTCGAACTCATCATTTTAAGAGTCTAAGTTTTCAGTTAACGCGGTCCATGCCACAAAGCTAATTCACTCGGTAAGCAGATTTGCGAGGCCTAGGGAGTATTTCATTTCCATTCCCTTCGTAGAATGTGACATCTTATGTCTTACATCTGAACTTCAATCTGGTTTACAGCCACTCCGTGGTGTAAGTCAACTTGGTGGATGGTGATTGTGTTGGTTCATCACCAGGTATAAAAGATCATTTTAAAAAGGCCGTAGACAAAATCACATCTTTCCGTTTGTCGGTACCTTCATTCTCAGAAAGGCCAGACTTCCCATTAGTGCTAAGAGAGGATGGTGGTAGAGATGCCATTCCCTTAAAATAACAACCACCGAGTGAGTTGGCCGTGTGGTTAGCGCCGCGTAGCTGTGAGCTTGTATCCGGGAGATGGTGGGTTCGAGCCCCACTGTCGGCAGTCCTGAAGATGGTTTTCCGTGGTTTCCCATTTTCACACCAGCCAAATGCAGTGGCTTCCTTCCCACTCCTACGCCTTTCCCATCCCATCGTCATCATAAGACCTATCTGTGTCGGTGCTACGTAAGAAAAAAGTGTAAAAAGAAAACAAAACAATAATTGCCACAACAACCATCTTGCCGGGCTGAGTGGCTCAGACGGTTGAGGCGCTGGTCTTCTGACCCCAACTTGGCAGGTTCGATCCTGGCTCAGTGCGGTGGTATTTGAAGGTGCTCAAATACGTCAGCCTCGTGTTGGTAGATTTACTGGCACGTAAAGGAACTCCTGCGGGACAAAATTCCGGCACCTCGACGTCTCCGAAAACCTTAAAAGTAGTTAGTGGGACGTAAAGCCAATAACATTATTATTATTATTATTATTATTATTATTATTATTATTATTATTATTATTATTATTATTATTATTATTATTAACCACCATCTTATCCAGAGAGAATAAGAAGGACCTGCTAAGAATACTACAATATTTACCATTAGAACACAGGCAGTTTCTTTCTTTCTTTCTTCCTTTCTTAATCTGTTTACCCTCCAGGGTTGGTTTTTCCCTCGGAATTAGCGAGGGATCGCACCTCCACCGGCTCAAGGGCAGTGTCCTGAGAGCGTGAGAATTTAGGTCGTGGTATACAACTGGGGAGGAGGACTAGTACCTCGACAGGCGTCCTCTCCTACTATGCTGAAAAGGGGCTCTGTGTGGGGATGGGAAGTTGGAAGGTATAGGCGAGGAAGAGGGAAAGAAGTGGTCATGGCGTTAAGTTAGGTACCATTTCGGCATTTGCCTGGAGGAGAAGTGGGAAACCACGGAAAACCACTTCAAGAATGGCTGAGGAGTGAATCGGACCCCCACTCTACACAGTTGACCTACCGAGGCTGAGTGGACCCCGTTCCAGGCCTCGTACCACTTTTCAAATCTCGTGACAGAGCCGGAAGAAGAACCCCGGCCTCCGGGGGTCGTAACTAATCACACTAACCAATACACCACAGAGGCGGACACAGGCAGTTTTCCGTTGATGATTGTGACCGAGCATTAGGTATGTTTACTCGAGACTGTTTTTCAAGACCTCCCCAGAATAAGGATGTAACTAACACATTAAAAAAGGGAAATTTCAGTGGAAATGGGGTGTATCATCACGCCTCTATGCTGTGATTTCATCTTATGTCTCACATCTGTACTTCAAGCTAGTTTACAGCCAGCAGAACATTGTCATGTAAGGATGGAACAGTCCGGCCCCGTGGTGTAGGGGGCAACGCGTCCGCCTGTCTCCCGGCGGCCCTGTGTTCGATCCCCGGCTGGGTCAGGGGTTAATATCCATAACCTGGGGACTGGGTGTTTGTGGCGTTCTTAATCTTCATTTCCTCACACACAACATTCCACACTACCGCCATTCCAATTACACGCAGGTTCATACAATATTGTGCCAGTAGGGGCAGAAGATCCACATAGGTCGACGCCCCGAACAAATAGCATTTAAAAAAAAAAGATGGAACACCTGTCATGGTGGTGGAAGGTGTTTGTGTTCATTCATCACCAGGTGTAATTGCATGGCTAAATGTCTAGCGTGCTGGCCTTTGGTCACAGGGGTCCCGGGTTCGATTCCCGGCAGGGTCGGTAGTTTTAACCATAATTGGTTAATTCCTCTGGCACGCGGACTGACTGTATGTGTCGTCTTCATCCTCATTTCATCCTCATCACGACGCGCAGGTCGCCTACGGGAGTCAAATCAAATGACCTGCACTGTGGCGAGCCGAAGTCCTCGGACAGCTCCCGGCACTAAAAGCCATACGCCTTTTCATCTCACGAGGTGTAATATATCATTTAAAAAGCCATAGACGAAATCACATCTATATGGTGAAATGTTTTCTTGACATTTTTGTTGTTATTGTTGTTTTTTGTCCGACTCGTTGGCTGAATGGTCAGCGTACTGGCCTTCGGTTCAGAGAGTCCCGGGTTCGATTCCCGGCCGGGTCGGGGATTTTAACCTTCATTGGTTAATTCCAATGGCCCGGGGTCTGGGTGTTTGTGCAGTCCCCAACATCCCTGCAACTCACACACCACACATAACACTATCCTCCACCACAATAACACGCAGTTACCCACACATGGCAGATGCCACCCACCCTCATCGGAGCGTCTGCCTTACAAGTGCTGCACTCGGCTAGAAATAGCCACACGAAATTATATATATTTTTTTATTATTACACTAGTAGTATTGGTTATTATTTGTGTTAGGATTGCATGTACAGGATTTCTCTTCTATTATATACAAATGTAAGACATACTTGGTGTAATGTTTAGTGTGATTAGCTGGCACCCCCGGAGGCCCGGGTTCGAGTCCCGGCTCTGCCACGAAAATTTGAAAAGTGGTACGAGGGCTGGAACGGGGTCCACTCAGCCTCTGGAAGTCAACTCAGTAGAGGTGGGTTCGATTCCCACCTCAGCCATCCTGGAAGTGGTTTTCCGTGGTTTCCCACTTCTCCTCCAGGCAAATGCCGGGATAGTACCTCAGTTAATGCCACGGCCGCTTCCTTCCCTCTTCCTTGTCTATCCCTTCCAATCTTCCCATCCTCCTGCAAGGCCCCTGTTCAACATAGCAGGTGAGGCCGCCTGGGCGAGGTACTGGTCATCCTCTCCAGTTGTATCCCCCGATCCATAGTCTAAAGCTCCAGGACACTACCCTTGAGGCGGTAGAGGTGGGATTCTTCGCTGAGTCCGAGGGAAAACCGACCCTGGATCGTAAACAGATTAAGAAAGAAAGAAAGACATACTTGCAGATTATTTTCCATTGTATCGCTAAAACCTTAAGTTATAATAATAAAATATTGTTTTTAATAAATGAACTCATTTGTACACTTGTATTTGCAGTTGGTTCAAGTCGTGTACAACATGAAATACATTCCGAAAATAATTTTCCTCTCTCCTGAAAAATTACTGATTTTTGGTTACATCCTTATTCCGGGGAGGTCTTCAATTGACGACAGAATGTGTTTTGTACATTATTTAATTTGATTTTTTTTAAATATGTTTCTCCTCCTTGAGCTTGACGCCCTCTCTCAGGCCAGGATATGTGTTGCGGTGATTTGAGGGGTGGAGAAGTGGGGGAGGGGTGGCCGTGGCCTATTAAAGGACCTGTCCCGGCATTCGTCTTAGTGCAGGAGAACGTAAAATGACGGAAAGCCACTCCCAGGACAGCTGACGGTGGGGACCACCTGCCGAATGTAGAGCTGACTCATCTCGGTCAAATATGTATTTATTGCTTACGCTTGCGCCGACTACTTGTTCACTGGAAGTATCCGAGTTTTAGTCCGGCCCTTTACCTGAATAGTCAGCGTAGCCACTCTCGGTTCAGAGGGTCCCGGTTTCGATTCGCGACCGGGTCGGAGATTTTAACGGTAAACGATTAATTGAATCGGTCATTTCTAGGCTCTGGTAAAGAAGTAGGGGACTGGAAATATTAATAATATTGCATTGAAAATTACTCACAGACGTTCAGGACTCCATTTTCAATATTATTAGGTCCCGAAATGTTGCATTAGTAAAGATTTTCTGGGTAATATTGGTAATAATTGCACATAAGAAGTAGGAGGATGTATTCATGATAGCCATCTTTGTTTCCAGAGATGTTATGGTACTTTACAGCAAAGCAAGGAACTTCGGATAGGTGAGGAAAGCATGGAATTTACAATGCAAAGCATGGATGTTACAACATAAAGCATGGTAGTTAAAATGCAAAGATGTTATTCTCATGACAGAGCTTGGTCTGGATTTTGCAAAGATAGGTTACAGCTACTAAATTATTTTTTTTCTTGCCGTGCGGGCAGTATGCGCCGCGGCGATAGTTAAGAGCCTCTCGAAGGGAGTGTGGCCCCCGAAGGGGGCCACTGTTCTCATGACAGAGCCTGGTCTGGATTTTGCAAAGATAGGTTACAGCTACTAAATAATTTTTTTTCTTGTCGTGCGGGCAGTATGCGCCGCGGCGATAGTTAAGAGCCTCTCGAAGGGAGTGTGGCACCCGAAGGGGGCCACTGTTCTAATTACAGAGCTTGGCCTGAATTTGCAAAGATAAGTTACAGCTACTAAATTAGGGGAGTTGTAACATCCATGCTTTATGTTGTAACATCCATGCTTTGCATTGTAACCTCCATGCTTTCCTCAACTATCTGAAGTTCCATGCTTTACTGTAAAGTCAAAGTAACCAGTCTGTGCCATAACATCTCTGGAAACAAAGATGGCTATCATAAATATATCCTCCTACTTCTTAAGTGCAATTATTACCAATATTACGCACAAAATCACTAATAAAACAACATTTCGGAACCTAATAATATTCAAAATGGAGTCCTAAACACAAGTGAGTAATTTTCAATGCAATATTAATAATATTTCCAGTCCCCTACTTCTTTACCACTGCCCATTTCTAAAATTACATGAGTCACAGAAATTGTGAGAAAACCAGAAAAAACTCTCTATAGCCAATGAATTTTAAGTTAGCTCTGTGAAATTTTGATGGAAGTTCCATAAATGAATACGTTTCAATACACAAACATCGTGTGTTGGTTATATCACTTCATGTCACCTTAAAATATGTTTTAAGTTCTTATACTTGTGTTGGTTTAACAAGTACCCAACCGAGCTCGATAGCTGCACTCGCTTAAGTGAGGCCAGTATCCAGTATTCTGGAGATAGTGGGTTCGAACCCCACTGTCGGCAGCCCTACAAACGGCTTTCCGTGGTTTCCCATTTTCACACCAGGCAAATGCTGGGGCTGTACCTTAGTTAAGACCACGGCCGCTTCCTTCCCAGGGCCGATGACCTTCGATGTTAGGCCCCTTAAAACAACAAGCATCATCAAGCATCAAGCTTCCTTCCCATTTCTAGCCTTTTCCTATTCAATCGTCGCCGTAAGACCTGTCTGTGTCGGTGCGACGTAAAGCATATTATTTAAAAAATATAGCCAAAACAACAACACTATAAATCTAATACAATATTATGTAATGTATTATTGTAAAGTTTTCAAATAATTTATATTGGTTAATGCAGCATGAAATACTTTATTTTACAGTTTTCTGTCAATTAATATCGATATTCGTCTTTTGATTCAAAACAGTTCATACCATTCTTACAACCTAGTTAACAAGGTTATTTAACATTCAGAGCAATGTGCCACATGTTTAATGAGAATGTATAAGTGTACACATATCTTAGTCAACAATAAGGGAATAATTGCCTACTTTTCCTCTACAAACATTTCCAAATCCACACCAAACACATTCTCTTCATTTAATCATCTATTGTCTCTGTCTCCTTGGGTTGGGAGTGTATCGGCCACCGCACTATGTTGATGTGGGATGTACTGAATGATCTTCCCAATGTCCTGGATCTTGTTTTCATGAATGGGCACCGGTGAAGAATATGCATTTTCTGGAGGCAGTGGTGGTATCTTGAGTGACTTTCCAAAACTAAATACATCCGTCACTAATCCATTAACGTATTTCCACAACACCGGGAGCGCTAGGATCGTACATAAACATACTGTAGTTTGTAATACCAAATGAAATATTCTGATCGTTATGTATGCCTTTGCCCTGAGGAGTATCATGGCGTTCCGCGTTAAACCCACACGAGTCCGGGACTGACTTAGTTTTGGAAGGAACACAACATTTCAAGGTTTTATAGACTGCTTAGTAATGACTGGACTGAATTTATTTATACTGGAAATGATGCGTCTACCCCTAGAGACTATTATACTCCGATAACTCATTTTCGTACAATGTGGACTCAAGTCATTTTACAAATGACCGATTCAATTCACTTGGCTCAGGGAATGGGTGTTTGTAATGTCCGCAACACCCCTGCAGCTCACACACTGAACCCATAATTCTACGGTGAGAAAATATTTTATTTGTCTCAAATATTTATTTGGTATTCAGAAACTACTGTATGTTTGAGGGCAGCCATTTTGCGCTCCCAAGAGCCCGATGTTGCGTGGGGAGGTTCTTCCTTCCCGGCGAGCTCGTGAATTGCCGGGACACCTCGGCGGGGCTCGAGTGCCCGACAATTCTTTTAATCCATGGAATTCTGCACAATGAGGGATTTTGATGATATAGTAAATAATGAAAGAAATAAGCAAAATTATTCATACACCCTCTGTGAAGGTAGAGACACCAGGGAAAATTTTAAGTGCAGTTAAGCCCAAGTACATGGTAGCGTGAGACCAGCGAGCTAGTTACACGTGCCAAGGTCATGGGCAGAAGAAAACGCGCGAAACGCACGGGCAGAAACAATTTATTTCTCCTGTTGTGAGTGTAGAAGAATTATAAAATTAACATCGAACATAAGTGCAAGTCTGTCCGGAGTTCTGGGACAAGTCTTATCAAAATTGGTCTATTAGAAGCAAATTTGGCAGATTTCACAACCAAGCCTCATAGAGGGGATAGCGTCCTTCCGGAAATTATAAAAGAAACCCCCCCCCCCCCGTAGATTTTGCAGTGTCGATCTGGAACTTGAAGCCGCGGGAGCTTGTGCCCGTCGTCATTAGAAATTCGCGCCAGATTGACCGACAATAATTCAATACATGTTCGTGGCTAAGGTCCATATATTTAGTTAAGAAGAAAAGTGATTGGAGAAGCTGTGAACGTTTGCAGACGAACTGGGAAGGTGTAGGCTGGTTGAAAAATACACAGCAGATTTTATTTTTATCATTTCGTGTACTCTTGTAAGTGAAGAGGGTCTGGGGGAAGCGATTCAAAATAGTTCTACTCCCTTATCGGCCGAACACCTGTTCTTATTGAAACAACGGGGAGAGAAACCACTCTGGGAAACGCATCAGACAGTTATAGTCGACTGCAGAACGAGGGAAGTTCGTGGTGCAAGTTACAGAGAAAGTGCATTATTTATATGGTAATTTTAATCTCGTGTGTGTGAAGGGTAGTGTTTGGATGAGTGAGTTTTTGAAAATGAAAATGTTATCTGTGAAAATGAGTGGCTAAGTACGAGGTTGCTGGTGATGATGTAATCAGAATGCTGAGAATGTCACCAATGTGCAGGTCTGTCTATTTTATATTATGTTGTAGTTAGTTAGTTAGTTAGTTACTGTCTGTCCTAAACAAAATTTCCAGATGATTGTCGGGTGATATTCGTAATTATCAGGCGAAAGGCGTTGTAAATTTTGGTCAGCGTGTGAAAATTTCAGTGTGTAAAGTTCATGTCAAGAACGGTAAAATGCGACGCTTAAATTTTTGTGTTGAGATGAGATATCATTCAAAGTGCGGATTTGTGAACGTTATAAGTGTAAATTTGTCGTGGTGAATATCGTAATTTCAGGTGTCAGTTGCATTCAGAAATGTTGGTCAATAATAATAATAATAATAATAATAATAATAATAATAATAATAATCATCATCATCATCATAATAATAATGTTTACCGCGGGATAAGGAAATTCCTCTCTGTTAAATTACATTTAACCAGTTATTTTTACAAGGATCGTAAGCATATTTAGATAATGTCAATAAAATTTGTTAGAGTCACAGTCATTAATGGGAAGGAAATTTTGAGACATCGTGTATACTTGAATTGCGAAAGGTCGATGTGTGCTCTTGGATTCTTGAGGTCCGAAAGTCTTAATAATAGTAAGGTAAGAGATGTGTTTAATAATGGTTGTCGTTTTCACCAGGGGATCGATGTATGAAAAAGGATCTTGAAGGAAAAGGAATTGAGAGCGATGAATTGATATGTAGGTGGAGACGAGATAGATGGAAGTAATACCGCTGGAAAGCGAGGAGAAAGAGTGTTGAGACAAGCTGTATTTTTGTAGAGGAAGTATTTAGGAACAGGCTGTGTGAGGCAGGCTGTATTGTTTTCCGCAATCAATCCGAATTTGAGATGACTATGATGTGAAGCATTGTGAAATTTATAGAAAGATTCCAAGTGAAAACGACTCTTGTAAAATGTTAAAGGCTGGGTAGTACACATCCAGTGATCTATGTTGCGTAAAGCCCGCATGGATGATAAGAGAATGAACGATCTTCAGGATCAAAGAGCACTTTGGACACACGGTTGGGTTATATTTAATTTGTTCACTGGAGAGGTCATGGATAAGATGGTTGGAATTGATGATAGGCGATCTGAGAATTTCGAATGCGGTGGTGATGATTATTATTTTGAAGGCATCCACTAAAAGGGTACACGGGTGTTGGGAATTTTCATTTGCTTCCCTAACACGTCAGTGCACAGGCTGAGATTGTGTTCGAGGTGGAGAACCGTTCGTCACGTCTATTTATTTTTGAGTTCACATATTATAATGAGGTAGACACTTACTGTATTTTTCGAGAGGTAGACACTTGCTGTATTTCGACTTGCATTCATTTGATAATAGAGACGTGGGTTCCGTCGTGCGTATTTGTTTGACGAAATCTAGTGTTAAATATCAGAGTTGTTTGAGAATTGCATTTCGCCTGATATGTTAAGGGAGGCGTATTACGACCCACTTTGACGCCCGACGATAGGATTAGGACGTCAGATGTTATTCTTGGAGTCACTGATGATGAGACGTCCTAGGTCACGCCCGACGATAGAATTTGGAAGGCATCATGTACATAATAATTAGGTTTAAGGTGTACAGATTTCAAGTGAGCCCGACGATAGGTCTGGGATGGTAGCTGTACACACTCAAGTCTCGGTTAAGATGTGTTTCTTTTGTTTCCTTTGTGAAGTGGCCTGGAGGAAAGTAGCGGTTACAGTACGATATGATTTATTGTAGAGGGTCTATGCGAAGCTCTCATTGAGATAACGGGAATGCTATCAGACGAGTTGAGGGCTGTCCAAGTGTGGGACATCGACCCGATCTAGATTAAATATTTTTACTGTGTTTCTTCGTGCGTGTTAAGCTGTATGACTTCGAGATGTTAATTTATTTTTACGGACTTTATTGTTTCCTCGTCTTGACGTCCGTTTTCGTTGATAGTGTGCATATTGACACTCAGTGTTTTAGAATGAGACTTGAGTTGCGAATGCGGTTTCGATTCGTCAGCCAGTATTTTATTTCATTTTTAATCTTGTCGTATTTTCATTCGTATTCATAGTTAGAGTAAGTAAGTAATCACTTTACAGGTAGTGTGTTGGGACAGACAGTAAATAGAGAGATCTGTACTGGTAGCATTGTTGTCAAGGGAAAGAATTCCTTAAAATTGTAGTAAATTTTAGCGTGGACTGGTAAATTTATTAAGCATAATAAACCCATTTCTAACCTGAAAATCGGTTCAATAATAATATTTTCAAGTGACTTTTCACTTTTTGATTAACTTCAGTGTTTGGCATTTCTTCTAAATGCATGATTAGTAAGTGTTTCCTGCATTTCGCAGTTTTGTTCCTTTAGAACGACTTAACGTAAGATCCTCCCGGATCATGTTGTTGTTGGTTCCTTCCGAACAGCTGTTTGGGGTGATGCACGTCTAGCATCGGGATTACCTTATCACTTAAGGGTGTCATGAATGACAAATACATGGTGGAATTTTATTTCAATTGTGAATGATGCCATTAACTTGTAGTGAACACCATGCTTTCCCATAATATTTCGCAACCTATCCAAAGCAACTGATAGTCAGTTTGGTTCGATTAAGGGTCCATTCGGCGGATGTTCCGTATCCGTGAAGGGTATTTGACTGGTGGATAACCTTAATTAAGAGAAAATCAGGCGTTCTAATTGTTGAAAGTCAGATTTTCCACGGATCGTGTGGATTAACTCTCAGTTCTCGTTTGGAATAATAGGTGCCCGGTTTTCAGGTCTTCCCTTTTTCAGGTTTTCAGTTTCGCTGTCCACTAACATATTAGCTTATCCGAAGCAACTCTTCGACATTGGAAGAAACGAAGTGACGTTATGTAATGTGACTGTGTTTGGAACATTTTAAAAATCAATAATTTATAATTTTTTTGTATTCTTTGGCAAGAATGCATATTAAATTAACGATGTTATCGTGCTCTTTCAGTTTAATAAAAGTTAGTAAGCACATTTGCTCCTCATTTCAAGTAGTTAGGCTTTCTTCTGAACCCCATCGTTTGGTTAAGATCGTGACCGAATTTATTCCCGCAACGACCCAAGATTTAAGAGTTCTAAATTGTTCTACTGTAGCAGCCGTGGCCGACCAACGATGGAATGGTAAGTTCAAGGGTTCAGTAGAAGTGGCGCCCAACTGTGGGGCTTAATGTCACGATAACGATGAGGAGCCCAAAGTCACGATAACGATACGATGCCACGATAACGATAATGAAATTATCCATTGAAAATAAATGTTAGAAAAATATAAAATAATGTTGAGGCTTAAGCCACATTATAAATAATACAAGCGGGTGAAAATTATGGCTGAGCCACAGTTAAACGAATTATGCCCAATGAGAGTGCTAGATATTAACACGTTTAACGAGGAGCGTAACTACTTGGTAGATAATAATGATAATAACAGTCACAATGCATTTTAGGAAACCAGTATTTAAAGCTGTATTGAAGCTTATGTCATGTTGCCAATATAAATTTTGGAAGTGGTAATGCTGAATTACATTCAAAGTTTATGCGTTAACATGTTCTTTATTTACTTAATTTACGGAAGCGAAACTATCTGGGATATTTATCCAGAATAACTTATTAACTTCAGATTTTCTTTTATTAAACAATTTTGTGATACCAGCCATGTAAACAAAATTTTATAAGACAACTGTTGGAATGTTGTCAGTTTCGGTATTAAATTATAATAGCGTTTGTATGTGAAAACGCAGTAGATAGTGAATTCTTTCCTTAGTAGTTTGGAGTATTCTGGTTGCATCGACAGCCAGCGTACTCATTATTGTATTCTTTGTGGTATTGTGAGATGAAAGGTCAGGTGACCGTGGATCTGCTAAAGCAGATGATGGAGGACATGAAAGTTCACAATGAGATGTTGAATATTAAGACAAATGAGAAGTTGGATAGTAAGATAGACAGTTTGGATAGTAAGATGGAGGATACGAAAGGGCAAATGTTAGAGAGTTTTGATAGTAAGATGGAGGACGCGAAAGTCCAGAGTGAGAATTTGAGAGAGGACATGAAGGCTTATAATGAAAGTTTGGATAGTAAAATTGAGGAGTTACAGAGTAGTATCGAGGATACCCAGGCTAGGTGTAAAGAGTCTAGTGATGAGTTGAAGGCTGGATTGAAGAACGTAGTTCAGGAGACATACACTATTTGTACCGAACTTAAAGAGGAAGTTAGGGGTGAGATAGGTAAACTCAACCAGCGTTTTGATGATAGCCGAGTGGAAATTAGGGATGAAATTGACAAACAATTTGCGGAAGTGCAGGTCAGTTTAAAGAACGATTTCGACAAACAGTTTTCCAAAATCCATGACAGTTTAAAAACCGATATGGACAAGCGTTTTGACGAAAGCCACGACATGTACAGTAGGTTATGCGATAGTCAGGATGAGATGAGAAAGGAACTTGACAAGCATTTACTGGAAAGCCAGGCGGCGCATAAGCAGCTGATCGACAGCCAGGTTGAATTTAAGGATGACATTACACAACAGGTCGTAGAGATGCGGATTTCCAGTGACAAGGAAAAGGGGAAAACGCTAACCATAATAGAGGAACAACGTCAAATATTATCTGCGGACATTCAGTCACTGAACAACAAGGTAGATAAAATTAGTGTGGAATTGGAGAGTCAGGTATTGTCAAAAACCGAAACCATGGAGAAGAAACTGTTGCAAGTTAATGAGGAAGCAATTAGTAAACTCCAAGCGGCTAATGAGGACTCCGAAACTTTAATTAAAGAAATTCAAGAGGAGTTAGTTGAAATGAAAAATGAACATACCAGGGAATTCAATGACAGGCAAATTAGTATAGAACAGGACTTAAGGGAAATCACGTCAGCCCAGGAAGAGACAGACAAGAAAGTTGGGTTCATTAAGAGCGAAGTGAGCAGTTGGATTAGCAGCGTGGTAGATATGCAGTCCAAGGTGGACAAAGTATTAAGTCAAACCTCGACAGCTGTTAACTCTGACCTCAGTGGTCAATTGCCAAATATCAATCATGTGAATAATAACGGTCAGAGCTCGAATGTAGATACCAGTCGATCTCAAAGCTCAGGGGTCACCAACGTTATTAACATGATCAAGTTACATGAGGACCAGCCTAAGAAATTTAATGGAGGTCCACATACCACGCCGAAGGGGTTTCTTAAGGATCTCAGGGAGTACATCCGGGACGCCAAGATTCCTGAGGAACGTCAGTTGAGGGTAGCTGAAAGATATTTAGAGGGGGCAC
This sequence comes from Anabrus simplex, assembly GCF_040414725.1. NCBI lineage: Eukaryota > Metazoa > Arthropoda > Insecta > Orthoptera > Tettigoniidae > Anabrus > Anabrus simplex. The sequence goes on from NC_090266.1 coordinate 1,159,062,379, forward strand.
CACTTTTATGGTTTAAGGGCTTCCGATACCACTTTGATACCTTTGATGAATTCCAGAGGGCGTTTCTCAATAAATTTTGGAGTACGGAAATTCAGCAGAGTCTTAGATTAGAGCTATACTCACGTCGGTATACTGCAATAGGCCCTACAAAGTTCAGTGAATACTTTATTGCACAAATGGTAAAGTTCAGAGAACTTGAGGCGCCGCCCTCGGAGCAAGAGTTGGTGCAGGCCATCCAAAAGCAGCTACCTCCCGAAGTACAAAGGATGCTCATTGCATCAAAGGTAGAGACCCCCATGCAGGCAGAAATGATCCTTAGGCAATTGGATCATACCCAAATCAAATAGCACCCAGAGGGGGACGATCGCACGAGCAACATGTAAACACTGTTAGCCAGGTTCCAGAGGGAAGTCCAGAGGCACCTGAGCAGGGGAAACCACAGTCGACTGAGCGGAGGCGTGAGTTTCGCAATAACTGGGAACCCTCGCATCCACGAAATGAGGATTGGAAAAGGCGTAGGGGTAATTGGAATTATCCACAAAGGAGGAACCCTTACTGGAGGCGATACGATGGGGACAGAGAAAACCAGAGGAATTTCAGGAATGGACTTAATAACCGCAGGGACTGGGGAAATAATCGAACCCAGAACTTCCGCCGTGATGAGGATGAACGGTACCGTGAACGTGTTCAGTACGCCGACGGGTTAAGGAAGGACCACGAAAGGAAAAAATGGCAGGGGGCTATACAGCGCCAGGACGTCAACACCGATTGTTTCGGGGCTGAAAGTTTGGAATTCCAGAAGGTACATAGACAAGACCAACGAAACTCCGGTCTGAACCCGTTTGCGCCAGATTTTGAGCAGGAGTCAATGTCGACTCTTGATAGAAGAAAAACAACTTCAAATTCCCAGTAGGAAAAGGTTCAGAGTCTTTCATCCCAGATTCTGAAGGAGAGACAACCAAATGACACACGTAACATCGATAACAGCCAGAAACAGACTCCGAGCAACTCCCAATTAAATGATGACCGCAACCCAACAAGAAATTTACAGATTGATCATAGAGCAGAAGAAAGAGTTCCACTACAGGATGACGCAGCCTTACCAGCTGGGGAAATGGTCACCGAAGGAGAAGAAGAAGAAGTACAACCCGTAAATATAATCGTCACGTCGAGAGGAAGACAGGTCGAGGCACCACTCCAAGGACAGGCAGGCAGTGGGAGTAAAGAAGAGGAAGACGCTGAATGTTTACAATGTTCATTCTTAAGAGAAGACTTTGTTGATGACATCTGTAACGCGATCCTATTGTTGGAAGAAGAAAACAGGGAAATACGTGAAAGTAACAGAGCCCTACGTCAAGAGTGAGATCGGCTGGGAAATTTTACGTAGAATCATGGTTCATTTGTATCAAAATTCCCATGTACCATTTAGAATTTTGAAGGAATATATCTGTTTAAATATTTCCCCTTTCCGGGTAAACATTTCGTCGTTGTAGGTGGATTATGAACCCATAATTCTACGGTGAGAAAATTTTTTATTTGTCTCAAATATTTATTTGGTATTCAGAAACTACTGTATGTTTGAGGGCAGCCATTTTGCGCTCCCAAGAGCCCGATGTTGCGTGGGGAGGTTCTTCCTTCCCGGCGAGCTCGTGAATTGCCGGGACACCTCGGCGGGGCTCGAGTGCCCGACAATTCTTTTAATCCATGGAATTCTGCACAATGAGGGATTTTGATGATATAGTAAATAATGAAAGAAATAAGCAAAATTATTCATACACCCTCTGTGAAGGTAGAGACACCAGGGAAAATTTTAAGTGCAGTTAAGCCCAAGTACATGGTAGCGTGAGACCAGCGAGCTAGTTACACGTGCCAAGGTCATGGGCAGAAGAAAACGCGCGAAACGCACGGGCAGAAACAATTTATTTCTCCTGTTGTGAGTGTAGAAGAATTATAAAATTAACATCGAACATAAGTGCAAGTCTGTCCGGAGTTCTGGGACAAGTCTTATCAAAATTGGTCTATTAGAAGCAAATTTGGCAGATTTCACAACCAAGCCTCATAGAGGGGATAGCGTCCTTCCGGAAATTATAAAAGAAACCCCCCCCCCCCGTAGATTTTGCAGTGTCGATCTGGAACTTGAAGCCGCGGGAGCTTGTGCCCGTCGTCATTAGAAATTCGCGCCAGATTGACCGACAATAATTCAATACATGTTCGTGGCTAAGGTCCATATATTTAGTTAAGAAGAAAAGTGATTGGAGAAGCTGTGAACGTTTGCAGACGAACTGGGAAGGTGTAGGCTGGTTGAAAAATACACAGCAGATTTTATTTTTATCATTTCGTGTACTCTTGTAAGTGAAGAGGGTCTGGGGGAAGCGATTCAAAATAGTTCTACTCCCTTATCGGCCGAACACCTGTTCTTATTGAAACAACGGGGAGAGAAACCACTCTGGGAAACGCATCAGACAGTTATAGTCGACTGCAGAACGAGGGAAGTTCGTGGTGCAAGTTACAGAGAAAGTGCATTATTTATATGGTAATTTTAATCTCGTGTGTGTGAAGGGTAGTGTTTGGATGAGTGAGTTTTTGAAAATGAAAATGTTATCTGTGAAAATGAGTGGCTAAGTACGAGGTTGCTGGTGATGATGTAATCAGAATGCTGAGAATGTCACCAATGTGCAGGTCTGTCTATTTTATATTATGTTGTAGTTAGTTAGTTAGTTAGTTACTGTCTGTCCTAAACAAAATTTCCAGATGATTGTCGGGTGATATTCGTAATTATCAGGCGAAAGGCGTTGTAAATTTTGGTCAGCGTGTGAAAATTTCAGTGTGTAAAGTTCATGTCAAGAACGGTAAAATGCGACGCTTAAATTTTTGTGTTGAGATGAGATATCATTCAAAGTGCGGATTTGTGAACGTTATAAGTGTAAATTTGTCGTGGTGAATATCGTAATTTCAGGTGTCAGTTGCATTCAGAAATGTTGGTCAATAATAATAATAATAATAATAATAATAATAATAATAATCATCATCATCATAATAATAATGTTTACCGCGGGATAAGGAAATTCCTCTCTGTTAAATTACATTTAACCAGTTATTTTTACAAGGATCGTAAGCATATTTAGATAATGTCAATAAAATTTGTTAGAGTCACAGTCATTAATGGGAAGGAAATTTTGAGACATCGTGTATACTTGAATTGCGAAAGGTCGATGTGTGCTCTTGGATTCTTGAGGTCCGAAAGTCTTAATAATAGTAAGGTAAGAGATGTGTTTAATAATGGTTGTCGTTTTCACCAGGGGATCGATGTATGAAAAAGGATCTTGAAGGAAAAGGAATTGAGAGCGATGAATTGATATGTAGGTGGAGACGAGATAGATGGAAGTAATACCACTGGAAAGCGAGGAGAAAGAGTGTTGAGACAAGCTGTATTTTTGTAGAGGAAGTATTTAGGAACAGGCTGTGTGAGGCAGGCTGTATTGTTTTCCGCAATCAATCCGAATTTGAGATGACTATGATGTGAAGCATTGTGAAATTTATAGAAAGATTCCAAGTGAAAACGACTCTTGTAAAATGTTAAAGGCTGGGTAGTACACATCCAGTGATCTATGTTGCGTAAAGCCCGCATGGATGATAAGAGAATGAACGATCTTCAGGATCAAAGAGCACTTTGGACACACGGTTGGGTTATATTTAATTTGTTCACTGGAGAGGTCATGGATAAGATGGTTGGAATTGATGATAGGCGATCTGAGAATTTCGAATGCGGTGGTGATGATTATTATTTTGAAGGCATCCACTAAAAGGGTACACGGGTGTTGGGAATTTTCATTTGCTTCCCTAACACGTCAGTGCACAGGCTGAGATTGTGTTCGAGGTGGAGAACCGTTCGTCACGTCTATTTATTTTTGAGTTCACATATTATAATGAGGTAGACACTTACTGTATTTTTCGAGAGGTAGACACTTGCTGTATTTCGACTTGCATTCATTTGATAATAGAGACGTGGGTTCCGTCGTGCGTATTTGTTTGACGAAATCTAGTGTTAAATATCAGAGTTGTTTGAGAATTGCATTTCGCCTGATATGTTAAGGGAGGCGTATTACGACCCACTTTGACGCCCGACGATAGGATTAGGACGTCAGATGTTATTCTTGGAGTCACTGATGATGAGACGTCCTAGGTCACGCCCGACGATAGAATTTGGAAGGCATCATGTACATAATAATTAGGTTTAAGGTGTACAGATTTCAAGTGAGCCCGACGATAGGTCTGGGATGGTAGCTGTACACACTCAAGTCTCGGTTAAGATGTGTTTCTTTTGTTTCCTTTGTGAAGTGGCCTGGAGGAAAGTAGCGGTTACAGTACGATATGATTTATTGTAGAGGGTCTATGCGAAGCTCTCATTGAGATAACGGGAATGCTATCAGACGAGTTGAGGGCTGTCCAAGTGTGGGACATCGACCCGATCTAGATTAAATATTTTTACTGTGTTTCTTCGTGCGTGTTAAGCTGTATGACTTCGAGATGTTAATTTATTTTTACGGACTTTATTGTTTCCTCGTCTTGACGTCCGTTTTCGTTGATAGTGTGCATATTGACACTCAGTGTTTTAGAATGAGACTTGAGTTGCGAATGCGGTTTCGATTCGTCAGCCAGTATTTTATTTCATTTTTAATCTTGTCGTATTTTCATTCGTATTCATAGTTAGAGTAAGTAAGTAATCACTTTACAGGTAGTGTGTTGGGACAGACAGTAAATAGAGAGATCTGTACTGGTAGCATTGTTGTCAAGGGAAAGAATTCCTTAAAATTGTAGTAAATTTTAGCGTGGACTGGTAAATTTATTAAGCATAATAAACCCATTTCTAACCTGAAAATCGGTTCAATAATAATATTTTCAAGTGACTTTTCACTTTTTGATTAACTTCAGTGTTTGGCATTTCTTCTAAATGCATGATTAGTAAGTGTTTCCTGCATTTCGCAGTTTTGTTCCTTTAGAACGACTTAACGTAAGATCCTCCCGGATCATGTTGTTGTTGGTTCCTTCCGAACAGCTGTTTGGGGTGATGCACGTCTAGCATCGGGATTACCTTATCACTTAAGGGTGTCATGAATGACAAATACATGGTGGAATTTTATTTCAATTGTGAATGATGCCATTAACTTGTAGTGAACACCATGCTTTCCCATAATATTTCGCAACCTATCCAAAGCAACTGATAGTCAGTTTGGTTCGATTAAGGGTCCATTCGGCGGATGTTCCGTATCCGTGAAGGGTATTTGACTGGTGGATAACCTTAATTAAGAGAAAATCAGGCGTTCTAATTGTTGAAAGTCAGATTTTCCACGGATCGTGTGGATTAACTCTCAGTTCTCGTTTGGAATAATAGGTGCCCGGTTTTCAGGTCTTCCCTTTTTCAGTTTTTCAGTTTCGCTGTCCACTAACATATTAGCTTATCCGAAGCAACTCTTCGACATTGGAAGAAACGAAGTGACGTTATGTAATGTGACTGTGTTTGGAACATTTTAAAAATCAATAATTTATAATTTTTTTATATTCTTTGGCAAGAATGCATATTAAATTAACGATGTTATCGTGCTCTTTCAGTTTAATAAAAGTTAGTAAGCACATTTGCTCCTCATTTCAAGTAGTTAGGCTTTCTTCTGAACCCCATCGTTTGGTTAAGATCGTGACCGAATTTATTCCCGCAACGACCCAAGATTTAAGAGTTCTAAATTGTTCTACTGTAGCAGCCGTGGCCGACCAACGATGGAATGGTAAGTTCAAGGGTTCAACACTACACACAATACTATCCTCCAGTACAATAACAGGCACTATTCCATACATGTCAGACGCCACCCAACCTCGTCGGAGGGTCTGCCTTGTAAGGGCTGCACCAGGCTAGTGATAGCCACACGAAATTATCATCTGAGTTTTAAATCGCATTTCCTAGTTCTATAGTTTAGAGAAATGAAAAAGGAGCCGATGACCTAGATGTTAGGCCCTTTAAACAACAATCATCATCATCAAAGGAACGAAATATAATTCTGTATTGGTGCATTGTGTAACAGATAAATTTGCCGGGCTGAGTGGCTCAGACGGTCGAGGCGCTGGCCTTCTGACCCCGACTTGGTAGGTGCGATCCTGGCTTAGTCCGGTGGTATGTGAAGGTGTTCAAATACGTCAACCTCGTGTAGATACTTTTGCTGGCACGTAAAAGAACTCCTGCGAGACAAAATTCTGGCACGTCGGCTTCTCCGAAAACCGTAAAAGTAGTTAGTGGGACGTAAAGCAAATAACATTATTTTTATTAAAAGTACATTTAGCGCCATAACCATTCCTGCAAACAATAGACGATATGGAAGCAATGTTTATTGCAGCTTACATGCCATATTCAAATGACTTTACATACTTTTCGCAGATTAGCCGTCACGGATTGAAGACATAAATTTAAATGACAGCCTCTGTTAGTAAGGCAGTATATGATAATAAAATTTAAAATGTACCGAGCGAAGAAAGAGAAAATACTTTCATAATATTAAAATTCAGCAATGACCTAAGTGTTGAACACAGTATAGGCCCAAATAAAGTATGCGTATGTTGGATACGGATAGTACCTGTGATTATTCTTGATATCATCGCTGGCTTATTGCCTAGGCCGCTGCGGTTCGAATCCCAGCCAATGCGTAACGGGTTCTTGAAATGAAAAGTCACACCCGTACGACTCATATTCCACCTGAAACTTTCGGTCCCGTAGCTGATAACACGATATTAACTGTCGCCTAAAACTACAAGCTTTGATACTTACCTTCCATGGGACAATACTCAGTGATGACGTGATTACTCCTACATGCTAGTTTACACGGTACGGCTATCCAATAGCTCCTCGTGAGAACCGAGCATTACGGCAGCAGATCGGGAAATCTGGAGGTGGTTTTCCGTGGCTTATTATGTTAACATCAGGAAATGACGGAGTAAGGACAGGATGCTATCTATGCAGTCCTAGGTGTTCCCTGTCCCAGCTTAATTGAAAGTCTGCATTAAAGCCAACTTAAGTAGTTAGCAAAAAGATAACAGTTATTAAAGACTCCCAGACCTGATGTTCACGGTCCGCTAAATAATAATAATAATAATAATAATAATAATAATAATAATTGTACCGGGGGTACACCTTCTCCGTCCAGTTAAACTGCGCGCCTTATATGAGGCCATCTATGTAATTGAACTTGAACTAATTTTTTGCAACATACTTGGGTTTGCAACTGTTAAATGCCTTTACCATCGGCCTAAGTGCCCCCCCCCCCTCTGGCGGGATAACGGACAATTAATTCTTAAGGGAAAGTTGAATTTTACAATTGGCTAACCTTAGTTTTGAAGAGTGTTTTGTTCATGTATCAAAGTTGTCAACACTTTGGCTGCTTCCTTCTTCAATTGTTATCAACCAATCGGAAATCGGTAAATATTTTCGCTAGCCAATTCAAATTAGGGGTGTGCACTGAAATCCAGGCTATTTGTAAAGTTCTGGAAACTTCCCCTCGAAAATACTATAAAATCTGGGCATTTTAGGGCGGAATCGTCATCTTCATTGCTCCACTTTAGTGAGTGCGGCGTGTTCTTCAGGGGCAGGGGCCTCGGTCGGCGTTTGGAAGGCCCAGCAACTCAAGGTAATGGCAGAATTTTCTTAACAGGTGATAGCTCCGGCAGATAGCTTGAGGGGAAGGTTTTAAACCTCTTTTATTTTATGTAAATTTCTAAACCTGCTGGTTTAAATGTAAAATTTTCGGGGAATCTAATGACTCTGTTTTATTCCCTACGGGGAGGTATGCAATGTAAGGCAACAAAGAGAGATTACCCTCTGTTGATTCCTAATCATGTTGGTATGGAGTGACTAACATTTTCTGAATCTCTACATTCTGAACACTTTTGGCATTTAACATTTCTCGTTTAGTCATCCCTCTGTAGAACAGGATTAGCCTCGGTAACTTCGGGCCATAAGTCCACTTAGTGTTTTTAAAACTTCTAGAAGGAGTGCAAGTGTATCACCTCCTACATTAAGGCCAATTAGTATGGGCAGTTATTGCTCCTGTTTATGTTTCTGGAAAAGAGAGTAAAAAAAACGGTTGAGCAGAAGATAAGCCCAAAAGAGGGCGAAGAGAGCGAAAATACCTTATTAGAAGATTGCCAGATATAACCTTGTGCGTTGTAAGAAATGTATGCCTCTGAGAGACTGGACTGTATTCATTTTCGAGTTCAGACTCCTAGGCTATGTAAATTAGTGAAGCAAACAGGCTCTCATAAGATAGTGTACCTGTTGAGAGCTATAATACTCATTCCTTCCATGTTATCGTGTTGATAATACTCTCAAGTTTTGCTACCTGATATTCGGACTTATAGTCCACTTTTGTTGTGGGAGCTGGTAAGTTCATTTAGATTTTCTTGATTGTTATTTGTTCCAAATTTTCTATCTATCAAATTTTTAAAAAAAGAAGGAAAGAAATAAAATTTCAAAACTTAGTGCATTAACTCATGCTCCGGTGAATTCCTTGTCCGCCCATTCACCCCAGCATCTTCTTACACCTCTGTGATCCACAATAATCCCGTAATAATAATAATAATAATAATAATAATAATAATAATAATAATAATAATAATAATAATAATAATAATAATAATAATAATAATAATAATAATAATATCGATTTGCGCCATTTAAGCTGAGTATCAATGGCCTATCCTAGTAATGTTAAATTTAACTGATTTTTATCCAGCTTTCTCTTGAAATGTCAAAAGTAATAAAGTGAAATTTTAATAGGATATATATTCAAATCTAGTACATGTGCTGATCTACCTTCTTGGTTGTACCTTTATTAGGAATCAAGATATGGATTTTTCAAATCAAGTTTCTAATTGTTTTATTTATTTATTTATTTATTTTAAAAACTATTTATGATCAAAATATGTGTTAGTATCCCTACCACCGGGCGAGTTGGCCCTGCGGTTAGGGGCGCGCAGCTGTGAGCTCGCATCTGGGAGATAGTGTGTTCGAACCCCACTGTCGGCAGCCCTGAAGATGGTTTTCCGTGGTTTCCCATTTTCACACCAGGCAAATGCTGGGGCTGTACCTTAATTAAGGCCACGGCCGCTTCCTTCCCATTCCTAGGACTTTCCTGTTTCATCGTCGCCATAAGACCTATCTGTGTAAAGCAAATAGCAAAAAAAGTATCCCTACCACTGAAGTTCCATGTAAATTCAGTAACGCTGTTAATGAGAGGTAACATCTTCAGAGGTCCACCTTAAATACTGTAGTTTCTGAGAAAATGGGAAACATTCGCAAAATAATTTAGCTTTTGAGAAACCACACTTGAAATTGAATGCCACAATGATTCTTACCACATAAACACTAGATACGAAGCGATATCACAGCAAGCAATGTAACCAACGTATGCAGCAATATGTTTACCATAAATCAACTGCCTTCTGGAGCAAATAGTTCTCGAGATATCTTGTCTTAACTGAACAAGTGTTCACTAAATCTCGAGAAATAGCTTGTGTAGTAACGCAATTTTTTAAAATTTATAAATACTTGCAGTCATCAAAAATCGGCGTATGCATCAAATTAAAGAGGAACTGTCAAATAACAACTTTTCATAAAAATCTAAAAATCGACATTTTTTGCCAATACCACATTTTATGCTCCCCTTAAGCTCCCGAAGCGTGGATTTCGACTTTCCATTTTACTCTATAGAATGGTAGAAAACTTATAAGTCTTCCGAGCGAATTGCTTGTGCCGTACGGATCGCGTAGCATGCAAATTGCTTTCGGGAGGTGTTGGGTTCGGACCCCATCATCAACAGCCCTGAACCTAGTTCCGTATTTCCCCATTTGCACACCAGGCCGGTACCGTAATTGAGAACACGGCCGCTTCCATTCCATAGTCACCGGAAACCTATCTGATTCAGTGAGATATTAAACCACTACCAAAATTAATGGAACCCCACTGAGCAAATTATTTGCAAATGAAGTTCCGAATTATCATAATCCTATCGATCTGCTGTCATAAATTATTGTTCTCTATTTTAGATACAAGCATACATAAATCTGTCCAGCTCAATGGCTCAGATGGTAGATTAATGGCCTTATGGGATCAAGGTGGCGTTTTGATACCAGCTCATGTCTGTCTGTTAGGTCATCAGCCCAGAGGCTGGTGGGATCCTCAAATAGCACCGCCAAAAGTTATGCGGTTATAAGGAAACAGCAAAAACCAATGGCAGCACCAAAATGAGGCGTACTAGGCAAGACGAGGAGTGAGGTAGTTTGCCATTGCCATTTGCCAGCTCATACCGGTTTTATTTAGAGACACTAAAATGTGACAGCCTGGTTTCGGTAAATTTATGGGCGCGTAAAGGAACTAGTATCCGACACCTTAGCTGAATTTTCAGCATAGTTTCCCTCGTTTCAGTGGACCCGGGTTCTATTCCTGGGCGCGTTAGAGATTTTATCCTGTATGGTAAATTCCTGTGACTCAGGGACTGGTGTTTTAATTTGTCTCAATACACTCCTCTTCATGAACACACAACACATCACACTACCAACATACACAGAAACAGAATACAGTGAAACTTAGCCCGCACATTAGTATGGATAGAATTTAATACTTCTATCTTAAATAGAAGATCATGATGAATTGAAGCGAAAACAAGAACAAATTTCAGGGATCTTCCACAAATTTTATTATCAAAAATTGATACATATCGATGGTCTAGAACCGCGTTGTTTTAAGTTCCATTTATCTCACTTTACAGTAGAAGCGATTTCATTTTAGGATAGTCAATTTATACCTTATTTGTTATCATAGACTGACCTTGTGACATTATTAGGTTCCTATGTAATTATAAAGCCGGCCCCCGTGGTGTAGGGGGAGCGTGCCTGCCTCTCGCCCGGAGGCCCCGGGTTCGATTTCCAGCCAGGTCAGGGATTTTTCTCTCGACCTGAGGGCTCGTTCGAGGTCCACTCAGCCTACGCGATTAGAATTGAGGAGCTATCTGACGGTGAGATGGCAGCCCCGGTCTGGAAAGCCCAGAATAACGGCGGAGAGGATGCGTCGTGCTGACCACACGACCCCTGGTAATCTGCAGGCCTTCGGGCTGAGCAGCGGTCGCTGGGCAGGCCAAGGCCCTTTCAAGAGCGTTGAGTGCCGGTTTTGGATGTAATTATAAGACATATTAATGAACAAACCATTCCAAACATTGGAAAATAATACGCTACTGGGAGGTGGTAGTGATGGATATAGAACGAAATGGCTTACAGAAATAGATTTATTTCAGAGATGGAGGACATAGAACATTCATATTTACTTACTGCACTATTGTTCTCATTTCCCGACATCAGTGGTATACAAGTTTCACTTCAGGAAAAAGTTCTATACATCTTTGCTTTCTAAAGAGAAATACTTCTAAAGTGCCTCAAGGTCCTTTACCTTTATTGCATCAACTGTACGACTTGCAGTGCTAATTACTTTTGGTTGTGGCAAACATACAGTAGAATTAGACCTCGTCTTAGTGTTAACTTCCTTAAAATCACTATCTGAAAATAAGCATTTGTATTTCACTGAACTACTACCTTTTTCATATTGTACTTATGCTTTAATTCTGAGCATAGCACTTTGTTTAGATTTGATTTAAGAGCAACTGATTTAAAATATATAACAGTCGGTAGCATTTGGCTAACTTTGAATTTCTTATTTGACCTACGGTTCAGAATTGAACACAGACAATGAATTATGGAGTTCCATATTTCTAATGTGTTCTTCTATAACTGCACTCATTGAATCGATTTCCTGAACAGCACCATGACCAGGTTCTTGGTCTTTATGTTATGTAATGTTTATGTTATGGTTGACCGTTTCCAAATAATTAATCAAGGCAATGGACATGTATCTGACGTTAGGTTGGCATTGTGATTCTTGGACATGGAGCAGTATGGTCCGGAAATGAATAGGAAATATGGACATAGAACAAAACGGTTCTGTTGATATCGGGTGTTTTAAATGGATCTCCTCCCTCTCTATCATTCACAGCATAGCTCTGGACATGGAACATTCGCTGAGCTTCGTAACTAACAGAAAAAGACTTAGAACAGTATAAAGTTTCGTAGCATGTAAATGTAGGCAGTCTAACTCTTATGAAGTTCTTGCTTAGTTGTGAACAGTTTGATTGTGTGATATACTCTCCTTGGTGTGAATTCTTCGCCTAGTCACTGTAGTACTGGAGAGAAACAGAAGGAATCTAACTATGTCATTCCGCTAAATGTATGACGACATGCAAAATTTAGTAAGACATACAGACCTGTGGCCAGTGTATATACGGGAAATTCTATGGACCAGTAAATTAAGGTACCGGTATCGGTTGCCATTAACGTTTTTTTAATGGATGTCCTACGGGTTTTTCATGGACGTTTTAAAGGGCTGCAGGTGGAGGTCTATCTTAATTACTCTGAGAAAGGATGATAATTTTTTAGGAATATGGAAATGTTTGGAAAAATGTGTACAAGGAAATAGGACAGATATCCTGAATAAGAGAACGTACTACGACGTTACATTAGGGCGTTTTGTAGACGTACAGTATACGCATAATTCGTTAATTAATCGCACTGTTGGTCCAGGGCTCATGTGGATTTTTAATAAAGAATTTTCATAATTGTAATGTGATATACGGTGTATAAACACCTGTGTTACGATATCCCTCCAAAAATGCTTCAGTACGTTGTCAGAGGCCTATCCCGCAGTTCCTTTTCCGAACGATTCGAGCCACATGAATTGATCAGTGTGCTAAGGGAGCAATTTAGAGTTCTGTACTCCCATGCTCGTCGCATAGCGTTTAACCAGTAGAAGTGGTGCAGGCTCCAGTAATGGGATCGACGACATTTCTGCTGTGGTTTACGGTTTTGTGTGTGAATGGCGAAACTTCCACCAAAACCGCACCATGTATATAGATGTATTACAGCACAAGGTAAGACATGTTCCAAAATGAGTTAATTTAATGTTCTTGATTTTCGGTTGTCGACATATACAGGGTGATTCAACTAAGTTGCCCACCTCAAAAATCTTCTCATCCGTTATATGTATAGAAATTCTGGTTCCAAATTCTTAAATTGTATTAAGGGGCTCATGAAGTACTGCCCTAATCCTCTCGATCACATAAGTCATTGCCGGGAAATCGGTAGCAACTTTGTTGTTTTTTAATAGGACTATACTAATTTCACCCCATAGAACAATTAAGAATCGAGTGACAAATTCAGTGATATGCTTACTTTGCAAATCAGACGAGTACTTTTGGAGACATTAAAGGGTTTCAAATGCGTAGCCATTAGAGAGAAAGAGTTGCACCACCAGCTGTGGTTGTCCTCCTGCATGACTCATGCTTTGTTGATAAACACACATAGCGAACGTATTCCATACCTAGCATATTGTGCTGGTTTTGTGCTTGTCAAAATGTCTGATGGTCAGCCACACACGTAAGATACAATTACAGGAGACGTTCACAAGATGCTAAATGGGGGAGTTTTGTTTCATTTTAAATTTTAATTTGTAAATTAATTCAATTTTCTCAGGTTCACCAGTACTGAAAGAGTACAGTACTTATTATTTCAACACGACCACTACCTGTTGCTAGCGTACTGTACATCGATCTCGCATGTTGGCTTCAAGGAGGACCTAAGAGCCCAATAATAATGTTGTCCGTTAAGTTTGCATTCATTACCATGTCATTCATTGGATTTTGAAGTTGTTGATTTCATCTCATGTACTTTTTTTTGCTATTGGCTTTACGTTGCACCGACACAGATAGGTGTTACGGCGACGATGGGATAGGAAAGGCCTAGGAATGGGAAGGAAGCGGCCGTAGCTTTAATTAAGGTACAGCCCCAGCATTTGCCTGGTGTGAAAATGGGAAACCACGGAAAACCATCTTCAGGGCTGCCGACAGTGGGGTTCGAACCCACTATCTCCCGAATACTGGATACTGGCCGCACCATCTCATGTACTATGCACTCTTGAGAAGTCACTTAAATGATTATAATTTCACTGTGTTATCTAGCCTTTTTCCTGATTGAACGGCAATGAAACAAAATCTTTGTAACTCCGAAATGCTGTAGGCCTACATCGTACTGTTTTTCTCCGGACCCCTTGAGATAATGGCGAACTATTGAACCCATAATTCTACGGTGAGAAAAATTTTTATTTTTCCCAAATATTTATTTGGTATTCAGAAACTACTGTATGTTTGAGGGCAGCCATTTTGCGCTCCCAAGAGCCCGATGTTGCGTGGGAAGGTTCCCGCAAGGCGAGCTCGTGGATTGCCGGGACACCTCGGTGGAACTCGAGTGCCCGACAATTTTCTAAATTAATGAATTCTGCACAACGAGGGATTTTGACAAGATAGTAAAGGAAGAAATAAATAAGCAAAATTATTCATACACCCTCTGTGAAGGTAGTGACACCAGGGACAATTTTAGATGCAGTTAAGCCTAAGTGTGTGTTAGCGTAAGAACAGCGAGCTAGTTACACGTGCCAAGGTCGTGGGCAGAAGAAAACGCGCGAAACGCACGGGCAGAAACAATTTATTTCTCCTGTTGTGGGTGTAGGAAAATTATAAAATTAACACCTAACATAAGTGCAAGTCTGTCCGGAGTTCTGGGACAAATCTTATCAAAATTGGTCTATTAGAAGCAAATTTGGCAGATTTCACAACCAAGCCTCATAGAGGGGATAGCGTCCTTCTGGAAATTATAAAAGAAACCCCCCCACCGTAGATTTTTCAGTGTCGATCTGGAACTTGAAGCCGCGGGAGCTCGTGCCCGTCGTCATTAGAAATTCGCGCCAGATTGACCGACAATAATTCAATACATGCTCGTGGCTAAAGTCCATATATTTAGTTAAGAAGAAAAGTGATTGGAGAAGCTGTGAACGTTTGCAGACGAACTGGGAAGGTGTAGGCTGGTTGAAAATTACACAGCAGATTTTATTTTTATCATTTCCTGTACTCTTGTAAGTGAAGAAGGTCTGGGGGAAGCGATTCAAAATAGTTCTACTCCCTTATCGGCCGAACACCTGTTCTTGTTGAAACAACGGGGAGAGAAACCACTCTGGGAGGCGCATCAGACAGTTAGAGTCGACTGCAGAACGAGGGAAGTTCGTGGTGCAAGTTACAAAGAAAGTGCATTATTTATGGTAATTTTAATCTCGTGTGTGTGTGAAGGGTAGTGTTTGGATGAGTGAAATGTTGAAAATGAAAATGTTGTCTGTGAAAATGAGTGGTTAAGTACGAGGTTGCTGGAGATGATGTAATCAGAATGCTGAGAATGTCACCAATGTGCAGGTCTGTCTATTTTACATTATGTTGTAGTTAGTTAGTTAGTTACTGTCTGTCCTAACCAAATTTTCCAGATGATTGTCGGGTGATATGCGTAATTATCAGGCGAAAGGCGTTGTAAATTTTGGTCAGCGTGTGAAATTTTTCAGTGTGTAAAGTTCATGTTAAGAACGGTAAAATGCGACGCTTAAAATTTTGTGTCGAGATGAGATATCATTCAAAGTGCGGATTTGTGAACGTTATAAGTGTAAATTTGTCGTGGCGAATATTGTAATTTCAGGTGTCAGCTGCATTTAGAAACGCTGGTTAATAATAATAATAATAATAATAATAATAATAATAATAATAATAATAATAATAATAATAATGTTTACCGCGGGATAAGGAAATTCTTCTCTGTTAAATTACATTTAACCAGTTATTTCTACAAGGATCGTAGGCATATTTAGATAATGTCAATAAAATTTACTAGAGTCACAGTCGCTAATGGGAAGGAAATTGTGAGACATCGTGTATACTTGAATTGCGAAAGGTCGAGGTGTGCTCTTGGATTCTTGAGGTCTGAAAGTCTTAATAATAGTAAGGTAAGAGATGTGTAATGATGGTTGTCGTTTTCACCAGGGGATCGAAGTATGAAAAAGGGTCGTGAAGGAAAGGGGATTGAGAGCGATGGATTGATATGTACGTGGAGATGAGAGAGAAGTAGTACCGCTGAAATAAAGCGAGGAGAAAGTGTGTTGAGACAAGTTGTATTTTTGTAGAGGAAGTATTTAGAAATAGGCTGTGTGAAACAGGCTGTATTGTTTTCCGCAATCAATCCGAATTTGAGATGACTATGATGCGAAGCATTGTGAAATTTATAGAAAGATTCCAAGTGAAAACGACTCTTGTAAAATGTTAAAGTCTGGGCAGTAAACATCCAGTGATTTTTGTTACGAAAAGCCCGCATGGATGATAAGATAATGAACGATCTCCAGGATCACAGAGCACTTTGGACACACGGTTGGGTTATATTTAATTTGTTCATTGGAGAGGTCATGGATAAGATGGTTGGAGTTGATGATAGGCGATCTGAGAATTTCGAATGCGATGGTGATGATTATTATTTTGAAGGCGTCCACTAAAAGGGTACCCGTGTGTTGGGAATTTTCATTTGCTTCCCTAATACTTCAGTGCACAGGCTGAGATTGTGTTCGAGGTGGAGATCCGTTCGTCACGTCTAGTTCTTTTTGAGTTCACATATTATAATGAGGTAGACACTTACTGTATTTTTTCGAGAGGTAGACACTTGCTGTATTTCGACTTGCATTCATTTGATAATAGAGACGTTGGTTCCGTCGTGCGTATTTTGTCTGACCAGATTCAGTGATATTGTTGGAGTTGTTTGAGAATTGCATTTCGCCTGATATGTTAAGGGAGACGCAGTGCGACCCACTTTGACGCCCGACGATAGATTTAGGACGTCACGTGTTTATTCTTGGAGTCATTGATGATGAGACGTCCTAGGTCACGCCCGACGATAGGATTTGGAAGGCATCATGTACATACTGATTAGGTTTAGGGTGTACAGATTTCAAGTGAGCCCGACGATAGGTCTGGGATGGTAGCTGTACACACTCAAGTCTTAGTTTAGATTTTTTTTTCTTTTGTTTCTTTTGTGAAGTGGCCTGGTTGAAGGTAGCCATTACAGTGCGATATGATTTATTGTAGAGGGTCTATGCGAAGCTCTCATTGAGATAACGGGACTGCTGTTGACAAACGAGGGCTGTCCAAGTGTGGGACATCGACCCGATCTAGATTATATTTTTACTGTGTTTCTTCGTGCGTGTTAAGCTGTATGACTTCGAGATGTTAATTTATTTTTTTACGGACTTTATTGTTTCCTCGTCTTGACGTCCGTTTTCATTGATAGTGTGCATTATTGACACTCAGTGTTTTGGAATGAGACTTGAGTTGCGAATGCGGTTTCGATTCGTCAGCCAGTAATTTTATTTTATATTTTAATCTTGTCGTATTTTCATTCGTATTCATAGTTAGAATAAGTAAGTAATCACTTTACCAGTAGTGTGTTGGGACAGACAGTAAATAGAGAGATCTGTACTGGTAGCATTGTTTTTCAAGGGAAAGAATTCCTTAAATTTGTAGTAAATTTTAGCGTGGACTGGTAAATTTATTAAGCATAATAAACCCATTTCTAACCTGAAAATCGGTTCAATAATAATATTTTCAAGTGACTTTTCACTTTTTGATTAACTTCAGTGTTTGGCATTTCTTCCAAATGCATGATTAGTAAGTGTTTCCTGCATTTCGCAGTTTTGTTCCTTTAGAACGACTTAACGTAAGATCCTCCCGGATCATGTTGTTGTTGGTTCCTTCCGAACAGCTGTTTGGGTGATGCACGTTTAGCATCGGGAGTACCTTATCACTTAAGGGTGTCATGAATGACAAATACATGGTGGAATTTTATTTCAATTGTGAATGATGCCATTAACTTGTAGTGAACACCATGCTTTCCCATAATATTTCGCAACCTATCCAAAGCAACTGATAGTCAGTTTGGTTCGATTAAGGGTCCATTCGGCGGATGTTCCGTATCCGTGAAGGGTATTTGACTGGTGGATAACCTTAATTAAGAGAAAATCAGGCGTTCTACTTGTTGAAAGTCAGATTTTCCACGGATCGTGTGGATTAACTCTCAGTTCTCGTTTGGAATGATAGGTGCCCGGTTTTCAGGTCTTCCCTTTTTCAGTTTTTCAGTTTCGCTGTCCACTAACATATTAGCTTCTCTGAAGCAACTCTTCGACATTGGAAGAAACGAAGTGACGTTATGTAATGTGACTGTGTTAGGAATTTTTCAAAAATCAATAATTAAATGTTTTTATATTTTTGTGGCAAGAATGCATATTAAATTAACGATGTTATCGTGCTCTTTCAGTTTAATAAAAGTTAGTAAGCACATTTTTGCTCCTCATTTCAAGTAGTTAGGCTTTCTTCTGAACCCCATCGTTTGGTTAAGATCGTGACCGAATTTATTCCCGCAACGACCCAAGATTTAAGAGTTCTAAATTGTTCTACTATAGCAGCCGTGGCCGACCAACGATGGAATGGTAAGTTCAAGGGTTCAGTAGAAGTGGCGCCATCAACTTTGGGGCCTTAATGTCACGATAACGATGAGGAGCCCAAAGTCACGATAACGATACGATGCCACGATAACGATAATGAAATTATCCATTGAAAACAAATGTTAGGAAAATATAAAATAATGTTGAGGCCTAAGCCACATTATAAATAATACAAGCGGGTGAGAACTATGGCTGAGCCACAGTTAAACGAATTATGCCCAATGAGAGTGCTAGATATTATCACGTTTAACGAGGAGCGTAACTACTTGGTAAATAATAATAATAATAACAGTCACAATGCATTTTAGGAAATCAGTACTTAAAGCTTTATTGAAGCTTATGTCATGTTGCCAATATAAATTTTGTAAGTGGTAACGCTGAATTACATTCAAAGTTTATGCGTTAACATGTTCTTTGTTTAAATAATTTACGGAAGCGAAACCATTTGGGATATTTATCCAGAGTAACTTATTAACTTTAGAATTTTCTTTTTATTAAACAAGTTTGTGATACCAGCCATGTAAACAAAATTTTATAAGACAACTGTTGGAATGTTGTCAGTTTCGGTATTAAATTGTAATAGCGTTTGCATGTGAAAACGCAGTAGGTAGTGAATTCTTTCCCTAGTAGTTTGGAGTATTCTGGTTGCATCAACAGCCAGCGTACTCATTATTGTATTCTTTGTGGTATTGTGAGATGGAAGGTCAGGTGACCGTGGATCTGCTAAAGCAGATGATGGAGGACATGAAAGTTCATAATGAAAGTTTGGATAGTAAGTTGAGAGAGGACATGAAAGTCCAGAATGAGAATTTAAATAGTAAGATAAATGAGAACTTGAATAGTAAGATAGACAGTTTGGATAGTAAGATGGAGGACGCGAAAGTCCAGAGCGAGAATTTGAGAGAGGACATGAAGGCTCATAATGAAAGTTTGGATGGTAAGATTGAGGAGTTGCAGTCGAGTTTGAAAGACACTAGTGACGAGTTAAAGAGTAGTATTGAGGATACCCAGGCTAGGTGTAAAGAGTCTAGTGATGAGTTGAAGGCTGGATTGAAGAACGTAGTTCAGGAGACACACACTATGTGCACCGAACTTAAAGAGGAAGTTAGGGGTGAGATAGGTAAACTCAACCAGCGTTTTGATGATAGCCGAGTGGAAATTAGGGATGAAATTGACAAACAATTTGCGGAAGTGCAGGTCAATTTAAAGAACGATTTTGATAAACAATTTTCTAAAATCCATGACAGTTTAAAAACCGATATGGACAAGCGTTTTGACGAAAGCCACGACATGTACAGTAGGTTATGTGATAGTCAGGATGAGATGAGAAAAGAACTTGACAAGCATTTACTGGAGAGCCAGGCGGCGCATAAACAGCTGATTGACAGTCAGGTTGAATTTAAGGACGACATTACACAACAGGTCGTAGAGATGCGGATTTCCAGTGACAAGGAAAAGGGGAAAACGCTAACCATAATAGAGGAACAACGTCAAATATTATCTGCGGACATTCAGTCACTGAACAACAAGGTAGATAAAATTAGTGTGGAATTGGAGAGTCAGGTATTGTCAAAAACCGAAACCATGGAGAAGAAACTGTTGCAAGTTAATGAGGAAGCAATTAGTAAACTCCAAGCGGCTAATGAGGACTCCGAAATTTTAATTAAAGAAATTCAAGAGGAGCTAGTTGAAATGAAAACTGAACATACCAGGGAATTCAATGACAGGCAAATTAGTATAGAACAGGATTTAAGGGAAATCACGTCAGCCCAGGAAGAGACAGACAAGAAAGTTGGGTTCATTAAGAGCGAAGTGAGCAGTTGGATTAGCAGCGTGGTAGATATGCAGTCCAAGGTGGACAAAGTATTAAGTCAAACCTCGACAGCTGTTAACTCTGACCTCAGTGGTCAATTGCCAAATATCAGTCATGTGAATAATAACGGTCAGAGCTCGAATGTAGATACCAGTCGATCTCAAAGCTCAGGGGTCACCAACGTTATTAACATGATCAAGTTACATGAGGACCAGCCTAAGAAATTTAATGGAGGTCCACATACCACGCCGAAGGGGTTTCTTAAGGATCTCAGGGAGTACATCCGGGACGCCAAGATTCCTGAGGAACGTCAGTTGAGGGTAGCTGAAAGATATTTAGAGGGGGCACCAATTTTATGGTTTAAAGGCTTCCGATACCACTTTGATACCTTTGATGAATTCCAGAGGGCGTTTCTCAATAAATTTTGGAGTACGGAAATTCAGCAGAGTCTTAGATTAGAGCTATACTCACGTCGGTATAATGCAATAGGCCCTACAAAGTTCAGTGAATACTTTATTGCCCAAATGGTAAAGTTCAGAGAACTTGAGGCGCCGCCCTCGGAGCAAGAGTTGGTACAGGCCATCCAGAAGCAGTTACCTCCCGAAGTACAAAGGATGCTCATTGCATCAAAGGTAGAGACCCCTATGCAGGCAGAAATGATCCTTAGGCAATTGGATCATACCCATAATCAAATAGCACCCAGAGGGGGACGATCGCACGAGCAACATGTAAACACTGTTAGCCAGGTTCCAGAGGGAAGTCCAGAGGCACCTGAGCAGGGGAAACCACAGCCGACTGAGCGGAGGCGTGAGTTTCGCAATAACTGGGAACCCTCGCATCCACGAAATGAGGATTGGAAAAGGCGTAGGGGTAATTGGAATTATCCACAAAGGAGGAACCCTTACTGGAGGCGATACGATGGGGACAGAGAAAACCAGAGGAATTTCAGGAATGAGACTTGAGTTGCGAATGCGGTTTCGATTCGTCAGCCAGTAATTTTATTTTATATTTTAATCTTGTCGTATTTTCATTCGTATTCATAGTTAGAATAAGTAAGTAATCACTTTACCAGTAGTGTGTTGGGACAGACAGTAAATAGAGAGATCTGTACTGGTAGCATTGTTTTTCAAGGGAAAGAATTCCTCAAAATTTTAGTAAATTTTAGCGTGGACTGGTAAATTTATTAAGCATAATAAACCCATTTCTAACCTGAAAATCGGTTCAATAATAATATTTTCAAGTGACTTTTCACTTTTTGATTAACTTCAGTGTTTGGCATTTCTTCCAAATGCATGATTAGTAAGTGTTTCCTGCATTTCGCAATTTTGTTCCTTTAGAACGACTTAACGTAAGATCCTCCCGGATCATGTTGTTGTTGGTTCCTTCCGAACAGCCGTTTGGGGTGATGCACGTTTAGCATCGGGACTACCTTATCACTTAAGGGTGTCATAAATGACAAATACATGGTGGAATTTTATTTCAATTGTGAATGATGCCATTAACTTGTAGTGAACACCATGCTTTCCCATAATATTTCGCAACCTATCCAAAGCAACTGATAGTCAGTTTGGTTCGATTAAGGGTCCATTCGGCGGATGTTCCGTATCCGTGAAGGGTATTTGACTGGTGGATAACCTTAATTAAGAGAAAATCAGGCGTTCTACTTGTTGAAAGTCAGATTTTCCACGGATCGTGTGGATTAACTCTCAGTTCTCGTTTGGAATGATAGGTGCCCGGTTTTCAGGTCTTCCCTTTTTCAGTTTTTCAGTTTCGCTGTCCACTAACATATTAGCTTCTCTGAAGCAACTCTTCGACATTGGAAGAAACGAAGTGACGTTATGTAATGTGACTGTGTTAGGAATTTTTCAAAAATCAATAATTAAATGTTTTTATATTTTTGTGGCAAGAATGCATATTAAATTAACGATGTTATCGTGCTCTTTCAGTTTAATAAAAGTTAGTAAGCACATTTTTGCTCCTCATTTCAAGTAGTTAGGCTTTCTTCTGAACCCCATCGTTTGGTTAAGATCGTGACCGAATTTATTCCCGCAACGACCCAAGATTTAAGAGTTCTAAATTGTTCTACTATAGCAGCCGTGGCCGACCAACGATGGAATGGTAAGTTCAAGGGTTCACTATGTCTGTTTATCAACACGGCATTAGTCAAGCAAGAGATGTAGCGCCCGACATCACAGCGAGTGGAACATCTCTTTCTGTCTAATGACTACGCATTTGAAACCCTTTAACATCTCCAAACGTACTCGTCGGATTTGCAAAATAAGAACATCACTGAATTTGTTGCACTATTCTTTCTTTCTTTCTTTCTTAATCTGTTTTACCCTCCAGGGTTGGTTTTTCCCTCGAACTCAGCGAGGTATCCCACCTCTACCACCTCAAGGGCAGTGTCCTGGAGCGTGAGACATTGGGTCGGGGATACAACTGGTGAGGATGACCAGTACTTCCCCCAGGCGGCCTCACTTGCTATGCTGAACAGGGGCCTTGGTGGGATTGGGAAGATTGGAAGCGATAGACAAAGAAGAGGGAAGGAAGCGGCCGTGGCCTTAAGTTAGGTACCATCCCGGTATTTGTCTGGAGGAGAAGTGAGAAACCACGGAAAACCACTTTCAGGATGGCTGAGGTGGGAATCTTTTTTTTCTTTGCTAGTTGCTTTACGTCGCACCTACGATGGGACAGGGAAGGGCTAGGAGTGGGAAGGAAGTGGCCGTTTCCTTAATTAAGGTACAGCCCCAACATTTGCCTGGTGTGAAAATGGGAAACCACGGAAAACCATTTTCAGGACTGCTGACAGTGGGGTTCGAACCTACTATCTCCCGAATACTGGATACTGGCCACACTTAAGCGGCTGCAGCTATCGAGCTCGGTGAGGTGGGAATCGAACCCACCTCTACTCATTTGACCTCCCGAGGCTTAGTGGACCCAGTTCCAGCCCTCGTACCACTTTTCGAATTTCGTGGCAGAGCCGGGAATCGAACCCGGGCCTCCGGGGGTGGCAGCTAATCACACTAACCACTACACCACAGAGGCGGGCCGCTGTATTCTTAACTGTTTTATTGGGTGAAATTAGTATCGTCCCATTTAAAAAAACAAAGTTGGTGCCGGTTTCTCAGTAATACGTATGCGATCGAGAGAATAGGATAATATTTTATGAGCCCCTTCGTACAATTTAAGAATTTGAAAACAGAATGACTATATCTTTAACGAATCAGAAGATATTTGAGGTGGACAACTGAGCTAAATCACCCTATAGAACCATTCCTCATTTTTTCTGAGCATATGGTAAATACCAAGTGTCCACTTTTGTTTTATTTCTCTCCCAGCAGATTGGAATAGGTGCTCACTATGAACATGCTTCCACGAGCAAATATCGCGAAAATATCGATAGTGTTTCAAGACATAGTTACTGAGAATATCGATGATATTTGAAGTCGCGAAGATGCGAGATTTAGTTTCCCGTTTGAAAAAGAAGCAGCAATACAAAAAGGAGTAAGGCAAGGCTGCAGTTTGCCCTCCCCCGCCTTTACAATGTGTATATAGAACAGGTGGTAGAGGAAATCAAAGAGGGTTTGGAAAGCGAATCACAATCAAAGGAGAGAAAATCAAAACCCTGAGATTTGCCGTTGATATTGTTATTTTATCTTAGTCTTCTTTTTTTCTATGTTTTCATTCCCCGCCCGAAGGGTGGGGCGGGCCCCCTAGAGCGTAACGCGCTCTCTAGGGACGGGAGAAGTGAAGAAAAGAGTGAGGTGTGATGGAGGAAAAAGATGGGGAAAAGGAAGTAAATAAATTAAGGGAGATGTGAGGGAGGGAGTGTAGTTTAGACGAGAGTGCCAGGGTGAAGCTGAGGTTTGAGGAGTTGTAGGGCGGAGACGATATTACATAGTGAAGTTGTAAGGAGTCTGTAGGGACCTTTATGCGGAGGTGTGTGGAAGAAGGAACGAATTGGGTTATGGGTTGGACGAACGTGGTAACGAGGTTGATCGGAAGTATGAGCTGGCCTGGTGCGACGACGTGTAGTGGCGGGGTGATGTGTAGGGAAAGGTTGAGGAAGGGAGCGAGAATGTTCCACTTTGTGATGGCGTCTGTAGATGTGCGCTCCACTGGAGATGAGGCGAAGTACTGCGTCTTCCGTCGGTAGATGTAGGCGTACTAATGAGGTGGCACCAGAAGTGTTCATAATGCGGAACGCCCACCGTGCTGGGACTTCGCGTTCAGTGATAGTGGTGGCAATGCCGCGATTGACGCAACTAACCATTGATGGCGGTGCGGCGGCTTCTGTAGTTGGAGCAGGTGCGTCGTCGATTTGCTGGCGATTGAAGTAGAGGGGTGGAGTATGTAGAAGACTGGGGCGTTCAGAGTGGGTTCCGCAGGGAGTGATGAAGACATTACTGGTGAAGGATGGAAATATACGATCGTAGTGAAAGAATGATGGGGGCGGGTGAGCGTGGAGGTCATGATGGTAGTAGTGGTGGCGAAGGGGATCATGATAGGAGTGGAGGGTATATCGGGGAGGCTGACTTCCAAGTGCTGGTGTCGGCCGCTTGCTTTATTGGGATCGGCTGGGAGCTGGTAGTAAAGCTGATGTGCCACCCGGCCCATCAAAAACTACGAGGAGAGTCTGGAGTTCGGAGACGTCTAATACAGTGAGGTCGATCTCGACTTGTGCGATATGTTGTGATCTTATTCTGTAGAAGATCTGGAGAAATAGCTGAGTAGTATGGAAAGAGTCTTAAGGAAGGAGTACAAGATGAACATGAATAAGTCAAAACAAAAGCAAAGGAGTGCAGTCAGAGTCAGGTGATGAAGGAAATATTATATTAGGAAATGAAGTCTTTTTATTATTATTATGGCTATTTGCTTTACGTCCCACGGTTTTCGGAGACGCCGAGGTTCCGGAGAAATGAATTCTTAAAGGAAGTAGATAAATCTTGTTACTTGGGTAGTAAAATAACTAAGGATGGTAGAAGTAAGGAGGACATAAAATGCGGACTAGCACAAGTAAGGAAGGCGTTTTTTTAGAAAAGAAATGTCCGGCTCGTGGGATGAACAGTCAACGTAGTGGCCTTCGGTTCAGAGGGTCCTGGGTTCGATTCCAGGCCAGGTCGGGGATTTTTACCTTCATTGGTTAAATCCAATGGCTCGGGGGCTGGGTGTTTGTGCTGTCCCCAACATCCCTGCAACTCACACACCACACATAATACTATCCTCCAACACAATAACACGCAGTTACCTACACATGGCAGATGCCGCCCACCCTCATCGGAGAGTCTACCTTACAAAGGCTGCACTCGGCTAGAAATAGCCACACGAAATTATTACTATTAAGAAAGGAAATTTGCCCACTTCGAACATTGATATAGGAATTAGAAAGATGTCTCAGAAGACTTTCACCAGGAGCATGACATTGTATGGAAGTGAAACATGGACGATTACTAGCTCAAAAAGAAGAGAATAGAAGCTTTAGAAATGTAGTCTTATAGAAGGAATGCTGAAGGTGAGATCAATAGTTCGAATCCCGAATGAAGGGATGCGGAATCAAATTGGTGAGTGGAGAACGGTTTGGCTAAATTTAACCAGAAGAAGAAATGGAATAATAGGACACTTCTTAAGACACCCAGGACTTGTTCAGTTGATTCTTAAGGGAAGTGTAGGTGGTAAGAACGGTATAGGTAGACCAAGGTGTGAATATGAAAAGCGTATTAGAGCAGATGTAGGATATAGTAGTTGGGTATAAATGAAAAGTTTGCACAGGATAGGGTGGCATGGAGAGCTGCATCAAACAGGCTGCAGTATGGAGCGATGGTTCCAACAACACAACAACAGCAAAAAATGTCCCTTTTCTTATGATCCTGACATTTTTGCACTTCTTGCATCCAAAAGAATAGCCTAACAATCCACTTTCTTTTTTCACTAAAATACACTTCCAATTACACGTTCTAGATATATATCTACTATTCCTTGGCAATAGTCATAGGTCTCGCAATTTCTGTACAATAGTCTCATTCGCTTCGCTAAAGTAGGTTGTTATATCTTGTAAATGTATCACTTTCATTTCTCGCTTTGAACTGTCCGGGCCAGTCATGGACAAAGATATTCAGACTTCACAGACATAATACTTCACATTCTTTTTTGTATCAACTCCGAACCTGAACAACTAACAAAAGACGACACAATGAAGCGAAGAAAGCGCGTGTGCTGCGAAATAGTCCTGCGTCCACTAGGGTGTGGGAAAAGCGGCAGGACAAGTACGGGAATTCCAGCGGGACGAAATTTCTCTCAACTTGGAGTCTCTGAAAACCGTTAAAGTAATTAGTGGAACGTGAAACCATTATTATTATTATTATTATTATTATTATTATTATTATTATTATTATTATTATTATTATTATTATTATTTCCGACTCGTTGGCTGAATGGTCAGCGTACTGGTCTTCGGTTCAGAGGGTCCCGGGCCGATTCCCGGCCGGGTCGTGGATTTTAACCTTAATTGGTTAATTCCAATGGCACGGGGGCTGGGTATATGCGTGGTCTTCATCATCATTTCATCCTCATCACGACACGCAGGTAGCCTACGGGAGTCAAATAGAAAGACTTGCACCTGGCGAGCCAAACCCGTCCTGGGATACCCCGGCACTTAAAGCCATACGACGTATTAGTATTAGTATTAGTATTAGTATTAGTATTAGTATTAGTATTAGCATTAGTATTACCCTGGAATTTTACCGGAGCAAAAATGGAAAATATCTCGGAGGAAGATGTACTCGAAATGGTCCTCATCAGCTTTAGCTTCTGGTCTCAATATGGTGAAGCATCTCGATCCGTCATTCTCGAACCGGCCACACATCGAGGCCAGTGCAGCACCAGGCAGCCTAACCAAGATGGGGCGGTGTACTGCACGCTGCCTACAGCGCAGGGGCAGAAGGGTAGAGAGCTCTTTCTATTCAGAGACGGCGTGAAAGCAATCACACATCGAGCACGATTAGTAAGAGCTGTAACAGAATAGCCAGTGATCTATGACACCACTCACGTAAATGACGAGAGTGCGAAGCTAAAAGACAGGATGTGGAGCAAATTGCCCTTTCAACTTAATGACTCTAAGTTTAAAAAAGTGTATTTAAACAACGGATTTTCCTTCACAACAGATTTAGCATTAATGATAATGTTATTGGTTTTACATCCTAGTAACTGCAGTAAACTTCTGGAAAATCGGGGTAATGAAGGGAGAGAACAAGCACGTAAAAGCGAAAAACACGGATAATCCAGTTCAATGAAAATTCATGGAATATCTTAACTTTCTCTTTTAACGTTCTGCAGGTAATGAAAACTTCTTCCGCATTTATTTGAACCACTTTCGATCTGCGACCTCAAGCTCTTTATAAGTGGACGTGTTAAATGTTTACGTTTTGAAGGTCTAACATTATCAATGTTCCGCATAGAATACTTACCTTTTATTTTTCGTTTTTAATTGCAGAAAAAGTGAACTCCTACTCCACAAACTTCGCCAACTTTACAGCCGACTCTTCCTTCTTGAATTATTATTTTGTCTACAATTTGTACTTTAAGGTTTAAAGGGCTTTCTAAGCCTACTGGCATGACAAAATAAAACTGAAGATCGTATAGACTGATTAAAAAAAGATATGTTCAAATTTCACAGAGACGTTAGACCGATAACAACAGATGCAGTACTCCATTGTCACGCGCGCGGAATATTTGCTGTTATGAAGTCTACGTTTCTTAACAACTCATATTTATTTATTTATTTATTTATTTATTTATTTATTTATTTATTTATTTATTTATTTATTTTATTTATTTATTTACTTATTTATTTATTTATCCGTTTACCCTCCAGGGTAAGTGTTTCCCTCGGACTCAGAGAGAGATCCCACCTCCACCGCCTCAAGGGCAGTGTTATGGAGCGTGGGACTTTGGGTCTGGGGGATACAACTGAGGGCAAGGACCAGCACCTCGCCCAGGTGGCCTCACCTGCTATGTTGAACAGGGGCCTGGTGTTGGGGGATGGGAAGATTGGAGGGGATATACAACGAAGAGGGAAGGAAGCGGCCGTGGCCTTAAGTTAGGTACCATTCCGTCATTTGCCTAGAGGGGCTTTCGATTCCCACCCAAGTCATCCTCGAAGTGGCTTGCCGTGGTTTCCCCCTTCTCCTCCAGGCAAATGCCGGGATGGTACCTAACTTAAGGCCAAGGCCACTTCCTTCCCTCTTCCTTGTCTATCCCTTCCACTCTTCCCATTCCCCCGCAATCCCCCGTTCAGCATAGCAGGTGAGGCCGCCTGGGCGATGTACTGGTCGTTCTCCCCAGTTGTATCCCCCGACCCAATGTCTCATGCTCCAGGACACTGCCCTTGAGGCGTTAGAGGTGTGATTCCTCGCTGAGTCCAAGGGAAAACCAACCCTGGAGGGTAAGAAGATTAGGAAAGAAGAAAAAAATTGACAAATGACAAAAATGAATAAGAATTACTAAATCAAACTGAAATTAACAAAGTAGTCGAAATAAAACTGAAAGAAGGACAATTTAGTGTGAACGGAACAATAACGTATAATTGTAAGAGCCTAAAATCCCAGCAATGTACTTCCAGGAATAATTCCCTGAAAATGTCTACGAGTACGCAGCACAGCCAATACTATCAATCAGAAAAGAACGAAGAATAGAAACAGCTTCTTACATCAATAGCAATGAAAGTATTTCTTGGTATTCACTGCATGCTGCGTTGCATAAAATGTCCGCAGTGACGTTGGCATGGAGCCCATACTCAATTTTATAATGGCATTTATGAGGGCTCATTTGCCACCGAAGTTTGGATTTTAATTCATTTCAATAAAATATAATCAATTCAGACCAAGTGAATACTTAAAAACAGGAAATAATATTAAAGAATGAATGGCCTTAAGTTAGATACCACCCCGGTATTTGCTTGGAGGAGAAGTGGGAAACCACGGAAAACCACTTCGAGGATGGCTGAGAAGGGAATTGAAACCCTCTATATTCAGTTGACCTACCGAGGCTGAGTGGACCCTGTTCCAGTCCTCGTACCACTTTTAAAATTTCGTGTCAGAGCCGGGAATCGAAGCTGGGCCTCCGCTAGTGGCAGTTAATCATAGTGAACACTACCCCACAGTGGCGGACATTTATTTATTTATTTATTTATTTATTTATTTATTTATTTATTTATTTATTTATTTATTTATTTATTTATTTATTTATTTATTTATTTATTTATTTATTTATTTATTTATTTGTGACTTAATTTTGACAAATTCCTTCAGAAATGTTAAGGACGGCTGTCCCCAAGCGGTTGTAAGTACTCCCCAAAAGTCTTAGTAAGCCCTGAATGAGGTGAAATTTTAATTACCTCACACTTCCTTCTCTTGTTCTTGTCACTGTTTGAATGCTGTGTTAATTGACGTATTTTCACACTTCACGTGTTGAGATAATCTTCTTTACCAACTTCCTTCGTCTACTCAACAAGCTTCTCATTAAATGTAAGCCTTTCCATTTTCTATTCCTTACAACTCACAAGAGTGAAATGATCCAAGCGAATAGGGACATGACAGTAGCATTACAAGTTTTGGAGTGGGTAGCAAAGGAGGAGGTGGATTAATGTCCTTTGTGTGATGGCAATGTTGAGCCAACGAACATCACACTTCACACGAAGTTACGAGAAATGCCAAGTAATCAAACAGCGTAAAGGAAATTGTTGGTCAGAGACTCCCTACGTTCTGTCCAGAGCAAATCAGAATAAGTTCAATGTACTCTACGAAAAATGAGATATCTTAAGTGAAAAAGTTATCTTAGTTGAGATGTAATCATATATTTTTGCAATTTGGTTTACGTCGCTCCGACACAGATAGGTCTTACGGCGACCATGGGTTAGGAAATGACTAGGAGTGGGAAGTAAGCGACCTTGGCCTTAATTAATGGACTAGATATCATACTTTACCTTGAAACCTACCTTCAATTAGTATAATTAAAACCGAGCTCGATAGCTGCAGTCGCTTAAGTGCGGCCAGTATCCAGTATTCGGGAGATAGTGGGTTCGAACTCCACTGTCGCTAGCCCTGAAGATGCTTTTCCGTGGTTTCCCATTTTCACACCAGGCAAATGCTATGGCTGTACCTTAGTTAAGGCCACGGACGCTTCCTTCGCAGTTCTAGCTCTTTCCTGTCCCATCGTCGCCATAAAACCTATGTGAGTCAGTGCGACGTAAAGCCAATAGCAAAAAAATATAATTAAAATACAAAATCTGACTGAAAAATCCATTCAATTGCATGAACTTTGTAGGTACCTGCAGTTATCCCGCACGTAATGTGGGGTGAAACAACATTTCTTCAGTTTACACTGTGTTGTTGTTATTATTATTATTATTGTTGTTGTTGTTGTTGTTGTTGTTGTTGTTGTTGTTGTTGTTGTTGTTGTTGTACATGGAGGTACACCTCAGCGCCGCGCATTCCAAATAAGCGCCTTAATGAACTCCTCTATCGATCAAAAAGTGAAACTAATAACACAACAAGTTGGAACTTTAATCAGAAGATATCACCACTGAAAAATTAAGTAATTGTTTTGTGGTGAAGTTTCCTAAACTGACTGAATTTCTCCTTGTTTTGTTGCCATTCATCAAGAAGTTTGGACATTTTCCCACAGATGACACTACCAAAAACTATGATCATGCACCATGGTGCAAGGTGAAAGAACTAATAACTTAAAGAAATTTGGTATTTCTAGGTTTTTATAACTGACTATGTTCATTTATTTTTGGGTTGGTAATACTTCCTTTTCTTTCCGCCAGTTTCGAATCGGACCAATCATTAATTTTGGTAATTCATTTTCAACCAATCCCGCATGTATTGTTCATTTTGAATCTACCAATAAAAATTAAGAGCGTGTGTCCTGATTAATCTTGAATGCTCTCGAACCTTTCCTGAGGGTTTATAAACTGCGGCGTTTCACATTTCCTGGTCAATGGATCACCGTCTGTTTAAGTGTGTGTGTTAAGGCTGGAGGCGGGGCCGCCCCTTTCTTCGGTCAGCAGGACATCTATAAGGTAATGGCCACATAACTTAATTCTTTCTTGCTACCTCCGCAGTTTAATTTGAGGGGAAGTTCCGACTCTTTAATTATGTAACCACACTTTTCTAAATATAACTTTTATTTCGGCTAATGTAAAAATTTCATAAAATCTTTAATTGTAAATCGGGGATAGAGAGTGAGTTACCCTCTCGAGCTCCCCTTCATCTTGATTTGAGGTGCTTGCGATTTTGCAATTTTTTTTCTGTAATGTGTTAAAGTGATTTCCATGCGCGCCATCTCAGATAGCTAGGAATTAGCCCCTGTTTCATCGGCCGAGAGCCTTGTAGGATTTTATATTCCGTTGTCTGGGAGTGCAGTGTATGCCTCCATTCAGTTTGCGTTCGGGCCGTTTATTTAACCTGTTCTTTTTCACAAAGGCGCTGTAGGTTGGGTACTAGATACCCCTGTATAAAATTATTTTCAATTTGTAAGTGGTGCCTTGCCAGGCCAGTGATTGTAAGTTTCGATGTTGCCTTGAGTAGGCTGGAAGAAACTGAGAGCCTGTAAGCTCCTTTCAAAGTTTTGTAAGAGTAAAGTGTGCCTCTGGGAGGCTAGATATTGTGATTTAGGGAGCAAGTGCTCTTGAATTAGGGGTTTTCTGCCCCTAACTATATAATACCACTTCAATTTGTGAAATTGTAATACTAGAGGCTTGAAGCCCAGGATCTGTAAAAATCACTCATCTTGGACTTTCCTAGTCTTGTTTCAAGATTGCTTTTGTACCTGACATGTTGTTATTTGTTGAGTTGTTGCTTTTTTTAAATATAACCTTCAGTTCAAGTTTTAAATTAATTTTGATATTGTAGATAGACCCATTCACCCTGGCACCTTCTTTAACCTCTTTCTGCTCCACGGGTAACCCCGGAACAATTATTATTATTATTATTATTATTATTATTATTATTATTATTATTATTATTATTATTATTATTATTATTATTATTTGCTATTTTGCTTTACGTCGCACCGACACAGATATGTCTTACGGCGACGATGGGATGGGAAAAGCCTAGGAATGGGAAGGAACCATTTTTTTGCTATTGGCTTTATGTCGCACCGACACAGATAGGTCTTATGGCAACGATGGAACAGGAAAAGGCTAGGACTGGGAAGGAAGCGGCCGTGGCCTTAATTAAGGTATAGCCCCAGCATTTGCCTGGTGTGAAAATGGGAAACCACGGAATACCATTTTCAGGGCAGCCGACAGTGGGGTTCGAACAGATTATCTCCCGAATACTGGATACTGACCACACTTAAGCGACTGCGGCTATCGAGCTCGGTGGAGAAGGAAGCAGCCATGGCCTTAATGAAGGTACAGCCCCAGCATTTGCCTGGTGTGAAAATGGAAAACCAAGGAAAACCATCTCCAGGGCTGCCGACAGTGGGGTTCGAACACACTATCTCCCGATTACTGGATACTGGCCGGACTTAAGCGACTGCAGCTATCGAGATCGGTATTATTATTATTATTATTATTATTATTATTATTATTATTATTATTATTATTATTATTATTATTATTATTATTTGTATCAATTTAGGAAGGCTCGGCTTGTGCCGGTAACATAATGGGCTGACTCGGCCTAAGCAAGGAGTCACCCTCTTGATTATGAAACTACAGGTACATATATGTACAAATATTTACAACAGAAATAATTACAACATATACATTTATACAATAAATACAAACAACTTCAGACTTCTTATGTCCCCGTTTTGGGAATCTGTTCTTCAGTATTACTGGAACTGCGACCTGGAACTTCATGCTGTTTGGCGTGAGTCAGAGGAAAAGTCGTTCCTAGGAACTTTCTCACAATGTGGCAGGTGCTCAGGAGGGTGGCTTTCTGTAGTTCTACGTATGTGTGATGATGCAGGTTTAATGCGGCCAGAGAGCTGTGCAAGCATTTTGGAATAACACCGGTACATGATATTACTATTGGAACTGTGGTGACTGATTCTAGTTTCCACAGGCGTTGTATTTCTATTGCCAGTTCTGTGTATTTTGATATCTTTGTGGCTATTGTTGTTTGCAGATTGGAGGTATTTGGACAAGCAATTTCTATAAGGGATGCGGATCTTTTTGATTTATCGATTAGAATAATATCTGGCCTATTGTAGCTGAGCGTGACATCGGTTATGACTTCTCGGTCCCATAGTAGTTTATATGAAGAGTTTTCGAGAATGGGTGGAGGTGTATATATCCAATATGCAGTTGATGACTGAAGAAATCCACATTTTACAGAAAGTTTCAGGTGAATGATTTTTGCTACCTGATCATGTCGGTGCTTATAATCGGTGTTGGCCAAGTGTGGGCAACCAGAGATGACGTGCTGTATGCTCTCTGTAGTTCTGGAACAGCGGCGGCAGTTGTCTGAGACAACTGTTGGATCCTTCATGATAAATCTACGGTAGTTCCGTGTAGCAATTACTTGATCTTGGATGGCCAGAACAAATCCTTCTGTTTCTGGGAAAAGACCGGAGTAGGTCAACCAAGCGTGCGACGCAGATTTGTCGATATGAGGTTGATCCAGTTCATGGAGGTATTTCCCGTGAAGAGGTTTTTGCTTCCACATGGCCATATACATCTCTTTTGTAGGTGGGGTAGAAACAGGCATTTCTGGCGACGACAGATTGAGAGGTGTATAGTTTATATCGGCTCTGCAAACAGCATGATGAAGACACGATGTATCAGATCTCGAGTGGAAATATTCTCTTAGACTTGATATCAGATTGCTATGTAAATTGACAATGGATAAGAAGCCCCTACCACCTTCTGATCTCGGGAGTGTAAGACGTTCGGTTGCAGATTTAGGATGGTGCATATGGTACCGGGTGAGTGAAACTGCTGTTTTCGTTTGTAACTGCTGAAGTTCTGTTTGGGTCCATTTTATGATACCAAAGGAGTATGTGAGCAGTGGTACGGCGTACGTATTGACTGCTTTGGTAAGATGTTTAGCTGTCAGTTTTGATTATAGTACCTTGTTGAGACGCGTTATATATTGCTGCGTGACATTTCTCTTGATGTCGGGGTGTTTCATACGAGTGCTCTGATGAAAACCGAGGTATTTGTACATTTCTTCTTCCTCCAGCTGTTGTATGGATTCGTCTCTTAAACTCAAAGGTGTCCCTTGTGCTGAGTAGGATCCTCTGATGACAGTTTGGGTTCTGCATTTGTCCAATCCAAACCGCATGCCTATATCTGAAGAAAACGTCTTGGTAATTGAGAAGAGATGTTGGAGATGGGGTTTGGTAGAGGCATACAGTTTAATGTCATCCATATAGAGTAGGTGGCTGATTTTGAATAGCTCTTCTCGCTTATTCTTAATGCTAAATCCATACCCACTTGTGTTCAGTAGGTAGGATAGTGGATTTAATGCCATGCAGAACCATAATGGACTCAGTGAGTCCCCTTGGAAGATCCCTCGTCGTATTGGTATGGGTCTTGTTGCAACACTGTAGTTTCTTAGAGAAACGTGAAGTGAGGTGTTTCAGTCTGCCATTACCGTCTTAAGGAAGTGAATGATTGAGGGGTCAACTTTATATAGTTCCAGAACATGTATGAGCCAAGTGTGTGGTACTGAATCAAAGGCCTTTTGGTAGTCAATGAAGCACGTGTATAGGTTCCTGGATTTATGGTGTGCTTGTTCCAGGACCACAGTGTCGATAATCAGTTGCTCCTTGCACCCCTTGGTATTCTTCTTGCAACCCTTTTGCTCCTCGGCAATGATGTGGTTTTCCTCGCAGTGTTTCAGAATTCTGTTGGCTATTATAGATGTAAATATCTTATATAGAGTAGATAGACATGTTATAGGCCGATACTTCGCTGGATTTTGCAGATTTTCATCCTTTGGTTTCAGATATGTGATGCCAGTGCACAGGAAAGCTGGGAATGTTGCCGGGTTGTCTAAGAATTTCTGGAAATGTTGAGTCAGAAGGAAATGAGTACATGTAAATTTCTTGTAGTAATAATTGTGTATACGATCAATGCCTGGGGCCTTCCAGTTCTGAAGTTTCTTGATGCTCTGTTGTATTTCTCCGATCTCAACAGCCTTGGTTGCCATATGCTTCACTTCATTACTTCTATCTTTCAGTTCACTGATCCAATGGGCTTCCGCATTGTGCTCTATTGGGTTCGACCATACTCCCGACCAGTAGCTGTGAATTTTTTCTTCGCTGGGCGTATTTCCATCTTGTGCTGCATCTTGTGTTCCCTCGTTCAGATTGTTGTAGAACTGTTTCTCATTTCTTTCGAACATTGCGTTCTGTGATTTTCTCTCTGTGGTGTTTTGGTATCTTTTGAGGCGCTTGGATAATGCGGCCAACTTTTGCTTCATGGTTTCGAGGGTTTCTTGTAGTACTGTGCTTCCAGGTTCCTCCAGACTCTGCCTTGAACTGATTTTCAGAATTCGAATAATTTTGTTATTTAGGCGTTTCCCTCTGACTCCATTCTTATATTGCTGCAGGCGATTTACGTCCTGGCGGATTTGGATGATGCGTTCTTTCAGGCGTTTTGCCCAAGGTGGTTCTCTCAATTTTTTCTTGACAGACTTATTGTTAGGCAAAAATGGCTTTCCATTGTTCAG
Source organism: Anabrus simplex (assembly GCF_040414725.1). Lineage (NCBI taxonomy): Eukaryota > Metazoa > Arthropoda > Insecta > Orthoptera > Tettigoniidae > Anabrus > Anabrus simplex. Next base: position 1,159,098,374 of record NC_090266.1, read on the forward strand.
TCGTTATTATTATTATTATTATTATTATTATTATTATTATTATTATTATTATTATTAATGTACCGGGCGGTACACCTCCACGCCACGAATTCAAATATTGCGCCAGTTGAAATCCCTCTACAGGAGGAAGCTTGAACTTTAACTATCTGTATTAAATCAAAAGTTTCTCGGAAGATGTCTCCACTGTAAATTTTGAAGTGTTCTGAACTATGTCTGTTTCGATTTGTATTTGTTTGCTCTGTAGTAAGAAGTGTGAACATTCTCTTCTAGATGGCACTACTTAAGAACTACAATTGTGCACCCTAGTGCGAAGTGAAGGAACATTTTTTTTTGAAGAAATTTGGTATTCATAAGTTTGTTCTTTGTTAAATTTATTTCAGTCATTGTTTGGGTTGGCAGTATAACCCTTCTCTTTCCGCCAGTTTTGAATTTGACCAATGAGTAATTTATGTAATTAATTTTCCACCAATCCTAGATGTTTTCTTCAGTTTTGACTTGTAATCTTTAGCCGACCAATAAAAATTTATGGGCGGGGTGTTATCATTCATAAAATGTCTCGAATGTTCCACGAGGGTATATAAACTGCTGATTTTTTGGTCTCGGGGCCACTTCAGTAACATCTTTCGCAGTGTGTGAACATATATAGCAGGGGGCGGGAAGCGCCTCTTTCTTCGGGCAGCAGTTTATACACAAGGTAATGGCCGTTTAATAACTTTATTTCTTGCTACCTCAGCAGTTTAACCCTCGGGGCAGGTTCGAAACTTTTCTCGTGTAACCTATCTTTAAAATGCAATAGACATTTGGTAAAATTCCGTCTCCTTAACTACAAATTGGGATAGAGAGTGCTTAACCCTCTCGAGCTCCAACTCATATTGTTTTGAGGTGACTACGTTTTCATAACCGTTTTCCTTCTCTTCGTAATGTAATAAAATTTTCTTATCGTATCACCTCCATAGTATGGGATTAGCCCCTGTATAACTGGCCGAGTGCCACCTAGGTTTTAAGAAGTTTCATGTAGGAGTGCAAGCTACGCCTCCAGTCAATTTGTTTTTTGGGCCATTTTATTAACCCTGTGTTTGTTTTCTTCATGTGAAGGCCCTGTAGGTTGGGTACAAGATACCCCTGTTTCTCGGTATGTGTGCCTTAAGGGCAGTTAGGAATAAAGGTTGTTTTAGCCTTTGACAGGCTGGTAAAATTGAGAGCGGGTCTGCTCTTTTCATCTTAACATTGTAATTAGGAGCAAGTGCTCCTTGTACTTAGGGGTTTTCTGCCCTGTAACTATTGTGGTGGTGAGCTCAGAGCTCATAAATTAATCTTGGGGCTCTGTAAATTCTTAAACTGTTAACTTGCTACTTGGTACCTGTTACATCTTTGTTATTTGTCGTCAGTTGTTGATTTTGAAAGAAAATATAACCTTTTGTAATGTTTTAACTTAACTTTAATTTCGTAAGTTGAGACCTATTCCCGCCCGCACCTTCTTTCACCTCTAACTACCACGGATATCTCCGTAACAATTATTCTTATTCTTATTCTTATTATTATTATTATTATTATTATTATTATTATTATTATTATTATTATTATTATTATTATTATTATTATTCATCGATACTCCTATCTGTGGGCCACGTTTACACATCTACCTGCCCTTCTCTTTGCACTCTCGCAAAGATCCTTAAGTCTTTGGCTTCTCCTTTCTCTTTCTTCCGTCGAGATGTTCCGTGGTTTGGTCAGTGCATCCCTCACACCCGCAAACGTTTTCCTGAATGTTGTTCTGTCCTGTATCTATTCCGCCTTGACACCCACTTCTGCTAGGTCTTTGTGCACTTGTGAAGTGTAAGCCACGCAGGCTGTGTTTTCCACTTTGCTTGCAGAAGGAGTATTCTGTCGGCCAACGTCTCTTGATGCATCCTTTGAATGTGTCCATAAAAGGTAAGTCTTCTTTTCCTCATCGTGATCGTATTTTCTTCGATGGTTTTAGAGAGTTCCTGATTTGATCTCAATCGGAAAGTGTGTTGGTCATTTTGCAACTTTTTGGATCCAAGATTTTTTTATGAACTTTCTTTCACTTTTTTCAAGGTCTGAGTCTGCCACCCTTGCCAGTGCTTCTGCTCCATAAAGGCTCCCCGTTCTGACCACTGTGCAGTAATGTCTTTATTCGGCTTGAATGGAAATGGACTTGGACTTGTGTGTGACATTTCCATCTCCATACTCCTCTCCATCACTATTAATGCCTCTTTTACATTTCTATTCGGAGTGAGAATTTCACCCAGGTGTTTAAATTAATGAATGCGATGTATGTTCCCAAACTGACTTACAACTGTATCAGTGGCATCTACTTTGAGTGTATGAATGCTGGTTATTGAAAGTAAATACTTAATCCTGTTTTGGCCGCAACATTTTTTAGTTTTTCAACTTGCTCCTTGGCTGTGTGAGGATTGTCTGTTATCATAACGACGTTACCTGCGAAGGCTAGACAGTACAACACGAGGGCATTCTTCCCACTGTGCCCGTTCCTACCATCAAGGTAATTTGCCCCAGGCTAGTCAGCCGATCCCAGGCGTGCTCAGTCCAAACTATGATAAAATAATGCCCTAAAATACATACACCCTGGATCATGATGGGGAACATATAACTAAATACGGACACGGTGAGGTCAATTAAGAACTACAAATAAAGCAAGGTGATGCATGACGTCAATTCTTAAGGAAAATCTGTTTATTAAAATAAACAAGATAAATATTTTAAAATTAGCAAAAGTATCAAATGATCCAGATTTTACATGACTTAGATTTTTTCCCAGCTCGATAAAGACCATCTTCAGAATTATAATATGTTACGAATTTACAGTGTATGCCGACACACATACTTAACAAATCAAATCTTGAAGTTTCATTATTTTTAACACATGAGCTTACGTGCTCGCACCACGCTTCTGATTTTAATTTTTGTTAACACTTTTAACTGTAGATGAGTACGTTCCCCATTTCTGCACACTTGACATTGCAGTGGGTTCCCTAACCTTAAGAAAAGACGTGATCTCTTCCGCAAAAGTGGGACAAAACTAACCTAACTGTACAATATATATAACACGCTGAGTGGTAAAACATCCTACGCACTAAATATATACATCTCGAGTCATGAGCAACCTCATGAGCACAACAATGTGGATTGGAACCACACAAAAATCAAAATCAAATAAATGGCATAATATATATATTCAAAAAAACAAAAACATGATATCATAATTATTTTCCAGGGCTCACCAAGAAAAGCATGCGGCATTCATGCAACTCGCATCCACTAAAAGCCTCAATGGAAATAAAAGGAAACATAATTACACTTTAAGCAACACTTTCTATTCAACGTAGGATCCTGAAATTAATTACATGACACAAAATCAATAAACTGGTGGACTTTATAATATCATGCACAAATCAACGTGGATTCCTGAAATGAAATTACGTCACACAAATTCATAAAAAAATGACAGAGTAGGCTATACCTTTCAACACCTAATTCAACGTTGTATCCTGGAAAAGGTTACATGACATAAAATATTCCTCAGCGCAGTTATATCATAAAAAAATCCGAAACAAACGTCGCGATATAACTCTCTCGTCAACTGCAACAACCGTAGAGACATGGACAGAAGCAATAAAATCACGAAGTATAGGCCGCTCAAATAAAACACTCCTCGGTGGACAAAAATATCACCCTCGCCAACACACGGCGGAATGACTCAAAGTGGAGATCCACGTCTCCCAAAAATAAAGCAGCAAATACCAAAACCACAGGGTTCAACACACGCTGCTCAACACTCTACCCGAGGCAAGTCACATAAACAAGTAAATGCGGGCCTTTCAGATGAGGAACGAGTCCTCTTACTCAAAATCACACAAATAACATCTCATGTCCCAAAGATGCGTAAAACTGAAGAAAAATTAAGGACGTCGTCTAACATTCCTCGCATGAAAAGAAACAAGACCGCGCTTGTCACAAATCAAAGCACTCGCGCTCAAAGTAAACATGAATAATAATGTGGCCAACTCTGTAATAAATATGATAAACTGAAACTAAGAAATATCCAGATTGACAATCGATCATGTCTGAACATCGGAAAGTTACTGAAATATCTCAAACCTACATCGCGAGAAACTCGAATTGATGATAATGATAATAATAATAATAATAATAATAATAATAATAATAATAATAATAAATTTTACAGAAATATTCTTCTAATATTTGGAACTCGAAATACGAAACAGCGTTCGTGGAACTCGTGAATCAATTACTAATTTACAACTTAGACATACAAAATAGTCGTGAAGCTGACGCTATCAAATTCGTGGATCCACACTCCACCGTCTTACACACTCTCATTCTCACATCATGCAATGAATCCCAGAAAACGTGACGGCATGATTCCGTACACTTTGAGCAATACAAATCAAACATATATATGAGGCTAAAATAAGAAACTGACTCATAAAAGAAATGACGCTAACAACTCAGCTAATTAGTCAGAATAAAATGTAAGAAAGCAAGCTGCGACCCCATACAAACGGCCCACATTTACGTTACAATTATATTTACATTAACAAGCTTCCTATCATTTACTTTAAATAGGACGTAGTCCTTCCAAACAAAGCTACATCTACTGAAATTAAATGTAAAACTAACCTATCCCCTTTTGCAACATTAAACACGTTCACACTCACATAATTACATTGGAAACTCTGTACTCATCTGTTTCGTTGACTTATCGCCGCCCGTCTTCGGGAAACAGCCGACCCCATCTTGTTTTTAGTCAGCCATATCGATGATGATGATGATGATGCCTTCAGAAAAGACTTGGATCAGTCCTATTGCCTCCATCGAGGGGTATAAAGGTGATGTCGCATTTTCCGTTGCTGCTTCTGCTTCCGGATGTCGTCTAAAACATCCACTCGTTCACGAAGCAGAAACTAGGTCAAGATCAACCTGCCGGTTACTAGAATACTACAGTCGGGGCAATTTCCAATGACCGTGAAACCAGCCCCATTCAGTAGCGGAACCGCTTCTCTTATCTAATCCCGTAACTAGGTCAAATATTTCCCATTTATAAAAGGCTGGACTGGAAATTGTAAAGTTTATGCTCTCGGAAAACTATTTACACAGGCAGGCTACTATGCATTTGAAATGATTAAACAGAACTGTTCTCTCCCTTTGGTGATCGTAAGTTAAATACCATTCTCCCTGTATTAGAAAACTTGAATAGATAAAATGCAGACTGAGCGTCATCCAACAAAATTTTACAAGTCCCCACACGATCACTCGTGTAAATGAAAACTTCTTCTCACGATGTTAACTGCACAGAATTTCGCCGAATATTAGGGTAACTAACTGACGTGGTCATCGTTTTTATTAACTCGTCCTCGAAGACGCCGTCGTATCCTCGATTGGGGCCATCTCTTCCCTAGACCAATGCCTAGCCATATCGACGGTGGCTCTATCGTTTCATTGGTTCAGCACATCGCGTACCTGACGCTTACTTCAAACATCTCTCGTAGGCGACCCTAGCCTCTCGCCGGGCATCCGAAATGTTGTCTGTTGGAGTTCTATTGTTTCCCTGTTCTGCTCTGTGTACGTCATGTCGAAATTACACCTTCCAAACTTGGCTGGCGTGCAAACAAACCCGAGCTCCAAGCTTCCTGAAGAAATTGCGACATGTGCTGCTGAATATAATGTTTCCTGCCAGTTACTAGTACTTAATATAATGAAATATTCTCTGTATATTTGAATAAATGACTGATTAATTAAATGAGCACTTCAAGAAAGGCTCACCACTATCTATTTTTACCCCATTTTCAGTTTCTTCCTCAGTCATTCTAGATCTCCATTCCCTGATGACCTTTTCTAGGATGCAATTAAAGAGAAGTGTAGAAAGGCTACCTCTTTGCCTTAGGCCTGTTTTAATCCCAAATGGCTTAGAGAGCTCACCTATAAATTCAACTTGGAAAAAGTTGTCGGAGAGGGTTTGCCTAATTACAGCAAAGGATTTTTCATCAACTCCTAACTCTTGAAGAACGTTCAGTGAGTACTCCACGATCTAAAGAATCGCACGCCTTCTTGAAATCTACAAAGGTTAAGATTGTCCTCTTCTGGTTTCTCATTGATCGTACTCCGATTAATGATTTTATGATATATATTCACTCTGCAAACGAAGGCCTTTTCCTGAATCCTGCCTGATATTCATCTATCTGTTTGTCTAAATGAGTTTCAAGTCCGCGTTGCAAGGCTTTCAAGAGGATTTTGTATGCTATAGGAAGAAGGGAGATATCTATGTGGTTGCTGACGTTGGCTTGGTCTTTTTTCCTTTCTTTTTTATTGCAAAGCGTGGATGTATGCATTCTTCCAATTTTGGATTTCTTCTGCCTGCCAGATATTGGCAAATATTTCCTCTAGTTTAGTTTATTCACCACATTTTCACCAGTATATATGAATAGCTCTGCAGTAATTGAGTCCTTCCCCGCAGCTTCGTTGTTTTTTTTTTTTTAGTTCGTTAATAAGTGCTGTATTTTTTCTTTATTCTCTGGGAATGAATCATTTAATTACTTTAAACAGTGTTTCTCCAAAGAACAATCCCTCCTCAGGAGGTTCATAGTTCAGAAGTTTCTGGAAATAGCCAAGTGTTCGCAGTTTTTTCTGTCCCCAAGGATGAGTTCCCTTGTTAAAACACCTGTTTCTGGGGGGTGAGTCCGTTGGTTTTGTTCTTAAACATGCATTATTAATCCCTCTTGTAGATTTTCTTGAAATTTTCCTCCATGTTGAGCAGCTGTTCTTTGCCGTACCTTCTCTTCGTGTTCCGAACTACTTTTGCCATGAGTTTCCTTTGTTCCCTGAAGTCTTCGAATTTTTCTTGGTTAGAACACCATTTAAACCCAAGCCTCGGACCGTTTCTGCAGAGCTACTCCAAAATCGCCGTTATACCATGGGTGTTTCTTCTTTTTGGCAAGTCTTTTCAGCTGCTTCCTGAATCCTTCTGGCCATTTCATTCCAGTTCGAAGACTCGAAGACCTCAAGCTCTTGTCGGTACTTCTCAACAATCTCTTGGTTCATCTCCAGTTCGTCAGTTCGGTATCTCTTAATTTCAGTCGAGGTTTCTTCTTCGACTTTGGAATAAACTTTATTTTGACTCTAATCAGGTAGTGATCGTAATCTATATTAGCCCTTCATTGTACTTTAACATTCAAGATTTCCAACGGGCTTGATGTGGCTACGTGATCTATTTGAAATTCTCCCAACATGGGATTTAGTAAACGACACGCCATTAACTGTTTCCTTTCTCTCTTGAACCGACTGGACATCAACTTGAGATTGAATGCTTCACATACGTCAATAAGCCTTTCTCCATTTCTGTTGGTTCTCATATGCCCGGGGTATATGTCAGCTATTTTCCCGTATTTCCTTTCTTTTTCAAACTGTGCATTGAAATTACCCATTCGTATTTTGACCAAATGATCTGTTGTTTCCAGCAACTCTTTCTACAGCAGGAGCCAGAATTCATCGACGTTTTCTGGATTTTTCCTGTTATCCACGTTAGTTGGAGCATGTCCATTGAAGATCGCGTATGATTTATTTCCACTCTTCAGGGTTAAGACTGATAGCTTTGGGGATCGTGATCTAAAATCAACGATGACATCGATAATTGAATTGACCGAGCTCGATAGCTGCAGTCACTTAAGTGCGGCCAGTATCCAGTATTCGGGAGATAGTAGGTTCGAACCCCACTGTCGGCAGCCCTGAAAATGGTTTTCCGTGGTTTCCCATTTTCACACCAGGCAAATGCTGGGGCTGTACCTATCTAAAGCCACGGCCGCTTCCTTCCCACTCCTAGCCCTTTCCTGTTTCATCGTCGCCATAAGACGTATCCGTGTCGTTGCGACGTAAAACAACTAGCAAAGAAAATTGAATTGTGAACAAAGAAAACTGTTCTCAGAATTGATGGTGATCTCTTATTGCCCGTTTTATTTTCCCTGATTGCTGGTTACCCCGTTATTGTCCTGCAGTTGCCCAGCGAAGACAATTCATTGGAGGGGAATCTTGTTTCCTGTACCGCGAGTAGCTTGATCTGACATTTCTCTAGTTCCTTGACGAGCTCTATCTGTTTACCAACTCTTAGGATGGTATTCACATGCGATGTTCTTTTTTCTATTCTTACCGGCTGAGGGATCCTCTGATGCAGGGCACCCCAGAATCCATTGCCCTACTTAGACCAGACTCTCTCTGGCCCCAGATTTTAGTTTCAGATGCGTGTTTTCCCATCATGTTAGTTTAAGTGAATCTATTCCCGAAGGCCCCTCCATAGATAGAATCAGAAATAGTTCGAAACAGCCGACCCTGACCTATGTACAGACGCTAACCACGACATCGCCCATTGTGGGATCAGATATGTATGGATTTACCTTTCAGAGATAGTTCTTCCCCGTTGGGATTCGTGTTCCTCATCCGCCGTTGAAGCTGTTGACCATCTTTGTGCTTCCCCCTACACTGATCGGTTCGCCAATCCAGCTACCCGCTGGGATTGGTTACCCAAACTTCCACTGGGTTGTTCGGTTTAACAGGGGCATCTCTTGTAGGTTACGTGTTGTGGTTGGATTTTCTTGATGAACATAATATTTTGCACGTTTCACTTCCATTTGCCAGTGACACAAGGGCTCCTCCCAAGTGGTTTCCTAGGATCCATTGTTATCACTGATTGCGTAGCCGTGGTCATAAAGACGTGCTCAGATCACCTGAACAAAGTGGACTCGATTCCCTCTCAGGAAGTCTAAACTTCATAATCGAGGTATGCACCTCTGGAGCGGAGCTGCGTATGGCTCTGAGTACTCAGCCTACACCAAAACTCAAAACAGAATACCACGTTAATTGCTGGGGTCAAAGGTGAATGATCACAGAGCCCTTAGTGTCGAGGTTACGGATTGTGAAACCTTTACCTTCCACTACCAAGACGCTTCATGACCTGCACGGAGACGATTTATTATTTTCATTTATAACTGTTTTGTTTGTTTGTATCGGCCTACTAAGGACCACGTTATTTCAGCTGTCTTCTCTGGGCTTTGCTCTTTGCCCTGTGCTCCTTCATTCGTTGCCGGTGTCGCTCTTTCCCTTCCTCCGTCCACGTCTTTCCCGTCTTTGGCATTTCTTGAAAACCCTGGTGTTCTTTTAGTTTCCTTCTGAGTGGGTTGCGTTCTTGTATATCTCCATAAGTGATCCCGATCTCCTGTAGGTACCTTGTTACCTCCTTGAACCAAGTTGGTTGGGTCTCCTTACTTTAAAATACAGTAGGTTAAGATCCTGTTTGGTAACCGTGTACCGAGCTCGATAGCTGCAGTCGCTTAAGTGCGGTCAGTATCCAGTATTTGGCAGATAGTAGGTTCGAATCCCACTGTCGGCAGCCCTGAAAATGGTTTTCCGTGGTTTCCCATTTTCACACCAGGCAAATGCTGGGCCGCAGTTCCAGTAATACTGAAGAACAGATTTTCAAAACGGAGAAATAAGAAGTTGTTTGTATTTATTGTATAAATGTATATGTAGTAATTATTTCTGTTGTAAATATTTGTAGATATATGTACCTGTAGTTTCATAATCAAGAGGGTGACTCTTTTTTTTTGCTAGGGGTTTTACGTCGCACCGACACAGATAGGTCTTATGGCGACGATGGGATAGGAATGGCCTAGGAGTTGGAAGGAAGCGGCCGTGGCCTTAATTAAGGTACAGCCCCAGCATTTGCCTGGTGTGAAAATGGAAAACAACAGAAAACCATCTTCAGGGCTGCCGATAGTGGGATTCAAACCTACTATCTCCCGCATGCAAGCTCACAGCCGCGCGCCTCTATGCGCACGGCCAACTCGCCCGGTTGGTGACTCCTTGCTTAGGCCGAGTCAGCCCATTATGTTTCCGGCACAAGCCGAGCCTTTCTAAATTGATAATAATAATAATAATAATAATAATAATAATAATAACAGCTGCAGTCGCATAAGTGTGGCCAGTATCCAGTATTCGGGAGATAGTAGGTTCGAACCCCACTGTCGGCAGCCCTGAAAATGGTTTTCCGTGGTTTCCCATTTTCACAGCCGGCAAATGCTGGGGCTGTACCTTAATTAAGACCACGGCCGCTTCCTTCCCACTCCTAGCCCTTTCCTGTCCCATCGTCGCCATAAGACCTATCTGTGTCGGTGCGACGTAAAGCAACTAGCGAAAAAAAGGTAATCGTGTGGGTTTCATACTTAGCAAGTGGCCATAAAATGCAATTCTCCTTCTCCGCATGACATCAGAGATCTTCTGGACATGAGTATACAGCTCATAGTTATGTGGACGTCCATATCCATCTTTGTCTTTAATTGAGCCAAGAATTTTCCTTAAGATCTTCCTTTTCATTCATTTGGAATGTTTCTATCAGGCCTTTCATATTCATATAAAGGCATTCCGCTGCATAAAAAGCCTCTAGTCTCTCCGAAAATCTTTAAAAAGTAGTCAGTGGGACGTAAGGCCAATAAAATTATTATTAAGCCTCTGATTTATGGCAGTGCAATGAGGTCTGAGTTTTGCTTTCAAGGATGCGGACTTTTTGTTGTAAATATCTTTAGTCAGTTAATAAACCAAACGCGAAAGCTTCCTTTTCAGAGATGTTTGGTTTTATCTTGATGATGCTTGTTGTTTAAAGGGACCTAACATCGAGGTCATCGGCCCTGGTTTTATCTACTCACCAACATATTTAAACTTATCTTTCCGATTATTTTTTTTTTTGCTACTTGCTTTACGTCGCACCGACACAGATAGGTCTTTTGGTGACGATGGGACAGGGAAGGGCTAGGAGTGGGAAGGAAGCGGCCGTGGTCTTAATTAAGGTACAGCCCCAGCATTTGCCTGCTGTGAAAATGGGAAACCACGGAAAACCATTTTCAGGGCTGCCGACAGTGGGGTTCGAACCTACTATCTCCCGAATACTGGATACTGGCCACACTTAAGCGACTGCAGCTATTATTATTATTATTATTATTATTATTATTATTATTATTATTATTATTATTATTATTATTATTATTATTTGTATTAATTTAGAAAGGCTCGGCTTGTGCCGGTAACATAATGGGCTGACTCGGCCTAAGCAAGGAGTCACCTACCGGGCGAGTTGGCCGTGCGCGTAGAGGCGCGCGGCTGTGAGCTTGCATGCGGGAGATAGTAGGTTTGAATCCCACTATCGACAGCCCTGAAGATAGTTTTCCGTGGTTTCCCATTTTCACACCAGGAAAATGCTGGGGCTGTACCTTAATTAAGGCCACGGCCGCTTCCTTCCAACTCCTAGGCCATTCCTATCCCATCGTCGCCATAAGACCTATCTGTGTCGGTGCGACGTAAAACCCCTAGCAAAAAAAAGGAGTCACCCTCTTAATTATGAAACTACAGGTACATATATCTACAAATATTTACAACAGAAATAATTACTACATATACATTCATACAATAAATACAAACAACTTATTTCCCCAGTTTTGAAAATCTGTTCTTCAGTATTACTGGAACTGCGGCCTGAAACTTCATGCTGTTTGGCGTAAGTCAGAGGAAAAGTCGTTCCTAGGAACTTTCTCACAATGTGGCAGGTGCTCAGGAGGGTGGCTCTCTGTAGTTCTACGTATGTGTGATGATGCAGGTTTAATGCGGCCAGAGAGCTGTGCAAGCATTTTGGAATAACACCAGTACATGATATTACTATTGGAACTGTGGTGACTGATTCTAGTTTCCACAGGCGTTGTATTTCTATTGCCAGTTCTGTGTATTTTGATATCTTTGTGTCTATTGTTGTTTGCAGATTGGAGGTGTTTGGACAAACAATTTCTATAAGGGATGCGGATCTTTTTGATTTATCGATTAGAATAATATCTGGCCTATTGTAGCTGAGCGTGACATCGGTTATGACTTCTCGGTCCCATAGTAGTTTATATGAAGAGTTTTCGAGAATGGGTGGAGATGTACATTTCCAATATGCAGTTGATGACTGAAGAAATCCACATTTTACAGAAAGTTTCAGGTGAATGATTTTTGCTACCTGATCATGTCGGTGCTTATAATCGGTGTTGGCCAAGTGTCGGCAGCCAGAGATGACGTGCTGTATGCTCTCTGTAGTTCTGGAACAGCTGCCATCTTACGCAAGTGCTCTTAAGGCCCCTCCATGAAGTTAGGCTAGCTCTCTTACGTGTATGGAGGTGGAGGCCTCTCCCGAGAGCCTGTGGAGGAGGAGGAGGCCTCTGCGGAGGGCCGGACTACTACTTTGGCGGATTCGCTTTATCTCTTTTTCTTTCTTCGTGGTTTAAAGTCGCAATAACACATCGAAGACTTTCTGCGACGGAAGAATGGGAAATGGCTGAGATGGGAAGGTAGTGGCCGTGGTCTCAATTATGGTACAGCCCCATATTTTACCTAGTGAAAAACCACGGAAAACCCCCTTCAGGGCTGCCGACGATTGAATTCGAACCTAACATCTCCCAAATATAAGCTCACAGCTACGTGACCCTTAGCGCACGGCCAACTCACTCGGTTGGCGGATTCGTTTCCGGGTCAATCCGGTGGTTTTTGAAGATGCTCAAATACGCCAGCACTCTAAGACGAATAACATTACTGAGTGGTGTTTAAGGATAACTGAAGCACATTCCGTTCATGAGGGGCTTTGGCTTGTTAAAGCGACTGCTGCCCAACTCGAGGACCTTTAGATGTTGGAGTACGCATGGTCGGCGTTACAATATTCTCAATCGAGTTGCATGACTTTTGCGACCGCGTCCGCTGATTTTTTTTTCTATTTGCTTTAGTCGCACCGACACAGATATGTCTTATGACGACGATGGGATGGGAAAGGCATAGGAATGGGAAGGAAGCGACCGTGGCCTTAATTAAGGTACAGCCCCAGCATTTGCCTGGTGTGAAAATGGGAAACCACGGAAAACCATCTTCAGGGCTGCCGACAGTGGGGTTCGAACCCACTATCTCCCGATTACTGGATACTGGCCGCACTTAAGCGACTGCCGTCCGCTGATTCTCGTATCTGACAGCTCCTCTGTTGGTCTTACGAGACTGTGTGTTTCCCGTCCTCAGTCCTTAATTAAAAACATTTGTCTGGCCGGGAATCGAACCCAGGAACTCCGCTACCCCTACTGCATGGTGCTAGCGATTGCTGTCATAAACAAGCAAATATATAATTTCGTGTGGCTATTTCTAGCCGAGTGCAGCCCTTGTAAGGCAGACCCTCCGATGAGAGTGGGTGGCATCCGCCATGTGTAGGTAACTGCGTGTTATTGTGGTGGAGGATAGTGTTGTGTGTGGTGTGCGAGTTGCAGGTGTGTTGAGGACAGCACAAACACCCAGCCCCCGAGCCAATGGAATTAACCAACGAAGGTTAAAATCCCCGATCCGACCGGGAATCGAACCCGGGTCCCTCTGAACCGAAGGCCAGTACGCTGACCATTCAGCCAAGGAGTCGGACAACAAGCAAGTAAGCTTGTAGTTTACCGTAACTGTTGATATCGTGATCATAGACATGGGATCTCCAGTTTTATGTGCATTCCGAACCACAGGACTTGATCTTTCTGTTACGGGGTTACCCGTGGAATGCAGAGGTGAAAGAAGGTGCGGGCTGGAATGGGTCTAACTCCAAAGCTGAGATATTGATTAAAATTGCATTGAAGGTTATATTTTCAAAAATAGCAAAACAATTTTCACATAAAATTTCAGTTTTTAACAAGTAACAACAAGTCAAATTAGGTACAATACCAGGAAAGCCAAGATTTAGAGATATTTTAAGGATCTGGGCCACGAGCCCTAATTTTTACCATTTCTGAGCCCTCAGCTCACAACCACATATTACCAAAGGGCAGAAATCCCCTCATTACATGGAGCACTTGCTCCCACCTAGCACTGTCAGGCCTCCTAGAGGCACATATCCAAATACAAGAAAGAGCTGACCCGCTCTCAGTTTTTCAAGCCTATCAAAGGCCACAACGAACTTTACTATTAACTTCCCTCAAGGCACACTTACAAAGAAACAGGGGTATCTTGTACCCAACATAATGGGCCTTAGTAGAAAAATAATAGGTTAAATTAATGGCCCGCAACACCAAGTAGAATGGAGGCGAGTACTTGCACTCCTACATGAAATCTTTTAAAACCTAAGAGGCACTAGGCCGATGAACCAGGGGCTATTCCCAAACTATGGAGGTGACTCGTATAAGAAAATTTAATACATTAAGGAAGAAAAGCTTACCAAAACGTAGTCACCTCAAGGCAAATATGAAGGGGAGCTCGAGAGGGTAAAGCACTCTCTATCCCCGATTTACAGTTAAAGATATATGAAGTTTTACAAAAGTGACGCAATTTACATGTTTGAAGATAGGTTACATAATAAAGGTTTCGGATCTTCCCCACGGGTTAAACTGCTGAGCTAGCAAGAAAAAAAGATGGTTAATTGGCAATTACCTTGTTGAAGAGCTGCTGCCGGATGGAAGAGGCGCTTCCCGCCTCCTGCTACACTTCCATACACTTGGCTAGATGTTGTTCGAGTGGCTGAGAGACAGAAAAATCAGCAGTTTTTATACTCTCGGGGAAGATTCGAGACCTTTCATGAATAATTAAGACACACCCACAGGCGTTTATTGGGTAGCTTACAGTTACACATCAAAATCGAGGAAGAAAGGCACGATTGGTCAAAAATTAATTACAGAAATTCTGGATTGGCTAAGTTCAAAACTGGCGGAAAGAAAAGATTTATATTGCCAACCCACAAATGAAACAACGAGATTTAGTAAAGAACAAACTTATGAATACAAAATTTCTTCAAATAAGGTTCTTCCCCTTCGCACCAGGGTGCATAGTCATAGTTTTTTGTAGAGACTTCTATCAGAGAATGTCCACACTTCTTGATCAATAGAAAACAAAACAAGTTGAAATCCACACAGTATTGACAACTTCGTAATCACAAAATTTACGGTAGTGACATCTTCTGAGAAAACTTATGAATTAATACAGTTGTTAAAGTTCAGAGTTTCTCCTGTAGAGGATACTTTCAGGCGGAAGATTTAAAATTGCAGCGTAAAGGTGCACCACCCGGTACACTTTCATTTCAAAAATCTCATTTGCTTCGATCAGGATTCGAACGCGACCACCTTGTGAAAGCAAATTGTTTTAAAGTTGAATAACATGGTTATGTCCGCCTCTGTGGTGTAGTGGTTAGTGTGATTAGCTGCCAACCCCGGAGGCCCGGGTTCGATTGCCGGCTCTGCCATGAAATTTGAAAAGTGGTACGAGGGCTGGAACGGGGTCCACTCAGCCTCGGGAGGTCAAGTGAGTAGAGGTGGGTTCGATTCCCACTTCAGCCATCCTGGAAGTGGCTTCCCGTGGTTTTCCACTTCTCCTCCAGGCAAATGCCAGGATGGTACCTAACTTAAGGCCACGGCCACTTCCTTCCCTCTTCCTTGTCTATCTCTTCCAATCTTCCCATCCCCCGCAAGGCCCCTGTTCAGCAGAGCAGGTGAGGCCGCCTGGGCGAGGTACTGGTCATCCCCCCAGTTGTATCCCCCGACCCAGTGTCTGAAGCTCCATGACACTGCCCTTGAGGCGGTAGAGGTGGGATCTCTTGCTGAGTCCGAGGGAGAAACCGACCCTGGAGGGTAAACAGATTAAGAAAAGAAGAAGAAGATAACATGGTTATACTACACCACTAATACTCATTTCATGTTATTGGGACGACCGTTTTAAGTAAACCACGAATACATTTTCGAGAAAAACGGTGAAAAATTTCATATATTTATTTTAATATCATAAAATACTATAACCCTTCTTCAATCGATATGTTGCATCGCCGCTCCTCTACCGCCGTTTTTAAAGTCCCTACACCAATTTTAATGTCTCGTGGACTATAGCGTAAGTAGTGCATGTACATCTTAATCACTGTTTTCTCATACTTACATTATAGTTTCTGATATAGGCAGTTAAAACTTGCTACATTATTGCACAGATACATGGTGAGTTATGATACCCTTGGACTTACTTACTTACTTACTTACTTACTTACTTACTTACTTACTTACTTACTTACTTACTTACATACTACGTTTACCCTCCTTGGTTTGTTTTTCTCTCAGGCTCAACGAGGGATCTAACTCTATCGCTCCAAGGGCAGTGTCCTGGAGCGAGAGACATTTGGTCGAGGACGCAAATGGTTTAAGAGGACCAGTACCTCTCCCAGGGAGTCTCACTTGCTATGCTGAACAGGGGCCTTGTGGGAGGATAGGAAAATTGGAAGGTATAGACAAGGACGAGGGAAGGAAGCAGCCGTGGCTTTAAGTTAGATACCATCCCGGCATTTGCCTGCAGAAGAAGTGGGAACAACAGAAATCCACTTCGAGAATGGCTACGGTGGGAATCGAATTCCCCCTCTACTCAGTTGACGTTCAGAGGTTGCATGGACCCTGTTCCAGCCATCGTACCACCTTTCTAATTTCGTGGTAGAGCCGGGAATCGAAGCTCCCGGGGTGGCAGCTAATCACACTAACCATTACACCACAGAGGTGGACCTTGGATTTTTTCTGAGAAGAAGGTAATACATATCCGCCTCTGTGGTGTAGTGGTTAGCGTGATTAGCTGCCACCCCCGGAGGCCCGGGTTCGATTCCCGGCTCTGCCACGAAATTTGAAAAGTGGTACGAGGGCTGGAACGGGGTCCACTCAGCCTCGGGAGGTCAACTGAGTAGAGGTGGGTTCGATTCCCACCTCAGCCATCCTGGAAGTGGTTTTCCGTGGTTTCCCACTTCTCCTCCAGGCGAATGCCGGGATGGTACCTAACATAAGGCCACGGCCGCTTCCTTCCCTCTTCCTTGCCTATCCCTTCCAATCTTCCCATCCCTCCACAAGGCTCCTGTTCCGCATAGCAGATGAGGCCGCCTGGGCGAGGTACTGGTCATTCTCCCCAGTTGTATCCCCGACCAAGAATCTGAAGCTCCAGGACACTGCCCCTGAGGCGGTAGAGGTGGGATCCCTCGCTGTGTCCGAGGGAAAAAGCCGACCCTGGAGGGTAAACAGATGATGATGATGATGATGATGATGAAAAGGTAATACATTTTTTTTAAATTTTTGTACATATTGAAAAATTTACGATGCAATTTTTTTTGCTAGTTGTTTTACGTCGCACCGACACAGATAGGTCTTACGGCGACGATGGGATAGGAAAGGCCTAGGAGTTGGAAGGAAGCGGCCGTGGCCTTAATTAAGGTACAGCCCCAGCATTTGCCTGGTGTGAAAATGGGAAACCATGGAAAACCATTTTCAAGGCTGCCGACAGTGGGGTTCGAACCTACTATCTCCCGAATACTGGATACTGGCCGCAATTTTGTTAAGGAAATCTGGAAGATTATCTACGATTAGCACATTAAAACCCAGAACAATTTCAAAACGTGCATGTATGTTGAACCTGGTGAAAATATCGAATTTTTAATACGAGGTTTTTTATGTGGCATCCTATGAAAATGAAGTAATTTGGCCATATCTTCTGAACCATGAAAGCTACAGTAATGAAATATTATGAACAGTCCTCTGATATTATATTACATCTTAAGCATAAATCTGAAAAATATTGCTTTGATTTTGAGTACCACTCATGGGTTACCTTAACTTATCAGACTCAGAAATACAGTTAGCTTTATGTCGCACCGACACAGACAGGTCTTCGTTTACATCGGATGCACGCTTGCACGAGTAACTGCTGAAGCGAGCGTGCACAAGTGGCTTGCACGCGTGTGAAGTGGTTATACTATATGCAACGCTGTCGCGAGTAGGCGTCCAAAATAGATTTATCGGAAGATGAGAGTTTTGTAATGGAAAATAGTGTTTTATTTTAACGACTTTTAATAAATAATAGTAATGCTATTGGCTTTACGTCCCACTAACTACTTTTACGGTCTTCGGAGACGCCGGGGTGCCGAAATTTAGTCCCAGAGGAGTTCTTTTACGTGCCAGTAAATCTAACGACACGAGGCCGACGTATTTGAGCACCTTCAAATATCACCGGACTGTGCCGGGATCGAACCTGCCAAGTTGGGGTCAGAAGGCCAGCGCCTCAACCGTCTGAGACACTCAGCCAGAGTTAACGATTTTTGCTATTGATTCAGTTGTAATAAAAAAGAATGAATGAATGAATGAATGAATGAATGAATATTTTACTGAGACAAGAAGATAGATAATACAAACGCATTCTTCCTGATCTATTAAAACAACCGAAAAAGTTGTTTCGGTATTTCCGAATGATATCTTTGACTTTTTATTTACATACCGATTTTCATTAAATTTCCTTCAACCGTTTCCTCGTGATGCGTGTACATACATACATACATACATACATACAGACAGACAGACAGACAGACAGACAGAAATTACGGAAAAGTAAAAAGTGCATTTCTTGTTACTGTGGACATGACTGTTACAGATGTACCATTCTTTTCAAATTCTGAGCAATGTACAGACAAAACTCTTATTTTATATATATAGATATTGCTTCAATACACGTACAGTGCGGTATATACAGTACTAGAAAGTTAAATAAAATTACTTCATGTAATGAAATGAAATGGCGTATGGCTTTTAGTGCCGCGATGTGTCCGAGGACTTCGGCTCGCCAGGTGAAGGTCTTTTGACTTGACACCCGTAGGCGACCTGCGCGTCGTTATGAGGATGAAATGAAGATGAAGACGACACATAGCCTACACCCAGTCCCTGTGCCAGGGGAATTCACCAATTATGGTTATATGTATAACTTTATTAATATTCTGAAATTAAACTTTAGGATCTGTGCGTATCTAGAAGATAAGCTCGTTGTTACAATGAGGTAAAATTTAAGTCTTACAAAAATGACCTACAATATTTAAGTAAGCTGCTTACTTAAATTATTAAATGAAATGTCCGGCTCCATGGCTAAATGGTTAGCGTGCTGGCCTTTGGTCACAGGGGTCCCGGGTTCAATTCCCGGTAGGGTCGGGAATTTTAACGATAATTGAATTTCCGATCATTTATATCTTATACATTTTTTTTTTTTTTTTGCTAGTTGCTTTACGTCGCACCGACACAGATAGGTCTTATGGCGACGACGGGACAGGAAAGGTCTAGGAATGGGAAGAAAGCGCCCGTGGCCTTAATTAAGGTACAGCCCCAGCATTTGCCTGGTGTGAAAATGGGAAACCACGGAAAACCATCTTCAGGGCTGCCGACAATGGGGTTCGAACCCACTATCTCCCGGATGCGAGCTCACAGCTGTGCGCTCCTAACCGCACGGCCAACTCGCTCGGTTATTATTATACATTTTTTCTGTACCGGCTATGATAACAGAGATATTCGTGAATTTCTATTTTTGTTGCTAAGTCCATATCAAAGCCGAGGAATGAGAAAATGGGTGAACAGAATTTAATGAAAATCGGTATAATAGAGTCGGGGAATAAGAAACTACGGTACAGTCTAAGCTATAAACAATTTCATTCACCCTGGATGAAATTGTAGTTTAGGGGAAGGTATCAAAAATTTAATTTTTAAGTACCTATGTTATTGGTCCTATTTAAAAGTACTACATAACAAAGGTTAGAGAGAATAAAATTTCAGATCATTTTGTTTTATTCAGTTTTATCGTACCGACTATAATAAGAGCTGTATTTCAGAGTCGGAAGAAAACTGAATGTGAAGGCCTACAATATCGAAAGCTCTTAAAATTGATCAACAATAACATTATATTGACCATTGTTTGTTGTGATGTTCTTTGTCTCTGATACTGCTGGTACATAACACACTGGTGCATCACAGTATTCCAGCTATTCAATCCCTACTCTGCCGCGCTGTTTTGAATGAGCAGTGGGCACATTTATGTTTTAAAAGCTCACTTAGGAGTAGTATGACCTGGTATAAAATTACAATTCAGGCATATTCTAAACCACAATTCACTAAATAACTTAAAAATTCAACTCTGAAAAGAGCTGTTTTTTTGAGAAATGCTTCATCCTCTTCACTTTTATTAAATTCTATGTTCATTTTATTCCAAATTAGCAGTGAAGAGGAGCTTTCTCCTCTGGCTTGGAGGAAAAATTTGCCTCCAATTCAGATAGTTCTTTACGCCGCCAGTGTAGTGAATTGAGATTTTCCGATTCATCGGGTACTCCTAGGAAACATTAGCAAAAGAGCATAGTTTTTGGTCTGGGACTCTCCACTATTCGACCCCCCCACCCTCCCGCCGAAAACAGACGAAGAGTTTTCACGGATCACGGCTGTCTGCGGCTTGGTCACTCCAGCTCTGGAACTTTGGACTGTTAGATAAGCAGCGTAGTACTATTCGTTAAAAGTGAGAAAATATGTGGTTTTTCATTTGATCGAGTATTTCATTTGAAAGTATTGCTTTTAATCGTGCCGTTCCTACTGACATCATTGTAATGACCTATGTCCATTTCAGTTGGGAAAACTACTTTGAAAGTCTTTTTGAGTATGTAAAAAGGCAGGTGGAGATTGAGTGCCTACAAATTATAATGAAAACTCCCCAACTTGATTGTGATTGATAGTAGGCAAGCGGGCCTACCGTTACGATGAAAATTTCCTAACTCAGTCTTCATATGAGAAGAGACGTTTGGTGACTTTCCCGTCGCATTTCTAGGGTAACGTTAAGAGCTATGCAATTTAATACAATCTTGCTCACAACGTGTACACTACCTAACCTAGAATTCTGTATACAATGTAGAATTCCGTAGCGAAGCACGGATACATCAGCTAGTTATATATATGACTATTCAAATTGAGAAATAGTATACAACATCAGAAGGTTGTAAAATAAACTCAAATATTGCAGTATTGTAATTAATTTATTAATATTTTAACAACTGTAAGTTTTTCCAACACTGGTATTTTTTAAAACAACTTAAATGATAAGTGACCATCATGGACTTATAATACACCTTTCAGCCTGTTTGGTCTAAAATGCACTTTAAGTAATTAAAAATGTGTAACTAACAATGTCATCTCTCCTTAAATAACATAAATATTACCTTTTTTCCCCACTAGAATAAAATATTCATAAAGCTAACAAATTTTGCAAATATTTACATGTGATCATTCATAGTATTAATATTAAATCACGTTATAATACGTAGATGCATAAAAATTATGCTACAAATGCCATGTTTAACATCTTAGTTTGACATTAAATATTTGCACACGTAAGATGCTTCTGTTTTTAGCCTGCGCTCTTATAAAGGATCAATAATAAGGTTGCATTAAATATTCATAAAACTAATGCATAACATTTACCTTATGTCATGACATAATCTGCACAGTTGAACTCAATAGAAGTCGCCTCTGTGGTGTAGTGGTTAGGGTGATTAGCTGCCACCCCCGGAGGTCCGGGTTCGATTCCCGGCTCTGCCACGAAATTTGAAAAGTGGTCCGAGGGCTGGAACGGGGTCCACTCAGCCTCGGGAGGTCAACTGAGTAGAGGTGAGTTCGATTCCCACCTCAGCCATCTTGGAAGTGGTTTTCCGTGGTTTCCCACTTCTCCTCCAGGCAAATGCCGGGATGGTACCTCACTTAAGGCCACGGCCGCTTCCTTCCCTCTTCCTTGCCTGTCCCATCCAATCTCCGCATCCCTCTACAAGGCCCCTGTTCAGCATCGCAGGTGAGGCCGCCTGGGCGAGGTACTGGTCATTCTCCCCAGTTGTATCCCCCGACCCAAAGTCTGAAGCTCCAGGACACTGCTCTTGAGGCGGTAGAGGTGGGATCCCTCGCTGTGTCCGAGGGAAAAGCCGACCCTGGAGGGTAAACGGATGATGATGATGATGATGAACTCAATAGGACAAGATTGAAATGTTTCTAATAAAATTTGAACTTAAATGGCATTCCACATTCGGTCGCTATTTCAAGCCACATTTTCTTAATGTACTCTATGTTATTGTGGGTTTTTTTACCCTTAGCATCCAAAATTGCCAGTTTTTCGTGCACGCTGACATTTCATCATCCATTGTTAAGATGTTGAAAGAAGTGTTTCAAAACGATAAAAGCACTTCGCAGCTTCAATCGACGTGCAGCACGCTTGCGTCTAGAAACAAATTAATTTTGTTTCATCTTTTTTTTTTTTTTTTTTTTTTTTTTTTTTTTTTTTTTTTTTTTTTTTTGCTAGTTGCTTTACGTCGCACCGACACAGATAAATCTTGTGGCGACGATGGGACAGGGAAGGGCTAGGAGTGGGAAGGAAGCGGCCGTGGCCTTAATTAAGGTACAGCCCCGGCATTTGCCTGGTGTGAAAATGGGAAACCACGGAAAACCATTTTCAGGGCTGCCGACAGTGGGGTTCGAACCTACTATCTCCCGAATACTGGATACTGGCCGCACTTAAGCGACTGCAGCTATCGAGCTCGGTAATTTTGTTTCATGAAATTGGTGGTGCAACCACGAACACGTGCGCGCATCCAGCGTGCACACAGTGTAACCACCCTCCAGGGAGATTCCACTTGTTTACGTTTTGATCAGATTATTTTGTGTCTTGCTGCAAACTTGCACACGTTCGCACCACCAGTTTACTCGCCCAAGCTTGCAACCAATGTAAACGAGCCCTTATGGTGCCGATGGCTAGGAGTGGGAAGGTCGTGGCCGTTGCCTAAATAAGGTACAGCCCTTAGAATTTGCCTGATGTGAAAATTGTAAACCATGGAAAACCATATTCAGGGCTGCCAACAGAGGGAATCGAACCCACTATGTCCCGAATGAAAGCTCACAGCTGTGCGCCCGTAACCGCACGGCCACCTCGCTCGGTCAGACCCAGAAACTGGCTCGTATGGGAGAGTGGCAGGGTCAATGATCGGACCCAAGAACTTCACATCCCAAACTGATCGCATATACAGCGGCGAATATAAAATATCTCTTAGACGAGGAGCATAGAGAGGGCCTTTAATATTCCGTACGAACTTTGGAAAGAAGGAAGAATTTAATTAACTCTGGCGGAGTTAGATACGGAGACATTTGATCTAGCCGATATTAAATTAATCACGTAACATTTTCAAACTCTACAGTCATCAAACGATGGATGAAGGTACTTTACAAATTAATTGAACAAGGAGAAGCAAAGCAAAGCAAAGTCACCTCCGTACAGGCCATGAAGGCCCTTGGAGGAGTGGAAGGTAAAGGCTTCCACCATTGTTAATCTCGGCACGTGATGGGGTAGAGTGGTTAGCTCTACGCCCGGCCGCCTTTGCCCCCAGGAATTAACCTGGTACTCATTTTTGGTGTAGGCTGAGTGAACCTCAGGGCCATACTGTCCCCGTACTAGGTCTGCCAGTGAACAAGAGACACCCTAGGGGTGCTCAGTTCGAGAGGACTGCTGACTTAATAAATGCAAGTGGCAGGGTTGACGTAAGGTTCGGAAAATTAGAATGTTTTAAGTATAGAGAACATATCACACTTTTATTCAAATAAAATAAAATATTACCGGGCGAGTTGGCCGTGCGCGTAGAGGCGCGCGGCTGTGAGCTTGCATCCGGGAGATAGTAGGTTCGAATCCCACTATCGGCAGCCCTGAAGATGGTTTTCCGTGGTTTCCCATTTTCACACCAGGCAAATGCTGGGGCTGTACCTTAATTAAGGCCACGGCCGCTTCCTTCCAACTCCTAGGCCTTTCCTATCCCATCGTCGCCATAAGACCTAACTGTGTCGGTGCGACGTAAAGCCCCTAGCAAAAAAAAGTAATAAAATATTTGCCACCCTGACATTTATGATGATGAAAATGATCGCTACGTTACGTTAATTTGCTATTGATCTTGATGTGACAAAAAAATACTAAGAAATGGGATGGTACACGTAACTTAATTTCCCTACTATTCTCACAGAGTGTTGAATATAACATTTTTTTTTCTGTTTGAAAATATTCATTTAGTAATTTAAAATTTAACATATTTGAAAAATGAGTCCTTCCGTAGAATTCCTCGAACAATCTGGAAAAATGCATTAAATTTTAATGAAGTGTATAATAGAAAATATCCAAGATTAGTAAGTTTACTACTTTGACAAAATATTAGTGAAATTCTGTTCATCAAAATTTTATTAACATCTAAATGAAAATTTGAATTTGCCTTTGTTTTCTGAAAGTTAATTCGAGACGTCGAGTATATCTGTTCACGTCTTCCCACTTATCCCCTCGTGAGAACTAACAACAAAACTTCTTATCGCTTGTTCATTATAAGAGCAAAAATTAGCATCATGACTCCTCGGAAAAATCAATAAATAGAAAAATATATATTTCCTCAATGTGGAAATCCTGTCCACACAACGAATTAACACCATCAAAGTGTCACACATCACCACAACACAAATGCACAGAAAATAAATGTCTTAACACTAGAAAATCTAGTAAATCTACGACTAGCTACTGGAAAATGCCAAAGAAAGAAATATCTACAATATCTACACGTCACATTCTGGTATGAATCAATATCACCACTCTCCCATTAGCTCGTTTCAAAATATTAAAAGGTAAAGTCTCCACGTGAGTACGAAATATGACATCGAAAAGTGAGCTCGCCTGGTTCAGAACTGTAACATTATTAAGATATTCAATTGAGGATCTATTTTCCAGACCGAAGGTCCTCCAGTAAGATTTACACGTACTTTAAAACTTAGAATTACTGACTTTAATGAGCATTATTAGGATATTATCCTGAATTATGGAGTACATCGATCAATATGGACCTATCCTTATCATCAGAAGACATTACTACATTGACTACACCTCGTATAATCTCGAAGATTCAGTATTTCCATTATACCATGATCAACATCATGTATAAAAGCATCACTACATTAACACGTGACAATTCAATATCACAAAGACTCCTATCGCACGTACCGATTCCACATAAATTACACGTACAGTACAACATCATAATGACGACAATAACTCATCGTAACCACTTATCACGCAATATGTAGTCAGGAAAATTATAAGAACCTGTTATCGTCCCAAAACAAGACTTATCCTCATTAAATTTGTCTCGATGATTAACTAATCCATTAGTCATCCTATACCACAACGCATGTACTCTAAATAAATCCATACTCCTGATTCGGAATTAATATCCTGATGACATGCTATCGTAACCACGAGGTACGAGTAAAACTCCAATTTATCATGAAAATGTTAAAAATATTGGGAAAATATCACCTCGATAAATTCATCTAACACAGATTAACTCACTACCATAACGAAATTCGTACTATGAGAAAGGATGGTTCTGATAACACATGGATAACTTCAACTGATCCATCATCTTCGAACTCAACAACACGTGGTCATGAATCAAGCAAGTATGCAAATTAAGCTACAAGTCCTATCTCACACATAAGAAATAACCAGGTGAATACCATGAAAAAATAAATCGACTAGATATTATAGACCAAATTTAAGGAAAGATTAAGAGTAGAAATAAAGAACTACATAGCACAGATATAAATAAGACGTTGTCGACTTAACTTATTATGTTGTCTTCATGTCGCAGTTCTGGGGTCCTCAATCATACATTCTAAGGCTGAAGCCCTTGCATTTCCTCGCTGCCGACGCTGATCGATGGGCTTAGAATCTCATGATGGAATGTGTGGAGTCTCTGGCACGAACTTCCATCTTCTGGCGATGATAATGTAGAGGTCCTCTTCCACGTTTACTCTCTCGGAAGATTGCTGAAACTTCTACCAAATGAATTAAGAGAAATCCTGAACACACTTGCAATTTATGATGAAAAGAAAACGTACATTTAAGATTTATCTGCTATTTCGACGTCTGTTTGTTGCACTAATTTAGGTCGTAGGTTCGCACAATCCGAAGAAAGCGTCGAACACAGGAATGAGTCCAATATCCCTGATGATAGTATCCCACTGACGCTCTGCGTTGTAATCCAGCTAGCGAAGTGAACGAAGTGACTGCAGAGAGTAAACCATGAATATGTGAGAGCTTGTACTCTTATGACTTGCCTTAAGTATCGTCGCGTAGCACTCGTTGTAGGAAGTGAAGTCAAAACAAGTACTGAATTCTTATGGGTTTGATTAAATGATTTCACCTTAATTTCTGCCGAAATACCATTGAAATGAAGTAAATATTCAGTTTTTTAATTCACACGTGACATTATTAACACGGTCCAGTCAAATATCATTCATGTGTACCTTCTTAATTATGCATATCACGCCACCTAAGATATTATAAATATTTCCTTTATTATAAATCGATGTGACTGCAGACGAACATATTCTGGCTATTTTCATCTGTCGCCCACTTTTATTTTTATTTTTTTTATTTCCAGTCAGCCAGGTACCCCTTCAAGTCAGAAACAGGTTATCATCTGAACAAGGACACGCGCGCCACGCCGACAAAGCTAGCTCAGTAACACACTGACCCATATTCACTCAGCCGAGACCTGTATACGGTCACAATATGCACCTGCGGAAGAACATGGAGAGCAGAGTAAATATTTTCAACGGACTGTAGAACACAGATATTGAGATTCACGTGAATGTACTGGACATCCTTCCCAGTTGTATCCTCCGAACCCGACTCTGACGCTGCAGGACACTGCCATTGAGGCGGTAGAGGTCGGATCCCTCATTGAATCTGAGGGAGAAACCGATCCTGGAGTTAAGCAGATTCAGAAAAAGAAGAAGAAGAATACCGAGAAATCAAAATTTCAGGTCGCACAGAAATTTGAACACGAATAGCTCTATTCAGAGTCCAGAGAGATAACCATTACACTATGGGACCTCAACGGCAGCGCCGTTCATACTAGATGTTCTTCAGTGCCCCGGTAATGTTTGAAAATGAAAGGAAAACATCCGAGAAGTATGTAACAAGTAATACCTCGAAATTATCATTAGAGGTCCCACCGATATTTGAACTCGGAACGCTGGATTCAGAGTCCGGAGTGCTAACCAATACACCATGGGACCTCACGAAACGCGTAGGTGCTACTAGACGCTCGTCTGTATTCAGATAATTTTTGAGAAAGGAAGAAAGTAATCCGAGATTTAAGGAATATTGAATAACTGGAAATTAAATTTCCAGGTATCATCGAGTTTGAACTTAGATCATGGATTCAGAGTCCTGTGTGCTAACCATTACGGCATGGGACCTCCAGAACATCTTCGTTCCTACTAGTTGATCATCAGTGTTCCGATAATGTTCGAGAAAGGAAGGAAAACATCCGAGAATTATGAAACCAGTAATACCTCGAAATTAAAATGCAGGTCCCAGCGAGATTGGAACTCCGACCTCTGGATTCAGAGTCCGGAGTGCTAAAAACATTACACCATGGGACATTACAAACTCCGCTGTTTCTACACGACGCTCCTCGGTGTTTCGATAATGTTTGAGACTGGAAAGAAACCTTCCTAGAGTTAATAAAGTAGTAATATCTGAACATTATATTTCGAGGCCGCTTCGAGCTTTGAAATCGGATTGCTGGATTCAGAGGCCAGGGTGCGAACCATTACAACTTGGGCCTTTGCGAACGGTGGTGTACCTGCTAGACGCTCGTAAGTGTTTGCATAATGTTTGACAATGGAAAGAAAACACCCTGCAATTAATAAACTAAAAATATCTGGAAATGAAAATCATAGGCCGCACCAGTATTTGAACCCGGGTCGCTGGTTTCAGCGTCCAGAGTGCTAAGCATTACACCATGGAACTTTACAGACTGCGGTGGTCCTACCAAACGCTCGTCCGTGTTGCGATAATTTTTGAGCATGGAAGAAAATAAACCTTGATTTAAGAAATATTGAATATCTGAAATTAAAGTTCCAGGTCCCACCAAGGTTTGAACTTGGATCGCTCGATTCAGAGTCCATTGATCTAAATTTAACACCGTGCGGCCTAACGAGCAGCTTAGTTCTTACTAGATGTTCATCAGTGTTCCGGTAATGTTTGAGAATGGAACGAAAACATCCGAGAAATATGAAACAAGTAATACCTCGAAATTAGCATTGCAGGTCCCACCGATATTTGAACTCGGAACGCTGGATTCAGAGTCCGGAGTGCTAAAAACATTAAACCGTGGGACATCACAAACTAAGCTGTTTCTACGCACGCTCTTGGGTGTTTCGATAATGTTTGAGAATGGAAAGAAAACTTCCTGCAATTAATAAACTAATAATATCTTGAAATGAAAATCACAGGTCCAACGGAGATTTGAACTCGGAATGATGGATTAACGGCCTCACAGTGCTAACCATTACACCATGGGACCTTACAATAGGCGCAGGTCCTACTAGACGCTCGTCAGTGTTCCGATAATGTTCGAGAAAGGAAGGAAAACCTCCGAGAATTATGAAACCAGGTCCGCCTCTGCGGTGTAGTGGTTAGTGTGATTAGCTGCCACCCCCAGAGTCCCGGGTTCGATTCCCGGCTCTGCCACGATATTTGAAAAGTGGTACGAGGGCTGGAACGGGGTTCACTCAGCCTCGGGAGGTGAACTGATTAGAGCGGGGTTCGATTCCCTCTTCAGCCATCCCAGAAATGGTTTTCCGTGGTTTCCCACATCTCCTCCAGGCAAATGCTGGGATGGTACCTAACTTAAGGCCACGGCCGCTTCCTTCCCTCTTCCTTGTATATCCCTTCCAAACTTCCCATCCGCCTACAAGACCATTGTTCAGCATAGCAGGTGAGGCCGCTTGGGCGAGATACTGGTCATCCTCCCCAGTTGTATCCCGACCCGGAATTTGAATCTCCAGGACACTGCCCGTGAGGCGGTAGAGGTGAGATCCCTCGCTGAGTCCGAGGCCAAACCGACCTTGGATTTAAGCAGATTAAGAAGAAGAAGAATATCTAGAAATGAATATTACAGGTCGCACAGAAATTTGAACACGAATCGCTCTATTCAGAGTCCAGAGAGATAACCATTACACCATAGGACCACAACGGCAGCGCCGTTCATACTAGATAATCTTCAGTGCCCCGATAGTATTTGAGGATGGTAGAAAATCATCCGAGAATTAAGAAATATTTAATGACTGGAAATTAAAGTTCCAGGTCCCACCGGGGTTTGACTTGGTTCGCTCGATGCAGAGTCCAAAGTGGTAACTGTGTGACGTATCCACGCGGCCCACAGATGTGTGACAAATTTATGACGTGGCAGGTCACCTTAATATTAGTATAAATAAATGATATCTCATTGTTTCTCCATAAACAATATCCTATGGGCGCCAGCCTTCAAGCTTATGGCTTAAAAACGATAGTTGATAATTAATAATGTCCGCCTCTGTGGTGTAGTGGTTAGCGTGATTAGCTGCCACCCCCGGAGGTCCGGGTTCGATTCCCGGCTCTGCCACGAAATTTGAAAAGTGGTACGAGGGCTGGAACGGGGTCCACTCAGCCTCGGGAGGTCAACTGAGTAGAGGTGGGTTCGATTCCCACCTCAGCCATCCTCGAAGTGGTTTTCCGTGGTTTCCCACTTCTCCTCCAGGCGAATGCCGGGATGGTACCTAACTTAAGGCCACGGCCGCTTCCTTCCCTCTTCCTTGCCTATCCCTTCCAATCTTCCCATCCCTCCACAAGGCCCCTGTTCAGCATAGCAGGTGAGGCCGCCTGGGCGAGGTACTGGTCATACTCCCCAGTTGTATCCCCCGACCAAGAGTCTGAAGCTCCAGGACACTGCCCTAGAGGCGGTAGAGGTGGGATCCCTCGCTAAGTCCGAGGGAAAAACCGAACCTGGAGGGTAAACAGATGATGATGATGATGATGATGATAATTAATAATAATAATACGTAATGAGACTCAAAAAACTTCCAGGGCTGGGGTGACGGAACACAAATCATTAAGTACACTAACTTGGAATTTAAGGATCATTAATAAAAAATCAGTCCGCCTCTGTGGTGTAGTGGTTAGCGTGATTAGCTGCCACCCCCGGAGGCCCGGGTTCGATTCCCGGCTCTGCCACGAAATTTGAAGAGTGGTACGAGGGCTGGAACGGGGTCCACTCAGCCTCCGGAGGTCAACTGAGTAGAGGTGGGTTCGATTCTCACCTCAGCCATCCTGGAAGTGGTTTTCCGTGGTTTACCACTTCCCCTCCGGGCGAATGCCGGGATGGTACCTAACTTAAGGCCACGGTCGCTTCCTTCCCTCTTCCTTGCCTATCCCTTCCAATCTTCCCATCCCTCCACAAGGCCCCTGTTCAGCATGGCAGGTGAGGCCGCCTGGGCGAGGTACTGGTCATACTCCCCAGTTGTATCCCCGACCAAGAGTCTGAAGCTCCAGGACACTGCCCTTTAGGCGGTAGAGGTGGGATCCCTCGCTAAGTCCGAGGGAAAAACCGAACCTGGAGGGTAAACAGATGATGATGATGATGATGATGATGATGAATAATTTCAGAAAATACAAATTAAAACAGCTATTTATTAGAATGAAAAAACGTGACGTAACGGCGTATTAACGGAATCTGAACTTACGGAAGCAAAAGAAAAAGTGAATGAAATTAACTCTAAGAAAATGAACTGTTGCGCGAAGACTTGCAGTAACTTATGCAATTAGCTCACCATTTATAAACTCTGTTATCATGAAGCTGATGATTTATGGATCTCTCGTACCGGCTGCGTCATCTGTTGTTGGATTCCAATCCTAATTCTGCTTTTCCTGCCTTTAACACTTCCTACTGTACTCCTTACATAAAGTCGCAATGAGTCCTAATTTTAAATGCGAAACCACCATGGGTTATGTTCATGGAGAGAACACACTTGTATTCTTCCGTATTACGGAACAGTAGCGTAACTAAATTCATAATAAAAGCTCTCCTCCCCTATAGTAGCCAAAACAGGTCTCCCGTTGACTTTACCACTCGTCATTGAGATAACAGGTCCCAAGGAGAGTAACTTTTGAGTAGCATATACTCAGATGCGAAGTGAACTAAGTTAAAATCTTCTCCGATGTGCAGACGTAGAATCGCCGTAAGAGTGTATCCAAGAGTACGAGTACGAGACACAATCTGAATCTGAAAGTGAATAAGAGTGTCCTCTCCAGCTCTTGTCGGCGGGTATATAGCCGTCAAAATCTCCCTCCATCAACCATATCACATGGTCCAGTAAGATTTGAGGTCTCATCCCTTCTCCTATGTATTGCTGTGAATCCATCATCTTGCTTCATTACGTCCATTAACATAGGCTGAACTTTCCCGCTGAAATAAACCGTTAGGTAGCGAACTTCGAAAAGTAGGCGTTCATAATGTTTCAATTGTCTCTTCATAAGGTGGAGAAGGTAAGGTATCTCGTAATCTTGATGACGTACATTTCCTGGAAATGGGCTGAAATTAGCCTGCTGACTCTGGTCACTTCACAACGGCTATTAGAAAATATACTCCAAGCTATTATTACGAAGGATGTTGAAATATTTTACACCATTATATGTTCGTTCAGAATACATTATACCCGCGATACAATGAAATGAAATGATGATGTGAAATAGATGATTAAAAAGGATACATATATACATATAAATTTTAAAATGATCTACCATTGATTAAATATATACATATTATCAATTAATTACACAGTTCAATAATTTATCACTTGCTGTGATGTTCCAAACATCACAACTATAAACCCACGGGGAATAACGAACAGCTTCGTTCCTACTGGATGTTTATCAGCGTTCCGATAATGTTTGAGAATGGAAGGAAATCATCCGAGAAATATGAAACCAGTAATACCTCGGAATTTACACTGACTGACAGAGCAAATGCAACACCAAGAAGGAGTGGTCAGAACTTTATGCCAATTGCAGGGTAGACTGACGTCACTGAGGTATGCTCATGATGTGAAATGCGCCGCTGTGCTGCGTACGTAGCGAACGATAAATGGGACACGGCGTTGGCGAATGGCCCACTTCGTACCGTGATTTCTCAGCCGACAGTCATTGTAGAACGTGTTGTCGTGTGCCACAGGACACGTGTATATCTAAGAATGCCAGACCGCCGTCAACGGAGGCATTTCCAGCAGACAGACGACTTTACGAGGGGTATGGTGATCGGGCTGAGAAGGGCAGGTTGGTCGCTTCGTCAAATCGCAGCCGATACCCATAGGGATGTGTCCACGGTGCAGCGCCTGTGGCGAAGATGGTTGGCGCAGGGACATGTGGCACGTGCGAGGGGTCCAGGCGCAGCCCGAGTGACGTCAGCACGCGAGGTTCGGCGCATCCGCCGCCAGGCGGTGGCAGCCCCGCACGCCACGTCAACCGCCATTCTTCAGCATGTGCAAGACACCCTGGCTGTTCCAATATCGACCAGAACAATTTCCCGTCGATTGGTTGAAGGAGACCTGCACTCCCGGCGTCCGC
The DNA here is from genome assembly GCF_040414725.1 of Anabrus simplex. Lineage (NCBI taxonomy): Eukaryota > Metazoa > Arthropoda > Insecta > Orthoptera > Tettigoniidae > Anabrus > Anabrus simplex. The sequence continues at coordinate 1,159,130,771 of NC_090266.1, forward strand.
TCAGAAGACTACCATTGACTCCACAGCATAGACGTGCACGCCTGGCATGGTGCCGGGCTAGAGCGACTTGGATGAGGGAATGGCGGAACGTCGTGTTCTCCGATGCGTCACGCTTCTGTTCTGTCAGTGATAGTCACCGCAGACGAGTGTGGCGTCGGCGTGGAGAAAGGTCAAATCCGGCAGTAACTGTGGAGCGCCCTACCGCTAGACAACGCGGCATCATGGTTTGGGGCGCTATTGCGTATGATTCCACGTCACCTCTAGTGCGTATTCAAGGCACGTTAAATGCCCACCGCTACGTGCAGCATGTGCTGCGGCCAGTGGCACTCCCGTACCTTCAGGGGCTACCCAATGCTCTGTTTCAACAGGATAATGCCCGCCCACACACTGCTCGCATCTCCCAACAGGCTCTACGAGGTGTACAGATGCTTCCGTGGCCAGCGTACTCTCCGGATCTCTCACCAATCGAACACGTGTGGGATCTCATTGGACGCCGTTTGCAAACTCTGCCCCAGCCTCGTACGGACGACCAACTGTGGCAAATGGTTGACAGAGAATGGAGAACCATCCCTCAGGACACCATCCGCACTCTTATTGACTCTGTACCTCGACGTGTTTCTGCGTGCATCGCCGCTCGCGGTGGTCCTACATCCTACTGAGTCGATGCCGTGCGCATTGTGTAACCTGCATATCGGTTTGAAGTAAACATCAATTATTCGTCCGTGCCGTCTCTGTTTTTCCCCCAACTTTCATCCCTTTCGAACCACTCCTTCTTGGTGTTGCATTTGCTCTGTCAGTCAGTGTATTTTGCCGGTCTCAGCGAGATTTGGAATCGCATCGCTGGATTCAGAGTCCAGAGTCCTAACCATGGGACCTCAAGTGCAGCGCCGTTCGTAAAACATGTTCGTCAGTGTCCCGATAATGTTTGCGATTTGTAGATAATCAACCGATAATTAAGAAATGTTTATTAACGGGAAATTAAAGTTCCTGGTCCCATCGATGTTTGAACTTGGATCGCTGATTTCGGTCTCCAGGGGGCTAACTATAACACCATGGGGCCTAACGTGCAACTTCGTTCCTACCAGATGTTCATCAATGCTCCGATAAGTTTGAGAATGGATGGAAAAAGTCCGAGAAATATGAAACAAGTAATACCTCGAAATTAAAATAGCAGGTCCCACCGAGATTAGAACTCGGATCGCTGGATTCAAAGTACAGAGAGCTAACCATTACACCATGCGACCTGACGAATTACGCAATTCTTACTCGACACTCGTCAATGTTTCCATAATGTTTGACCATGGAAGAAAACATTTTTCAATTAATAAACTAGTAATGTCTTGACATCTTAGGTCACCCCCCCCCCCAACCAAGATTTAAAATCGGAACGCTAGATTCGGAGTCCAGAGTGCATACCATTACACCAGGGGATCTTACAGACTGCGCTTGTCCTACTGGACGCTCGTCAGTGTTTCGATAATGTTTGAGAATGGAAAGGAATCATCCGAGTTTTAATCATATATTGATATCTTGAAATGACAATAGCAGATCCCACCGAGATTTGAACTCGGATCGCTGGCTTCAAGGTCCAGAGTTCTAACCAATACATCATGGGACCTGACGAACACGGCAGTTACTAGTCGACACTCGTCAGTGCTTCGATAATGTTTGACAATGCAAAGAAAACGTCCTACAATTAATAAACTAGTAATATATTGGTCCGCCTTTGTGGTGTAGTGGTTAGCGTGATTAGCTGCCACCCCCGGAGGTCCGGGTTCGATTCCCGGCTCTGCCACGAAATTTGAAAAGTGGTACGGGGGCATGCACGGGGTCCACTCAACCTCCGGAGGACTACTGAGTAGAGGTGGGTTCGATTCCCACCTCAGCCATCCTGGAAGTGGTTTTCCGTGGTTTCCCACTTCTCCACCAGGCAAATGCCGGGATGGTACCTAACTTAAGGCCACGGCCGCTTCCTTCCCTCTTCCTTGTCTATCCCTTCCAATCTTCCCCATCCATCGCAAGGCCCTTGTTCAGCATAGCAGGTGAGGCCGCCTGGGCGAGGTACTGGTCATTCTCCCCAGTTGTATACCCCGACCAAGAGTCTGAAGCTCCAGGACACTGCCCCTGAGGCGGTAGAGGTGGGATCCCTCGCTGAGTCCGAGGGAAAAACCGAACCTGGAGGGTAAACAGATGATGATGATGATGAATAATATATTGAAATTGCAATAGTAGTATAATTGGATGGTTCGGCTGCCCCCACCACCACCGGGCTCCCAGAGGCCTCCTCCACCACCACCACAGCCAGAGACCTTCCCAGGGGCCTCCTCCATCACGGCCAGAGGGATCTTCCAGTGCTACCAACTTAACCTAACTAGCGCGAAATTTGAATTGGTAAACAAAGCCAGGTGCATTTTTTGACAGCCACGTGCTTTTTGACAGACAACAACGCATCGCTAACCTCAGTACTGCCATCTTGACGGGCCTAAACCTCAGTGGTACCAACTTAACCTAACTAGCGCGAGATTTGAATCGGTAAACAAATCCACGTGCTTTTTCGACAGCTGTCATCCGCCATCTTTAAACCACAGAGCACTGTGCTGCCCTTTTTATCGCGGTAGCTGCAAATTCGTCATCTCTCATCCGCAGTGCTGCCATCTTAACGGGCTTAAACCTTAGTGCTACCAACTTAACCTCACTAGCGCGAGATTTGAATCGGTAAACCAATCCACGTGCTTTTTTGACAGCTGTTATCCGCCATCTTTAATCCATAGAGCACAGTGCTGCCCTCTTTAGCTACTTACCTTTCAAATGTGGTGGCGGATAATTTGAAAAATGCTTTTTGATAGCAGCCATCTTTGAGCACCGAGCTGCCTCTTTAGCTAGATACCTTTGAAATGTGGTGGCAGGCAATTCCACGTGACCGCAGCCATCTTTGAGCACCGTGCTGCCCTCTTTGTGGCGGTGGCAAATTCCACGTGCTCTTGTTTGGAAACAAACTCACGTGCTTGTTTTCTGATAGCTGTCATCCGCCATCTTGCATCACAAACCTCAGCGCTGCACTCTTTAGCTAGATACCTTTGAAATGTGGTGGCGGCAATTTGAAAAATTCTATGTGCTCTTGTTTGGAAACAAAGCCACGTGTTTTTTGACAGCTGTCATCCGCCATCTTTAATCAATAGAGCACTGTGCTGCTATCATGCGGGCAATTTCGTCAGCTGTCATCCGCCATCTTTAATCCACAGAACACCGTGCTACCCTCTTTATGACATGTAGTAGCGGGCAATTTGAAAAGTTCTGTTAGCTGTCATCCGCCATCTTTAATCAAGAGAGCACCGTGCTGCCATCTTTAGCTAGATACCTTTGAAATGTGGTGGCGGCAAATTGAAAAATTCCACGTGCTCTGGTTTAGTAAACAAACTCACGCGCTCTTTGTCAGCTGTCATCCCCCATCTTACATCGCAAACCTCAGTGCTACACTCTTTAGGTACATACCTTTGAAATATGGTGGCGGATAATTTAAAAAGAAAAATTCTACATCAGCCATCTCTCGACGCTAATTGCACAAGATGGTGGCTATACATGACTCCTTAAAGGTGCTTATGCAAGATGGCCGCTATACATAGGTTCTTATGAGACGCCCTTGGGATGCTTGCGCAAGATGACGGTTATACAAGGCTCCTTATGAGACGCCCTAGGGACGCTTGCGCAAGATGGCGGTTGCTCTTATGAGGCGGCTTAAGGGTCCTTTGCACAAGATGGCTAGAGATGCCCTAAGGATGCTTGCGCAAGATGGCGGACGCAAGATGGCGGCTATACACGACTCCTTATGAGACGCCTTAAGGGTGCTTGTGCAAGATGGCTGCTGCTCTTATGAAGAAAGCTAGCTTAGAGGCTAACGTGTCATGCTAGTTCGATTCATTAAATTTGGGGCTTAAATGCAAAATGTTAAATATCTCGAAAACGGTGCATCGTAGAGCAAAACGGACAAAATTTTTCTGCCCAATACCTCGGTTCGCAGAATGAGGAACATGAAAGCATAAGAAAAACATAGTCTAATGATGAGATCAACGGTTCGGTTCCAACTTAGGCCCTTTGGCATTAGCTCTGTTTCAGCTTGTAATGAAGCAAGTCTTCGCAACATGATCAAGTCTATCTATGGTAGAGAGTATAACGTGCCGTGCAGGTTCGATTCATTAAATTTGGGGCTTAAATGCAAAATGTTAAATATCTCGAAAACGGTGCATCGTAGAGCAAAACGGACAAAATTTTTCTACCTAATACCTAGGTTTCCAGTATCAGGAACATGATCACATAAGAAAAACATAGTCTAATGATGAGATCGACGGTTCGATTCCTACTTAGGCCCTTTGGCATTGGCAGCTATCTATTTCTACAAGATGGCAGCTATACATAGCTTCTTATGAGACAGCTTAAGAGCGCTTGCACAAGATGGCTGATGCTCTTATGAGACGCCCTAGGGGTGCTTGCGGGAGGTAGCAGCGACAAGACGATGACTATACACAGCTCCTTAGGATACGGCCTAGAGGTGCTCACACAAGATGGTGGCTGCTCTGATGAAGAAAGCTAGCTTTGCATCGTGCAGGTATTTTTACAGCACTAAACCTCATAACTTTGAAATGTGGTGGCGGGCAATTTGAAAAATTCGACGTGCTTTTTCTTCACAGCAGCTATCTTTAGACAATAGCGGCTATACATAAGCTGTTAAGGCCTCCTCTTATGTCAAGGCATAGCTCTATCGAACAACTTTAAACCTGCATCGGAATAGCTAGGGTAAGCATGTGCTGCAGTGATGACGTCATTAAGCATGTTTAGACTTGCAAATCACAAAAGAAACGTAACAAGACTAGAATCGAACACTGCACTCTATGACGTGAACTTTATCATGTGATCGGAACATTGATTGAAGTGTTTAGAACACTAAATATGTAATCATGACTAAAATAGAACACTGTACTCGATACAACATGTGTTTAGAACATGTCAGGGGATACCTTTGTTCTAAGAAGATTAGATTACCACACATTCTGTGTAGGGCTAATAGGCTAAAGGGCTAATGGGAAAAAGGGCTAAAGGGCTAATGGACAAGAGGGCTAAAGGGCTAATGGGCTAATGGGCTAAAGGGCTAGGGTGCCTCTCCTCTCTTTATCCGGGCTTGAGACCGGCTCTACAACTAGAGGCGGAGTTAACACCCTATGGAAGGGAGAATGTTGGGAAATAATCTATACGAATATAGCTACTCGATCGACTATATACTACAGATGGATGACTTAGGTGAGGGTAAGCGCTTACTTAATAATATCTACACGTCGTAATTCATGCTCCATTTCAAAAATATCCTCTTTGTACTGTCTGTAACCAGCATCATGATAGGCTCTTAGCAGTTGTAAACGTTTTACGAGTACGTTGAGGTCTTTACAGTATCTTATATCTACATAGGGTAACAGTGGCTTGTTGTGAACTTTGAGTCTATATGCAGACAGTTGATGTGTAGGAACTTGTTTTGATGTAATACGTGCTTCAGCAGTAGCGTTTCTAGGTACAAACTTAACTTGCTTCGATAGCGATGAAGCGTTGAAATTTCCTTCTTCTTTACCTTGCACCTCTTCTTGAGATGTTTGCACTGCGACAGAACGTGTAGTAGGCTTAGGAAATGAAGTAAAATCATCAAGCTGTAATGGCAATGAAACATTAAGATTTTCTTCTTCTTCTACTTTCCCTTTACTACTGTTTTGATCAACATCATTATCCTTATCATAATCATGATCTTGCCTCTCTTTATCTTGAAGTTTGTGCTTAGTAACAGAACTTGTAGCAGGCCTGGACAACAAGGGAGAATTAAAAATCTCTCGCAGAGGTGTACTTTTTAAACATAAATCAGTGTTCGCTTCAATATGGTTGAGCTCTTTGTATTTTGTTCCCGATTAAGCTACATTACACGCGGCTTCATGACGTTGAGCGTTGTATGCGTTCTTGAACTCTCTTCTACAATGTTTGCATTGAAATATTGTCCTACATGATATCTCATAACGTCTCTTGTGATAGCTTCGGGAAAATGCTTTTCCACACTCTTCGCAAATATACCTAGAAATAGGTTTTTCCATGACGGACTTTTATCTTCTGCTAACAGATTCTTCTTTAAATCTACTTGACATTTGTTACTCTCTACTTCGATGATGCGAACAGCTTAGCGATTAACAGTAAACTAACACAAAAGCGTATAACCAAGGTAGCAACAGTAAGGTTTAAGCTCATCAAGATGGCAAGAGTAAGGTTAGCAATGTTCTGCTGCTGGATTTTAAATTCCGCACTATAACATGCATAAGGTGGCAGCCTTGAGGTTTACCGCCGTCAAGATGGCAGCAGTGAGGTTAGCGACGCTCTATTGTCCTTCAAAGTGAGGTTAGGGTCCGTCAAGACGACAGCTGTCAAAAAAGCACGTGGCTTTGTTTACTAAACAAGAGCACGTGGCTGTGACGTCACGGTCACGAAATCAATCCTTAGCTCGACGTCGTTAAGAGCAGCATTAGGATTAGCTATGCTTAAAAGTCTTGGTAACAGATCAGCAATATGAAGAGCCATGTTCCAAAACGTGTACACATCACCTATCTATTTTACATGCATCGACCCTCGTACTACACTTCTTCCACTAGATCGTGCAGTTATCTTAGCATACCCTATACGTATCGATTTACTGTATAAAGAATAGCCATGTTTCAAAGCGTGTACACATTACCTGTCGATTTTGCATGCATCGACTCTCGTACTAAACTTCTTCCGCTAGACTGTGCTGCTATCTTAGCATAACCTATACGCATGACCTTAAAGTACAAAGAGTAGTCATGTTTCAAAGCGTGTACACATTTCCTATCGACTTTGCATGCAACAAATATCGTCCTAAACTTCTTCCGCTAGGTTGTGCTGCTATCTTAGCATAACTTATACACATGAACTTAAAGTACAAAGTATAGCCATGTTTCAAAGCGTGTACACATTACTTATTGATTTTGCATTCATCGAATCTCGTACTGAACTTCTTCCGCTAGATTGTGCTGGTATCTTAGCATAAACCATACCCATAAAATTAAAGTACAAAGAATAGCCTTGTTTCAAAGCGTGTACACATCAGCTATCGACTTTGCATGCAACAAATACCGTACTAAACTTCTTCCGCTAGGTTGTGCTGCTATCTTAGCATAACTTATACACATGAACTTAAAGTACAAAGAATAGCCATGTTTCAAAGCGTGTACACATCACCTATCTATTTTGCGTGCATCGACTCTTGTACTAAATCTTCTTCCGCTAGATTATGCTGCTATCTTAGCATAACCTATGCGCATGAACTTAAAGTACAAGGAATAGCTATGTTTCAAAGCGTGTACACATCACCTATCGATTTTCCATTCATCGATTCTCGTACTAAACTTCTTACGCTAGATTGTGCTGCTATCTTCGCCTAACCTATACACATGAACTTAAAGTACAAAGAATAGCCATGTTTTAAAGCGTGTACACATCACCTATCGATTTTGCATGCATCAAATATCGTACTAAACTTATTGCGCTAGGTTGTGCTGCTATCTTAGCTAAACCTGTACGCATGAACTTAAAGTACAAAGAATAGTCATGTTTCAAAGCGTGTACACATCTACTATCAATGATGCATGCATCGACTCTCGTACTAAACTTCTTCAGGTAAATTGTGCTGCTATCTTAGCATAACTAAGACGCATGAACTTAAATTACAAAGAATAGCTATGTTTCAAAGCGTGTACACATCACCTATCGATTTTCCATTCATCGACTCTCGTACTTAACTTCTTACGCTAGATTGTGCTGCTATCTTCGCCTAACCTATACACATGAACTTAAAGTACAAAGAATAGCCATGTTTTAAAGCGTGTACACATCACCTATCGATTTTGCATGCATCAAATATCGTACTAAACTTCTTGCGCTAGGTTGTGCTGCTATCTTAGCTTAACCTGTATGCATGAACTTAAAGTACAAAGAATAGTCATGTTTCAAAGCGTGTACACATCCACTATCAACGATGCATGCATCGACTCTCGCACTAAAATTCTTCAGGTAGATTGTGCTGCTATCTTAGCATAACTAATACGCATGAACTTAAAGTACAAAGAAGAGCTATGTTTCAAAGCGTGTACACATCACCTATCGATTTTGCATTCATCGACTCTCGTACTAAACTTCTTACGCTAGATTGTGCTGTTATCTTAGACTAACCTGTACGCATGAACTTAAAGTACAAAGAATAGCCTTGTTTCAAAGCGTGTACACATCACCTATCGATTTTGCATTCATCGACTCTCGTACTAAACTTCTTGCGCTAGATTGTGCTGCTATCTTAGCATAACCTGTACGCATGAACTTAAAGTACAAAGAATAGCCTCGTTTCAAAGCGTGTACACATTACCTAATGATTTTGCATGAAACGACTATCATACTAAACTTTTTCCACTAGATTGTGCTAAAATGGTGTAAGTGTGCTGCTATCTTAGCATAACCTATCGATTTTACATGCATCGACTATCGTACTAGGCTTCTTCCGCTAGAGCATATAGCAATCGCTTTTGTGTATCCCTAACCCATGTGCATGAACTTAAAGCACAAAGAAGAGCTATGTTCCAAAGCGTGTACACATCACCTATCGATAATGTATGTATCGAATATCGTACTAAACTTCTCCTGCCAGAGCGTACGACTATAGCTTGTGTGTGCACGAACTTAAAGCTTTAAGAATAGCAATGTATAAAAACCTTGTAAACAAAGCAGCAGCATTAAGTATAGCCATGTTTAAATGCGTGTACACGTCATGTATCGATGATGCACGCAGTACCAAACTTATTCCACTAGAGTGTACAAAGTTCGCAAGTGTTTGTGCTGCTATCTTAGCATAGCCTATGTGCATGAACATAAGTACAAAGAATAGCGATGTTTAAAAATCTTGTGAACATGGCAGCGGTAAGAATAGCAAGGTTTAAAAGCGTGTACACACCACCTTTTGATAATGCATGCATCTTCTACTAGAACATGTGACCATCGCTTGTATCTGCTGCTATCGTAACATAACCTATGTACATGAACTTAAAGCATAAAGAATAGTTATGTGTAAAAAATCTTGTGAACATAGCCGAATGTTAACTACGTAGGTGTAGACATTGAACATTGCACGCTGACGCAGCATACCACGTGACCGTGATGTCACAGCCACGTGCTCTTGTTTAGTAAACAAAGCCACGTGCTTTTTTGACAGCTGTCGTCTTGACGGACCCTAACTTCACTTTGAAGGACAATAGAGCGTCGCTAACCTCACTGCTGCCATCTTGACAGCGGTAAACCTCAAGGCTGCCACCTTATCCATGTTATAGTGCGGAATTTAAAATCCAACAACAGAACATTGCTAACCTTACTCTTGCCATCTTGATGAGCTTAAACCTTACTGTTGCTACCTTGGTTATACGCTTTTGTGTTAGTTTACTGTTAATCGCTAAGCTGTTCGCATCATCGAAGTAGAGAGTAACAAATGTCAAGTAGATTTAAAGAAGAATCTGTTAGCAGAAGATAAAAGTCCGTCATGGAAAAACCTATTTCTAGGTATATTTGCGAAGAGTGTGGAAAAGCATTTTCCCGAAGCTATCACAAGAGACGTTATGAGATATCATGTAGGACAATATTTCAATGCAAACATTGTAGAAGAGAGTTCAAGAACGCATACAACGCTCAACGTCATGAAGCCGCGTGTAATGTAGCTTAATCGGGAACAAAATACAAAGAGCTCAACCATATTGAAGCGAACACTGATTTATGTTTAAAAAGTACACCTCTGCGAGAGATTTTTAATTCTCCCTTGTTGTCCAGGCCTGCTACAAGTTCTGTTACTAAGCACAAACTTCAAGATAAAGAGAGGCAAGATCATGATTATGATAAGGATAATGATGTTGATCAAAACAGTAGTAAAGGGAAAGTAGAAGAAGAAGAAAATCTTAATGTTTCATTGCCATTACAGCTTGATGATTTTACTTCATTTCCTGAGCCTACTACACGTTCTGTCGCAGTGCAAACATCTCAAGAAGAGGTGCAAGGTAAAGAAGAAGGAAATTTCAACGCTTCATCGCTATCGAAACAAGTTAAGTTTGTACCTAGAAACGCTACTGCTGAAGCACGTATTATATCAAAACAAGTTCCTACACATCAACTGTCTGCATATAGACTCAAAGTTCACAACAAGCCTCTGTTACCCTATGTAGATATAAGACACTGTAAAGACCTCAACGTACTCGTAAAACGTTTACAACTGCTAAGAGCCTATCATGATGCTGGTTACACACAGTAAAAAGAGGATATTTTTGAAATAGAGCATGAATTACGACGTGTAGATATTATTAAGTAAGCGCTTACCCTCACCTAAGTCATCCATCTGTAGTATATAGTCGATCGAGTAGCTATATTCGTATAGATTATTTCCCAACATTCTCCCTTCCATAGGGTGTTAACTCCGCCTCTAGTTGTAGAGCCGGTCTCAAGCCCGGATAAAGAGAGGAGAGGCACCCTAGCCCTTTAGCCCATTAGCCCTTCAGCCCTTTTGCCCATTAGCCCTTTTCCCCTTTAGCCCTTTAACCTATTAGCTCCACACGGAATGTGCGGTAATCTAATCTTCTTAGAACAAAGGTATCCCCTGACATGTTCTAAACACATGTTGTATCGAGTACAGTGTTCTATTTTAGTCATGATTACTTATTTAGAGTTCTAAACACTTCAATCAATGTTCCGATCACATAATAAAGTTCACGGCATAGAGTGCAGTGTTCGATTCTAGTCTTGTTACGTTTCTTTTGTGATTTGCAAGTCTAAACATGCTTAATGACGTCATCACTGCAGCACGTGCTTACTCTAGCTATTCCGGTGCAGGTTTAAAGTTGTTCGATAGAGCTATGCCTTGACATAAGAGGAGGCCTTAACAGCTTATGTATAGCCGCTATTGTCTAAAGATAGCTGCTGTGAAGTAAAAGCACGTCGAATTTTTCAAATTGCCCGCCACCACATTTCAAATTTATGAGGTTTAGTGCTGTAAAAATACCTGCACGATGCAAAGCTAGCTTTCTTCATCAGAGCAGCCACCATCTTGTGTGAGCACCTCTAGGCCGTATCCTAAGGAGCTGTGTATAGTCATCGTCTTGTCGCTGCTACCTCCCGCAAGCACCCCTAGGGCGTCTCATAAGAGCATCAGCCATCTTGTGCAAGCGCTCTTACGGTGTCTTATAAGAAGCTATGTATAGCCGCCATCTTGTAGAAATAGATAGCTGCCAATGCCAAAGGGCCTAAGTAGGAATCGAACCGTCGATCTCACCATTAGACTATGTTTTTCTTATGTGATCATGTTACTCATACTGGAAACCTAGGTATTAGGTAGAAAAATTTTGTCCGTTTTGCTCTACGATGCACCGTTTTCGAGATATTTAACATTTTGCATTTAAGCCCGGCACGTTATACTCTCTACCATAGATAGACTTGATCATGTTGCGAAGACTTGCTTCATTACAAGCTGAAACAGAGCTAATGCCAAAGGGCCTAAGTTGGAACCGAACCGTTGATCTCATCATTAGACTATGTTTTTCTTATGCTATCATGTTCCTCATTCTGCGAACCGAGGTATTGGGCAGATAAATTTTGTCCGTTTTGCTCTACGATGCACCGTTTTCGAGATATTTAACATTTTGCATTTAAGCCCCAAATTTAATGAATCGAACTAGCATGACACGTTAGCCTCTAAGCTAGCTTTCTTCATAAGAGCAGCAGCCATCTTGCGCAAGCACCCTTAAGGCGTCTCATAAGGTGTCGTGTATAGCCGCCATCTTGCGTCCGCCATCTTGCGCAAGCATCCTTAGGGCATCTCTAGCCATCTTGTGCAAAGGACCCTTAAGCCGCCTCATAAGAGCAACCGCCATCTTGCGCAAGCATCCCTAGGGCGTCTCATAAGGAGCCTTTATAACCGTCATCTTGCGCAAGCATCCCAAGGGCGTCTCATAAGAACCTATGTATAGCGGCCATCTTGCATAAGCACCTTTAAGGAGTCATGTATACCCACCATCTTGTGCAATTTGCGTCGAGAGATGGCTGATGTAGAATTTTTCTTTTTAAATTATCCGCCACCATATTTCAAAGGTAAGTACCTAAAGAGTGTAGCACTGAGGTTTGCGATGTAAGATGGGGGATGACAGCTGACAAAGAGCGCGTGAGTTTGTTTACTAAACCAGAGCACGTGGAATTTTTCAATTTGCCGCCACCATATTTCAAAGGTATCTATCTAAAGATGGCAGCACGGTGCTCTCTTGATTAAAGATGGCGGATGACAGCTAACAGAACTTTTCATATTGCCCGCTACTACATGTCATAAAGAGGGTAGCACTGTGCTCTGTGGATTAAAGATGGCGGATGACAGCTGACGAAATTGCCCGCATGATAGCAGCACAGTGCTCTATTGATTAAAGATGGCGGATGACAGCTGTCAAAAAAGCACGTGGCTTTGTTTCCAAACAAGAGCACATAGAATTTTTCAAATTGCCGCCACCACATTTCAAAGATATCTAGCTAAAGAGTGCAGCACTGAGGTTTGTGATGCAAGATGGCGGATGACAGCTATCAGAAGAAAAGCACGTGAGTTTGTTTCCAAACAAGAGCACGTGGAATTTGCCACCGCCACAAAGAGGGCAGCACGGTGCTCAAAGGTGGCTGCTGTCACGTGGAATTGCCTGCCACCACATTTCAAAGGTATCTAGCTAAAGAGGGCAGCTCGGTGCTCAAAGATGGCTGCCGTCAAAAAGAACTTTTCAAATTATCCGCCACCACATTTCAAAGGTAAGTAGCTAAAGAGGGCAGCACTGTGCTCTATAGAATATTGATGGCGGATGACAGCTGTCAAAAAAGCACGTGGATTTGTTTACCGATTCAAATCTCGCGCTAGTGAGGTTAAGTTGGTAGCACTAAGGTTTAAGCCCGTTAAGATGGCAGCACTCCGGATGACAGGTGACGAATTTGCAGCTACTGCGATAAAGAGGGCAGCACAGTGCTCTGTGATTTAAAGATGGCGGATGACAGCTGTCAAAAAACACGTGGATTTGTTTACCTATTCAAATCTCGCGCTAGTTAGGTTAAGTTGGTACTACTGAGGTTTAGGCCCGTCAAGATGGCAGTACTGAGGTTAGCGATGCGTTGTTGTCTGTCAAAAAGCACGTGGCTGTCAAAAAATGCACGTGGCTTTGTTTACCAATTCAAATTTCGCGCTAGTTAGGTTAAGTTGGTAGCACTGGAAGAGGCCTCTGGCTGTGGTGGAGGAGGCCCCTGGGAAGGCCTCTGGCTGTGGTGGTGGTGGTGGCGGAGGGGGCCTCTGGGAGCCCGGTGGTGGTGGTGGTGGCCGCCGAACCATCCAATTATACTACTTGCAATTTTAGGTCCCACAGAGATTTGGAAAAGGATCGCTGTATTCGGAGTCCAGAGTGGTAACCACTAGACCATGGGACCTTACGCTTTACGCTGGTCGTATTAGACGCTTGTCTGTGTTCTGATAATTTCTGAGAATGGAAAGTAAACACCCTACAATTAAAAAACTATTAATATCTTGGATTGAAATTTTCTCGTCCCACCGAGATTTGAATTCGGATCGCTGTATTCAGAGTCCAGAGTTCTAACCATCACACAATTTTTTTAAATATTCAAAGTCGTTTATGCTATGTTTCGATATTTACTTTGCACACATGTAACAAATGTGAACCAAAGAACCAGTCCATATGATAGTGTAAAGTTCTAAGCAGTTTCAGATATAATCTCACATAATATCATACAAAAATAACAATGAAGTATACTTATAACTGCGAAGGAAACAACTGAACCTAAGAACTGAGAGGATCACAATAAAAAAAGGATACACAAGGAAACATTGTTATAATACAATACAGTTCAAACAGGGACCATACCTATGTTCCAGCTGTCCACTTTCACTGAGTTTCCACCGGTCTTTCTTCATGTGGTACAAGAGAGCCGGGAGTATAACACCATCAACACTGTCCAACATGTAAGTAATGTATTGTCCACACAATCGCTTGCTGTTTGATCCGGGGGAAGGCCGTCACGGACAGGCGTATCAACTTCCTGTCGCAGAGACACGTTCATGAGGCGACACACCATCTCCATGTGTGCATGTTGTTAGTCGGTGTATCGCTGTATCCGTTTGACCACACATCGCACACCATGGTGAGCGTTCCAGGTGTATTTTGTGTCGACGTTGTGCTCTTGGTACCAGACTGTTTAGAACGAGGAAGATTTGAGAACGTGCGTGAGACGAGAGTTTCATACGACTAAAGTTTGCCCAGACCGTAGGCCAGTGGGTGTAGAGTGCTGTGGATTCACTCTGTGGGGTGAAGTTCACAGCTCGGCGTATCATACTGTAAATGGTTTGGTGGTACCATTCGTTCCTGGAGGTAGTTCAGTTACAACTTGTTAGAGTTTCAGACGATGATCTCGAAATATTTTTGGCGGAGGTCTGGTGGTACCGTCAGCTAATCTCCAGCTATCCTTGTACAGTGCGTTCGAGAAGGTGTCCGACTGTAACAAGACAGATATGCCATTTTTTAAGTAGTGCTTGGCATTTCGTTCCATATGCTATTAGTCCTAATCCACCGAGCCTATATGGAAGATACAGTTGGTCTCGTTGTACTCGAAATAGCTGGCCTTGCGAAATGAACCGACCAATATATTTTGAGAGTTGGCCGTCAAATTTTGTAGGTAGCGGGAACACTTGAGCCAAATACCAAACCTTTGATAGCACATAAATATTTATCACCACAATCCTCTGAGTTATATTCAAATTCCTGTGACGAAATGTCATCATCACAGCTCTAACGTTGGCAATAACTGTAGCCCAGTTGGTTTCTAAAGTATCGAGCACACATTTCTTACATGTAATACCAAGGATATTCACCTCATCTACCATACGAAACCAGTTTCTTGGAATGATACCTGACCCTCCATTGAAGTGAAGTAAAGTAGTTTTATTGGATTGGATTTCGTCCCTGAAGCAGCACTGTAGGTACTGAGAGCTTTAGCAATATGATCAATGTCATTGTCACATCGGACCAACATCGATATGTCATAAGCGTAAACACACAATGAAAATTTATAGGTATTTACTCTGTATCCTAGTAGCTGTGGTTGAAGTGTCCCAATGAATGGTTCCAGTCCTATGACAAAGAGAAGCATGGATAGTGGGCACCCCTGTCGTACTGATCTTT
This sequence comes from Anabrus simplex, assembly GCF_040414725.1. NCBI lineage: Eukaryota > Metazoa > Arthropoda > Insecta > Orthoptera > Tettigoniidae > Anabrus > Anabrus simplex. Next base: position 1,159,146,100 of record NC_090266.1, read on the forward strand.
CTATCGGTATCGACGTTGAAAAGTATCCGTTGACAAGTACTCTGGATATAGAATTGCAATTGATCATGCAAATGTAATCAATCACTATATCAGGGAATTGAAAATGCTTTATAACTATTTATAGATATTGATGGCTAACACTGTCAAATGCTTTATCAAGATCTATATTCAATAAGCTCAGTTGTTCACTTGGCTGGGATTGGACTTTCAAATGGATATCACGTAGTGTTCGCAGATTTGTCAGAATGGTACGTCCGGGAACACTGCAACACTGTTCAGTTCCAATGACATCTGCCAGGACAGTCTTCAGACGACGGGGTAACACTCTGGCTAATATTTTATAATCACTGCATAACAATGTAACCGGCCGAAAGTCCTCCATCTGAAGAGGTAATTTCGTTTTTGGGATGAGAGCTATAATACCTTCATGTTGAGATTTGAATAGGGTACGACGGTTCGAGATAGTGCGGATAACATCACAGAATTCCTTGCCAATAATATGCCAGTACTGTTTGTAAAATTCACAGGGGACCCCGTCGATTCCTGGAGAGCGATTAGACGGAAGATTTGTTATAATAGCTTGAATTTCAGCATCAGTAATTTCCATGCTAAGCAGTTCTTTGCTTTCCGGAGTAAGTGCAGCGTCCCAGGACTGAAGCAAAGTATTGACTTTGTTTATATCAATAGATTCCCTGGCGTATAACTGTTGATAGAATGAAGAAATTTCTCTCCGTGTATGTTCCGGTGACGTAATCTCACTTCCATCACGCGATTGTGTTTTATGAATGTAGCGGCGTTGCTGCTCTCGCTGTGCACGTGCTGTGTGGTAGACACTAGGAGGGCCGTGTGATCCTTCAGCTCCTGCACATTCAACAGTTTGGCTTTAACATCCTCAATCTCATTGTAATTTTGTTCACCAGCATTATTCCTCCCCTGTAGCTGTCGGAGGACGCTATAATAGAATTCAACTGTATTGCGTTCCTCTTGGGCCTTGTGATACGCAAAGTTTTTGAAATTTCGTCTTATCCCTGGTTTGACTAGCCGGTCCCACCCTTCTGCACAATCACTATATTTACACTTCTGAAGTATCCATGTATTCCAGTGTCGAAGAAATGTTTCCGTACACTGGTCATCGTTAAGTAGTGAGCAGTTCATTTTCCAGTATCCTCTCCCTATATAATATACTTATGTGGATACTGTATTTGACATACGACTGCGTGATGGTTACTAAAGCTAACAGGTATCACCTCATAACTCTTAGGTTGAATGAGTGCTCGTGAGACATACACGCGGTCAATGCGTGAGAAAGAGTTGTACTGGATATAAGTATAGTGAGGAAGGGGCACATTCAGCTCATCCACAACATCAGTCAGGTTCAAGGAGGTTATGAGATCAGGTAAGGCAGGGTTCGGCGCGTAATTTTACCCCGTTGAGTCCTCTAAACGCTGAACACAACTGAAATTCCCGGCAAAGATTGCCTTCTCTTTTATACTATGCAGGTGCGGAAGTAGATCTCTTTGAAAGAATGTCTTGCGTTGAACACGGTTTTGGATCCCCGATGGTGCATAAATATTTATTAGAGTAGTGTCATTAATATGTCCATATATGATTAATCCAGAATAGCGACACTGCACACTTTCGAGGTTCAGATCATGTCGGGTTAAGAACCCTGTTCCCCTATTAGCATTACCTATATTTATATACTGATTATAACATAAGGAAATGGGTAACACCGGGAGAGCAACTTCTTGTTGGAAGGCGATGTCAACATCAGTAGCTCGGATAAATCGTTCCAAACATTGAAACTTGAGGTTGCATTGTATAACATTAATGTTCACACTGGCTACTGTCAGCAGTTGAGCCATCAGCAATAGGAGCAACGCCATTTTACACAAGATATTGAACCGAGGTGATAATCCGTCCTAACTTGTAAGTCAAGAAGTACCTAGCTAACTTGGGGTGAGATGAATTGGGTCTTTCTTCTTACTACTGTTCGAGAGCTGGATATCGGCACGTGCTGCTGTCCTCTGGTCTCGGTACGACATTGAACTACTTTGTTGTTTTTTAGTACCTACAGGTGTTTCACGTATTGATTCAGAAGCCTTATTAAGAACTGCAGCGGAAGATGAATTATTTATTTTCATTTTCTTATTGGCAATGACAGGCCGCGAGTCTTCAGCCTCGTTCGCCTCACTATCATCGTTCATTTCTATTCTTTGTGTTCCTGAGGGTTGTTGTGTATTTACTAGTTCTGGAAAGTGTTCGTCAGGTGTTATATGAAAGGAAGGGGCATCCGTAAGTTTATCCTCGTCCGGTGTTGGTATAGCTGGCATATCAGCTGTATATCTGCTTCCATAGGGGCGTAGTAGCCTTTCGGTAGTTGCAAGGGCGACAGTCTAGATGATTGACTGATACGGCCTTGTAATAATACACAACATGGCTTAGCTGTATTGATACTGCTACATGGCTGAAAGCAATGGGAAACTACAGCCGTAACTAACTCCCGAGGACATGCAGCTCTCTCTGTATGAATGATGTACTGATGATGGCTTCCTCCCGGGTAAAACATTCCGGAGGTAAACTAGTCCCCCATTCGGATCTCCGAGTGGGGACTACACGAGAGGGGGCGATCATCAGGAAGATGGATACTGACATTCTGCGAGTCGGAGCGTGGAATGTTAGAAGTTTGAATCGTTGTGGTAGGTTAGAGAATCTGAAAAGGGAGATGGATAGGCTAAAGTTAGATGTAGTTGGTATAAGTGAAGTACGTTGGCAGGAAGATTTTTGGTCAGGCGACTACCGAATTATCAACACAAAATCAAACAGGGGAAATGCAGGAGTTGGTCTAAAAATGAATAAGAAAATAGGGCAGCGGGTAAGCTACTACGACCAGCATAGTAAAAGAATTATTGTCGTCAAGATAGACACCAAACCAATGCCCACCACAATAGTGCAGGTCTATATGCCTACTAGTTCAGCGGATGATGAAGAAATCGAAAGAATATATGAGGAGATAGAAGATTTAATACAATATGTAAAAGGTGACGAGAATTTAATTGTGATGGGAGACTGGAATGCAGTGGTTGGTCAAGGAAGAGAAGGTAGTACAGTAGGAAAATTTGGATTGGGACAAAGGAACGAAAGAGGAAGTCGGCTGGTTGAATTCTGCACTGATCATAATTTAGTCCTTGCCAATACTTGGTTCAAACACCACAAACGACGGCTGTATACGTGGACGAGACCTGGAGACACTGGAAGGTATCAAATAGACTTCATTATGATTAGGCAGAGATTCAGAAACCAGGTGTTGGATTGCAAAACTTTCCCAGGAGCAGACGTGGACTCTGACCACAACTTGTTGGTCATGAAATGCTGTCTGAAGTTGAAGAAATTGAAGAAAGGAAAGAAAGCAAAAAGATGGGATCTAGACAAGTTGGAAGAAAAGAGTGTGAGAGAGTGTTTCAAGGAACATGTTGCACAAGGACTAAATGAAAAGGCTGAAGGAAACACTATAGGGGAAGAGTGGAGAGTCATGAAAAATGAAGTCAGTAGGGCTGCTGAATAAATGTTAGGAAGGAAGAAAAGATCAACTAAGAATCAGTGGATAACTCAGGAGATACTAGACCTGATTGATGAACGACGAAAATACAAGAATGCTAGAAATGAAGAGGACAGAAAAGAATACAGGCGATTAAAGAATCAAGTGGATAGAAAGTGCAAGGTAGCCAAGGAAGAATGGCTGAAGGAGAAGTGCAAGGATGTCGAAGGCTGTATGGTCCTGGGAAAGGTAGATGCTGCATACAGGAAAATCAAGGAAACCTTTGGAGAAAGGAAATCTAGGTGTATGAATATTAAGAGCTCAGATGGAAAGCCACTTCTAGGGAAAGAAGACAAAGCAGAAAGATGGCAGGAGCATATCCAACAGTTGTATGAAGGTAAAGATGTAGATAATTTGGTTCTGGAACATGAAGAGGCTGTTGGTACTGATGAAATGGGAGACCCAATTTTGAGGTCAGAGTTTGACAGAGCTGTGAGTGACCTAAATAGAAACAAGGCACCTGGAATTGATGACATTCCCTCTGAATTACTGACTGCCTTAGGAGAAACCAGCATGGCAAGGTTATTTCATTTAGTGTGTAAGATGTATGAGACAGGAGAAGTCCCATCCGATTTTCGGAAGAATGTTGTTATACTTATTCCCAAGAAAGCCGGTGCTGACAGGTGTGAAAACTACCGCACCATTAGTTTAGTATCTCATGCCCGCAAAATTTTAACACGTATTATTTACAGAAGAATGGAAAAAGAAGTTGAAGCTGAGTTGGGAGAAGATCAGTTTGGCTTCAGAAGAAATGTAGGAACACGTGAAGCAATCCTGACTTTACGTCTGATCTTAGAGGATCGAATCAAGAAGGTCAAGCCCACGTACATGGCATTCGTAGATCTAGAAAAGGCATTCGATAATGTTGATTGGACCAAGCTATTTATGATTCTGAAGATAATAGGGATCAGATACCGAGAACGAAGAATTATCTACAATCTGTATAAAAATCAGTCTGCAGTGATAAGAATCGAGGGCTTTGAAAAAGAAGCAGAAATCCAGAAAGGAGTGAGGCAAGGCTGAAGTTTGTCCCCTCTCCTTTTCAATGTGTACATAGAACAGGCAGTAAAGGATACCAAAGAGAAATTTGGAAAGGGAATCACAGTCCAAGGAGAGGAAATCAAAATCTTGATATTTGCTGATGATATTGTTATTTTATCTGAGACTGCAGAAGATCTCGAGAAGTTGCTGAATGGTATGGATGAAGTCTTGGGTAAGGAGTACAAGATGAAAATAAATAAGTCCAAAACAAAAGTAATGGAGTGCAGTCGAACGAAGGCAGGTGATGTAGGAAATATTAGACTAGGAAATGAAGTCTTAAAGGAAGTAGACGAATATTGTTACTTGGGTAGTAAAATAACTACTGGTGGCAGAAGTAAGGAGGACATAAAATGCAGACTACCACAAGCAAGGAAGAGCTTTCTTAAGAAAAGAAATTTGCTCACTTCAAACATTGATATCGTAATTAGAAAGATGTTTTTGAAGAATTTCGTGTGGAGCGTGGCATTGTACGGAAGTGAAACATGGACGATCACAAGCTCAGAAAGAAAGAGAATAGAAGCTTTTGAAATGTGGTGTTACAGAAGAATGCTGAAGGTGAGATGGATAGATAGAATCACGAATGAAGAGATACTGAATCGAATTGGTGAGAGGAGATCGATTTGGCTAAATTTGACGAGAAGAAGAGATAGAATGATAGGACACATCTTGAGACACCCAGGACTTGTTCAGTTGGTTTTTGAAGGAAGTGTAGGTAGTAGACCAAGATATGAATATGACAAGCAGGTTAGAGCAGATGTGGGATGCAATAGTTACGTAGAAATGAAAAGGTTAGCACAGGATAGGGTGGCATGAAGGGCTGCATCAAACCAGTCTATGGACTGATGACTCAAACAACATGTTCGCTTGAGGCTAGGGGGGTATCCTCAAGGTCAGCGGAAGGCTGTATGCTCGGGGGGAGTGTGTCCTGTTCGGGGTTAGCACCAGTGACTGCCCCAGAATATAGTACGATACGTGAATGTTTACTACTGGCTGCTAGTGGAACCATTCGGTTCGAACAGTTGTTAAGTAAATGGGTCGTTTCATTACATATGAGATATGTTTGCACCTGTCCATTATACGAGATATACCCGGGGAGGCCAGCGAAATTTTCTTTTGAGGGAATCGGTTTCTTAATAGCTATAGTTACAGCGCGAATGTCATTATAAATAGGAAACATATAAGAAGACGACCGCTGTTCTTTACGCACTTCACTGACGGTTCCATATTTACTGAACAGTGATCGGAACATTTCAGAGGGAACTTCCAAGGGAACATTGAAAACACGAACCGTAGTCAAATTCAAGTCAGCTGGAGGGATCTTGACATAACACGGTTCCCCAGATTCATAGCAAAATTGTACAGGATCCTGAAATTTTGCAACCATTTCTGATAAATGGAATCACTGCTTACCTTAATGTGCATGGCTCGCTCCCGGGCATTCAGTTGAATAGCTTCCACTTGGGCGACGGTTAACCTGGGTGTGTTGGCAATCCATCCCACAAACAGCGTACGGTGTTTTTCCGTTGGTATGTTGACATTTCGCCGTTATTGTCTTTCGTTCACTACAAATAAAGCCAGAAGGGTTGTTCCCTTAACCTTGTATTACACTTCACTGATTACTGTCGTATGCTGTATATACTGTTCAGACGCAAGCAGACAAGTAACACGTCCTTCCTCTACCACAGGCACAGCACTACTGCACATTTGGACATTACAAACTGCGCTGGTCCTCCTAGACGCTTGTTTATGTTCCGATAATGTTTGAGAATGGAAGAAAATCATCCGAGATGTAAGAAACACTTAATTACCGGAAATTAAATGTCCACCTATGTTTGAACTTAGATCACGAATTCAGAGTCCTGTGTGCTAAACATTACTGCATGGCACCTCCAGAGCAGCTTCGTTCCTACTAGATGATCATTAGTGTTCCGATAATTTTTGAGAAAGGAAGGAAATCATCCGAGAAATATGAAACCAGTAACACCTCGAAATTTAATTTGCAGGTCCCAGCGAGATGTGAAATCGCATCGCTAGATACAGAGTTGAGAGTTCTTACCATTACACCATGGGACCTCAAGAGCAGCGCCGTTCTTAATGGACGTTCGTCAGTGTCCCGATAATGTTTGAGATTTGTAGATGATCATCCGAGTATTAAGAAATGTTTATTAATTGGAAATTACAGTTCCAGGTCCCACCGATGTTTGAACTCGGATCGCTGATTTCGGACTCCAGAGGGCTAACTATATAACCATGGGGCCTAACGTGCAGCTTCATTCCTACCAAATGTTCATCAATGCTCCGATAAGTTTGAGAATGGAAGGAATCATCCGAGAAACACAAATCCAGTAACACCTCGAAATTAAAATTGCAGGCACCACCGAGATTTGAACTCGGATCGCTGGATTCACACTCCTGAGTGCTTACCATTACACCACGGGATCTCACAGCCTGCGCTCATCCTACTGGACACTCCTCAGTGTTTCGATAATGTTTGTGAACGGAAAGGAAACATCCGAGATTTAATGAAATATTAATATCTTGAAATAACTCATGCAGGTCCCACCGAGATTTAACACGAATCGCTGGATTCAAGGTCCAGATTGCTAACCATTACACCATGGGACCTGACGAACACGGCATTTCCTAGTCAACACTTGTCAGTGATTCAATAATGTTTGACAATGCAAAGAAAACACACTACAATGAATAAACTAGTAATATATTAAAATGGCGAGGCGCGCGGGTGTGAGCTTGCTTCCGGGAGATAGTAGGTTCGAATCCCACTATCGGCAGCCCTGAAAATGGTTTTCCGTGGTTTCCCATTTTCGCACCGGGCAAATGCTGGGGCTGTACCTTAATTAAGACCACGGCCGCTTCCTTCCAACTCCTAGGCCTTTCCTATCCCATCGTCGCTATAAGACCTATCTGTGTCGGTGCGACGTAAAGCAACTAGCAAAAAAAGAATTTTAAGTCCCACAGAGATTTTAAAAAAGGACTGCTGTTTTCGGAGTCCAGCGTGTTAACCATTACATCATTGGACCTTACGAATTACGAAGGTCCTACCAGACGCTCGCCTGTGTTCTGATTGAACCGTGTGTTTGGTCTCCTCCCGCCTTAAAGGACTTGGTTCCTGTGCTGTGCTCCTAGCGAGCTCATTGAAAATTTACTACCATCATTGTGCGTATTTTTGAATGTCCTAGGCATTGATTGTGTAATAAATGTGCCTCTCCCTGTTCCTCACTTATGGCTCCATGGACAAGGAATTCTTTCCGTCCTGGGGCGTCCCTCCGTATTTGCATTTCTTTCGTATGTCGATCGTCTGCCATGCTCCCTCGCGTGTACTTACCCCCTCCCGGCTTCTCCGAGAGAGGGGCGTGATGACGTTGGTATCGGGACCTACCCCTCCCGGCGAGCCAGTGTGCCTCGCCGGGCGGTGGTCCGTCTCACTTACCTGCTGCTCTTTGTGGAGAGCACTACTCTTGGGTCGAACCGAGGACCGTGAGAGGGGCATGGGAGGTAAGATCTACTGGCTTGCTATGTGTTGGTAGGATGATGGGAGGAACTAGGAACTTGTACAGATATGTAACGCCATGTATCTGGTGGTAATTGATAAGGAACGGCTTGGTGCCGAGATATTTTGTGAAAGTAACGTAAAGTAACTTAAAGTGTTGTACCTTTCTTGTAACATGAAAGAAAGATTCCAGAATGTTCTGGACGTGTAGTTGGGAAGTATGCGTGTCATTGTGAGTTCACTGATAGAAGAGTTTTCCTTACCTTGTTACTGGCGAGCTGTATATACGTTGCAGCGCTGTAGAGATTAGTAAGACATTTATTTGGTACCAAGGTGCGCAGCTTACGTTATGTTAAACCCTTTTATTAGAGGAGTGGATTTCCTCTTATATTTTACAAGGATGAGAAATGGAAACGGGTTAAAACCCTTCTTTAGTTATGTTATGTTGCTTTTCGTGCGCTTCCGAATTGGTTTGTTTTACATTGTCTATGAATAAAGTTGTTGTCAAGCTGTTTGAATTGGGACTTGACATTATCCTCTGGGTTGGACCTTACATTTATATCCAGATCCCTGGCCCGCTCTCCTTTGGGTCATCCTGCCGGGGGTACGGCACAGTGGTGGTAGCAAAGCGTGGTTCGATCTGGATTTCCTTTTTTTTCATTTACTTGCGAAATTTGAGCTCCCAGAGCTCTCTCGTCTCGGTGTTTGTAATTTTGCCTTGTGTGTTGTATCATTTACACGATGTCTGCTCGCGACATTATTTATCCGGGAGCTTTGCGGAAGGAGGAATTGCTGTATGAGTTAGCAATACGTAATTTGGAATCGAAAGGGACAGTTAAGGCCGATGAACTCTTGTTGAGGAACAATTTACATCGGAATGTCTCAGCGCCCTGTTATACCGAAAGCGAGGTCACGAGTTCGGTATCCCTTATTAAGACTAACCTCTCTGATATCGCCTCAGTGATGGATTTTCTGGAGAGCGACGTCGCTTCGCCCCATCAACTTAAGAGAGTGCAGGGTCGTTTGATGCATTATGTTCATCGTGTAGGTGATTTGCTGTCATTAGACTTAAAGGAGGAGGTGTTAAATCAGGTTCAGGATTTACAGGTCAAATCTTCTACACTTTTAGAGAAAGTTGAGACTTGGCTAGCTGACCCGTCCATCAAGACTAAGCCAGTGTTACCTTCCACTGCGGCGGTGGTAGGCGAGTTAAACCAACCCACTCCTGACCTTGGGCCTGACGGGCAGCGAACTTCCCTCGAGCCGCATTTCTCATCTTTAGAGCGTTCTTCAAAACAGACTACGAGGCAACAGCCACCTTTGTCGCCGCAGGTGTCACCATTTTCGAGTATTCCTCACCCATTGAATAACATGCTGAAGGACAGCCCGCGCTACTCAGTGAATTCGGCGAGTGATGTGGTTGCATTTCTTCGTTTTCTTGTCGAATTCTTGGATCACGCTCAAGTATTTGGGTTGACGCATGCACAAATTTTACAGGTGATCTATCCGCATACTGTTGGAGTTCTTTCTGATAAGATTGTTAATGCTATATCGGAACAATTATCGTTGCATCAGTTTCATGCCCATATACTAACTCACTTTATCCCCGCTAGGGCTCTTAATTCTTTGGTGCAACAATTCTACTTTCGTGTGCAACGTTTAAATGAGACCTTATCAGAATTTATTTCTGACGTTAAATTTTATGCCAGGGTATTCGCACTTGATTATACGGAGGAGCAGGTGGTTTCGACTATCGTGGAAGGGATTACTCCGTCGTATCGTTCTTGCTTGTGTTTTGTGTCTCAGCCTCGTAACTTTGCCGAGTTGGAAGCTATGGTCGTCTCGGCGGAGGGCATTCGACATGCCGACTCGCTTCGCGATCCTGGTCTTTCTTCTGGCCGGGGTGTTTCTGAGCGCGCTGTTACTCGTAAACCCGCCCCGTTAAAAATATGTTTTGGCTGCGGCGCGTCTGATCATCTCCGTAATAAGTGCCCTTCTCGATCTCTTCAGGCACAAGGGCCTAGCCGTGGTTCGAGTACCGAGGGGCCGCCTAGGGTTTCGAAGGTTGTATGTTTTCGCTGTGGGACCCCGGGTCATGTAGCGAGGGATTGCACGAAAGGGCCGAAAGGTATCTGACTAGACCGACAAAAGGCCAGGGACAGGCTCATTAATTCGCCGTCGCCTAGTCAAAATCATCGTACGACCCCAGGTGAACGTTTGTCATCCTGTCCTGCCGAATGTTTGCAGATAACGACCGAGAATAAGGGGGTAGCTCCATTTGTCAAGGCCGAGATTAATAATGAGCCAGTGACGGCACTCTTAGATACTGGAAGTGTTGTTTCCTTTGTAAGCGAGAAGTGGTTTGGTCTGCATAAATCTGTGTGTAAATTTCCCGTCGTCCACCCGGTTTCCTTTTCCTGTGTGGCTGCTAATTCTTCTAGAGTTGAAGTCTTGGGAGTTGTGAAGTGTAAGATTCGTGTTGCTAATTTTTCGTGGAAATTTCCGTTGTATGTGGCCAAAGATTTACCGTATCCTGTAATCTTTGGATCTGATTTTTTCGCTTACTCAGGCTTGGTTTTGGATATACAGGAAGGGTCCTGCTGGTTCAAATTTTGTCGTGATGTTCGGATTCCTGTATTGCGGTCTAACTCGAGTTCTTCTTTTGCCGTGGTGCCCTCTGAGGACGAAAAGGGCTCCGATCTTAGCCATTTGCCCGAGGATCAGGCCAAGAGCATTAGGGAGTTGTGTGATGCCTTTCCCGAGGTTCTGACGGAAAAATTGGGGATGACTAACTTGTTGGAGTACAAGATAGAGGTCTCAGATTCTATTCCTGTTAGGAGTCCGCCCTATCGTCTTTCTCCCCCAAAAATGCGAGCATTGAAGGAGATCATCGATAACATGTTGCAGGAGGGAATAATTCGGCCTTCCACGTCAGCTTACTCCTCACCCATATTTCTCGTGCCTAAGCCTCAGGGAGGTTACCGTCCAGTTTTGGATTATAGGTCATTGAATAAGAAGGTGATATTGCAATCTGTTCCGCTCCCAGACTTGCATTCCTGTTTTTCGTGGTTCAGAAAGGCTAGGTATTTTACCGTCCTGGATTTAAACCAGGCATATTATCAAATCCCTTTGGCAGAGGAGTCCCGTCATTTGACAGCCTTCGCAACCGACTGGAACCTCTACGAATTTTGTCGTTTGCCCTTTGGCATTTCCACTGGCGCTGCGGTGCTTAGTAGGCTTCTAGATCAGTTGTTTTCGGATATTAAATTCAGTTATCTTTATCATTACCTCGACGATGTCGTCATCTATTCGGAAACCTTTGAGGAGCACCTTGACCACCTGCGCGAAGTGTTGTCTAGACTGCGTAACGCTGGCCTGACGGTTAAATTGTCGAAGGTTTCCTTTGCAAAGCCGCAGATGTCCTTTTTAGGCCATATAGTGTCATCTAATGGAGTTTCAGTCGACCAGTCTCGCACCCGGGCCATTGATGAGTTCAGACCCCCACAGGACGTTAAGGGCGTCGCCCGCTTCATCGGGATGGTAAACTTCTTCCGTAAGTTTATCCCTAACCTTGCTAAGCGTGCTGGGCCTCTTAACGCCCTCCGGCGTAAAGGGGTGAAGTTTGAATGGGGTACTTCACAACAAGCAGCCTTCGAGGATCTGAAGTTGGCTATAACTAATGCTCCCATACTTGCGATGCCCGATTTTTCCAAGACCTTCATTGTTCAGACCGATGCTTCAGCCTCGGCGGTTGCAGCTGTCTTAATGCAGGAATCCGACCTGGGCCGACGACCTGTTGCTTACGCTTCCAGGACCTTGACTCCTCTTGAAAGTAAATATTCAGTCTATGAGTTAGAGGGTTTGGCTGTGTTGTTTGCCCTAGAGAGGTTTCGAATGTATTTAGAACATGTAAAATTCGAGCTTGAAACCGATAACCAAGCGTTGAGCTGGGTCCTGGGTAAACCTAGGAAAACGGGCCGTCTAGCTCGGTGGGCCATAAGAATATCGGCGTTTCAGTTCGATGTACGGCACATTCGAGGCTCGGACAATGTTGTGGCCGATTCGCTTAGCCGCATGTTCACTGGTCAGCCTATTCAGGATGATGACTCTTCTGACCCTGAGGTCCTAACTTCTTTACCCCTGGCTGGAGCGATCTTGACTGATGCCCCGTTGTTATACCATGATCTTGCAAAATTCCAAGTGGAAGATCCTATCTTAGGGCCTATTGTCCAGCAGTTGAAAGAAGGCAAGATTGTTAACCCATATGTGTTAAGAAATGGTGTCCTTTGCTGTCCCTCCCGCTCTGATCACAAGATGAAAGTTGTTGTTCCATCGGTATTAGTACCTATGATATTTAAATATTTCCATGAAACTCCTTTGGCTGGTCATCTGGGAGTGTTTAAGACCAGGGAGAAAATTCGCGAAACCTTTATTTGGAAGGGGCTGGATGCTGAAGTCCGTGAGATGGTCAAAGCGTGTAAGATTTGTAGGATGAGCAAGCCTGCCCTTAATACTCGGGTCGGCCTGTTGTCTTCTACCCAGGCTACGCGACCCATGCAACGTCTATTTATAGATTATGTGGGACCCCTCCCCAAGTCAAGGACGGATGGCAATAGATTTATATTTGTTTGTGTCGACGGCTTCACTCGTTTTTCTTGGTTTTTTCCGACGAGGTTAGCCACGGCAGAGTCCACCATAAGGTGTTTAAAAACCATATTTTCTTCTTTTGGTCCGAGCCAGTACTTGGTGTCCGATAATGCGAGGGCGTTCACGTCGAATTTGTTCAGAAAGTTTTGCTTTAGCCTGTCCATTACGCATGTGACAACGTCCCCGTACCACCCCCAACCCTCTTATGCAGAGAGAGTCAACCGCAATTTGCGGGCCGCTCTCATCGCCTTCCATCATGACGATGTTTTGAGATGGGACACTTCGTTGCCATGGCTGGCTTTCGCATTTAATTCTGCTGTACATGAAGCGCATCAGTTTTCTCCTGTGTCTCTTATGTTCTCCTTCGTTCCCAACTCTCCACTCAGTAATCTCTGGAACATTGATGAACTGTTACCAGAGAGGATTGACCCCCTTAACATCAGGGCAATTTGGAAAAAGGCTAAGGAAAACCTCAAGGTGTCCTATGAGAAGAAGAGAGAACGTTACAATGAGGGGCGCCGACCGACCGATCTCGCTGTAGGAGATAATGTTTTTGTTAAGAATTTCGTGCCTTCCGGGAAGCTCGCTCCTAGATTCCGAGGACCGTATGAAATTATTGATTTCTTAACGCCGGTCACCTTGTTGGTAAAGGATCCGGAGACGGAGAGAGTCTTCCGAGTTCATCTTTCGCAAGTAAAGCCTGCTTAGCGTTTCAGCTACGGGTACCTTGGTTTCATGTGGTATGAAGCTTTAACTTGGTTATCCGGAGAGTTTTGACTCATTTCCATTCTTGTCGGAGATATGCTCTTCCCTTAGTTAGTTTAAGTTTGTTCTTCCCCTTTTAAGAAAAACAAATCTGGATGTATTATTTATTTATTATGAATGATTTAATGTGAGTCCTCCCGGAGTCCTATCGCACCCGTACTGCTCCCATGCCCCCCGGTCCGGTCCCCTACACTGCATTGGCCCCCTGTACCCTGTACCGGTGGATGGATATCTTTCGACATCTTTGCTGGCCTTCTGCTTTATTTTACAGTGGACTGGAGTATCCACCTACGCCCACTGCTCCATGAGAAGGGCCCCTCGTGGCTGCGATTCCTGGCGATCATTGACTCCAGCCGCCGTGTATTACGGCTACCGAGTTCAGAAGGATTGGGATTTCCAGCGTCTGAGTTGCCTAAGGAGGCTCCGAGACGGTCCGCTACTGTGGCCGTTGTCCTGCATGCATGCCGCTCAAAGTTTGGTTGGGTTGTATCCCAGCTATGATGGTTGCCGGCCCTGATGGCCCACCTTTCCCCTGGCGATTGCTGGGGACATCTTCATTGAACTGAATGTTGCCATATCCCGGGATATACTTGTTAAAGACTCGCTACTTCATTGTGGTGTACAGTAAGAAACTAATTTTTGATACAGCAAGAATGTAAAGTCAGGGATAGGCTTGGCAAAGACTCGCTACTTCATTATGGTGTATAGTAAGAAAGTAATTTCAGTGCTAATCTTGGCAAGAACTCGCTATTTCATTTAATGTACAGCAAGAATGTAAATTCAGAGATAATCTTGGACTCACTACGTCATTTTGGTGACCAGCAAGAGTATTAATTTTATATATTATCTGGGCAAAGACTTGTTTCTTCATTTTAATGTGCAGCAAGATGTTACTTTTGTATATAGTTATTTATTGTAAAGCAAGAACACTATTGTATATCCAGCAAGTATCCAGGATAATGAACTTTATGTGGCTGATCTTTATGGAAGGAAAACACTTTGGTCAACCCTGGGTTGGTGTTTTGGGGGGGAGGTCTGAACCGTGTGTTTGGTCTCCTCCCGCCTTAAAGGACTTGGTTCCTGTGCTGTGCTCCTAGCGAGCTCATTGAAAATTTACTACCATCATTGTGCGTATTTTTGAATGTCCTAGGCATTGATTGTGTAATAAATGTGCCTCTCCCTGTTCCTCACTTATGGCTCCATGGACAAGGAATTCTTTCCGTCCTGGGGCGTCCCTCCGTATTTGCATTTCTTTCGTATGTCGATCGTCTGCCATGCTCCCTCGCGTGTACTTACCCCCTCCCGGCTTCTCCGAGAGAGGGGCGTGATGACGTTGGTATCGGGACCTACCCCTCCCGGCGAGCCAGTGTGCCTCGCCGGGCGGTGGTCCGTCTCACTTACCTGCTGCTCTTTGTGGAGAGCACTACTCTTGGGTCGAACCGAGGACCGTGAGAGGGGCATGGGAGGTAAGATCTACTGGCTTGCTATGTGTTGGTAGGATGATGGGAGGAACTAGGAACTTGTACAGATATGTAACGCCATGTATCTGGTGGTAATTGATAAGGAACGGCTTGGTGCCGAGATATTTTGTGAAAGTAACGTAAAGTAACTTAAAGTGTTGTACCTTTCTTGTAACATGAAAGAAAGATTCCAGAATGTTCTGGACGTGTAGTTGGGAAGTATGCGTGTCATTGTGAGTTCACTGATAGAAGAGTTTTCCTTACCTTGTTACTGGCGAGCTGTATATACGTTGCAGCGCTGTAGAGATTAGTAAGACATTTATTTGGTACCAAGGTGCGCAGCTTACGTTATGTTAAACCCTTTTATTAGAGGAGTGGATTTCCTCTTATATTTTACAAGGATGAGAAATGGAAACGGGTTAAAACCCTTCTTTAGTTATGTTATGTTGCTTTTCGTGCGCTTCCGAATTGGTTTGTTTTACATTGTCTATGAATAAAGTTGTTGTCAAGCTGTTTGAATTGGGACTTGACATTATCCTCTGGGTTGGACCTTACATTTATATCCAGATCCCTGGCCCGCTCTCCTTTGGGTCATCCTGCCGGGGGTACGGCAC
The DNA here is from genome assembly GCF_040414725.1 of Anabrus simplex. Taxonomy (NCBI): domain Eukaryota; kingdom Metazoa; phylum Arthropoda; class Insecta; order Orthoptera; family Tettigoniidae; genus Anabrus; species Anabrus simplex. The sequence goes on from NC_090266.1 coordinate 1,159,161,736, forward strand.
ACTGATAATTTTTCAGAATGGAAGAAAATCATCGGAGATATAAGAGACATTTAATTACTAGAAATTAAATTTCCAGGTATCACCGAGGTTTGAACATAGATCATGAATTCAGAGTCCTGTGTGCTAACCATTACGGCATGGGACTTCCAGAGCAGCTTCGTACCTACAAGATGTTCATCAGTGTTCCGATAATGTTTGAGAATGGAAGGAAAACATCCGAGAAATATGAAACCAGTAATACCTCCAAATTAGCATTGCAAGTCCCACCGATATTTGAACTCGGAACGCTGGATTCAGAGTCCGGGGAGCTAAAAACATAAAACAGTGGGACATTACAAACTAGGCGTTTCAACTCGACGCTCCTCGGTGTTCCGGTAATGTTCGAGAATGGAAAAAAACACACTACAATTAATAAACTAGTAATGTCTTGTCATGACATTTTAGGCACCCCACGAGATTTAAAGTCCAAACATTAGATTCGGAGGCCAAACAGCTTAACATTACACAAGGGAATCTTACGGACTGCGCTAGTCCAACTGGACGCTCGTCAGTGATTCGATCATGTTTGAGAATGGAAACAAAAATTCCGAAAATGAATTGCAAATATTAACAACCTGAAATAACAATAGCAGGTCGTACCGAGATTGGAACTGGGATCGCTGGATTCAAAGACCAGAGTGCTAACGATCACACCACAGGACCTTACGAATTATGCTGGTCCTACTAGACGCTCGTCTGTGTTCTGATAATTTTTGAGAAAAGACGAAAGCCATCCGAGACTTAGGGAATATTGAATAAGTGGAAATTAAATTTCTTGGTTCCACCGAGGTATGAAATTGCATCGCTCGATTCAGCGTCCAACGGGCTAACTTTAACACCACGAGGCCTAACAAGCAGGGTTGTTCCTAATAGATGTTCGTCAGGGTTCCCATAATGTTTGAGAATGGAAGGAAATAATTCCAGAAATACCTCGGAGTTAAAATTGCAGGTCCCACCGAGATTCGAACTCAGATCGCTGGATTCAGAGTCCAGACTGCTAACCATTACACCATGGAACCTGACGAGATAAGCCCACCTTACTCGACACTCGTCAACGACTCCATAATGTTTGACAATGGAAGAAGACATCTTACAATTAGTAAACTAGTAATATCTTCACGTGATATTTTAGGCCCCACAACCCGAGATTTGAAATCGGTTCGCTAGATTCGTAGTGCAAAATGCTTACCATTACACCAGGGGTTCATACAGATTGCGGTGGTCCTACTGGGCGCTCGTCTGTGTTCTGAACATTTTTGAGGAAAGGAGAAAGTCATCCGAGATTTAAGGAATATTGAATAACTGGCAATTAAATTTTTGGTGCCACCGAGGTACGAACATGGATCGCTCGATTCAGAGTCCAATGGGCTAACTTTAACACCACGAGGCCTAACGAGCAGGTTCGTTCCTACTAGAAGTTCATCAGTGTTCCGATAATGTTTGAGAATGGAAGGAAAACATCCGAGAAATATGAAACCAATAACACCTCGAAATTAACATTGCAAGTCCCACCGACCGCCTCTGTGGTGTAGTGGTTAGCGTGATTCCCGGCTTGGCCACGGAGTTTGAAAAGTGGTACGAGGGCTGGAACAGGGTCCACTCAGCCTCGGGAGGTCAACTGAGTAGAGCTGTGTTCGATTCCCACCTCAGCCATCCTGGAAGTGGTTTTCCGTGGTTTCCCACTTCTCCTCCACGCAAATACAGGGATGGTACCTAACTTAAGGCCACGGACGCTTCCTTCCCTCTTCCTTGCCAATCCCACCCAATCCTCCCATCCCTACACAAGGCCCCTGTTCAGCATTGCAAGTGAGGCCGCCTGGGCGAGGTACTGGCCATTCTCCCCAGTTGTATCCCCCGAACCAAAGTCTGAAGCTCCAGGACACTGCCCTTGAGGCGGTAGATGTGGAATCCCTCGCTGAGTCTGTGGGAAAAGCCAATCCTGGAGGGTAAGCAGATTAAGAAGAAGTCCCACCGATATTTGAACTCGGAACGCTGGATTCAGAGACCGGAGTGCTAAAAACACAAAACCGTTTGACATTACAAACTAGGCTGTTTCCACTCGACGCTCCTCGGTATTCCGATAATGTTTGAGAATGCAAGAAACACCCCACAATTAATAAACAAGTAATATCTTGCAATGAAAATCAGAGGTCCCACCGAGATTTGAACTCGGATCGCTGGATTCAGAGTCCAGAGTGCTAACAATTACACGATCGTACCTTACGACGCTCGTCTGTGTTCTGATAATTTTTGAGAAAAGAAGAAAGTCATCCGAGATCTAGGGAATATTGAATAACTGGAAATTATATTTCTTCGTCCCACCAAGGTATGAACTTGTATCGCTCGATTCAGAGTCCAATGGGCTAACTTCAACACCACGAGGCTTAACGAGCAGGTTCCTTCCTACTAGATGTTCATCAGTGTTTCCATAATGTTTGAGAATGGAAGAAAATCATCCCAGAAATATGAAACCAATAATACCTCGGAGTTAAATTGCAGGTCCCACCGAGATTTGAACTCGGATCAATCACTGGATTCAGCGTACAGAGTGCCAACCATTACACCATGGGACCTGACGACTTGAGCGTACCTTACGCGACACTCGTCAATGATTCGATAATGTTTGACAATGGAAGAACACATCTTACAATTAATAAATTAGTAATGTCTTGACATGACGTTTTAGACCCCCCCCCCCAGAAAAAACTTGAAATCGGATTGCTAGATTCGGAGTCCAGAGTGTTCCGATATTTTTTTTTTTTTTTTGAGAAAGGAATGGAAACTTCCGAGAATTAGGAAATATTTAATGACTGGATATTAAAGTTTCAGGTCCCACCGAGGTTTGACTTGGATCGCTCCATTCAAGTCCAGAGTTGTAACTGTAAAACCGTTGGACCGGGCGAGTTGGCGGTGCGCGTAGAGGCGCACGGCTGTGAGCTTCAATCCGGTAGATAGTAGGTTCGAATCCCACTGTCGGCAGCCATGAACATGGTTTACCGTGGTTTACCATTTTCACACCATGCAAATGCTGGGGCTGTACCTTAATTAAGGCCACGGCCGCTTCCTTCCAACTCCTAGGCCTCTCCTATCCCATCGTCGCCGTAAGACATATCTGTGTCGGTGCGACGTAAAGCAACTAGCAAAAAAAAAAAATTTAGGACCACATAGATTTTAAAAAAGGACTGCTGTTTTCCGAGTCCAGCGTGTTAACCATTACATCATTGGACCTTACGAATTACGAAAGTCCTACTAGACGCTCGCCTGTGTTCTGATAATTTTTGAGAATAGATGAATATCATCGGAGATATAAGAGACATTTAATTACTAGAAATTAAATTTCCAGGTATCACCGAGGTTTGAACTTAGATCATGAATTCAGAAACCTGTGTTCTAACCATTACGGCATGGGACTTCCAGGGCAGCTTCGTACCTACTAGATGTTCATCAGTGTTCCGATAATGTTTGAGAATGGAAGGAAAACATCCGAGAAATATGAAACCAGTAATACCTCCAAATTAACATTACAAGTCCCACCGATATTTGAACTCGGAACGCTAGATTCAGAGTCTGGGGAGCAAAAAACATAAAACAGTGGGACATTACAAACTAGGCTTTTTCTACTCGACGCACCTCGGTGTTCCGGTAATGTTCGAGAATGCAAAAAGCACTCTACAATTAATAAACTAGTAATGTCTTGACATGACATTTTAGGCACCCCACGAGATTTAAAGTCCAAACATTAGATTCGGAGGCCAAAGAGCTTACCATTTCACCAGGGGATCTTACGGACTGCGCTAGTCCAACTGGACGCACGTCAGTGATTCGATCATGTTTGAGAATGGAAACGAAAATTCCGAAAATTAATTCCAAATATTAACAACCTGAAATAACAATCGCAGGTCGTGCCGAGATTGGAACTCGGATCGCTGGATTCAAAGACCAGAGTGCTAACGATCACACCACAGGACCTTACGAATTATGCTGGTCCTACTAGACGCTCGTCTGTGTTCTGATGATTTTTGAGAATAGACGAAATATAGAATGAGTGGAAACTAAATTTCTTGGTTCCACCGAGGTATGAACTTGCATCGCCCGATTCAGCGTCCAACGGGCTAACTATAACACCACGAGGCCTAACAAGCAGGTTTGTTCCTACTACATATTCGTCAGTGTTCCCATAATGTTTGAGAATGCAAGGAAATAATTCCAGAAATACCTCGGAGTTAAAATGCAGGTCCCACCGAGATTCGAACTCGGATCGCTGGACTCAGAGTCCAGAGTGCTAACCATTACACCATGGAACGTGACGACGTGTGCGCACCTTACTCGACACTCGTCAACGACTCCGTAATGTTTGACAATGGAAGAAGACATCTTACAATTAGTAAACTAGTAATATCTTGACGTGATATTTTAGGCCCCACAACCCGAGATTTGAAATCGGTTCGCTAGATTCGTAGTGCAAAGTGCTTACCATTACACCAGGGGTTCATACAGATTGCGGTGGTCCTACTGGGCGCTCGTCTGTGTTCTGAACATTTTTGAGGAAAGGAGAAAGTCATCCGAGATTTAAGGAATATTGAATAACTGGCAATTAAATTTTTGGTGCCACCGAGGTACGAACATGGATCGCTCGATTCAGAGTCCAATGGGCTAACTTTAACACAACGAGGCCTAACGAGCAGGTTCGTTCCTACTAGAAGTTCATCAGTGTTCCGATAATGTTTGAGAATGGAAGAAAAACATCCGAGAAATATGAAACCAATAACACCTCGAAATTAACATTGCAAGTCCCACCGACCGCCTCTGTGGTGTAGTGGTTAGCGTGATTCCCGGCACTGCCACGGAGTTTGAAAAGTGGTACGAGGGCTGGAACAGGGTCCACTCAGCCTCGGGGGTCAACAGAGTAGAGCTGGGTTCGATTCCCACCTCAGCCATCCTGGAAGTGGTTTTCCGTGGTTTCCCACTTCTCCTCCAGGCAAATACCGGGATGGTACCTAACTTAAGGCCACGGCCGCTTCCTTCCCTCTTCCTTGCCTATCCCATCCAATCCTCCCATCCCTACACAAGGCCCCTGTTCAGCATTGCATGTGAGGCCGCCTGGGCGAGGTACTGGTCATCTCCCCAGTTGTATCCCCCGACCCAAAGTCTGAAGCTCCAGGACACTGCCCTTGAGGCGGTAGAGGTGGAAACCCTCGCTGAGTCTGTGGGAAAAGCCAACCCTGGAGGGTAAGCAGATTAAGAAGAAGTCCCACCGATATTTGAACTCGGAACGCAGGATTCAGAGTCCGGAGTGCTAAAAACACAAAACCGTTTGACATTTCAAACTAGGCTGTTTCTACTCGACGCTCCTCGGTATTCCGATAATGTTTGAGAATGCAAGAAACACCCCACAATTAATAAACAAGTAATATCTTGCAATGAAAATCAGAGGTCCCACCGAGATTTGAACTCGGATCGCTGGATTCAGAGTCCAGAGTGCTAACAATTACACGATCGTACCTTACGACGCTCGTCTGTGTTCTGATAATTTTTGAGAAAAGAAGAAAGTCATCCGAGATCTAAGGAATATTGAATAACTGGAAATTATATTTCTTCGTCCCACCAAGGTATGAAAATGTATCGCTCGATTCAGAGTCCAATGGGCTAACTTCAACACCACGAGGCTTAACGAGCAGGTTCCTTCCTACTAGATGTTCATCAGTGTTTCCATAATGTTTGAGAATGGAAGAAAATCATCCCAGAAATATGAAACCAGTAATACCTCGGAGTTAAATTGCAGGTCCCACCACTGGATTCAGCGTACAGAGTGCCAACCATTACACCATGGGACCTGACGACTTGAGCGTACCTTACGCGACACTCGTCAATGTTTCGATGATGTTTGACAATGGAAGAACACATCTTACAATTAATAAACTAGTAATGCCTTGACATGACATTTTAGACCCCCCCCCAAAAAAAAAACTTGAAATCGGATTGCTAGATTCGGAGTCCAGAGTGTTCCGATAATTTTTTTTTTTTTTTTTTTTTTTTTGAGAAAGGAATGAAAACTTCCGAGAATTAGGAAATTTTTAATGACTGGATATTAAAGTTTCAGGTCCCACCGAGGTTTGACTTGGATCGCTCCATTCAAAGTCCAGAGTGGTAACTGTAAAACCATGGGACCGGGCGAGTTGGCCGTGCGCGTAGAGGCGCGCGGCTGTGAGCATGAATCCGGGAGATAGTAGATTCAAATCCCACTATCGGCAGCCATGAACATGGTTTTCCGTGGTTTCCCATTGTCACACCATGCAAATGCTGGGGCTGTACCTTAATTAAGGCCACGGTCGCTTCCTTCCAACTCCTAGGCCTTTCCTATCCCATCGTCGCCGTAAGTCTTATCTGTGTCGGTGCGACGTAAAGCAACTAGCAAAAAAAAAACAACAACATTTTAGGTCCCACAGAGATTATAAAAAAGGACTGCTGTTTTCGGAGTCCAGCGTGTTAACCATTACATCATTGGACCTTACGAATTACGAAAGTCCTACTAGACGCTCGCCTGTGTTCTGATAATTTTTGAGAATGGAAGAAATTCATCGGAGATATAAGAGACATTTAATTACTAGAAATTAAATTTCCAGGTATCACCGAGATTTGAACTTAGATCATGAATTCAGAGCCCTGTGTGCTAACCATTACGGCATGGGACTTCCAGAGCAGCTTCGTACCTACTAGATGTTCATCAGTGTTCCGATAATGTTTGAGAATGGAAGGAAAACATCCGAGAAATATGAAACCAGTAATACCTCCAAATTAACATTACAAGTCCCACCGATATTTGAACTCGGAACGCTAGATTCAGAGTCCGGGGAGCTAAAAACATAAAACAGTGGGACTTTACAAACTAGGCTTTTTCTACTCGACGCTCCTCGGTGTTCCGGAAATGTTCGAGAATGGAAAAAAAACACTCTACAATTAATAAACTAGTAATGTCTTGTCATGACATTTTAGGCACCCCACGAGATTTAAAGTCCAAACATTAGATTCGGAGGCCAAACAGCTTACCATTACACCAGGGGATCTTATGGACTGCGCTAGTCCAACTGGACGCACGTCAGTGATTCGATCATGTTTGGAATCGAAAATTCCGAAAATTAATTCCAAATATTAACAGCCTGTAATAACAATAGCAGGTCGTACCGAGGTTGGAACTCGGAGCGCTGGATTCAAAGACCAGAGTGCTAACGATCACACCACAGGACCTTACGAATTATGCTGGTCCTACTAGACGCTCGTCTGTGTTCTGATAATTTTTGAGAATAGACGAAATATTGAATAAGTGGAAATTAAATTTCTTGGTTCCACCGAGGTATGAACTTGCATCGCTCGATTCAGCGTCCAACGGCCTAACTAAAACACCACGAGGCCTAACAAGCAGGTTTGTTCCTACTACGTGTTCGTCAGTGTTCCCATAATGTTTGAGAATGGAAGGAAAAAATTCCAAAAATACCTCGGAGTTAAAATTCCAGGTCCCACCGAGATTCGAACTCGGATCGCTGGATTCAGAGTCCAGAGTGCTAACCATTACACCAGGTGATCTGACGTTTTGGGTGTACCTTACTCGACACTCGTCAATGTTTCGATAATGTTTGACAATGGAAGAAGACATCTTACAATTAGTAAACTAGTAATATCTTGACGTGATATTTTAGGCCCCACAACCCGAGATTTGAAATCGGTTCGCTAGATTCGTAGTGCAAAGTGCTTACCATTACACCAGGGGTTCATACAGATTGCGGTGGTCCTACTGGGCGCTCGTCTGTGTTCTGAACATTTTTTAGAAAAGGAGAAAGTCATCCGAGATTTAAGGAATATTGAATAATTGGCAATTAAATTTTTGGTGCCACCGAGGTACGAACATGGATCGCTCGATTCAGAGTCCAATGGGCTAACTTTAACACCACGAGGCCTAACGAACAGGTTCGTTCCTACTAGAAATTCATCAGTGTTCCGATAATGTTTGAGAATGGAAGAAAAACATCCGAGAAATATGAAACCAATAAAACCTCGAAATTAACAATGCAAGTCCCACCGACCGCCTCTGTGGTGTAGTGGTTAGCGTGATTAGCTGCCACCCTCGGAGGTCCGGGTTCGATTCCCGGCTCTGCCACGGAATTTGAAAAGTGGTACGAGGGCTGGAACAGGGTCCACTCAGCCTCGGGAGGTCAACTGAGTTGAGCTGGGTTCGATTCCCACCTCAGCCATCCTGGAAGTGGTTTTCCGTGGTTTCCCACTTCTCCTCCAGGCAAATACCGGGATGGTACCTAACTTAAGGCCACGGCCGCTTCCTTCCCTCTTCCTTGCCTATCCCATCCAATCCTCCCATCCCTACACAAGGCCCCTGTTCAGCATTGCAAGTGAGGCCGCCTGGGCGAGGTACTGGTCATTCTGCCCAGTTGTATCCCCCGACCCAAATTCTGAAGCTCCAAGACACTGCCCTTGAGGCGTTAGAGGTGGGATCCCTCGCTGAGTCTGTGGGAAAAGACAACCCTGGAGGGTAAGCAGATTAAGAAGAAGTCCCACCGATATTTGTACTCGGAACGCTGGATTCAGAGTCCGGAGTGCTAAAAACACAAAACCGTTTGACATTACAAACTAGCCTGTTTCTAATCGACCCTCTTCGGTATTCCGATAATGTTTGAGAATGCAAGAAACACCCTACAATTAATAAAATTGTAATATCTTGAAATGAAAATCACAGGTCCCACCGAGATTTGAACTCGAATCGCTGGATTCAGAGTCCAGAGTGCTAACCATTACACCAGGTGATCTGACGTTTTGGGTGTACCTTACTCGACACTCGTCAATGTTTCGATAATGTTTGACAATGGAAGAAAACATCTTACAATTAATAAACTAGTAATGTCTTGACGTGATATGCTACGCGCCACAACCCGAGATTTGAAATCAGTTCGCTAGATTCGGAGTCCAGAGTGCTTACCATTAGACCAGGGGAACTTACAGACTGCACTGGTCCTACTGGACTCTCGGCAGTTTTTTCGATAATGTTTGAGAACGGAAAGGAAATTTCCGAGATTTAATGAAATATTGAAAAATGAAAACCTACAACCTGTTTTCCAGTCATTGACCGGGTCAGGGATGTAATGAATGAATCATATATAGGCTATTAATACGATGGGGTCGCCACTCCCGAAGTGATATATTAATGAATGATAGATGCTACGAAATGAGAATGGAGAGTGTTGCTGGAATGAAAGATGACAGGGAAAACCGGAGTACCCGGAGAAAAACCTGTCCCGCCTCCGCGTTGTCCACCACAAATCTCACATGGAACGACCGGGATTTGAACCACGGTAACCAGCGGTGAGAAGCCGACGCGCTGCCGTCTGAGCCACGGAGGCTTCTCAATGAAATATTAATACCTCGAAATAACAATAGCAGGTCCCACCGAGATTTGAACTCGGATCGCTGGATTCAGAGTCCAGAGTCCTAACCATGGGACCTCAAGAGCAGCGCCGATCGTAATAGATGTTCGTCAGTTTCCCGATAATGTCTGAGATTTGTAGATAATCATCCGAGAATTAAGAAGTATTTATTAATGGGATGTTAAAGTTCCGGGTCCCACCGAGGTTTGAACTTGGATCGCTGATTTCGGACTCCAGAGGGCTAACTATAACACCATGGGGCCTAACGTGCAACTTCGTTCCTACCAGATATTCATCAATGCAATGAAATCTTCCTAGAAATATGAAGGCAGTAATGAATCGAAATTAAAATCCCAGGTCCCACCGAGATTTGAACTCGGATCGCTGATTTCGGACTCCAGAGGGCTAACTATAACCAGGGCGTGTACATAATGCTGCGTACTGTTACATCTGCTGCAAGCCTTACCTAACCTTCTGAAAACGACTAAATAGGTAGGAACTGCACCTAGGTTCATCAATAACTCCACTGATTCAAAGTTCAGAGTGCTAACCATAACACCATGGGACCTTTCGAACATTGTTGGTCATACTAGTCCGCCTCTGTGGTGTAGTGGTTAGCGTGATTAGCTGCCACCCCCGGAGGTCCGGGTTCGATTCCCGGCTCTGCCACGAAATTTGAAAAGTGGTACGAGGGCTGGAACGGGGTCCACTCAGCCTCGGGAGGTCAACTGAGTAGAGGTGGGTTCGATTCCCACCTCAGCCATCCTGGAAATGGTTTTCCGTGGTTTCCCACTTCTCCTCCAGGCAAATGCCGGGATGGTACCTAACTTAAGGCCACGGCCGCTTCCTTCCCTCTTCCTTGCCTATCCCTTCCAATCTTCCCATCCCTCCACAAGGCCCCTGTTCAGCATAGCAGGTGAGGCCGCCTGGGCGAGGTACTGGTCATACTCCCCAGTTGTATCCCCCGACCAAGAGTCTGAAGCTCGAGGACACTGCCCTTGAGGCGGTAGAGGTGGGATCCCTCGCTAAGTCCGAGGGAAAAACCGAACCTGGAGGGTAAACAGATGATGATGATGATGATGATGATGATGATGGTCATACTAGACGCTTGTCTGTGTTCCGATAATATTTGAGAATGGAAGAAAATCATCCGACATGTAAGAAACATTTAATTACTGGAAATTAAATTTCTAGGTATTGTAACTTTTTAATGGCTACTGATAAATAAATAAATATAACCAATAAAATATCATAAAATATATCATAAATGAAAATATTCAAAAACTTCATAAAATTTAATAAACATAATTAACCGAAATGTCCGCAGTGTCCGCCTCTGTGGTGTAGTGGTTAGCGTGATCAGCTGCCACCCCCAGAGGCCTGGGTTCGATTCCCGGCGCTGCCACGAAATTTAAAAAGTGGTATGAGGGCTGGAACGGGGTCCACTCAGCCTCGGGAGGTCAACTGAGTAGAGGTGGGTTCGATTCCCACCTCAGCCATCCGTGGTTTTCCACTTCTCCTCCAGGCGAATGTCGGGATGGTACCTAACATAAGGCCACGGCCGCTTCCTTCCCTCTTCCTTGCCTATCCCTTCCAATCATCCCATCCCTCCACAAGGGCCCTGTTCAGCATAGCAGGTGAGGCCACCTGGGCGAGGTCCTGGTCATTCTCCTCAGTTTCATCCCCGACCAAGAGTCTGAAGCTCCCGGACACTGCCCTGGAGGCGGTAGAGGTGGGATCCCTCGCTGTGTCCGAGGGAAAAGCTGGCCCTAGAGGGTAAACAGATGATGATGATGATGATGATGAATGTCCGTAGTATGGGCGCCAGAGTTCACCAGAATGGATCCCTCGAATTTTGATAGAGCATGATAAACTTTATATCCCAGGGCGTGTACATAATGCTGCGTACTGGTACATCTGCTGCAGGCCTTACCTAACCTTCTGAAAACGACTAAATAGGTAGCACCTCATCAACACACAAAATTATACATATAATACACACATAAAATATTGCTGGAAGACTCCATCTTTACAACAACAACAACAATAATGAAAACCGTGGGAAAACGAAAGCGAGAACTAAGCTACCATTTGTAGATAGTCCGATGAACAATGTACATGTATGAAGATAAATTCCCTTCATTGTCTCTACATCAATTCGACTTACCGATTCTCATAATCGGCAGTTATCACATCACACAGATGCTGTACCCTGTAATACTGTGTTCACATATTTTAACACTTGTTGTAAAGATATATACACACGTCTGTCGATCCTCAACGTAAATTATGGAAAGTCTGAGATAGCTTTCGCCAACATATAAGGCCAGACCTCCACAAGTACTACAATAATTAATGCATACGCCCTCCACAATTTGTTGATCAGCCACTCTCCACGAACATAGCTAGACTACGTTCCACGAACGTTTGAAGTCCAGTCCACTGCAGCCGTGTCACTCGAGTACCGTGTATCAGCACCACTTCTTTCCCGTACAGTGTGTCAGTTGTCGTTCCTTCATACAGTGTTACTGCTTGTAGTTGTAGTAGTTACATTACAGTATCCTTGGTTGCCGCCGTATGATCAACCTTTACAGACATCAACATCCCCCTCCTCTCAGATGATACGTCTGGATTGGTGCTTGCCAGCCAATCATGAGTGAACCTCTTGTCAAGACATGTCCTGAACTTCTCCTTGCTGACAAGAGATAAACAAACTCCGGGGTTTATTACATGAGTCAACGAACTTCCCTAATACAACAACAAACTCATCTCATCAGGCTGGGATATATACCTGACTCATGGAATTTCCCAACACAAGTACATCACAACAAACACTGGGTAGCCACATGACTCATCCAAATTACCAGAGTTATTAAAGCAATGTTTTCCCACTCGTGCAAAACAAATTTCTCATACCTACATATGTGGATATCTTCCAGCTTACAAATATAAATGGCAAAATATACAAATAAAATACTGATCATAATAATAATAATAATAATAATAATAATGATAATAATAATAATAATAATAATAATAATAATAATAATAATAATAATAATAATAATAATAATAATAATTGTACCGGGCGGTACACCTCCGCGCCGCTAATTCAAACATTGCGCCAGTTGAAACTCCTCTACTGGAGGAAGCCTGAACTTTAACCAACATGTTAATTCTAAAGTTTCTCAGAAGATGTCGCTATTGTAAATTTTGAAGAGTTCTGAACTGTGTCTTTTTCGATTTATATTTGTTTTCTCTGTAGTGAGAAGTGTGAACGTTCTCTTCTAGATGGCACTACTGAAGAACTGCAATTGTGCACCTTAGTGCGAAGTGAAGGAACTGTTTTTTGAGAAAAATTGTGTTCATAAGTTTGTTCTTTGTTAAATTTCTTTCAGTCTATTTTTGGGTTGGCAGTATAACCCGTCTTCTACGATATGGATATGTTGCTTGATCCTAGCCAATAAAGTTGAGGGGGGTGTGGGTTCTCATTCTTGAAAGGTCTCGAATGTTCCACGAGTGTATTTAAACTGACGATTTTCTGGTCTCCGGGCCACTCCAGTAACATCTTTCCTAGTGTGATTATGTAGCAGGGGGCGGGAAGCGACTCCTCCTTCGGGCAGCAGTTCTTCCATAAGGTAATGGCCTTCTAATATTTCTTGCTAGCTCAGCAGTTTAACCCTCGGGGCAGGTTCGAAACTTTTATCATGTAACCTTCCTTTAAAATGTAAAAGACACTTGGTATATATTCCGTCTCTTTAACTACAAATCGGGATAGAGAGTGCCTAACCCTCTCGAGCTCCCTCTCATATTGTTTTTGAGGTGACTACGTTTTCATAACCGTTTTTCTTCGCTTCATAATGTAATCAATTTTCCTATCGTGTCACCTCCGTAGTATGGGATTAGCCCTTGCATAAGCGGTCTAAGAGCCAAATAGGTTTTAAAAAGGTGTATTAGGAGTGCAAGTTAGCCTCCACTCATGTTAGTATTTTGGGGCCATGTAATTATCCTGTTCCTTTACTGAATAGGCCTCAGTAGGTTGGGTATTTTTACCCCTCATCTTGTGTGCCTGGAGGGCAGCTTGAAGGTGGAGTTTGGTGTGGCCTTTGAATTGGCTTGAACTTTGAGAGCGGGTTCGCTCTTTCTAAAAATTGTATTTTCTGTGTGCCTCAAGCAGGCTTAACTGGGTAATTGGGAGCAAATGCTCCTTGGCATGATTGGGGTTTTCTGCCCCTTTGTTGTACCTTGTGTATAGGTAAAGTTGGGCTTATTGCTCAGGGATTGTGAATCTGGGGCTCGAAGCCCAAAATCCATTAATAAACTGTAATTGTACTTTCTTAACTTGTTGATATACAACTGAGTTCCTGTTATACTTGTTATTTCTTGATCTCGAAAAGAAAATATAACCTTTGATAAATTTTAAATTAACTTTACTTTCGTAAGTTGAGACCTATTCATCCCAGCACCTTCTTTCACCTCTGCTGTTCCACAGATACCTCGGAACAATAATAATAATAATAATAATAATAATAATAATAATAATAATAATAATAATAATAATAATAATAATAAATCGAATACTGACAATGATATCTCTAACTTCTACATATAATTCGGGAATGTGATATGTGTACTATTACATAACGCCCCCTTGGTGAATCGATGATATCACATATTATGATTCACCATAAAACAGAACTTCATAAATAACCCTAGAATGACATAATTGAACACTTAATTTACAGAGATAAAGATTTATACATTGCGTCTACTGCATTGTATTCGCACTCGCGAAATACAATTTGTCCAAACAATAATAATAATATGGCTATATACACACAACTCCGATTGTTTCACATACCATTGAACATAATCCCTTACTGCTGAACACTTATCTCAAAACTGATAATATATACATCCAAGGTGCAGATCCTATCTCTTATATCTGCGAAGGCTATAGATATTAAATGTCCCAAGGATCTTGTCGTCAGAGGTTTGAAACTGGTAAGCACTCTTGCCTATACAACTGTCTACAGTATACGGACCCTGATACAATTGATGATTCACCATAAAACAGAACTTCATAAATAACCCTAGAATGACATAATTGAACACTTAATTTACAGAGATAAAGATTTATACATTGTGTCTACTGCATTGTATTCGCACTCGCGAAATACAATTTGTCCAAACAATAATAATAATATGGCTATATACACACAACTCCGATTGTTTCACATACCATTGAACATAATCCCTTACTGCTGAACACTTATCTCAAAACTGATAATATATACATCCAAGGTGCAGATCCTATCTCTTATATCTGCGAAGGCTATAGATATTAAATGTCCCAAGGATCTTGTCGTCAGAGGTTTGAAACTGGTAAGCACACTTGCCTATACAACTGTCTACAGTATACGGACCCTGATACAATTGAAAAAACTATACATAAACTTAACATTGGCATCGATAAGCGAGGAATGCGTACCGCAATAAAATCTAACTACATCTAGAATCCACTCTATCTCACACACAAACATTCATCCCATGCTGTCACACAAGAATTATACAAGCTTTCATTCAGGACATTCATAACAAAGAAATCCCTATTTCTGAAATTCGCAAGAATCTCACTACGTTTACTCTTCCACAAAACCATAATTAATGCAAGCAAACAGATCACATACTTTTTCACACATTCCACATCGATATCACTCAGCACGTCGTTCACATCATTCACACATATCTCAGAATTAAATAAAACATTACACACTCGCTTGGATAGACTTTTTTCATCTCACGCACACTTCCATTCTCACACACGCTCAATCTATTACTGAAATTCTTACCATAACACACTTTGAATTTGCCCAACAATTAATCCATCTTCACCACCTTCCATATCAGCTCCTACTTGCATCACTTTCATGCCAACAACACTGCTACTTTCGACTCTCTTATCAGAAGTTTCATTAATCTCAAAGTCACCATTTTCACACGTAATGGACCTAACTTTACTCTCCTCACGTACACTTAAATCAACAAAAACATCCTCATGATGTATACTCCGTACACACTCTTCACTCACAAAACAACCTTCATCAACTTCACAAAAACTTCACTTTCAATTTCAGAAACTTCCACAAGATTATCGATCGCAACACCGCTATTACCATCACCACCAGCACAAAGTGAGACATCTGACACATCTTTCTTACTTTCATCACGCCCCCTATTCTCAAAATCTCCCTGAACACAAAACACATGGTCATACAATAATTCCTCTTTCACGTCTACCTCGTAACTTACCTGTTTCATCGCGTGAATAGGAATTTCGGTATTGGACTCCCTATCTGACCCAACTAAGAAGTCCGATTCCGGTTTAAATTACTTGATGTGGACTGTTCACTATTATCATGTCTCTGCACTTGATCTGGAGGTCTTTGATCCGTACGCCCCCTACTTTCTGATTCCCCTTGATTAGGTCTTCTGCCATAATCTTCCTGGTGATTACCACCCTGATTATAGTGTCTGTTTTCCCTTCCGGAATAACCACCCTGATTCCCTTGCCTAGAATGACTGAAATTCTGATTATTCCTATCTCCCCCTAGCTGATTACCTTGTCTCCCATTATCCCCGTAATTCCTACCTTCACTTTGCCTAGTCCTCCCTTGCCCTTCCAAAGCATCAAACCTCTCTAACAGCTGCTCTAATTCTTTAATCGTAACAATACTCTGCATACATGCATCTAATCCGACCTTCTCAGGAAAATGCCTCAACATCTGGCGGACTGTATCTCTCTCCGATGCTAGACCTTCAATATTCTGGCTGATCAGAACATGCGCCAAGAAATACTCCGTCATAGACACACCTTCCTGAGGTCTATATTTGCCAAATAGCACGCGATCTCTTTCCCTTCCCTGAATAGCTTCACTCCAAAATTTAGAACTAAATTTCTCCCTAAATTCCTCCAAACTCGAAATACCCTGTCTATAAACTTGAAACCAAGATCTCGCTTCTCCAACAAAAGCAACATCCAACAGCTCATCAACCATACTCCACTCAATCAAACCATCGTCAAGATTCTTGGAAAACCGTTTCTCCACCGTTTTCAAGAATTCCATCGGATTAAACCGCCGACCATTAAACTTGGGTAATTCAGAGTCCTTCGTACAAGATACGTACCTGTTACATATGATGCTACCTACTTGGATTTGACTGACCTCCTGCCTTAATTTCACATGACATGATTTAATTACTTCTTCCACTACCATTCTGGCATTTCCTTCTACTGACTTGAGGTCATCTTTTACCGACTTAAGGTCTTTCTCCAACTCCTCATTCTTCTCATCTATTCGCTTCACTAAAACATTCTGACTGGTTTTCATTCTGTCTATTTCTTCGACTTTATCTTCCACTATTTTTATTCTTTTATCGCATTCCTTGCTGTTTTCCACAAATTCCTTCCTAACTACATTAAATCGGCATTTTCTCGGTCAGTTCCAAGCATTGGGCTTCTCCCTTATTGTTGACTTCCTGAATTTTCCTGCTTTGATGGTCAAACTTCTGGTTCAATTCATCTATTCTACCATTCACAGCACTGCTTAAACTATCAATTTTACTAGACAATTCAACACTCACTGAATTTAACTTCTTACTCTGATTCTCAATCTTACTGGACAGTTCCGTACTAACTGAACTTAATTCACTATTAATACTGTACATTTCATTACTTAAAAAACTCAATTCACTCTTCAACTCTTTACTCTGCCCATCAATCGTACTGGACAGTACAACATTATTGTTATCGATTTTACTAGAGAATTCAACATTATTGTTATCGATTTTATTGGACAGTTCACCTTTCAACTCTTCATTCTTACTGTTTAATTCAACACTCTGATTATCGATTTTACTAGACAATTCATTAAATAGCGATTTAATCCTACTAAAAGTTAAAGCCTCCTCTTAAACCGTTTCCTTAACCACCGCTACATGCTGCGTTTGAGACGGGTTACTCGGTTCGTCACCTATCGTTGCCAATTGATCTTTCCTACTATCAGCCATTTCGCTACTCTCACTTAAATTAGATAAACTCAATGTGGTGGAACTATTTTGGCCTCGCTTATCCTGATTCATAGTACCAACAACTTTAACAACCTCTCTATTTCTTAGTTTTATAATACTCGACTCGCTACAACATTTCTTCATACTCCAAAATGCACATGAAACATATAAAACACTTCACTGACATTGTTTGTAGAATTCCATCCACACCTGACAAGTGCACCTACGCTTATAAGCCTAACAGATGTACCAATCATTCAGCCACGCGTTGGGAAGCCAACTGTAACTTTTTAATGGCTACTGATAAATAAATAAATAAATATAATCAATAAAATATCATAAAATATATCATAAATGAAAATATTCAAAAAATTCATAAAATTTAATAAACATAATTAACCGAAATGTCCGTAGTATGGGCGCCAGAGTTCACCAGAATGGATCCCTCGAATTTTGATAGAGCATGATAAACTTTATATCCCAGGGCGTGTACATAATGCTGCGTACTGGTACATCTGCTGCAGGCCTTACCTAACCTTCTGAGAACGACTAAATAGGTAGGAACTGCACCTAGGTTCATCAATAACTCCACTGATTCTAAAATAGCCAACTATATTCTTAACAAAATCCGTGCATGAGTACCTCATCAACACACAAAATTATACATATAATACACACATAAAATATTGCTGGAAGACTCCATCTTTACAACAACAACAACAATAATGAAAACCGTGGGAAAACGAAAGCGAGAACTAAGCTACCATTTGTAGATAGTCCGATGAACAATGTACATGTATGAAGATAAATACCCTTCACTGTCTCTATATCAATTCGACTTACCGATTCTCATAATCGGCAGTTATCACATCACACAGATACTGTACCTTGTAATACTGTGTTCACATATTTTAACACTTGTTGTAAAGATATATACACACGTCTGTCGATCCTCAACATAAATTATGGAAAGTCTGAGATAGCCTTCACCAACATATAAGGCCAGACCTCCACAAGTACTACAATACTTAATGCATACGCCCTCCACAATTTGTTGATCAGCCACTTTCCACGAACATAACTAGACTACGTTCCACGAACGTTTGAAGTCCAGTCCACTGCAGCCGTGTCACTCGAGTACCATGTATCAGCACCACTTCTTTCCCGTACAGTGTGTCAGTTGTCGTTCCTTCACACAGTGTTACTGCTTGTAGTTGTAGTAGTTACATTACAGTATCCTTGGTTGCCGCCGTATGATCAACCTTTAGAGACATCAACATCCCCCTCCTCTTAGATGATACGTCTGGATTGGTGCTTGCCAGCCAATCATGAGTGAACCTCTTGTCAAGACATGTCCTGAACTTCTCCTTGCTGACAAGAGATAAACAAACTCCGGGGTTTATTACATGAGTCAACGAACTTCCCTAATACAACAACAAGCTCATCTCATCAGGCTGGGATATATACCTGACTCATGGAATTACCCGACACAAGTTCATCACAACAAACACTGGGGTAGCCACATGACTCATCCAAATTACCAGAGTTATTAAAGCAATGTTTTCCCACTCGTGCAAAACAAATTACTCATACCTACATATGTGGATATCTTCAGGATTAGAAATATAAATGGCAAAATATACAAATGAAATACTGATGATAATAATAATAATAATAATAATAATAATAATAATAATAATAATAATAATAATAATAAATCGAATACTGACAATGATATCTCTAACTTCTGCATATAATTCGGGGGTGTGATATGTGTACTATCACAGTATCACCGAGGTTTGCACTTAGATCACGATTTCAGAGTCCTGTGTGCTAACCATTACGGCATGGGACCTCCAGTGCAGCTTCGTTCCTACGAGATGTTCATCAGCGTTCCGATAATATTTGAGAATGGAAGGAAAACATCTGAGAAATATGAAACCAGTAATACCTCGAAATTAACATTGCAAGTCCCACAGATATTTGAACTCGGAACGCTGGGTTCAGATTCCGGAGTGCTAAAAATATAAAACCGTGTGACATTTCAAACTAAGCTGTTTCTACTCGACGCTCCTCGGTGTTCCGATAATGTTCGAGAATGGAAAAAACACCCTACAATTTATAAAATTTAATATCTTGAAAAGAATATCATTGGTCCCACCGAGATTTAAACTCGGATCGCTGGACTCAGATTCCCGAGTATTAACCATTACACCACGGGACCAGACGATTTGGGCGTACCTTACTCGACACTCGTCAATGTTTCGATAATGTTTGACAATGGAAGAAAACGTCTTACAATCAATAACCTAGTAATGTCTTGACAGGACATTTTAGCCCCCCTTCCCCGAGATTTGAAACCGAATCGCTAGATTCGGAGTCCACAGTGCTTACCATTAGGAATGGGCTGCGAACGGAGTCGCGAAGAGTCGAGACTGCTACCTCTGGAACCGACACTCTCGACTCCAGTGTCGACTCCACTGATGCACTAACGCCATCTAACAACTATTGTCGGAACTGCTTGGAATTACAGTTCAACGTTCCTCCCTTATTAATTTGTGACACGATGAATACAAGATGGTTAATAGCCAGCAAACATTAAATATTGTTTCTGGATTTTATCATCGTTGGTGTTAATGTTGTAGGTCTATTTTGACGATGATGATGATGACGATAATAGTAATGGTAATAATAATAATCTGATAGTCTACATTTCTATAATCGCCAATATTCAACACATCCAGCCCTGCGGTGTATGGGTTAACGCGTCCGCCTATCACCCGGCGGCCCCGGGTTCGATTCCTGACTGTGCCTATCATTTTTAATTTTAAATGAGTAATACCCCTAGACTGGTGTATAAAACGGAAAAAAGAAGCTAGTGCTTAGAGTACATCTTCAGGGCTGCCGACAGTGGGGTTCGAACCCACCATCTCCCGGATGCTAGCTCACAGCTAAGCGCTCCTAACCGCACGGCCAACTCGCCCGGTAGTGTACGATTTTACAACAAATATTTTACCAATCATTTTGCGTCATAATAGCCGCCTCCGCAGTCTAGGGAGGCCCCGGTATCGATTCCGACCAGGACAGGGATTTTTACCTGCTGTACCTCAGGATTCGTGATGACGGTGAGGTAGAGATCGGGTGTAGAGAGCCAAAAATAACGGTCGAGAGGATTCGTCGTGCTGAACACACCTCACCTCGTAATCTGCTGGCCTTCGACAGAATAATCTTCAATAATCGCCAACGTGAACTTAAAGTAGGCCTACATAATACACACAAATTTAATTTACTAATGGAATATTACAACAAATGTTTCACCAATTGTTGTTTATAATATTTATTTATTTATTTATTTATTTATTTATTTATTTATTTATTTATTTATTTATTTATTTATTTATTTATTTATTAATGCCCTTTTTTCAGTGGCAAAGTTAGGGCTCGAGGCCCTCTCTTCCACTTAACCACCTACTAATCAAAATCATAAATAAAATTATGAGATATTTAAAATAGTTAAAACCAAACAAAAAATTAATAAAATTGAGAACAAATTTAAATACATTACTAAGTTAATAATAAAACTAATTAATAGTAAGAACTCTTAATAATGACTAATCCTCAAGCGCGCACACATTCATACTTCAGCCATTCAGTTAGCTGTCCTCAGCAGGTAGTCTCGGCAGGTGACCTTAAACCTTTGTAAAGAGCTAGTTTCTCTGACCAGAGCTGGCAGGGAATCCCATAATCTGGCGCCGGCACTACAAATGATCTATTAATTTCATTTGTGCGGTGCACTGGAATAGAAAGAGTGGATCTGGAACGTGTATTTAAGTTGTGAAATGATGATAAAAAGGTGAATTTAGAAGAAATATACAGTGGCTGACTTTCCGCTAGTACTCTAAACACCATCGTTAAAATGTGTAGCTGCCGACGTTTATCAGGCTTCAGCCATGAGAGAGCCTTGTAGTATGGAGTAATGTAAACATCGTACCCAATATTGTAAATAAATCGCAGGCAGGAATTCAGTGCTCGTTGAAGTTTAAGTGTTTCTTCTCTTGTCATATCAACTACAACAACGTCACAATAATCAAGAATAGGGAGAACCAGTGTCTGTATTAGTTTGGCCTTAAGCTCAAATGGAAATACATCCCTGTGCCGTTTAAGAGGGTGAAGTGCTCCAAAAATCTTTTTACATATGATTTTCTTGTGATCAGACCAATCAAGTGTTTCATTCATAATTATGCCGAGATTTTTAACTGTTTTATTGTAGGGAATATTGTTACCATTCAGTAGGATAGGCGGGATTGCAATATTGTTTGAGCAGTTCAGTAATTTTCGTGTTCCTATTATGATTGCCTGAGATTTTGTGGAGTTTAGTATAAGAGAATTTCGTTGTGCATCTTGTATTGTTTTATCTAAGTCTGAAGTCTTGCAGTGTCGATAAATCTGAAGATCGTCAGCATAGAGGTGGTGTGTGTTATTTCCTGTCACAGATGATATCTCATTGATATAAATACAGAAAAGTAAGGGCCCTAGAATACTGCCCTGTGGGGCACCACTTAGTTTCATTTTCCATTTAGAGACCTTGTCGTTTACTGTTACACGCTGTTGACGGTTACTCAAATAAGAACTAAAAAAACTTAACCGCAGCCAGGTCAAAATTTAGTAGTTCCATTTTTTTTATCATAGTCTGAATGTCTATAGTGTCAAAGGCGCTACTGAAGTCAAGAAGGATAAGTATAGTAATCAGTCGTTTGTCCATAGCATTTCTAATGTCTTCAGTAACCTTCAAAAGTGCTGTCGCGGTACTGTGCCCCTTCTTAAATACAGACTGCAAAGGGCCCAAAAGAGCATTTTATTTAGGTACTCCAGAACCTGCTCGTATACTAAACGTTCGAAGGCTTTAGAAAGCGCAGGGAGTATGGACACCGGACGATAGTCAGAGGGTGATTGTGGGTCTAAACGCTTAGGTACCGGTATAATATTGGCTGTTTTCCAGACAGTTGGGAAAGTTCCGTTTAGTAAACAAACGTTCAGTATGTGCGTCAGTATAGGCAGGACAGCACCCATAATGTTATGTATAAAAGCAATAGGACTATCGTCTACACCTGTGGCCTTTGATTTAATCGAATACAAAGCCTTTTTAACCTGATTTTCTGTGACACTGTGAAATGTGAATGGTGGATTGGCTGGAGGGGAGGGCGGTGAGGCGGTGCAGTTAATTGGGGTAGTTTGAATATTTATTCTACTAAAGTAATCGTTCAGTTCGTCAAGTGTAATGTCAGGAGTCGTCTGTCTCTGTTGATGTTTTCCTATTCCCAGAGCTCTAAGTTGGTCCCATGCACGATTAGAATTTATGTTGTTAGCTAAATTCCGGAAATATGCACATTTTTTATTTCTCATTAATTGCTTTGTGCGATTTCTTAAGATCCGGTAAGATTCGAAGTCTGCGTCATCTAGGGTTTGCTTATAATGTCGAAATAAAGAGTCACGGTGGGCCATCATTCTCTTGGTTTCATCATCTAGCCATGGACAAGAAGGGCGAGAAACCTTTATTCGACGTTTGGGGGCATGTCTGTCATATAAGTTCTTTACCATCGTATTAAACAAGTTAACTTTAGTGTCAGTATCATTTAGACTCCGTATATCGTCCCATGGTAGTTGATAAGCGTCATATTTCAAGTAATCCAAGTTTAAGTCCTTCGTATTTCTGATAGTTATGTACTTGGGTTTGTATTTAGGCACTTTGAGGGAATAGGATAAATATATAAGGTCGTGGGTCGAAATGGATGGTACAGGGATCTGTCCATGGGTTATTACTTTACCTGGGTTGTTCGTTATAATGAGATCTATGAGTGTGTGTGATAAACGGTTTGTTGCATACACGTGGTTCGTGGGTTGTAGCGGGAGAATAGTCATGTTACAAGTACTAAACAAATCTACTAATCGTTTACTGTCATGAGTCGTATTAAGTAGGTTACAGTTAAAGTCACCCATAATGATTATGTGTTCATAAATAGCCTGGAAGTCTAGTAAAGACGTTTCGAATTCGGTCATATCAGTTACACCAGGCGGTTTGTATATGACAGAAAACATCACTTTTTGTCTGTTGATATTTTCTTCAACGAACATGAATTCCGGCCGTGTTCGTACACCCTGGGAAGAAGTACATATCACTCGGCTCTGTAGATCGTAACTGCAGTAAATCGCTGTCCCGCCACCACGCCTTCCATCCGACCGATCGAAGCGTATTAGATCATATCGATCGATATCAACCATGGAGGAAGGGATGCTAGGAGTCAGCCAGGTTTCAGAGATGCAGAGTATATGTAAATTATTTTCCGTTAGTATTGTTTGAATTTCGTCGTAATGCGCCGGAAGAGAAAGAGCATTTACATGGCAACACTGTAGACTGTAAGAAGAGGACGACAATACTTGTTTCAACAGAGTACCGGTACTTGCTGAGAAGGGAAAGACCGAGAGTGAGGGATTATTGATACTGTCAATGCCAAGGTCAGGTCCAGGTGCACAATAACTGTCTAGCTGAATACTAAGAACTCCAACAAGTAGATTATAAGATAACAATACATGCTATTTAGAAGAAGGAAACTCACCTCGACTTCCTGGAGAATGAGACAGCTAACAATCACTTGCAAGCACTTACACACACATTCACACATTCTTAAAAACACTATAATAATAACAACAATAATAATTACAAGAAACATAGTTGTTAACGTTTATCCCACTAAAACTTTAAAGATTTCAAATCCGCATTCGTGGTAATAATCTTCTTAGTGCCGCCTGGAAGCAGAACTACAATACGACCATCTAGTGTCCACACATTTCTCATGCCGAATCTGTCCCGTGCAGAATTTAAAATTGCCTTACGTGTTCTTGTCAGCGATTCAGTGATCAGGATTTTCGTGCCTTTTAGCTTGCGCTTGGCACCCCACACGCGTTCACGTTCCCAGTAGCGAGTAAACTTGACGATAATCGGCCGCTTACCCGCTGTTAGTACCTCTGCTGCTGTCCTCTGAGGCTTTCCAATTCGGTGGATTCTATCGATCCCTTCCATGGGCACTTCCAACTCGAGATGTTTGGAGAATAAGTCCTTCACTTTTCTATAAATATCTTATAATGTATTATGACAGAATCGTAAGTAATCGCCAATATTAAATTCAATTATATAATAACAAAACACCGGCGAGCGTATTACGTATGACAACAATTTCTTATCAGTTTTTGCGTATAATAATAATAATAATAATAATAACCATATGTGTCCGCCTCTGTGGTGTAGTGGGCAGTGTGAATAGCTGCCACCCCCGGAGGTCCGGGTTCGATTCCCGGCTCTGCCACGAAATTTGAAAGGTGGTACGAGGGCTGGAACGGGGTCCACTCAGCCTCGGGAGGTCAACTGAGTAGAGGTGGGTTCGACTCCCACCTCAGCCATCCTGGAATTGGTTTTCCGTGGTTTCCCACTTCTCCTCGAGGCAAATGCCGGGATGGTACATAACTTAAGGCCACGGCCGCTTCTTTCCCACTTCCTTGTCTAACCCTTCCAATCTTTTCATCCACCCACAAGGACCCCGTTCAGCATAGGTGAGGCCGCCTGGGTGAGGTAATGATCATCCTCTCCAGTTGTATCCCCGACCCAGACTCTGAAGCTCCAGGACACTGCCCTTGAGGAGGTAGAGGGAAAATATCCGAGAAATATGAAACCTGCAATACTTCGAAATTAGCATTGCAGGTCCCACGGATATTTGAACTCGGACCGCTGGATTCAGAGACCGGAGTGCTAAAAACATTAAAAAGTAGCACATTACAAATAAGCTGCTTCTACTCGATGCTCCTCGGTGTTCCGATAATGTTTGAGAATGGAAGGAAATCATCCGAGAAATATGAAACCAGTAATACCTAGGAATATATTTTGCCGGTCCCAGCGAGAATTGAAATCGCATCGCTGGATTCAGAGTCCAGAGTCCTAACCATGGCACCGCAAGTGCAGCGCCGTTCGTAACAGATGTTCGTCAGTGTCCAAATAATGTTTCAGATGTGTAGATAATCATCCGATAATTACGAAATGCTTACTAATTGGAAATTAAAGTTCCGGTTCCCACCGAGGTTAGAACTTGGATCGATGATTTCGGACTCCAGAGGGCTTACTATAACACCATGGGGCCTCGTGTGCCACTTCGTTCCTACCAGATGTTCATCAATGCTGCGATATGTTTGAGAATGGAAGGAAATATTCCCAGAAATATGAAACCAGTAATACCTCGGAGTTAAAATTGCAGGTCCCACCGAGATTTGAATTCGGTTCGCTAGATTCAGAGTCGAGAGTGCTAACAATTACACCATGGGACCTGACGATGTGGTCATACCTTACTCGACACTCGTCAATGTTTCGATAATGTTTGACAATGGAAGAAAACGTCTTACAATCAATAACCTAGTAATGTCTTGACAGGACATTTTAGCCCCCCCCCGAGATTTGAAACCGTATCGCTAGATTCGGAGTCCACAGTGCTTACCATTAGGAATGGGCTGCGAACGGAGTCGCGAAGAGTCGAGACTGCTACCTCTGGAACCGACACTCTCGACTCCAGTGTCGACTCCACTGATGCACTAACGCCATCTAACAACTATTGTCGGAACTGCTTGGAATTACAGTTCCACGTTCCTCCCTTGTTAATTTGTGATACGATGAATACAAGATGGTTAATAGCCAGCAAACATTAAATATTGTTTCTGGATTTTATCATCGTTAGTGTTAATGTTGTAGGTCTATTTTGACGATGAAGATGATGATGACGATAATAGTAATGGTAATAATAATAATCTGATAGTATACATTTCTGTAATCGCCAGTATTCAACGCATCTAGCCCTGCGGTGTGGGGGTTAACGCGTCCGCCTGTCACCCGGCGGTCCCGCGTTCGATTTCCGACCGGGTTCATCATTTTTAATTGTAAATGATTAATACCCCCTAGACTGGTGCATAAAACGGAAAAAAAAGAAGCGAGTGCTTAGAGTACATCTTCAAGGCTGCTGACTAGGGATGGGCATGAGCGCAGCTCGAGCGGCTCGAGCTGATGACGTCACTGCTCGATCTAGGTCGAGCAGTACTCGAGCAGGAGTATGGCCTGCCATCTATGAGTGATTACCTTGTACTAAATCAGATGAGTGGCTATCTTCTTTGCTCTGAAATGAAACCAGTGTGTGTACAGGAACACAACTGAACAAACTATATCCTCACCCGGCAATTCCAGAAATAGCTTGTTTCATTTCGTACCATGAAAATAATATTTATAATGATAACGCCTTAACATTATTAACGGAATACATTGAATCCCTTACACAACATAGGAGTATAAGGATTATATGGTTGTTATCCTAGAGTAATATTATCGCCTGAGAAATGAAACGGCGTAATATGTAAGTAAGGCCGCCTCTGTGGTGTAGTGGTTAGCGTGATTAGCTGCCACCCCCGGAGGCCCGGGTCGATTCCCGGCTCTGCCATGAAATTTGAAAAGTGGTATGAGGGCTGGAACGGGGTCCACTCAGCCTCAGGAGGTCAACTGAGTAGAGGTGGGTTCGATTCCCACCTCAGCCATCCTGGAAGTGGTTTTCCGTGGTTTCCCACTTCCCCTACAGGGGAATGCCGCGATGGTACCTAACTTAAGGCCACGGCCGCTTCCTTCCCTCTTCCTTGCCTATCCCTTCCAGTCACCCCATCCCTCCACAAGGTCCCTGTTCAGCATAGCAGGTGAGGCCGCCTGGGCGAGGTACTGGCCATTCTCCTCAGTTGTATCCCCGACCAAGTGTCTGAAACTCCAGGACACTGCCCTTGAGGCGGTAGAGGTGGGATCCCTCGCTGAGTCCGAGGGAGGCTGAGTGGACCCCGTTCCAGCCCTCATACCACTTTTCAAATTTCGTGGCAGAGCCGGGCCTCCGGGGGTGGCAGCTAATCACGCTAACCACTACACCACAGAGGCGGACACCAGTAATACCTCGGAATTAAAATTGCAGGTCCCACCGAGATTTGACCTCGGATCGCTGGATTCAAAGTTCAGAGTGTTAACCACTACACCAGGGGATCTTACAGACTGCGCTCGTCAGTGTTTCGATAACTTTTGATAATGGTAGAAAATCATCTGAGAACTAAGAAATATTTAATAACTGGAAATTAAAGTTCCACGTCCCACCGAGGTTGAACTTGGATCGCTCGATTCAGATTCCAGAGGGCTAACTATAAAACCATGAGGCCTAACGAGCAGATTCGTTCCAACAAGATGTTCAACAATGTTGCGATAAAGTTTGTGAATGGAAGGAAAACATCTGAGAAATATGAAACCAGTAATTCCTTGAAATTAAAGTTGCACCTCCCAGTGATATTTGAACTCTGATCGATGAATCCAAAGTCCAGGGTACTAACCATTACACCATGGGAGCTTACAAACGGCGCTGGTCCTACTACACGTTCGTCTGTGTTCCGGTAATGTGTGAGAATGGAAGAAAATCATCCGAGATTTAAGAAATTTTGAATAACTGAAGATTAAATTTCCTGATACCACCGAAGTTTGAACTTTGATCTTGAAATCAGAGTCCAGTGCGCTAACCATTACGGCATGGGACCTCCAGAGATGTTTCATTCCTACTAGACGATCATCAGTGTTTCAAAAATATTTTTGAGAATGGAAAGAAAACATTCTACAATCAATAAACTAGTAACACCTTGAAGTGACAAAGTTAGGTCCCACCGAGATTGGAAATCAGATCTCTGGATTCAGAGTCTAGAGTGCTAAAAACATTACACCATGGGACATTAAAAACTGCGCTGGTTCTACTCGATTCTCGTCAGGTTTCGATAAAGTTTGAGAATGGAAAGAAAACACCCTATTAACTGGAAATTAAATTTCAATGCCCCTCCGAGATTTAAAATCGGATTGCTGGATTCAGAGTCCAGAGTGCTAACCATCACACCATGGGCCCTTGCGAATGGTATCGTTCCTGCAAGACGCTCGTCAGTGTTTCGATAATGTTTGAGAAAGGAAATAAAACACCCTAGACTTAATAAGCTAGTAATATCTGGAAGTCCGCCTCTGTGGTGTCGTGGTTAGTGTGATTAGCTGCCAACCCCAGAGGCCCGCGTTCGATTCCCGGATCTGCCACGAATTTTGAAAGAAGTGTTACGAGGACTGGAACGGCGTCAACTCAACCTCGGGAGGTCAACTGATTAGAAGTGAGTTCGATTCCCACCTCAGCCATCCTGGAAGTGGTTCTCCGTATGGTTTTCCGTGGGTTCCCAATTCTCCTCCAGGTAAATGCCACGGCCGCTTCCTTCCCACTTCCTTCACTATCCCACAAGGCCCCTGTTCCTCATAGCAGGTGAGGCAGCCTGGGCGAGGTACTGGTCACCCGCCCCAGTTGAATCCGCCAACCCCGAGTCCGACGCTCCAGGACACTTCCCTTGAGACGGCAGAGGTGCTATCTCTCACTGAGTCCGAGGGAAGAACAAACCCTGTAGAGTAAGTAGATTACCGGGCGAGTTGGCCGTGCGCGTAGAGGCGCGCGGCTGTGAGCTTGCATCCGGGAGATAGTAGGTTCGAATCCCACTATCGGCAGCCCTGAAAATGGTTTTCCGTGGTTTCCCATTTTCACACCAGGCAAATGCTGGGGCTGTACCTTAATTAAGGCCACGGCCGCTTCCTTCCAACTCCTAGGCCTTTCCTATCCCATCGTCGCCATAAGACCTTTCTGTGTCGGTGCGACGTAAAGCCCATAGCAAAAAAAAGAGTAAGTAGATTAAGAAGAACAAGGATATCTGGAAATTAAAATAACAGGATGCACCGAAATTGGAACTCGACTCGCTGGATTCATTGTCCTGAGTGCTAACCATTACACCCTGGGACCTCAACGAAAGCGCCGTTCTTACTAGATGTTCATCAGTGTCCCGATAATGTTTGAGAATGGTAGAATATCATCCGAGAATTTCTTCTTCTTTTTAATCTGCTTACCCTCCAGGGTTGGTTTTTCCCACGGTCTCAGCGAGGGATCCCGCCTCTACCGCCTCAGGGGCAGTGTCCCGGCAGACAGGAAATATTTATTAACTGGAAATTAAAGTTCAAGGTCCCACCGAGGATTGACTTGGATCGCTCGATTCAGAGTCCAGAGTGTTAACCAGTACACCATGGGTCATTCATTACCAGCGCTGTAGTTCCTGCTAGACGCACGTCAGTGTTTCGATATTGTTTGACAAAGGAAAAAAAACATCCTAGACTTAATAAACTAGTAATAACTGGAAGTCCGCCTCTGTGCTGTAGTGGTTAGTGTGATTAGCTGCCACCCCCGGAGGCCAGGGATCGATTCCCGACTCTGCCACGAAATTTGGAAAGTGGTGCGAGGGCTGGAACGGGCTCCACTCAGCCCGGGAGGTTACTGAGTAGAGGTGGGTTCGATTCCCACCTCAGCAATCCTGGAAGTGGTTTTCCGTGGTTTCCCACTACTCCTCCGTGCAAATGCCGGGATGGTACCTAACTTACGGCCACGACCGATTCCTTCCCTCTTCCTTATCTATCCCTTCCAAACTTTCCACCCTCCACCAAGGCCCATGTTCAGCATAGCAGGTGAGGCCGCTTGGTCGAGGTACTGGTCGTTCTCCCCAGTTGTATCCCCCGACCCAGAGTCTGAAGCTCCAGGACACTGCCCTTGAGGCGGTAGAGGTGGGATCCCTGGAAAAAAAATTCAGGTCACACCGAGTTTTGAACTTGGATCGCTGGATTCAGATTAAGAAAGAAAGAAAGAAAGGTCGAACCGAGATTTGAATTCGGATTCCTGGATTCAGAATCCAGAGTGCTACCCATTATACCATGGGAGCTCGAGATCAACGTCGTTCTTACTACATGTTCATCAGCGTTCGGAGAATATTTGAGAATGGTAGAAAATCATCCGGTCCGCTTCTGTGGTGTAGTGGTTAGTGTGATTAGCTGCCACCCCTGGAGGCCCGGTTTCGATTCCCGACTCTGCCACGAAGTTTGAAAAGAGGTTAAGGGCTGGAACGGGGTCCACTCAGCCTTGGGAGGTCAACTGAGTATAGGTGGGTTCGATTCCCACCTCAGCCATCCTGGAAGTGGTTTTCCGTGGTTTCCCATTTCTCCTCCAGGCAAATGCCGGGATGGTACCTAACTTAAGGCCACGGCCGCTTCCTTCTCTCTTCCTTGTCTATCCCTTCCAATCTTTCCACCCTCCACCAAGGCCCCTGTTCATCATAGCAGGTGAGGCCGCCTTGGCGAGGTACTGGTCATTCTCCCCAGTTGTATCCGCCGGCCCAATGTCTCACGCACCAGGTCACCGCCCTTGAGGCGGTAGAGGTGGGATCCCTCGCTGAGTCCGAGGGAAAACTAACCCTGGAGGGTAAACAGATTAAGAAAGGAAGAAAGATTTTTCTTGAACATACGACAGTGTTCAGGTAAGTAGTATCATTTGAAAAGCGGAACACGCTGGTGCAGGTGGTTACAATTTATTGTGTTGACTCGCACATGGTTCGGAAATGCGAAAAATGAAGTGAAGTGCGTTCACATCGATACGTAAATGAATTCAAGGTTGAGTCCACAATACTTTCCTGTACGGCGTGGGGAAGAACATGTACCAGGTAATCCGTTTTTTGGTGGATCATCTTCTTCTTTCTATTCTTCGGCCGTACTCCTTCTTATGACGGGCTGTGAAGCTCAAGCGGTAGAGCGCCGGCCTTCTGAGCTCAAGTTGGTGGCTTCGTTCGCGGCTCAGGCCGGTGGTATTTGAAGGTGCGCAAATAGGTCAGCCTCGTGTTGGTTGATTTACTGGCAAGTTACAGAACGCCCGCGGGAAAAATGCCCGCACCTCGGCGTCTACGAAAACCGTAAAAGTAGTTAGTGGGACATAACGTTAATAACATTATTATTATCCTCTTTTTCTCCTTCTACTTCTTCTTTAAAATTTGTTTTACTTCGCACCGAAACAGATAGGTCTTTCGGTGACGATGGGATAGGAAAGGGCTAGGAGCGTTAGGGAAACTGCCGTGACCTTAATTAAGGTACAGCCCGAGCATTCGCCTGGTGTGAAAATGGGAATCCAGGGAAGAACGTCTTCAGGGCTGCCGTCAGTAGGGTTCGAACCCACTATCTCCCAAATGCAACCTGACAGGTAGGCCTTCATGACACAAATCGCGCAGTCACTGGCTTTGACTTATTATTATTATTATTGTTACGGAGTATCGTGGATGTGCAGAGGTGAAAGAAGGTGCTGGGGGTGAACAGGTCTCAAAATACGAAATTAAAGTTAGTTTAAAATTTAACAAGGTTATATTTTCTTTTAAAGATTAAGAAATAACAAATAGAACAGGTACTCAGTAGCCGAATCACAATTCGAAAATGTACAAGTACAATAATTACAGGATTTGGGCTCCGAGAGCCAGACACACAATTCTTGAGCTATAAGCCCAACTTTACAATATACACAATTCAACAAAGGGGCAGAAGACCCCAATCATGCCCAGGAGCACTTGCTCCTCTTTACACGGTAAAGCCTCCTCGAGGCATACAACAACTCAGTTTTCAAGAAAGAGCAACTCGCTCTCAAAATTTAAGCCTATCAAAGGCCACACCAAACTCCACATTCAAGTTGTCCTCCAAGGACATGAAAACAGGGGTAAAAATACCCAACCTACTGAGGCCTATTAAGTAAAGAAACAGGAAAATTACATGGCCTCTAAAATACCAACTTGAGAGGAGGCGTTCTTGCACTCCTAATACACTTTATATACAACCTACTTGGCACTAGGCCGTTACTGCAAGGGCTAATCCCATACTAAAGAGGTGACTTATATGAGAAGACAATTTACATTACGCTAGAATGGAAGAAACGGTTGAGAAAATAAGTTCACCTCAAAGCAATATGAGTGGGAGCTCGAGAGGGTTAAGCACTCTCTATCCCAATTTATAGTTTAAACAGATAGAATTGATACCGAGTGTCTTTACATTTTAAGGGAAAGTTACATGGTAAAAGGCTTCGGACCTGCCCCGAGAGTTAAACTGCTGAGCTAGCAAGAAAAGAAGTTATAAAACGGCCATTACCTTGTGGATGAACTGCTGCCCGAAGAAAGAGGCGCTTCCCGCCCCCTGCTACGTACTTTACACACTGAAAGATGTTACTGAAGTGGCGCGGAGACCCGAAAATCAGCAGTTTATATACTCTCGCGGAAAGTTCGAGACGTTTCAGGAATGAGAACACCCTCTCACAAGAATTTTATTGGCTAGGGTTAAGCAACATATCCAAGTTGAAGAAGATACACCTGATTGGTCATAAATTAATTAAAGAAATTCGGGATTGGCTAAATTCAAACCTGGCGGAAGGAAGGGGTTAATATTGCCAACATAAACAATAACTGAAAGAAATTTAACAAAGAACAAACTTATAAACACAAAATTTCTTCAAAAACATAGTTCTTTCACTTCGCACTAGGGTGCATAATAGTATTTCTTCAGTAGTACCATCTGGAAGAGAATGTCCACACTTCTTACTACTGGCAAAACAAAAATACATCGAAAACGACCCAGTTCAGAAACTTCAAAATTTACAAGTAGTGACATCTTCTGAGAAACTAGAAAATTTACACAGTAGATAAAGTTCAGGCTTCCTCCAGTAGGGGAGTTTCAACTGGCGCAAAGTTTGAATTAGCGACGTGGAGGTGTACCACCCGGTACAGACCTCCCCCCCCCCCCCCAAAGTCCCTCCAAGAGGTAACACAGAAGAACATAAACTTTTGTTTCAACATAAGGTCCAAGCCATGATGTTGATATGGAAGTTAATTGCAGAAGTATTTACCAACAAATTTTCTTAAAATGATTGGATCCAGTTTCAAAATTCTTGTATTATCTTTTGAAGTAATGTCTTTGTGCTTGTAGAGGTTGAAATCAGAAGGGAACTTTTAGTTTTTAAAGTTGAGGAAGAATTTTCTAAGACCACCAGATATGGCAGTAAAATCCAAAAAAGGTAGTAACTGTTGAACTGGAATGTCCATGTAGCTGATTACATATATCCAAGGTTGATTAAGTTAGACGGCCAGAACGGCCGCTGAAGCTTGTGTCCAGAGGAGGCCGCTCGGACCCCACAAGTACCCTGAGATACCGCTCGCCCGCACTATGAGAGGAGTAGTGGAGTTGAAGCACGCCGCGCCCGCGGCGAACATACAGGTCGCGGGCCAGTTACAGGTTGTGCGCCGCACATCAGCCTTGGCCGGGAGGAGGACTCCGGCTCGCCGTACACAGGTTGGCCTCACTGGAGAAGGCGGGCCCGTACCCTGCCGCGCTGCTGCGGGGGCACTGAAACATTAAAGCTCGGCGGCAGAATTTTGTTTGACCAGAATGATTTTTTTTGAGGGCACAGGCTTTGTGGAGAGGTTGAGGGGCCAGCGGCGTGAAGATATTCATTTCATATACAAGCCACTGTGTGTTATCTTAGCAGGAGACGGGAGCGTGGTAATGGCCGTGGTAAGGACAGGATGGCAGTTTAACTGATCGGGGAAGATTTACAATAAATGCTTAAATATAAAAAAAATATTATTGAAAGGGCAGAAGGCCCTAAAAGTGAAACCTCTCAAAAAAATATAACCTTCCTATTTCTTTCAAGATTATATGAAGCAAGTTAGCACAGAAATTATACAGGTTTCACCTGCGACAGGTGAACCCTAAATATCCTCTCCGTGGCTGGATTACTTAACAATAAGGTAACGGGAGTAAGAAAATCGAGAATAATACACGGCCCATGAAATCTGGGGGCAAGCTTGCCCGCGGGGACAAAATTCTTGACCATCACCTGGTCGCCTAACTTCAAATTGGTGGGTCTCCGTCCACGATCATATCTTTCCCTAACCTTTTCATGAGACACTTTAAGATTGGCTTTAGCCTTCTTCCAAAGATCTTTAATGTTATCGGGATCTATTGTCTCAGGTAGAATGTCACTCAGAGACCAGAGGTTAGAGAGCGGCGTGTTGGGAACAAACTTGAACATCAACGAAGCTGGAGTAAATTTATGTGATTCATGAACCGCCGAGTTCAAAGCAAAGGCTATCCAATGCAGGGACGTGTCACACCTAGAATGATCTTCGTGATGATAGGCAATGAGCGCGGACCTGAGATTACGATTAACCCGTTCAGCCAGAGATGGTTGAGGGTAATAAGCAGAAGTTGTCACATGAGAGATGGACAGGTCGAAGCAGAATTTACGAAATAGATTAAATGTAAAAGCCTTAGCATTATCAGACACAATATATTGACACGGACCAAAAGAAGCAAAGATTGAATTTAGACAAGTAATGGTGAACTGAGCGGTAGCCAGCTTAGTCGGAAATAACCAGGAAAATCTTGTAAAACCATCTACACATACAAAGATGAACTTGTTGGCATTTCCCTTTGACTGGGGGAAGGGTCCTACATAATCAATATACCGGCGTTCCATAGGGCGCGACGCTTGATGAGAAGACAACAAGCCTACCTTGGTGGACATGGTGGGTTTACTAAGCAAACAGGGTTTACAAGCCTTTACTAGTTCACGGATTTCACCGTCCATACCTTTCCAGATGAACCTTTCACGAAACTTTTCACGAGTTTTAAAGATTCCTAGATGACCCCCTAATGGGGGCTCTTTTTTTTTTTGCTAGGGGCTTTACGTCGCACCGACACAGATAGGTCTTATGGCGACGATGGGATAGGAAAGGCCTAGGAGTTGGAAGGAAGCGGCCGTGGCCTTAATTAAGGTACAGCCCCAGCATTTGCCTGGTGTGAAAATGGGAAACCACGGAAAACCATTTTCAGGGCTGCCGATAGTGGGATTCGAACCTACAATCTCCCGGATGCAAGCTCACAGCCGCGCGCCTCTACACGCACGGCCAACTCGCCCGGTAATGGGGTCTCATGATAGTACTTGAAGATCATAGGTACAAGAACAGCTGGGACGACAACCTTCATCATCTTATCATGCCTCGAAGGGCAACATAAAACACCATTCCTCAGTACATAAGGGACAACGTGTTCCCCAGAAGAAAGGGTTTCCATTATCGGAGCCAGCGTAGGATCTTCACGTTGGTATTTCTCAAGGTCCCTAAAGAGCATGGGAGCATCTGTTAAGATGGCATTAACCTCAGATAGTATGGACTCGGGAGGTGATGAACTATCGAGCGGTTCATGGGTCTCGACGTCGTTGGAAAACATACGGCTGAGTCCGTCTGCGACAACATTTTCGGTACCTCTGATATGCCTGACATCGAATTGGAAGGCAGAAATTCGGATGGCCCAACGGGCTATACGACCAGTACGACGCGGTCTACCTAAGACCCAGCTTAAGGCTTGATTATCTGTCTCCAGGACGAATTTGACATGTTCCAGATAGAGACGGAACTTTTCTAAGGCAAATAAGACTGCCAAACCCTCGAGCTCATAGATGGAATACTTGGCTTCTTGCGCCGATAGAGTCCTAGATGCATAGGCGATGGGTCGCCTCCCTAGTTCAGTCTCTTGAAGAAGGAGTGCGGCTACCGCCGACGACGATGCGTCGGTTTGGACGATGAATTTCTTCGAGAAATCTGGCATCGCAAGGACACGGGCATTACAGAGAGCTAATTTAAGGTCTTCAAAAGCGGCTTGTTGAGAAGGCCCCCACTCAAATTTGACGCCTTTCCTACGGAGTAAGTTCAAGGGCACCGCTCTATTAGCGAAATTTGGAATAAATTTCCTGAAGAAATTCACCATACCAATGAACCTGGCAATAAATTTTATATCCTTGGGAGGTTTAAAATCACGGATGGCGTGTGTTCTAGAATGATCGACTGCAGCACCATCGGGCGACACAATATGCCCTAGGAATGATATGGAGGGCTTAGCGAAGGCAACCTTGGACAACTTCACAGTTAACCCAGCCTTACGAAGGCGATTGAGAACTTCTCGCAGATGATCTAGATGTTCTTCGAAAGTCTCCGAAAATACGACGACATCATCAAGATAGTGATACAAGTACTCAAATTTGATGTCGGAGAAGACCCTATCTAGTAGCCTCGTAAGCACAGATGCTCCGGTGGGGAGCCCGAAAGGCACGCGGTTGTATTCATACAGATTCCAATCCGTGGCAAACGCTGTAAGATGTTTAGACTCTTCAGCTAGGGGAATTTGATTATAAGCCTGATTCAAATCCAAGATGGTGAAGAACTTGGCCTTACGAAACCATGAAAAACAAGAATGAAGGTCAGGAAGGGGCACATATTGTAACACCACCTTCCGATTGTGAGCCCTATAATCAATGACAGGCCTGAAGCCCCCTTGGGGTTTCGGGACTAGAAAAATAGGCGGAGATTACGCCGACTTAGAGGGCCTAATAATACCATCCTTCAACATTTGATCAATAATTTCTTTCAGAGCCTTAATTTTACGTGGAGACAGCCTATATGGTGGAAAACGGACAGGAATCGAATCCGTGACCTCAATTTTGTATTCAATAAGGTCAGTAACACCAAGAGTATCAGAGAACACCTCTGGAAACGACTGACACAACTTACGAATACTATCAGCCTGCTCCTCAGGTAGATGTCTAAGGTCTAACAACATCTCATCCTGGGTAGGCGAAATAGAGGAACATGATACAGAATTACACTTTAACAAGGGGATTTTACAATTGGAAGCAAATTTGAATGTGCACGACTTACTCTGAAGATCGAGCACAAGACCAGTGTGAGAAATGAAGTCAGCTCCCAATATTATGGGGCAAGACAAGTGCTTGGCCACAAACAATTTAACTTTCCACGTAAATTTAAAAATACGAATTTTGACATTTAAAGAACCTAGAATTTCTAATGGAGATGAATTAGCCGAAACATATTGGACCGCAGACAAACAATAGTCAGGAAGCTTACAAACAGATTTCAATTTTGAATACCATTCAGCCGAAATAATAGAACAAACATTGCCTGAATCTAATAGAGCTGTTATAGGCTCATTATTTAACTCAATTTTGAGAAAAGGCACAGGTGCGGGGGTATCCGCCGCAATCCTAAGACATTCTTTGGGGCATTCAAAAGATGAATTTGAGGACTGAATTTTCCCTGAACTTTCGACCTGTTTACCAGGGGCTGAGCTTCGGGAAGATGGATTAGTCGACTCAGCCGAAACCACTAGTCACTTTTTATTATTGGCATTGGTGGAATTTGCGCCAGAAGTTGAGCAGGAGGGGGTGCTATTCGAATTTGGGCAATTCTTGGCGATATGTGAGAAAGCCCCACATTTAAAACAGCCTTGAGATGACCCTGCTCCATTCCTTGTCCCACTAGACTTGATTGGTGGGCACTTGTTCCGAAGATGGTCAAGCGACCCGCAAGCATAACATTTGCGGGGTGTGACTGGTCGGCGAGGTGGAGGCCGAGGATTACTAAAAGAAGGAGGGGGTTCTTTCGCGACACGCAAGGAATCGGCGTATCTAACTCCTTCCGCTGAGACGGCCAATGCTTCAAGTTCAGAGAAGGTTTGCGGGCACGCCGCGAAACACAAATATGACCTATAGGATGGTGAAATGCCTTCCACAATAGCCTGTACAATCTGATCTTCAGGGAAGTGAAGAGCAAACACCCTAGTATAGAACTTAATATCTTGGATGAAATCTGCCAAGTTTTCATCCAAGCGCTGTACACGATAATAATACTTCTGAATAAGTGAGGACCTTGCCCTAGCCGGGATGAAGTTAGCTAGCAAGTGGGCGTGGAAGTCTTCAATAGATGATTGCTCGGCAATGGCTCTTACTATTTTGTCTGAGAGAATACCAACTGCATAGGGATAGATGATTTGCAAAATCTGACATGGAGAAAAAGAAAAAACAAGAGCATGGTCCTGAAACTCAACTAAAAACCTTAAGAATGAAATTACTTCACTGGTGGTATTAACAGAAATCTTGGAGATACCTCTGAGCAACATTGCTAATGGATGAGGCAAGCTGCTGAACCCAAGTGACATAGTAGGTAAAGGTTTAAGTGGCAAAGAAGTTAATTCAGAACGTACATTATTCAACGAGGTACGGCGTTCAGACTCGTTGTCCAATGGGGCAGAGATTGTTTGAGCTCCAATGGTTTTCCTATTGACTTCTCCCTTAGGAGGCTCTTCCTCGCTACCTACATTCACCGTAGTGGGTTGATCAGTTTTGGGAGGAACTTCCCCAGTTAACAATTGGGTAACCTTACTGGACAATTCAGAAAGATTTTCAAGAACCACACTAGCTTCCTTCCTCTGAACGTCATTCAACTTCACAGACAACAGATCGTTAACTCTATTAGAAAAATGAAATAACCTGGCTTGCACAGGTTTAATTTGATTGGGAGAAGGATCATTTTCTTCAAAAAAACTAACTACAGATGCTAGCTCAGTAGTATTGTCCGTGATCGTGGAGAGAGAGTCGTCAATTTCTTTCTCTCCCAAGGTGGGGATGGAAATAGGCAAATCAAGGGACTCTCTAAGCTTATTTGTGTCTACCGCAACCGTGCCTCCAGATTGCACGCTTCTAATAGTTAATTCATAGATCAACTCCTCCTTGCGCAAATAGTTAAGATGGAGAACATCGCGAGGGCCAGGCATGATGACAAAGCAATTGTGAAAACAAACGGAAAAATCAAAAAATTCCAGCAACTGAGAAAATTGTTAGAGTTCGAAAATAAGGCAATGTTTAGCTGTCAAAAGGGGCTAAATTGAGACCCATATAACCACGCTCTGCTACCACTTGTTACGGAGTATCGTGGATGTGCAGAGGTGAAAGAAGGTGCTGGGGGTGAACAGGTTTCAAAATACGAAATTAAAGCTAGTTTAAAATTTAACAAGGTGATATTTTCTTTTAAAGATTAAGAAATAACAAATAGAACAGGTATTCAGTAGCCGAATCACAATTCGAAAATGTACAAGTACAATAATTACAGGATTTGGGCTCCGAGAGCCAGACACACAATTCTTGAGCTATAAGCCCAACTTTACAATATACACAATTCAACAAAGGGGCAGAAGACCCCAATCATGCCCAGGAGCACTTGCTCCTCTTTACACGGTAAAGCCTCCTCGAGGCATACAACAACTCAGTTTTCAAGAAAGAGCAACTCGCTCTCAAAATTTAAGCCTATCAAAGGCCACACCAAACTCCACATTCAAGTTGTCCTCCAAGGACATGAAAACAGGGGTAAAAATACCCAACCTACTGAGGCCTATTAAGTAAAGAAACAGGAAAATTACATGGCCTCTAAAATACCAACTTGAGAGGAGGCGTTCTTGCACTCCTAATACACTTTATATACAACCTACTTGGCACTAGGCCGTTACTGCAAGGGCTAATCCCATACTAAAGAGGTGACTTATATGAGAAGACAATTTACATTACGCTAGAATGGAAGAAACGGTTGAGAAAATAAGTTCACCTCAAAGCAATATGAGTGGGAGCTCGAGAGGGTTAAGCACTCTCTATCCCAATTTATAGTTTAAACAGATAGAATTGATACCGAGTGTCTTTACATTTTAAGGGAAAGTTACATGGTAAAAGGCTTCGGACCTGCCCCGAGAGTTAAACTGCTGAGCTAGCAAGAAAAGAAGTTATAAAACGGCCATTACCTTGTGGATGAACTGCTGCCCGAAGAAAGAGGCGCTTCCCGCCCCCTGCTACGTACTTTACACACTGAAAGATGTTACTGAAGTGGCGCGGAGACCCGAAAATCAGCAGTTTATATACTCGCGTGGAAAGTTCGAGACGTTTCAGGAATGAGAACACCCTCTCACAAGAATTTTATTGGCTAGGGTTAAGCAACATATCCAAGTTGAAGAAGATACACCTGATTGGTCATAAATTAATTAAAGAAATTCGGGATTGGCTAAATTCAAACCTGGCGGAAGGAAGGGGTTAATATTGCCAACATAAACAATAACTGAAAGAAATTTAACAAAGAACAAACTTATAAACACAAAATTTCTTCAAAAACATAGTTCTTTCACTTCGCACTAGGGTGCATAATAGTATTTCTTCAGTAGTACCATCTGGAAGAGAATGTCCACACTTCTTACTACTGGCAAAACAAAAATACATCGAAAACGACCCAGTTCAGAAACTTCAAAATTTACAAGTAGTGACATCTTCTGAGAAACTAGAAAATTTACACAGTAGATAAAGTTCAGGCTTCCTCCAGTAGGGGAGTTTCAACTGGCGCAAAGTTTGAATTAGCGACGTGGAGGTGTACCACCCGTTACTATTATTATTATTATTATTATTATTATTATTATTATTATTATTATTATTATTATTATTATTATTATTATTATTATTATTATTATTGAAAATGAAAACCTACAACCTGTTTTCCAGTCATTGACCGGGTCAGGGATGTAATGAATGAAACATACATAGGCTGTTATTACAATGGGGTCGCCACTCCCAAGGTGATTTATTAATGAGTGATAAATGCTATGAAATTATAATGGAGAGTGTTGCTGGAATGAAAGATTACAGGGAAAACCGGAGTACCCGGAGAAAAACCTGTCCCGCCTCCGCTTTGTCCAGCACAAATCTCACATGGAGTCACCGGGATTTGAAGCACGGTATCCAGCGGTGAGAGGCCGACGCGCTGCCGTCTGAGCCACGGAGGCTCTTATTATTATTATTATTATTATTATTATTATTATTATTATTATTATTATTATTATTATTATTATTATTATTATTATTATTATTATTATTATTATTACTCAATACCGTCCAAATTAGGGGCTGCCTGGCCGAGGCGGTAAAGGCATGTTCGGTTCGCCCGGAAGGACGTGGGTTAAGGTAATCGCCCACTACACCGCGCCGCGCCGCGCAGCGCAGCCGAGAAGAAATTTCCGTGGTCTGCTTCTTGTGAAATGAAATGGCTTAACGCCCACTGCAGGGAGCCGCGCCGCGCCGCGCGGAACAAGCTTGTGGAATTTCCGCACCAGAAGCCCCCAGGTTTCCGGAACTTTCTCCTTTCGGCGCGCTTGTATGGGCGAGCGTAGAAGGAAGGAATAACGGAAAGAATGTGGTTTCGTGGCGTTTCGGCAGTCTTCGTGAGTCCTCGACTAGTGCCAGCACGCTCGTACCTTCACGCGGTTAGTGGTATTGTGCACTGTACGCCTTTCTCGGCGAAAGGTGATATTATTTTCTTGCTCTACACACGGCTTTTTTATTTGCTAGTTGCTTCATGTCGCACCGACACAGATAGGTCTTATGGCGACGATGGGACAGGAAAGGGCTAGAAGTGGGAAGGAAGTGGCCTTAATTAAGGTACAGCCCCAGCATTTGCCTGGTGTGAAAATGGGAAACCACGGAAAACCATTTTAGGGCTGCCGACAGTGGGGTTCGAACCCACTATCTCCCGAACACTAGATACTGGCCGCACTTAAGCGACTGCAGCTATCGAACTCGGTACACACGGCTTAACTAGGTTCAATAGTTCATAGAATTTTTCTTGGGACATACGAAAGCAGTGGGAAAATTTACTTCGGTCCTTTAGTAGATCAGGAAATAAATGGTGAAACTCTCCGTACGTTTCCCTTTTCTCATAAATGTTGTGGACCCAAACTTTTCTTTCGCGTTTTTCTTCTTCCTCATTTGCAAATATCGCAACCGCAAATAATAAGTCCTCCTCGGAACTGGAACTCATATTTCTGTGTGAGCTGCACTTCCCCAACTGGAGAGAGGCGGCGCGTTGAGGTGTGCTGTATGGGTGAAGTCTCGGAAAATGGCCCGTGGAATGTTCCACAAGCTTGTTCCGCGCGGCGCACAGTGTGTCGAATCCCATATCTAGGTGGAAAAAATTCACTGTCGCAAATCAAAGCGAAACCTGGCTCATTCGATAGTGAATAAACCAGATGGTGACCTTCAGTCTTCCTTTCCGCTTTCTGGTGCGTACGAGGGTGGGGACAGGTGCTGAAACGTCTTCCTGGCAGTTATCAACTCAGTTGATAGGAGGTGTCAGAGTGAACCGAACGTTGTGTTTTTAGTAATTTCAAGGATGTATTGTATTCTGTGGCTCATGGAATAGTGAAAAGAGGTATGTGTTCTCACTTTCAAACATAATACAAGCGTTCTGCACTAAATAAATTATTTACAGTGCGTTGTAAAAGGAAACACTTGTAGAAAATTAGATTGTTTTTAGGATTTGCTCGAAGAAAACTTTATGAGTGCCTCATAGTGCCACTTTACTTTAAACGTCATTCGATGGGAAATTTAATGTAGATTCAGGATCTGTAGTGGTTTGGTTGCGCACGAATGTGCATGATGGTTTATTTTCTTATTTTCAGTGACTAGGTGGGCGTTACCGCGAGAAGAATATTTCAACGCGTGGCGGTCATGTCGTAAAGAGGGGCGTTCAGAAGTCATATTTCAATATGTTATGGATAAATTAGAGCCTACAACTCTTACTGACAATTAATTTCAGGAGCTAAGAAACAAAATTAAATTGATATCCCCGTAATATTAACAAAATGGGAGAGTGCACGAGAGAAATTCGGTGATTGGTTAAATGTGACGGATTTCATCGTGTTAAGTGAACAAGACGACATTGATCCAGCGCATGATCCGAAAACAAGTTGTGTCCCTAACAAAGCCGGCCGTCACCCTAAGGAATTTAAGGACTCTTCCGTAAAGACGAAGAAGCAAAATGTTTGTGATATTACCGAATCGCGTAGTTTGGAGGAAGTCGCGTTTGCTGCTGAAGATTATTTTCGATCAAGCGGGAAAAGATGAAGGCTTAATAAAAAGATATCATGTATTACTAGCTGCTCTTTCTTCTGGGTCTGAAATAAATGTGAATATATTCAAAGAATTTGGTGCGCAAACTGCGGTTTT
The DNA here is from genome assembly GCF_040414725.1 of Anabrus simplex. Lineage (NCBI taxonomy): Eukaryota > Metazoa > Arthropoda > Insecta > Orthoptera > Tettigoniidae > Anabrus > Anabrus simplex. The sequence continues at coordinate 1,159,205,177 of NC_090266.1, forward strand.
GTTTGTTAAACTATATCCATGGTATTATATGCCGGTAACTGCATAACATTTTAGTACACAGTACTCAAGAAATTAAACATTTTCTTGTGCCAATAGGAACTTTATCTGAAGAAGCTCAAGAAGCTAGAAATAAAGATTGTCGGAGGTTTCGTGAACTTCATACTCGAAAATGTAGCAGGAATTCAACGAATAGAGACTTGCTTAAGATGTCGTTGATTACATCAAATCCCTTACTGAACAAGTACCGAACAATGCCACGTAAAATTCCTGGTAATCTACCTATGGAAGCTGTTGAGTTACTTACTGACTCCCAAGATCCTTACACATCAAATGAAGAAGACCAGTATAGCAACGACTATGATTCTCTGGACTCTACAGACGAATCAGGGGACGAATGAACATTGGACATGTTGTTATTATGAACGGGATGAGATTGATGAGACAATTACTTGTAAATACTGTAATATGATCCTTTCACGTCTTCTACGAAATGTTTCTGAGTGTAATGTTGACTTTTTAATATGGAAATATTATATATATATTATAGTTTTCGTGTGTGTGTTTCACTAAAACGACGTCATTAACAGGACTCGAAAATGAAATTTTGTTATAAAGAAATATTCTTATGGTTTTGACGAATATATTTTTATTTTAAAAATAAATGTTATTTTTGGTTCATATTTCGTTGTTCTATGTTTAATACCAATTTAAAATACGTTTTCAATCTGGAAGAATGTACATACAGTGCCTTCGTCTATTCCCTCAAATAAGATTTAACAAGAATACTGGACTGAAATTCACATTGTTATTCAAATTTTATCCAGTTTTAAATAGTATGCTTACCACTGTTATAAACTATACACATCTAAATCGTGTTTTTACTCCCGTAAATGGACGATTCTTTTGTTGCTTTCGGTCATTTTTTAAACCCCCCCTTGCCCCTCGCCCTTATATATTTACCCCCGAACATCGTACACTTTAGACGATGCCAGATATGAATTCAGCGACCTCGAAAACGGTATAGTGCCAACCTTTAATAGGATCCCTACACTATTAACGATGCTATTAATTTTTTCCACCTAGAACGGGGATTCGGCACACTGTGCGGCGCGGCGCGGTTCCCTGCAGTGGGCGATTACCTTTAGAATCCTCGTCAGTAAGTCGTAAAATTTAAGAAACGAGATTTCCACTTCCGGAGGTGCATTTGGCCCTGAGATTCACTCAGCCTATACGAACAATGAGTAGCAGGTTAATTCCTGGGGGCAAAGGCGGCCGGGCGTAGAGGTAACCACTGTACCCTATCAAGTGCCGAGGTTAAGGATAGTGGAAGCCTTTACCTTCCATCCCTCCAAGGGCCTTCATGGCCTGTACGGAGATGACTTTGCTTTTACCGTCAAAATTGTGGAATTTTCAAGATATGTACAAGGCATTTAATTCAGCGGATAATCCACTCTCAAGAAACAAGTATCCTGAACTTGGAGATTTTCTTCACAATAGATCCTCCAGGCGACTCGTTTAGGTTATCATCCCAAAGGCCACTTGCATCTTCACATAGCAGCACCACCAGAAGCTATGCGCTTATGAGAAAACGCAAGCTAGCCGAAGGCGGCGTTAAAATGAGGCATACTGAGCAAGATGAGTAGTGAGGTAGTTTGCCATTGCTCCTTTTCTACTTGTTCAACGTTGCACTAACACATCGAAGTTTTCGGCGACCGATGGAGGGGAAAGTGCTAGGAATGGAAAGGTAGCGGCCATAGCCTTAATTAAGGTGTCAAAGTGGAAGCAACGGAAAACAATCTTCAGGGCTGCCGACGGTGGGATTCGAACCCAGTTTCTCCTGAATGCATCCTCACAGCTGCGTGACCCTAACCGCACGGCCATCACGCTCGGTGTTTGCCATTTCTTTCCTCACTGACCCTATGAGTAACATATTTCATAATACTCAGACGTATTATAACTCATCCATGTCTCAGCAGCTCCATACTGTCACAGACATAAATGAGACTGGAACTGGCCTGAACTGAGAGACATATGCAAAAATACTGCATCCATCAAGAAATAGCAACAAATGAACCAGACTAGTCTACGTTACGGAAATACTGCCTACCTAGGTGCTACGAGGAAACACTGAATAAGATTAGGAAATTGTGAGAGAATGAAAATATATGAGTGTCTTTTGACGAAGCAAGTGTCAGAAGTCAAAGTAAAATTATGGATGTTGTAATTGGTAATCGATGAAATACTGTGAAGAGAAATCTTTTACTTTAGTATGTGAAGGAATATCTACAGCGAATCGCAAAACCGTAGCACGTGTTTTCAATGAGGTTATGCGCATTCTCTAGCTAGCTAGGAGGTGTGAAATCTTATAAATAAAGTTCTAGGTAGTCCGCTGTCTGTGATGTCATTTATTTCGCCATATTTTGAGATATTTATTCGTTTAGTTCAACTCAAGATCGTATCAGTAGTTTTTAGCTTTCGTGTCTCTGTGTTTGTTTGTTAATCACGGGTAAACGGCTGAATAGATCTCAACCAAACTTCATATTTAGAGTCTACTCGTAGGTATGGATATGCATACCATTTAAAAATCACTGAACAACTGGCGGTTTATACGAAGACCAGAAGATTATTTTCAGTTTTTTTCTCTTACAATATTGATTATATGTAAAATTTGTAGACTATATGTGAAACATCCTTTCATTTCAAACAACTTTTGTTACGTACATCTCGTCGCCATAAGACCTATCTGTGTCGGTGAGACGTAAAGCCCCTAGCAAAAAAATTTGTTACGTAGATAATTTCACTTACTCTTTAAATCATCATCATCATCATCATCATCTTTTGTTTACCCTCCAGGTTCGGATTTTCCCTCGGACTTAGCGAGGGATCCCACCTCTACCGCCTCAAGGGCAGTGTCCTGGAGCTTCAGACTCTTGGTCGGGGGATACAACTGGGGAATATGACCAGTACCTCCCAGACGGCCTCACCTGCTATGCTGAACAGGGGCCTTATAGGGGGATGGGAAGATTGGAAGGGATAGGCAAGGATGAGGGAAGGAAGCGGCCGTGGCCTTAATTTAGGTACCATCCCGGCATTTGCCTGGAGGAGAAGTGGGAAACCACGGAAAACCACTTCCAGGATGGGTGAGGTGGGAATCGAACCCACCCCTACTCAGTTGACCTCCCGAGGCTGAGTGGACCCCGTTCCAGCCCTCGTACCACTTTTCAAATTTCGTGGCAGAGCCGGGAATCGAACCCGGGCCTCCGGGGGTGGCAGCTAATCACGCTAACCACTACACCATAGAGGCGGACTACTCTTTAAATGACGGAGAAACGGGATTCATGCTCTGCAGACAGCGACGGACACCCTCACAGATCTATCATTATTCGAAGGATCCAACGGGAGAAATTTCCAGGATGCATAATATTTCGCTCGGCTTGAAAATTAACCCCACCTAAAGTAACTGAACACCGAGGAAACATGAGGTAGAACTTCTCCCTTTGGTGTCTGTCTGTCTGTCTGTCTGTCTGTCTGTCTGTCTGTCTGTCTGTCTGTCTGTCTGTCTGTCTGTCTGTCTGTCTGTCTGTCTGTCTGTCTGTCTGTCTGTCTGTCTGTCTGTCTGTCTGTCTGTCTGTCTGTCTGTCTGTCTGTCTATTCCTAAATTTGGAAAAACTGCTGGACTTATTTCAAACAAATTATCTATTTGGAATCTACTCACTCAGGATTCTGTTATCAGATGCATATGATGTCATGCTAATCAAATGGAGTTGGTATTTATAGGAAGATTATTCTCAAATATTATCGATAACTTTAGATCTATCAAAAGACTGTATACAAAAAAAACGCTTAGGAATATGTTATTTCCGTTCCTTTATCCCGGTCTAGAAAGCCAAGAAAAACGGTCGAGAGGATTCGTCGTGCTGACCACACGACACCTCGTAATCTGCAGGCCTTCGGGCTGAGCAGAGATCGCTTGGTTGGCCAAGGCCCTTCAAGGGCTGTAGTGCCATGGGGTTTGGTTTGGTTTTTCGTTCCTTTATGCCATGTACGTAGTTATCGTACGACGGATAATAACGCAGATGATTTACGAAAATTTGGATTTTTGGTCCAAGTCCCTTGGGACATGTCGTGCATGTCACTTCAAGGTGGGAAACGGGAAGAGTAAAGAGCCATTTTACTCTTTTCGATAGGACAGATATTTAAGGGAGGTGTCATCAACGTCAGAGATCCACGCCAGTGGCGAGGGATACAACATGCAACCTGAGAACCATGGAGAATTTTGCACAACTTCGGACCAGGAACTGTACCGTACAATAAATTCGGTAATCGGCATCTTTCTCCCTCGACTTTCTTCAGCTTCGTCATATTTCACGTTACTGCCACGCGCTGTCGTAGGAAAATATAATTTTAACATGTCGCATTGAACGTGTGAATGGAGCCATGACACTTCGCATAAATCCCTGAAGGAAACATGTAATCCCTTACAAATGTCCTTGCGAAGATCGGGTACAAATGCTAGTATTGCAGTGTGTGTTACAGACGCAGCTCCATGTATGATTAGAGCAGGAGAAGGGAATGACGATGATTGATGACCTAAATGGTTCAAGCACTTTTCAAAGTGTAAAATGAATTCTTACTTCCCGTTCGTTGAACACGTCTGATTAACCTTAATACCGCACGTTCCTTCTCCAGTACAGTTAAGGTCAGAACATGGTGTGGATTTGACACAGTTTTACAGCCGAGTACTCTTTCTGACGCCTACCATTTGTGGAGAGTAGTCTGGTGTGTTGTATGTAAATTACATGAAGATAAATATGTTAAGACGAAAACAAAAACCTAGTCCCCGAGCCAGAGGAATTCACCCTAAGCAGATAAAATCCCCGGCCAGGCAAGGAATCGAACTCAGGGCCCTCCGAACCGAAGGACAGTGCGCTGACCATTCAGCCAAGGAGTCGAACCTTCAAACGCCCCCGGACTGAGATGAGATCGATGGGCTCAGAAAGTCAGTGCTCCTCCCTACCAGCCCCTCAGTCTGCCTCTGCCTGTGCTGATAGACTCTCCGCTCAGCAGAGAATTGAATGTCTTGGTCAGGGGCGCCCACCCCACAAACAGGGAGAAAAAAAATTTAAAAAATGTAAATAACAGAAGAAAAGAAAGAAAGAGGGAGAATCTTAACTTTTCGTCGTATTTCATAACCCTAGCAATACCAAAGTATTTTTAATACAATTTTGCTTTGCGTCGCACCGATACAGATAGGTCTTATGTCGACGATGGGATAGGAAAGGCGTGGGAGTGGAAAGGAAGCAACCGTGGCCTTAAGTAAGGTACAGCCCCAGCAACTACCTGGCGTGAACATGGGAACCACGAAAAACCATGTTCAGGGCTGCCGAAAGTGGACTTTCAACCCCACTATCTCCCGAATGCAAGCTCACAGCTGCGCGCCCCTATCCGCACGACCAACTCGTCCGGTAAAAGTATATTTTGTCCCGTGCTTTACCAATGACGGTGGGGAGGGCTGAGGAGTTCACTAAGGAAATGTTGTTTACCTTATTCTCAATCGTGCCGGCCTCGCGGTTTTGGATTAGCGTGCCTGCCTCTTACCCGAAGGCCCCGGGTTCAATTCCCGACCAGGTCAGGGACTTTTACCTGGACCTGAGGGCTGATTCGAGCTCCACTCAGCCTACGGGATTACAATTAAGGAGCAATCTGACGGTGAGATAGCGGCTCTAGTCTAGGAAGCCAAGAATAACGGCCGAGAGTATAAGTCGTGCTGACCACACAGCACATTATAATCTGCAGGCCATCGGGTGGATCAGCGGTCGCTTGGTAGGCCATGGCCCTTCGGGACTGTTGCGTCATGGGGGGGTGGAGTGTTCTCAATCACACAAGTGAGGTATATAGATATTTGTATTAATTAGATCTGATTCACCATAAACTTAATCAAGCTTAATTGATTCCAGTTGTAGTTGCTAAAGATCACTTAAACTATCCTGATTTGTACAGTACGTGTACATCAGAACGTTCTTTTTACACCCTAAGAAGATTAAAAACTAACATGGTGTAAGGAAAATTGAACGACAACGGAATCATGCATGTCCAGAATCAGGACACAAACTCGAAACTGTGCTAAACATTTGCATCAAACGATCGACTGTTCGTGAAAACACTCTCTTTATGAGTGAAAATTAGAATTTCCGCGAAGATTTTACATTTTGTATTATACGAGAGCAAGTCAATAAGTATATCAAATCAATTTTCATAAATTATCACAAAAAGAGTACACACGTTTTACTGATATCATTTGTCAACATAGTCACCCTGGTTTTCAACGCACATGGTCCGCCGTTTCACAAGCGCTCCGATACCCTCTGCAAAAAGGGTTTTTGGTTGCACAGCATGCCACGTGTGCACCACGTCCTTCACCTACTGATCGGAGATGAATCGACGGCCTCTTAAAGCATTTTTATGTGGACCAAACAGTTGGTAATCCGACGGGGCGAGATCGAGACTGTACGCAGGATGCTCCAACACCTCGAAACGCAGCTTCTGAAGAGTCTGAGCGGTGCAGGCGGCAGTTTGTGGACGCGCATTGTCACGCAACAAAAGAACTCCTACCGACAATCGACCTCTAGGTCTGTTGCGAATTGTAGGTTTCAGCTTGTTTACCAGCATTTCACTGTTAGCTGTTTCCCCCCTTTTCGTGGTATTGTTCCAGGATTGGCCCTTGAAATCCCCAACACACTGTGAGCTTCACTTTTCCTGCACAACTTTGACTCTTGAATTCCTTTTTGACTGGGGATTCGGAATGCTTCCATTCCATGCTTTGACGTTTACTCCCTGGTTCGAACCCATGTTTCATCTCCAGTGGTGATCCATTTCAGAAACGTTTCATCTTCGTTAACATGACGGTCCAGTAGCTGCTGACATATTCTCACACGTTTGCACTTCTGCTCTTCTTTGATTTGTTTTGGAACTCATCTCGAACAGACTTTGTGAAAGTTACGTCTCTTATGCATGATTTCATATGCAGAACCATGGCTAATGTGCATATGGTTTTCATATCACGCACTTGTTTAATATTGGCATCAGTTACGGCTGAAGATGGATCTTTTCTCATCCTTCGTGCTCGTGCGACCCCTTTTGAACTGTTCAATCAACTGGTAAACACTTCGCTGTGGTAAAACATTGTCCCCGTATTGTGCTGGAAGTCTTCTATGAATTTCCGCTCCTGGTACACCCTCAGACCACAAAACAAAACGGATTACGGAATGCTGTTCTTCCTCGGTGGAAACAGAGAGTGTCGCGGCCATTTTCGCGTCGCAACAGCGTAAGCTTACTGATCTAATAACGCTGAAACCTACCACAGACAAGGTCTATATACCAAGGCCAACAAGAAAGACAGGCCTTGGTGCGGGATTATCACGTGATCAAGTCAGTCTCCAATATGGCGAGGGTTCATGTTGTCTTGTGTATGGCCGTTGCCACAAGATCATATATTTTTTAATATTAAAGTATCGTTTCAATTACATTCGATGAGTAATTTTGTTGAGAAGAAAGTTACCTTTGCTTGTGTAACATTATTTGTTTATAAATATGTGTTTGTGTGAAATTATGGTGGAATAAATTTCGTTGTCGTTCGAGAGGGATAATCATTTCAGAAGCGTGTGCAAGATTTGAGTTTGAAAGGTATAGTAAATGGGATACATGCTTGTTCTTTCTGATGAGACATCTTTTAGCACTCGTGTACACTTATCCGTGCAATATGCTACAAATTCCGATGAATTACTGTTTCAGATAATGCAGAGATTGTGTGGCCTAACCTGCAATGTAGCATGCCTCGTCACTGTTACGTGAATGGGTGCAAGTCCAATCACACCCCAAGAGAAGCTACTGTTTCTACGTTTTGTCTTCCCAAGGATGAAAATTTTGAAGACTTAGAGGCTAAGAAAAATAACAGCCGATTTCAGTGGTCTAAAAATCCCGTTTGTCTGTATCAGACATTTTTCAGAAAGTGATATTATTAGAGTTGACAAGTGCATTGTTAAAGGTGAATTAAAGGAATTTCCTCGAAAATCTCCAAAGCTAAAAGAAGGTGCAATTCCTTGTGTTTTTCAAAATGTGCCAAAGTATCTCAGTGAAATAAAAAGTGTACCGAAAAGATTAGCAGATGAGAAGGAAGAACAGCTCGATATAGCAATCGCAGCGAGCCTCAAGTCAAAACAAGAATTCATAAAGATAAGCTGATTTCTAATAATAATAATAATGTTATTTGTTTTACGTCCCACTAACTACTCTTTTACGGTTTTCGGAGACGCCGAGGTGCCGGAATTTCGTCCCGCAGGAGTTCTTTTACGTGCCAGTAAATCTACCGACACGAGGCTGACGTATTTGAGCACCTTCAAATACCACCGGACTGAGCCAGGATCGAACCTGCCAAGTTGGGTTCAGAAGGCCAGCGCCTTAACCGTCTGAGCCACTCAGCCCGGCAAGCTGATTTCTTGTGCTGATGATGTCGTTTCTCATTATCATAAAAGTCTGTCTGGGAAAGGATGGATGCTGAAAGTTCAGGATAGAAGCGTTTATTTGCTTTTAATAGATTTAACTGCACTGATAAGTTGTGATGTTTGGGACATCACGGCTTGTATTAAATTATTGAATTGTATAATTAATTGATTAGAGGTATATATTTAATCACTGGTAGGTCATTTTAAAATTATTATTATTATATATGTAGGGTTTTAATCCTATATTTCACATCATCATTTCATTCCTTGTATCGCAGTTATAACGTATTCTGAACGAACAACTTATTGTGTAAAGTATTTCAACATCATTCGTATTAATAGCTTGCAGTAAATATTCCAATAGCCGTAGTGATGTGATCGGAGTCAGCAGGCTAATTTCAGCCCATTACCAGGAAATGTACGTCATCAAGCTTACGACAGACCGTACCCCTTCCACAATCTGAGGAGACAGTTGAAACCTGGTAAACGCCTATTTTTCGAAGTTCGCTACCTGACTCTTTGATTTCGCGGGAAAGTTCAGCCTATGTGAATAGACGTAATGAACCAACGTGATGGATTCACAGCAATACATAGGAGAAGGGATGAGACCTCGAATCTTACTGGACCATGTGATATAGTTGATGGAGGGAGATTTTGAAGGCTATATACCCGCCGACAAGAGCTGGAGAGGCACTTGGAGATTCAGATTGTCTCTCGTACTCGTACTCTTGGAAGACACTCTTACGACAATTCTACGTCTGCACATCGGAGAAGATTTTAACTTAGTTCACTTCGCATCTGAGTAGTACACTACTCAAAAGTTACCCTCATTGGGACCTGTTATCTCAATGACGAGAGGTAAAGTCAACGGGAGACCGGTTTTGACTGGTATAGGGCAGGAGAGCTTTTGTTATGAATTTAGTTACGCTACTGTTCCGTAATACGGAAGAATACAAGTGTATTCTCTCCATGAACGTAACCCATGGTGGTTTTGCTTTTAAAATTAGGACTCATTACGACTTTATGTAAGGAGTACAGTAGGAAGTGTTAAAGGCAGGAAAGTCATAGTACACCTAGTGTACCATGCACAAAAGCAGAAGTAGGATTGGAATCCACAAGAGATGACGCCGCCTCTACGAGAGATCCATCTATCATCAGCTTGTACATAACAGAGTCTACAAATGGTAAGCTAATGGCATAAATTACTGCAAGTCTTCGCGCAACAGTTGATTTTCTTAGAGTTAATTTCATTCAATTTTTCTTTTATTTCCGTAAGTTCAGATTTCGTTAATAAGCCGTTACGTCACGTTTTCCACCTTAATGAATAGCTGTTTTAATTTGTATTTTCTGAAATTATTATTAATGATCCGTAACTTCCAAGATAGTGTGCTTAATGGTTAGTGTTCCATCACCGCACCCCTGGGAGGTTTTTGAGTCACATTACGTATTTTTATTATTATTATTATTATTATTATTATTATTATTATTATTATTATTAATTATCAACTATCGTTTTCAAGCCATAAGCTTGAAGGCTGGCGCCCATAGGATATTGTTTATGGAGAAACAATGAGATATCATTTATTTATATTAATATTAAGGTGAACTGCCACGTCACAATTTTGTCACACATCTGTGGGCAGAGTGGGTACGTCACAATGTCCCACTGTTTCAGCTTCTATAGTTATCGGCAGCAACCTTGTATGCAATGTGGTTATAATGAACAAAAAGTTGGTGTTAGATAAGATTCTGAAGCATTTACATAAATTATATTCAGTGGATGTACCTGATGAGCTTGTAGATTTTGTAAAAGGAAAAGAATACAGCAATGGATATTAACAGCGGCAATGTAACAGATAGTTTGGTTAAAACGTTATCTGAAATTGAGGGCAACTGTGAAACTTTTGATTTCCTGAAAGAGCAGTTGGTTTTATGGAAAAATTCTGCCAACAATAGGTGATATATACATATGTCACACAATGTTACTTGCTTGTTCTCTTTTCCTTTATTCAACAGCTGCCCTGTACAATAGCAGAGTGTTACTTTTACCCCACCCGAGGAACATTAGGAAACTGATAGGTGCTTTTTCTCTGATTGACTGGAGTATTGAAGTTAATATCAATTACTTAAAGAGTAAGGTAAGACTGCTGAAGGAAAATGAGTTAAGTGAGGGGCTGAGAACAAAAAGCAAGTAATTGACGGAGTCATAGTTTTGAGGAAATTGCAGTTAAAGTACTATATTATATAAAATATTACACAAGAGTTTTATTGAGTTCTTTTATCTTTGTACCAATTTAATTATGTCATAAGCATTAATACTGAAGTAAAAATAAGTTCTTGCGTTCATTATAGACTTGGTAATAATTTTAATTATCATAAAATACTTAACTGACACTGAATACATTTTTATATAATACAAAAACAAGGTAAGTTACTTCAACATAGTAAAATGGTGTCGTCCATTTTGCGAACAAGTGGGTACCTGAAGGGGATGATTTGAGTTTGACACACATTAATGAGTCGAGATTGCGGCCAGGCATAAAGTAGAGGCACTTAAGCGAGAATATAATGAGCAAGAATATATCATTTTATATATGTCACGCTTCTTACCTAGGTGGATTTTGGCAGCAGAATGCATCACTAGAGGCACCTACAGCCTTCTCAAGTTCTTTAGAAAGCCTCTTTAATTATTACCAGGGAGATTTGAATTTATTCACCAGCCAGCTCTGGCAATAAAGAAAGCGGCCAGAAAAATTAACCCTCAGTTGGTACACCAAGTTCTGGTACACACAATTGGAATACTGGGTAATACACCAAAAAACAAAGTTAAAAGGATGTAAGAAGAAACTCACTTGTTTCCAAATAAACTGACTATTTCACTTCTTATGTATTATTTTTAATAATAATAATAATAATAATAATAATAATAATAATAATAATAATAATAATAATAATCAATATTTTAAGGCTAATGCCTTGTCGATGCAACCACTCACTTCTTTCATTGGCATAATAATAATACCGGGAGAGTAGGCCGTGCGGTAAGGGACGCGCGGCTGTGAGCTTGCATTTGGGAGATAGTGGATTCGAATCCCACTATCGGCACCTCTGAAGATGGTATTCTGTGGTTTCCCATTTTCACACCAGGCAAATGCTGGGGCTGTACCTTAATTAAGGACACGGCCGCTTCCTTCCAACTCCTAGGCACTTCCTATCCCATCGTCGCCATAAAACCTATCTGTGTTGGTGCGACGTAAAGCCACTAGCAAAATAAGAAATAATAATAATATTAATAATAATAATAATAATAATAATAATAATAATAATAATAATAATAATAATAATAATAATAATAATAATAATAACCTACTCACTAATGCACCATAAACAACTACCCCTCTAGTTACGTTACACAATAAAAAAGATAATTTTCTAAATAGTAAGATTACCTCAAACTAAATTATTAAACATTTTCAATAAGAAAAATATTTTTTAAAATATGGTTAAGTTATCGGAAACATCCCAATGTACCAGTTAATATTATTACTACTAGAACAAAAATTACATATGAGACTGTTTTGAAAATTGTATCTGTTTTGCGTATCTCACGTCAACACTAATCTCTTATTCGCAATCTGGACTGTTCGCAATCAAGACACAACCAGTAAAATGGCATTAGTACCTTCATGTTCTTTACACAACTAATCAGAGTCACTGGAAAGTTCACTGATTTCTTCATTTATCGAAACTTCTTCAGGCACCATATCCTGAATTTCGGTGAGGGGCATCCTTTTTGTCGAGTTTCTGGAACATTATGATGAGGGAGACTGTCAAAGAAAGAATGATAAAGTAAGTAAACTCGTGTCCTCATCCCAAGGTGGTGCCGCTCTTTTCAGGCACACCCCCATTGTAGGTGAGCTGCGTGTACCATTTGAACCACATACCAGCCCTCCTGCCATTCTTAAATTTCTGGCAGTACCGGGAATCGAACCCGGGCCCCCGAGGACGGCAGCTAATATGATGAATAGGAGGTATAAGCGGTTTAAGTATCTGGAGGTTCTTTTATTTTGGACCCTTTATAGGTACATTTCCCGGATGTTCGATTCCCGGCGGGGTAGGAGATTTCAATCGCCTCTGATTAATTCCTCTGTCCTGGGGACTGGGTGCTTGTGTTTGTCCCAACACTTTCCTTTTCATATTGAGACAACACACCCCACCACAAAAAAACGCAATAGTGATTACATCCTTCCATATAGGGTTGGCGTCAGGAAGGGCATCCGGCCGTTAAATAGGGCCAAATCCACATGTGCTACATAGTTCGCACCCGCGACCCCACAGGTGTGGGAAAGCGGCAGAAAGAGAAGAGAGAGAGATAGAGAGAGAATTCGATAGAGCTTTGAGAGCAATACTTCTGATAGTCTGCCTACCCCACGTTTTATTATGTTCACTCTTCTGAAGGGGAGGTCCTCATTCAGTGTTTCTTTCAAGACCATAATTAAAGGAGCCTTCTTTTCAACACGTACCCATCTTATTTTGTGCCATGACACAGTACTACCTTCTTCGTCTTTGGTTATGTTATTCTTAGTGAATTTGGACATGGGTTGAACTGAAAAGACACCTTCATTGTTCATTGAAATAACAGAAGGGTTTTTAGATGTTGCTTTCACAGCACTCATCCAATCCTCAGGAACAAAGACATTATCAACCACACGCCCACGTTTTTCAATCAGGCCAGGCTTGATCGCATTCCATTCCAAGTTATCGGAAACATCCCAATGTACCAGTTAATATTATTACTACTAGAACAAAAATTACATATGAGACTGTTTTGAAAATTGTATCTGTTTTGTGTATCTCACGTCAACACTAATCTCTTATTCGCAATCTGGCCTGGCTCCAGGAACTTGTGATCAATGACTTGTATTGCACATGTCTTCACGATATACATAAAAAATTTGAGCAGGTTTTTGTTTCGATTCTGACCACCGCAACAATCACTGTAAGCAATGATTCAATTCACTTCCTGTAAACCTTCACAATACTTCTTGAGACAGGAACCAATTTCTTGCGGTCGGCGATCTTGCAAATGTTTTCCGTGGTTTCCCATTTTCACACCAGGCTGTACCTTAATTAAGGCTATGGCAACTTCCGTCGCAGTATACCAGCCTTTCTCACTCTTGTGCCGCCGAAATCGCTCCACGTATTAGGGCAACGTTAAACCACTATCTTATTATTATTAGTAATAATAATAATAATAATAATAATAATAATAATAATACGTCTTTATTATAGACTTGCTGCCTTTCAGCGTTCAGTCTTTAACCCTCTGTGAATTTTCTAAACCCCACCACAATCCTCTGTTTGTATCCAGTTCCGTGGCCTCGTTTAGTTCCATGCCTCTGAACTTTAAATCATTAGGTACTGAGGCTAACCATCGTTGTCTTGGTCTCTCTCTACTTCTCTTACCCTCCATCAATGAGTCCCTTATTCTCCTAGTTAATCTATCTTCCTCCGTTCGCTTCACTTGACCCCTACAACCGAAGCCGGCTTATGCTTACGGCTTCATCCAATCTAATTCATTCCTAACTTGGTCTTTATCTCCTCATTCTGAGTACCCTCCTGCCATTGTTCCCAATGAGTAAGATATCTTCAATCCATCCAGCTTTTACTACCGTACAGCAAAGTTGATCTGAAAACAGACCGGTGTTTTTTTTTTTTTTTTTTTTTTTTTTGCTATGGGCTTTACGTCGCGCCGACACAGATAGGTCTTATGGCGACGATGGGATAGGAAAGGCCTAGGAGTTGGAAGGAAGCGGCCGTGGCCTTAATTAAGGTACAGCCCCAGCATTTGCCTGGTGTGAAAATGGGAAACCACGGAAAACCATTTTCAGGGCTGCCGATAGTGGGATTCGAACCTACTATCTCCCGGATGCAAGCTCACAGCCGCGCGCCTCTACGCGCACGGCCAACTCGCCCGGTTCAGACCGGTGTGAAGATAGTTTCGTCCGAGAGCTGACTTCTTTCATACAGATTATTGTTGATCGCAGCTGCAACCTCCTTGCATTAGCTTTGCAGCACCTTGACCCAATCTCGTTTACTATACTACTATCCTAGGGAGAAACACATTCTAACTACTACCTCTTCCAGTTTCGTATTCCCAACCTGACATTCAGTTCTTTTAGGTTTCTTCCCTACGGTCATCACTCTAGTCTTGGAGACGCTAGTTTTCATATCATGCTCATAATAATAATAATAATAATAATAATAATAATAATAATAATAATAATAATAATAATGTTAAAGAAGTGAGAAACTAAATACCTGTACATTCTACACAAGAGAGCTAAACCAACGTAAGTCACATTTTAGTCATTTTACAGGAGAGAGGATAAACGTCAGTTGAAAAGAATTTTTGCTGCGTTATGACTTAGGCAATAAATGTTCGTCATTGTTCTTGATATTGAACCCTTTAAGGTCCATAAAGGATACCTACCTTCCTTACCTATTAGCAATCTGTATGAGATTGGTCTCTTGGGTCGTTAACGGGTTCTTCGTCACTTGTTTAGATAAGAGGTGGGTTTCGGTAATATTTAATCTATCTACGAAATGAAAATCAAATCTATAAAATTCGTGGTTTATTCAGGAAATGATTTAAGTTGTAAATTTAAAAATAGCATTATATCACGAACTTCTACTTGTTCGATCAACATAATCGACAATAATTACAATGCAGAGGAGAGATGTACTGCTTTTTTAAGTTTTAACTCAATTGCCTGATGGGCATCCTTACTAGAAACCACTGTCACAAGTTAAGAGTGAAGGGAAGAAAGTCTGGAAATCCTTAAATTCGGCTTTATGTGAGACTACATGTACCATCATAATGATTCGTGATGATCCAGCCCTCGTAACACGAACTCTGGACTCTTGGTATAATTAAGGCAGTCCAATCGGTATGTGCCACACAGTGGCTGTACGGCATGGACCCTTAATTGAATCGATGTGACATGCAACTATGCCATGGACCGACATCTAACTTTGTAATTTACGTTGATGTCATTGTGGATGATGACCGCAAGGAAAATGATGCTATAATGGCATATGGCCTTAATCGAAGTCACTAAGGTTGATGACCCCATGACCATCCAAGTTTCTAAGCTGAAGGCTAAACACAATTAAGTTACAGTAGTTGATGACCAAGGTTTCCACTTTAATAATACCAGCACATATAATGCTCAATCAATCAAAGTCAAATAAATCAACAACAACATCAACAACGCTCACAACACTTTGTGGCAGTAAAATCCTTAACATTCCGACACGTACCCTTAATCATTACGTTAACAATTGAATTTCCCCAGCAAAATAAACTAAGATTTCCAGAATACATTTTTAAGTTAATCACTTGGTTTTAATTTATTTCCCAAATACGGTTTCCACTGAGTTTTATAATTTAATAAATTGAAATGATTTTTATAAATCCTAATTAACGACAAATTCTATTTCCGCGGACGAATGGTTTCTTTAACAAGTCCCTACTCAAGTTTATTTATGTTTTATTATAATGTGTATCATCACTTTGTGGAGGCTGGAAACATACATTTTATTTGCAATATTATTTACTTCATGACGTCACACCACAAGTTTAATTTAACACTAACAATGATTAACACTCGCTTGGATACCCCTAATTATAAGGTACTCAAATCTGCACGAGTGAATTCAACGTAAAATAAGCCAACACTTTGTCACCTCTCAACATGAGATTTAAAATAAGGCTTTGTGCATCACTCAAAAATAAAATCAACAACTACCACTAATACTCTATTTTGGACATCCCTGGAAATGGTTAAATCCGCTCATTATTGTATCATTTCCGTCGCTTCAAATATACGTCCCAAATCTCGGTTAAACAAGTTAATATGCGATTTAATAACATACACATTACTCAATGATAAGAATTTCAATTAGTTTTCTTCAAAATTACGAGCTCCATTCTAAAGAATACAATCTGATTTTCAACACGTTGAGTATAAAAAACTGCAAATTACTGTCATCTTCCGAGCAGCGGTCTGCCTGATCAGCTGTCCAGCGGAGCGAGCCACCCCTCTTGTCCTCGCCTGACAAGTTCCATGTGTTCTATTCACGTTTTAACAGATCTTAAAAGAATGATAATATACAATCTCGCTGATAAAATTATAAATACGACATTCCTGGTCCAAACAGATGATACGCAGAGATTTACTTTAAGATGTCACTCAATATTTATACATATCACGAACCTACACTTTTACGTGGAATCCATCACAATTTCCATCTCAAAACATTAAACAAATAAATCCCTCGGGTTCACAGAGAATCTCCCTGTATCATTTACAGGCTACCAACCACCTGATTCACAAATCCTACCTCAGCTCACATTTAGCAAGACTCGACCACTTGCTTACACACGATAAAAAGATCTCCACGGCATTAAAATGGAATATAACTCTTAGGATCCACAACGTTGCACACACACGAATACTCTGATAATGAAACATCTCCGCATAACGTGACCCCGTATTTCTGAACTGGATTTCACAGAAATTACTGACAAAATTTACTGTTATTTTCATCGTCAGTTATACACAGTTTAAAAACGGACATAGAAATAGCACTCCCTTCGTAACAGATTCTCGTCTCGTAACATTCCTTAATAAAAATTTACACTGCTCCACACGACATCGTACCTTCATTCGACTGAAAATGAGTAACCACGGATTTCTTTTATACAACTTTCGTCATAATTTCAAACAGAAAAATTTCACATCAGATTAAAGATCTTAACTTGACATCACAAAATACAGAAAAAATAAACGCACGGAAATGACAATCTACTTCAGACATTATATCGTTTCATAACCATCAAGTGACTATTTTACTACACGTCACACGGTACTTCGCAAAAATTGTTATCCAAGCGTTAAAAAACAAATGACCTTTCGTCATATTTCTGACATTTCACGAAAGAAAATGGGTGACCAAACAGCGTCACAAATACACATACAAAATAAACGGTGACATCATGAAACAAATACACAGGTGGTAATGGTGATCCTTCACCGACCTTGGTCGTACGCCAGCTTCCATCATGTGAGTTCACCAGCAACTCTCTGGTATTTATTTAGCTATTTTAACACTTTTGGCTTCACAGGTAATTTTATTCATCTTGATTCACCTGAAATAAAGGCACATTAAAAATACCCTTTACTCTATATTTTCGCGCACCGAACACGACTGTTGTAATCTCGATCGCCCTCGCAGTACTGTCAACACGATATTATTAAAATTTCACTTATAAGACTGCGGCCTACAATGACCGTCCTTTTACATGTTTATTAAGTACACGTCACAACAAGGAAAAAACTATCTCCACTTGGAGACGATACTTCAGCCACATCGGTCAAAAATCTAAGTTCTCGATTGGACTCAGTCTGATAATCGCCGATAAATTGTACAATAGTACGAGGGTCCTTCTCTAGCTAAAATGACACAATGCAGGTAATTTCAAGATGGCGCTCCTATTTGTATAGTTTTTACCCCCTCTCTTAGGAATTTTTCTTTTGCCGCTGAGAAAATTACACATATTTTCCGACCTGGTGGAAATGTATTTAAGGCAGGTTTAACAGTAACCCAGTACTTGCTAATTTAATACTGTAGTGACATTGTTTATGAATATTTACGGTCAGCTCGTAACAAATAGACTGGTTAAATGACCTCGTTTGATAGGCACTATATTCTGATGACGTGACGTAGGTTGAACAGACAAGCGCGTCTTTCGCCGATTTCCCTTGAAAACCGCATAGCAATCTAAAATCTGCATTACTAAAGACCAATTGTCTCACATAAAATTACAGGACATTTATTATATTAGTTTCGCTGCTAATTCCTTTTAAACAATACATTTATCAAACCAACACTTTTGTTGTAACAATGCTCCATTTACACGTGAAGAGACGTCATTTTCCTTAGCGTGAGACCGAGAACCATCCTCCCCCCCCCCCCCCCGCCATGCCACGTGTCGTACCGGTGAGAAAAATGTGGTAACTTTAGGACTATATTTCTTATGACACAAAGGTCATGGGTTCAATATATTTTGTGTAATTTTTGATCACTGAACACATTCACTAATATAATTCACACTTAAATGATCAATGTTATTTTATTGCCATAAAAATAAAATTAAAGTGGACTTACGTGTATATGGCTTTAAGTTTCATAAAATGTGACTCGCGTTGGCTTAGCTCTCAGGTAGAGATGTTACCGAGCTCGATAGCTACAGTCGCTTAAGTATGGCCAGTATCCAGTATTCGGGAGGTGGTGGCTTGAAACCACACTGTCAACAGCCCTGAAGATGGTTTTCCATGGTTTCCTAATTTCGCACCAGGAAAATGCTGGGGCTGTACCTTAATTAATGCCACGGCCGCTTCCTTCCCACGCCTAGCCCTTTCCTATACCATCGTCACCATAAGACTTATCTGTGTCAATGAGACGTAAAGTAGCTTGTAAAAAGTGCAGATATTATTATTATTATTATTATTATTATTATTATTATTATTATTATTATTATTATTATTATTATTATTATTATTATTGTTTCCTTTCTTAATCTGCTTACCCTCCAGGTTTGGTTTTACCCTCGGGCTCAGCGAGGGATCCCACCTCTACTACCCCAGCGTGAGACATTGGGTTGGGGATACAACTGGGGAGGATGACTAGTACCTCGCCCAAACGGCCTCACCTGCTATGCCGAACAGGGGCCTTGGTGGGGGATGGGAAGATTGGAAGGGGACAGACACGGAAGAGGGAAGGAAGGGCCGTGGCCTTAAGTTAGGTACCTCCTCGGCATTTGCCTGGAGGAGAAGTGGGAAACCACGGATGGCTAAGATGGGAATCGAACCCACCTCTGCTCAATTGACCTCTCGTGGCAGAGCCCGGAATCAAACCCGAGCCTCCAGGGGTGGCAGCTATTCGCACTAACCACTACACCACAGAGGCGGACAGAGGCGGACATTATTATTATTATTATTATTATTATTATTATTATTATTATTATTATTATTATTATTATTATTATAACTCAAGAGACACTGGAATACTGAAATGTTGCCGGAAATGAGATCATAAACGAGGTAGTAAATCTACTGATGTGGGTATAGGCCTACTAGCCAACTCTACTAGAAATCACTGCTGCTGTCTTGCGCACAGAAGATGAGCGTCTAGTGAACTGCATCACTCAGCCGTACTCGTAAAAGAGAAAATAGTGTTCTTATTGAAAAATCAGTATGATGTCAACATCGCTCAAAAAGAGTATTGCTCGTATTAAATTAACCGTCACACGAAGTTCATGCAGGCTATATACGACGCGAAGAGCACACACAACCTGCAGCCAATATCTGAGGCAGGAGGACGGTGATTTGTTAACAGCTGTCAACAGTGTCATTAGCGTCGACAAAACTTCATGCACTTTTGGTGCTAGAGCAGTAAGGGAGAGTTTACAAGGAAAAAGAACAAGACGAAAAAGAAGAAAAAAGGGGAAGAAAAAGGAAAAAGGCCGCTCCCGCAGTCGAGATATTGCTTTGCGATATTTGTGACCGAGAGGGAAGGTGAGGACATCAATCTCAAAGACAAGGACAAGGGAAATGTTTACAGAAATATTGCGGGTCAATATAGGTTTTAATTTCTTTACTCTCTGAAAATATTTTACCGATGAATATGCCGAAAATATTACAACTTCATAAAAGTTAACACTAAAGTCCCTAACTACGGAGACTAGAATTAATCTTGTCTTCAAATCGATCAACAATATTTTGTACAGTCCTTATTTAATAACTCAGGTGAACCTATAGACACCGTCTCAATACATGACACAGATTTATTAGGTCTGCATTACAACTTAATACCCAAGAACAAGACGTGAAACTTTTCCGATTATGAACAAAGCTACAATGCTGCAAGTTCGATCCCCACCATCGGCAGCCCTGAAGATGTTTTGCGTGGTTTCCCATTTTCATACGATGAACCTTACTTAACATCGCAGCACTGACCTTAGCTGGCTTACAAGGAGAGTTCAGACCCTGCGTCCAACAGATTTCAACGAGCTTCAATGTACTTTGGGAGGTGGGGGACACAACAGTAACTCGTGTGTAAGGGTTTAGGTCAATACGCTTTCGTTTTCGAAAAAAAAAAAAAAGAGGTCATATGTCATGATTCGAGATCCGCTTCGGACAAAGTGGATATGACAGACAACTAAAAGGCAAAAAAATGTTATTTAGACATCTCAGGTCCTCAGACCAATAATTTCTGAAAAATTGATGAACCCCGATTCCAATGCAATGCATATGTACTTGGAGAGTTACACCACAGTCAACTGAAGTGATGGCATAGTGGTCACCGTACTTGTCTGTAAAACTCAAAAATGTGAGTTCGAGTCTCGTCGCAGCTATTTCCTTCCACAAAATAAATTAATATTTGAGGGAACGTGAAGACAAAAATAGAAAAAAATTACGCAAATTGCAGTACTCTGCATTTTCTACCTGAAATTAATGTAAGTCTAAAATTAGTATGAGCAATGCATATTCTAAAACAATGGATATTGCGTCAGCATTTTCCCACGAGGTCATTGACCCCTGGCAAGGTCATTGACCCCCATGACGTCACGGCCACGTGCTATTGTTTACAAACAAGGCCACGTGCTCGTGACAGCTGTCATCTTGACAGACCCTAACCTCACTTTTCGAGCGGCTAACCTCACTGCTGCCATCTTGACAGGTCCTAACCTACTTTTTGGCCACATGGGCGCGGGATTTGAAGAAGTGAACGTGGCTAACCTCACTACTGTCATCTTGACAGGTCCTAATCACGTGCACTTATTTGGCGCCGAATTTGAATAAGTGCGCAGGGCTAACCTCACAGCCGTCATTCTGACAGGTCCTAACCATGTTCACTTGTTTGGCGCGGAATTTTGAATAAGAGAACGACCCCTAACCCCACTGCTGTCACCTTGACGGGACTTAGCCACGTGCTTTTGACAGGCTGAATTTTGAAAAAGTGAACGACTCTAACCTCACTGCTGTCATCTTGAAGAGACTTAGCCACGTGCTTTTTGACAAGTAAGTGGCGTGGAATTTTGAGAAATAGAACGATCCCTAACTTCACTGCTGTCACCTTGATGGAACTTAGCCACGTGCTTTTGAAAAAGGGAACGATCCTAACCTCGCAACTGTTATCTTAACAGGGACTTAGCCACGTTGACTGGGGGCGCAACTACACAGAACATAGTTTTACGGCTAGATGCCCTTCCCAACGCCATCTTGTCAGATCTACTTCTCGACACCATCTTGGAGGGGCATAACATCACAGGGTCCTAGTTTTAGGGCGCGGAATTTTCAAAAAGAGAACGATCCTTACCTCACAACTGTTATCTTTACAGGGACTTAGCCACGTCGACTGGGGCCTAACTACACAGAACCTCGTTTTACGGCTAGATGCCCTTCCCAACGCCATCTTGCCATATCCCCTTCTCGACAACATCTTGTAGGGGCATAACCTCACAGGGTCCTAGTTTCAAGGTTAGATGCCCTTCCCGACACTACTTTTGAGGGGCCTATCCTCAGAGGACCCCAGTTTTAAGGCTAGCTGCCCTTCTCGACATACCCCTTCCCGACAGTATCTTGGAGGACCTAACCGCAGAAGAGACGCTAGTTTTAAGGCTAGCTGCCCTTCTCGACATGCCCCTTCCCTGACACCATCTTGGAGGTACATATCGTCAGAGACCCTAGTTTTAAGGCGAGCCGCCCTTCTCGACATATCCCTTCCCGACACCACCTTGGAGGGGCCTAACCTCAGAGGACTCTAGTTTTAAGGCTAGCTGCCCTTCTCGACATGCCCCTTCCCCGTCACCATCTTAGAGGGGCCTATCCTCAGAGGACCCCAGTTTTAAGGCTAGCTGCCCTACTCGACATGCACCTTCTCCCTATCGTCTGTCCCTAGACGTCTTCCCTCCTCCTCCTCCGGATGCCCTTTATAACGCATGTTTAGTTCGATAAGGAGAGGGAGGTCACGCTATGACGTCGTCGGATGGAGACGTAAAGCCTTCAGCAGATAACGCAGATAAGATAAAATGAATAATGTAATGTTCGGCTCCATGACTAAATGGTTAGCGTGCTGGCCTTTGGTCACAGGGGTCCCGGGTTCGATTCCCGGCGGGGTCGGGAATTTTAACCATAATTGGTTAAATTCGCAGGCACGGGGGCTGGGTGTATTTGTCGTCTTCATCATCATTTCATCCTCATCATGACGGGCAGGTCACCTAAGGGCGTCGAATTAAAAGACCTGCATTTGGCGAGCCAAACTTGTCCTCGGACACTCCCGGCACTAAAAGCCATACGCCATTTTATTTTATTTTTTATTTTTTAATAATGTAACGAACAATAAAATGTACATCTACTTCTACGGCTTTCAAACAAATACAATTAAAGAGCTATCTGATATCGATCCCCGGTTTAGTTTGCAAATAATAACGGATGAGAGGATCAGATTAAATAATTTAATAAATTATCATTACATGTTAACTATACATTAATAACACCTATTACTCCGTTTTGCTGCAGATATACTTACGTTATTGTTATAATATTAAACTCGTAAGCATGGTGTAGTGTACCGTCGCCATATTGCTGAAGGCTTTACGTCTCCATCCGACGACGTCATAGCGTGACCTGCCTCTCCTTATCGAACTAAGCATGTCGACAGAGCACAAGCAGGTTCAATACTGTTACAGTGGACAGGATATGCATTGTGCTGTGCCCTCTACTAAGAGCAGGATGACAACGATTTCGTGTTATCTTACCTTACTCATAAATTACAAATAAACATGTATTTTTTGTAATAAACAGTTACATGCATGGATTCGAATACTAAAACTGAACAGCAAATTACCTCACTCCTTATTTCGCGAGCTCACAAACATATAGTCACTGTAACAGAATAAAGAAAAAAATCTCTATTTCAGTTATAGATTCGATCCCTGTACTCTCTGTTGATTGCGGAAAATAAAAAAATATCTATTGCATGCATCACATTGTCACCGTAACAGAAAAAATAGATATTAAAGACATGGGATTCGAACCTTGAGTTCTTTGTTTAATGTTAGAAAGGAAATCTGAAACTACCTTACTCCTTATTTCGCGAGCTGTCTACACATGATTCAATGCACAAACACATAGTTACCGTAACGGAATAAAAAATTAAAAAATACTATTACATGTATGGAATCGAATACTGGAACTTTCTGTTGTGTAGTAAAAAACAATGTGTAAGATAACAACAGACTATACATGTTAACAAACGTACTGCATTTAGTAAAGAAACTTCACCACTTCTCATTTTCACGAGACCGGGCGAGTTGGCCGTGCGGTTAGGAGCGCGCAGCTGTGAACTCGCATCCGGGAGATCGTGGGTTTGAATCCCACTGTCGGCAGCCCTGAACATGGTTTTCCGTGGTTTCCCACCAGGCAAATGCTGGAGCTGTACCTTACTTAAGGCCACGGCCGCTTCCTTCCTATTCCCATCGTCGCCATAAGACCTATCTGTGTCGGTGCGACGTAAAGCAAAATAGCATTTTCACTAGTACACTTCTTTAGTGTTATACGCGCACGCAGACATTTAATTTTGCTTGCACTCTCTAACGTAAAAAAACACAAGACGCAAAATACGGAAGTGATTGATTGATACATGTCCGCCTCTGTGGTGCAGTGGTTAGTGTGGTTAGCTGCCACCCCCGGAGGTCCGGGTTCGATTCCCGGCTCTGCCACGAAATTTGAAAAGTGGTACGAGGGCTGGAACGGGGTCCACTCAGCCTCGGGAGGTCAAATGAGTAGAGGTGGGTTCGATTCCCACCTCAGCCATCCTGGAAGTGGTTTACCGTGGTTTCCCACTTCTCCTCCGTGCAAATGCCGGGATGATACCTAACTTAAGGCCACGGCCGCTTCCTTCCCACTTTCTTGCCTGTCCCATCCAATCTTCCATTCCCTCCACAAGGCCCCTATTCAGCATAGCAGGTGAGGCCGCCTGGGCGAGGTACTGGTCATACTCCCCAGTTGTATCCCCCGACGAAGAGTCTGAAGCTCCAGGACACTGCCCTTGAGGCGGTAGAGGTGGGATTCCTCTCTGAGTCCGAGGGAAAAACCGAACTTGGAGGGTAATCAGATCAAGAAGAAGAAGAAGAAGAAGAAGAGAATTGATTGATACATAAAATATTTGTGAGACAAGCAAATGCTGTGA
Organism: Anabrus simplex; assembly: GCF_040414725.1. Lineage (NCBI taxonomy): Eukaryota > Metazoa > Arthropoda > Insecta > Orthoptera > Tettigoniidae > Anabrus > Anabrus simplex. The sequence goes on from NC_090266.1 coordinate 1,159,229,998, forward strand.
GCTAGCCCTTACACACGTACACACGCAGAAGATCCGGTTTGGCTGCAGGATTTTGCTTTTCTCGCAGACATCAGCGAAAAGTTAACTATCCTTAACTTGGAGCTTCAAGGTAAGGATAAAGATATAGGCGGAACAATTTCTGACGTTGCTTTATTCTCGAACTGTGGGAATAAATCTCATCCTGGGTATATAAAAAAACTTTGCCTGTATGAAACAAACCCTCGAAAAGCAAGGCTCTTGAACGCCTCTTTACAACAGCAAACAATACGTTGTAATTCTTCCAGATTTAATAAGTCAATTCATCAAACGTTTCCAAGATTTCAAATGAATTTCAAATGCAGCACAGTTAGTGAAATCGCATTTTATAGAGATTGATGCAGAAGAGTTCACTACTTGCGTCATGGCGCATTTTGATTTCCAAGAAGGCAATACTGTAATGGAGTTGGAACTGATTGATTTTCTAAATGATTTATCTGTAAAATAGCTTTCTTCAAGATCTGAAAATATTTGGCCTCTCGATCCTAAAGAAGAATACCCAATTCTGGTCCAGGTTGCTCTCAAGGTGAAGGCAATGTTCAGCTTTATATGTCTGGGAGAGGCTTCTTTTTCCGGTATACCGAGCTCGATAGCTGCAGTCGCTTAAGTTCGGCCAGTATCCAGTAATCGGGAGATAGGGGGTTCGAGCCCCACTGTCGGCAGCCCTGAAGATGGTTTTCCGTGGTTTCCCATTTTCACACCAGGCAAATGCCGGGGCTATACCTTAAATAAGGCCACAGCCGCTTCCTTCCAATTCCTAGACCTTTCCTATCCCATCGTCGCCATAAGGCATATCTGTGTCGGTGCGACGTAAAACCAATAGCAAAAAACAAAAAAAAACAAAGTGCCATCGTTCTCATTAAAGTTAATAAGTCTGATAAAAACTATATGTTCTTACATTTGCAATTTATTACTAAATATACTTCAATGTATTTCTTATGAAGAATTCAATTTCAATGTATTTTTCGTATATACAGTATAATAATGGCGTATGGCCTCCGGAGAGGCCTGGTGCAGGTCTTTTTCTAGTAGACGGCCTATTAGGCGACCTGCTTGTCTGTGAAGATGAGGGCCCTACCTAGGATGATTTCTAATGTTGAATACACCACACACACCCATCCCCCGAGCCATTGGAATTAACCAATTAAGGTTAAAATCCCCGACCCGGCCGGGAATCGAACCCGGGACCCTCTGAACCGAAAGCCGGTACGTTGACCATTCAGCCAACGAGTCGAGCGTATATACAGTATAATTAATATTATTTTCATATTTATTAGAATTGTAAGATTTTTTAAACTTATTTCTGTCCTAGTTTCTTTTGGTAGCTCACAGTAGGATTTAAAAACGGTACGATAGTTCAGAAACTTCATAAGTTTGGCGACCTTTCCAGTTTTATGGACAGCCTTTATTCCCCACAAGATGTACGTCAATGACTGAATGTAGTAATGTGACAGCACGTGCCGTACCTTCGTTAACAATGTCATACACACACCTGCGTAAGTGGTGCTTCATTTCATATGCCGCTTGATTATCCGCACGTTCACGCCGTATCCGCACGTTCACGCCGTAGCCCCACGTCAGACTCTGCCTTCGGTCACGTGATTGCTCGAGCTGCTTCGGACAGGCTGGAACCTCAGCGGGTATCGGTTCGGCTCGATCCCATTCGAACACGGGTGTCGTTTACCCATCACTAATTGCTATACAGGGTAGCTCGCTCTTCCAAACTCGGAATACGATCTATGCCACTTTTTACTACGGCTAGGGAGCACTCCAGTCTACACTTCGTACCCTAGCCGTGACAACAAAGCATAATCAGGCCAAGACACCAAACTGGAAGTCGGCCTCCCACCACTATGCCCAACTTTATCCTACCTGGCGTAGATCTTGCCTACACAGACGAAGTTCTGTTCCGATACCTGAAAAATGAAGGCATCCCGATTATAAACCTCCGGAGAATACATCAGAACTACGTACCTACTGACCGGGTACTCATCCAACTTTCTTCGGAACGAGCTGTCCAAACAGCAATAAGATATGGAATTTTCATCAACGCCAAGCCGCACTACGCCGAGCCCTGCCCACCCCACTTGGAAAACGACTTCGGACCGGACCCGGGAACCAAGCCACCTTGCCAGCCACCACCAATAAGGACACCATATATCCCACCACCCCAGCCATCAACCCATCCGCTCACTACCCTAGTCACTACCATTACTACCACCATGGCTACTACTCCCGCCCGCAGCTCTCCCTATACCCCTATAACCACTACCACCATGACCCACTCCTCCCCTATTATGATGTCCCCCGCCACCCTCCCCAACCCAACCCGGCCAACGACAGAAGAAGCAGCCCACAATACCACCATGGACACAGAAAGACCACCGTAACCGCCACCAGCTCCCGAGTCCGAGTCCGAGCCCAATAGAACAACCCCGCATCCACCAGCATCAGAACCTTACACCAGCTGCGTCATTAGAGGAGTGAATCCAGCCATCCCACCAGAACTAATAACCCAGGAACTTCAACGAACAGGACTCCAGCCGAAGAAAGTAAGCAGAATCCATAACGCAACAGGACCAACCTATATGGTAAGACTACAACTCCAGCTCCCCGAAGAAACTCACCGCCTGATTGAAAATGGAATCCAGCTCTTCGGGAAGCACCATCGGGTGGAAGCATCACGCTCCCCTCCGCAAAAACCCATCCACCCCAAACGAAACCCTTCACAGAACCATACCCGTCTCGCTCCGCGTCCCAACTCATATAACAACTCCCAGCTCCTTCTACTACTTCTCACCTCCCTAGCCAATATCACCTCCTTCTACCAACAAATCATCCCTCTATTCCTTCCAAATAATCGCACCCCCATTAGAATATAAGTCAATGTATGTAATCCAGCCAATGGATGTAAACCTTTAAAAGCCAATTAATGTATGTAAACCATGATAAGAAAATCAATAAAAAGCAAAAGAACAGACACTGCACCTTAGCCAAGAGGCCAATCCCTCACATCACCAAACTATAAGCTCCTTCCCCTTTTATCATCCAACACATCCAAACCCCCAAACCCCGCCAAATCTCCTGGCCAGAGAGAAGGCGTAACCTTTTAGGTGGCCCGCCCCTTCCTTTCGGGAAGGGGAATGAAAACATCCCCCTTTGGTCCTTGGTCTTATAAACCCAGACCGTCCAACGGCGTTTTTACTTTCACAGACCTAAGCAGCTGTACGGGAAGCGCGCATAGTTCTTGACCTTGCAAGGAGCGTGCACGTGCCAGTCTGAATCTCAGTTGTTAACATGGTGAGACAGTTATCATTGCAAAAGCGTATTTGCGTACGTAAAAATTATTTTAAGTACGCGTCGGCTCGAGGGGGACGCAATGCATTTGTTCAACAATTTCTTGGTGATGTCGAGAATATATGTAGTAATACATACACGAATTTTTAGCCTTGTCCATAATATTCCTGGGATTCGAACCCACTATCTCCCGGATGCAGGCTCACAGACGCGCGCCCCTCGCCCGGTATGAAATACAAAAAGATCAGATTTTAAAATGCAAATTTTACCTTTTGTTTTTTGGTACTAATATAAAGTTCTTATTTTTCTTCTTAATCTGTTTACCCTCCAGGGTTGGTTTTTCCCTCGGACTCAGGGAGGGATCCCACCTCTACTGCCTCAAGGGCAGTGTCCTGGAGCTTCAGACTCTGGGTCGGGGGATACAACTGGGGAGGATGACCAGTACGTCGCCCAGGAGGCCTCACTTGCGATGCTGAACAGGGGCTTTGCGGGGGATGGGAAGATTGGAAGGAAGCGGCCGTGGCCTTAAGCTAGGTACCATCCCGGCATTTGCCTGGAGGAGAAGTGGGAAACCACGAAACACCACTTCCAGGATGGCTGAAATGGGAATCGAACCCACCTCTACTCTACTCAGTTGACTTCAGTTGTCTGAGTGGGCCCCGTTCCAGCCCTCGTACTACTTCTCAAATTTCGTGGCAGAGCCGGGAATCGAACCCGGGCCACTGGAGATGGCAGCTAATCACACTAACCACTACAACATAGAGGCGGACACAAAGGTACACATTAAAAAAGTATGAAAAACCAAACGGGATACAAAGAAATAAAGTTACATTCTGTTTTAAACGCAGCATCTGCCGATCCGTTGAGGCAGGCCCTATATTGCGTATCTTCTTCTCCTTAATATTTTGATGGGCGTCGCTAATGCAGTTTACTCAGCCACTAATCCTATATTACTACAACAAAAACTATGGAGGATACATGTAAACAATGTTAAACTGCCATGACTTACGGTGGTCCTGTGCACCAGTGCACCAGCTGGTACCAGTCACACAGGAGAATCCTGGCGCGACCTTGGCCATCGCAAAATTCGCGTCACTCTTCACGTGTAGGTAGTTTGGTATTTCACCGTTGGCAATCCCCATGCGGCCTGACGGCTATATAGCAAGGTAGAAGTTACCTGTTATTGTTGAGCGCCGACCGGTACTTTGAGTTCACAAGCCAGTTCAGTGCGTTGTAATACGGGACGCTACTGTCAAGTGTGAATGATACTGCTACAAGCTGACACAACTACAATACAGACCAGTGAGTAAATAGGACCTGCTTTCAGCTTATGATATCTTCCCCTTCCCCGACAGCAGACATCTTAAAAGTGAGATTTTGAGATATAATCGAGGATATATAGCATAGTTCTTTCTCTGTCTATTTCTATACCAAGATATCTTGTATTTTAGTTTTACCCCGAGAACAATCCCTTAGTGTTTTCTTAATGTATTTCGCGAATTACAACGATAGGTCTTAGCGTTGAACTATGGCAGCAAACTGTCTGATGGATGCTGCCTTCAGCCTGTTCGAGCCATGGGGCAGTTTCTTTTCCCCATTTGAACTCTCCGAAGATAGTATCTAGCAAAGCAATATTAAGGCGGAATATAATAGTATCATTATATTATATTATATGTACCTCCGTTTCTGTTAACACAAAATATCTTAGTTTCCTAAATACATATGTATTTACATAGAAATCCCATCCTTTATGGAACTTACTGTATCCCATTTTGCATGCTTTTTATTCGTATTTTACAGCCTTACTGACAAACTCTGCGAACTTTACATGTTTCTTAATCCCGTGACTGACTGTTTTCTTCTATTCCTGTTTGGTATTGGGAGGTCTTAAGCTTCTTTAAGACAGGGCCATTTTTTCCCCTGGGCATCTTTTATCCCGGTTTAGTATTGTGATGCCTTAGCTTCTTTACTGTATTTTCAAACTGATCCGGTTTTCCTCTGGATAACTTCTATCTCTGTTGGTAATGCGAGATCTTAGCTTCTTTATTTGCAAACTGATCCATTTCTGATCAAGAAAATTAGATAAGGTAAAAATGATAAAGTGCACGTAATGCTTTTACTTTATTACTGTTTTTTGGGGGGCCGATAACCTCGATGTTAGGCCCCTTTAAACAGCAAGCATCATCATCATCATCATTACTGTTTTTGTTAAAGCAGGGAAAACAGCAGTGGTGAACTTATGTAGATTTCCTCAATGGAAAATTAACTTACAGTAAACATGATTGTGTTCTGAGTATACATACGTAAAGTATCTTGATAATATTTACTCATAGAAACGCTTCTTCAAATACTCAATTTTAGGTACTGAGTAAAAACTACCTAAGTAAAGGTTTTCACTAACATACAAATAAGTGAATACTGCCCGTGCAAAATAACATAAAGTGGCATGTGTATTTTTGCTCAATCAAAATGATTATTTATTTCTGCACTTTTGATCTGGTGATATCTTCTAAGACTTGTGTTAGGAGACGAATTTTTACTCGGTGATCGAGCAAACGAAATGCTATTACTTTCCACGTGAGCCTAATAGTAAGTAAAATTGGCTTTGAGCTCTTTTACCCGAATGCGACGGAATCTCAGTACTACTTATTTCTTATAGTAATCCCTGTACCTTCATTTTAGTCATTTGATCTCTAATAATAAAAGGGTCTTCTTCTGGTCGTGCACCAATTCATGCTGGCACAATTACAGTTAATAATACTGTATGCTGATCTAATTCGTGTTAATGGAATTACAATTACAATTGATACTGTCGATACAAAATGGTAATGGATATGACTAATATTATCACCCCTTTTTTTTTTTTTTTTTTAGTGGGAATTGAGCATATGCAAAGAGGATGTAACTGGCGTTACTAAAGGGTTAGTCGGGATGAAATTCTCTGGATCTGCTAGTATGGATGGTTAGTGAAGGATCAAAAGTGAAAACAAGTAGCGACGATTCGGAATTAAAGTGGCGGGGGCGGGGGTTTAGCGTGATTAGCTGCCATCCCCGGAGGACCGGGTTCGATTCCCGGCTCTGCCACGAAATTTGAAAAGTGGTACGGGGGCTGGAACGGGGTCCACTCAGCCTCGGGAGGTCAACTGAGTAGAGGTGGGTTCGATTCCTACCTCAGCCATCTTGGAAGTGGTTTTCCGTGGTTTTACACTTCTCCTTCAGGCAAATGCCGGGATGGTACCTAACTTAAGGCCTTAACTTAACTAACTTAACTCTTCCTTGTCTATCCCTTCCAATCCCCCCGCAAGGCCCCTGTTCAGTATAGCAGGTGAGGCCGCCTGGGCGAGGTACTGGTCATTCTCCCCAGTTGTATCCCCCGACCCAGAGTCTGAAGCTCCAGGACACTGCCCTTGAGGTGGGATCCCTGAGTCCGAGGGAAAAACCGACCCTGGAGGGTAAACAGATTAAGAAGAAGAAGAAGAAGAAGAAGAAGAAGAAATAAAATCAAGGAAATAATTATTTGATAAGACAACAGCGATTCCTATAATTCCTAGTTTCAGGCGGATAAAATTGAATAAACATGTAATGTTTTCCCCACAAAGCGTGGGGGGGGGGGGCTGCTTACTTAAATGATAAGTACGGTTGGATGGGAATTTTATCGAAGTCTTTTTAATCCTGAAGGACTATTTGATACAGTAAAAATAGTAAGTGGATTATCAACAATCGCGCAATACAAGCTTGTTTTAAAATTATTATTATTATTATTATTATTATTATTATTATTATTATTATTATTATTATTATTATTATTATTATTATTATTATTATTATTATTATTATTGTAGGCTAATAACGAACGATGAGAGGTAAGGAAGAAAGGAAAAAACGAAATAGGAGAACAATGGCTGCTCCACCTGGGACTATCTGCCATCGCTGCGGCAAGTTGTCTTTCCCGTATTGGGCTGTTCAATCACCTACGGACTCGCAGATGAAAGAGGAGTTCTGTTTGGAAGACCAACCTACTCGTTTACGAGTGTTTGCTCTTGTATTGTAGAGATGCTGGCCCCACGGTGTTGGTATAGCGTGCCTTCCTCTTACTCGGGGTCGCAGGATTCGATTTCCGGCAAGGTCAGGAATTTTTACCTAGATCAGAGGGCTGGTCCAGTTGCTACCTGACGGTGAGATAGCGGCCGAATGGATTCGTCGTGCCGACCGTGCACCACCTCGTAATTTGCAGGCCTTCGGGCTGGGCAGTGGTCACTTGGTAGGCCATGGCCCTTCAAGGCTGTTGTACCATGGGGTTTGGTTATTGTGGTAGACATAATGCTGCATATTGCTGCTGCGCTTGGAAAACCTGTTATCTGAATCTTGTCGGAGAAACATTGGCTTGTAACACATGATATTCAGAATCAGAATTCTTTGAAAAATGTGCACAATATTCACGCTTATGCAACAGAGCGTTCTTTTTAGCCAAAGCTGTACTTTACAATATTTCGCATAGTGTGTATATCTTATCTATAATGCGTGATCAAAAAGTTTCCATTTGAAGGCATTGCTGCAGCGGATATGCAACGTAGCGCGACTCCGATGCGGGTAGATAAACACGGACATGTAGGCAAAGGGATTAGTGTGGCAGTCTTGTCGTGCCGTGGTGCGTGCGTTAAATGCGGCCACGAGAACTATGGCGATGGTTATTGCCAAATGCGTCCAAACAGGACCAACGTGCTGCTATTCTGTTCTTGGCTACCGAAGGACAAATACCGGTGGACATCCATCGGAGAATGAAGACACTGTATGGGGCAGCATGTCTGTCGAAAACCACCGTTGTGGAATGGTGCACCAAGTTCCGTGTGGACGCGTTTCGACGCAAGACGCCGTTCGATCTGGGAGGCCAGCCTAACACATTGCCGACAACGAGTGGGAGACACTCGAACACCCGCCCTATAAATAGGGTCTCTCTCATAAACGCAGACCGTCCAACGGCGTTTTTACTCTCGGAGTCCTTAGCAGCTGCACGGGAGTTGACTTTGTAATGAGTGTGCACGTGTTCGATCTAGCCAATCAGAATCCCAGCTGTTAACATGGTGAGACAGTTATCATTGCAGCACCGTATTTCCGTATGTAAAAGTTATTTTAAGTACGAGTCGGCTCGATGCCTTTATTCAGCAATTTCCTGGTGAAGTGCCACCTTCATGAGCACAGATTCACGTAATTGTAAATAAATTTGAAACTGCTGGGTCAGTGCTCAATAAAAAAACATTCGCGCACACGAACAGTTTTGACAGAGGAAAAGCTAGATGACATTGGTGCGAATCATGAACGGTCACCAAATAAATCACTCACAAAATTAGCACAAGTAGGGGTTTCGGTTTCTCCTACACACAGAGCTACAAAGCTGTTACATATCAAACCATACAGGTTTAAACGGGCCAATTGTTTAAAATCTGCTGATCTAGCCACAAGAGTGAGATACTTTGAGTGGCATCTTGCATCATTGAATGATAGTTTATTCGACCCACAGCTTGTGTTCTTTTCGGATGAGGCCTGGTTTCACCTTAATGATCGTGTGAACAGTCATAACTCTCGCTGTTGTATGCAGAAAATCGTAATGGTGTTTATGAAGTACCTCATTTTGAAGGATGACAAATTCGACATCTGTTATAAGGTAAAATTTCATATAAGATTGTACACACGCTTACAGCTCCGTGGCTCAGGCAGCAACGCGCCGGCCTCTCACCGCTGGGTTCCGTGGTTCAGATCCCGGTCACGCCATGTGTGATTTGTGCTGGACAAAGCGGATGCGGGACAAGTTTTTCTACTGGTACTCCGCTTTTCTCTGTCATATTTCATTCCAGCAACACTCTCCAATGTCATTTTCATCTGTCATTCATTAATCATTGCCCCAGAGATGTGCGACAGGCTCCGGCAGCCGGCACAATTCCCATCCTCGCCGCTAGATGGGGGCTTCATTCATCCTATTCCCGACCCGGTCGAATGACTGGAAGCAGGCTGTGGATTTTTTACAGGCTTAAAGCAGGGCGGCCGCGCGTGACTAAAGTTGGGCTGAGGCAGCTGCCGTAGCGCAAACACCGTGCGCTCGGTCCGGATTTATAAGAGAGACCCTTGCGCCCGGTGGTTGACTTCCACGCAACAGCACTTTTCTTTCCATTTTAGAGAGTATTCTCCGTAGAGCAATTTGGTATCAACGTGTGTGATTAAAGATGTTTAAAATAATCGTACCACTAACTTGGTACTCGATGCAATAATAATATAATAATAATAATAGGAATATAATTAATCTTTTACATCTAACTTATAATAAATAATGCGTTTTGATGTAATATAGACTAGTGTATTATTTCCTTGTCTCTTTTGAGAAATCCGCTCCTTGTTTGTTGTTTTAGTCGGCAGTCCTGAAGATGGTTTTCCGTGGTTTCCCATTTTCACACCAGGCAAATGCTGGGGCTGTACCTTAATCAAGGCCACGGCCGCTTCCTTCCAACTCCTAGGCCTTTCCTATCCCATCGTCGCCATAAGACCTATCTGTGTCGATGCGACGTAAAGCCCGTAGCAAAAAAATGTTGTTTTAGTTCTGGATCGACTCGACTCTCTTCCCATTTTTTGTTATTGAATTTAATTTATCCACCATGTGTATTTGAATGGCAGCATCTGCAAAATTTTAACTATGCGGAGGTGAACTGTTAAAATGACAAAGCTCTATTGAAACATATTTTGTATTATAGTTATTTTTAGTAGAGATCTTTGTAGTAGGTACGGTAGTAGTTTTTGAAGCTGGAATGTCAGCAGAAGAAAGAAATCGGCATAGTCTAAGTTTAGGATCGACTGGTTGACATTATCAATTCAGCAAAATTACAAATCCAGTTTCTGCAGGATCGAAGAATGTTCAAACCAAACTACAGGAAGACAAACACCGGTATCCTCAAAGTGCAACGAACATGTTTAGATTGAAATGATCCGAGCACAACTATTGTGCTTGTTTCTAGGGGCTTAAAGTGCAACTGATGTACTACGGTCGCTCAAATAAGCAATGAGAGCATGGTATTGCACTAATTACAGTGCTTGTTGTGGGTTTGTATTCACATGGGAGGTGAATTGCTTTTCAAACAGTCTGATAATGTAGGCCTACTAAACGCAAAGAATGTACAATACCAGGTACTTATTCCTTTTTTGAGACTATACATTCCAGCGTTTTCACAACTTAGTTCAATAACTTCGGGACCGGGCGAGTTGGCCGTGCTGTTAGAGGCACACCGCTGTGAACTTGCAATCGGGAGATATTGACCTGTCTAAAGCATTTGATAGGGTGGATCATGGGAGACTACTGGCAAAAATGAGTGCAATTGGACTAGACAAAAGAGTGACTGAATGGGTTGCTATATTTCTAGAAAATAGATCTCAGAGAATTAGAGTAGGCAAAGCTTTATCTGACCCTGTAATAATTAAGAGGGGAATTCCTCAAGGCAGTATTATTGGACCTTTATGTTTTCTGATATAGGTATATAAATGATATGAGTAAAGGAGTGGAATCGGAGGTAAGGCTTTTTGCGGATGATGTTATTCTCTATAGAGTGATAAATAAGTTACAAGATTGTGAGCAACTGCAACGTGACCTCGAAAATGTTGCGAGATGGACAGCAGGCAATGGTATGTTGATAAACGGGGTTAAAAGTCAGGTTGTGAGTTTCACAAATAGGAAAAGTCCTCTCAGTTTTAATTACTGCGTTGATGGGGTGAAAGTTCCTTTTGGGGATCATTGTAAGTATCTAGGTGTTAATATAAGGAAAGATCTTCATTGGGGTAATCACATAAATGAGATTGTAAATAAAGGGTACAGATCTCTGCACATGGTTATGAGGGTGTTTAGGGGTTGTAGTAAGGACGTAAAGGAGAGTGCATATAAGTCTCTGGTAAGACCCCAACTAGAGTATGGTTCTAGTGTATGGGACCCTCACCAGGATTACCTGATTCAAGAACTCGAAAAAATCCAAAGAAAAGCAGCTCGATTTGTTCTGGGTGATTTCCGACAAAAGAGTAGCGTTACAAAAATGTTGCAATGTTTGAGTTGGGAAGAATGAGAGAAAGAAGAAGAGCTGCTCGACTAAGTGGTATGTTACAAGTAACTATTCTCATTTTGGTTCCATATTGAAGTTGACGTATGTCTCAAATATTATTACAATATTATAAGTCCACCTGTTCAATACAATACAATATGATCCACTATTTCATATGGTCAAAATTTTTTTAAATAACTGACAGTGATTTTACCATCTTGGATTCAAACTTGGGAATTGAAGAAACATCCCCCTTTGATGATTGTGTTTACACTCAAGGCCATCACAGTCTTAATGATATTATAAAAAAAGGATCCATTTTAGTTTTAAACTCTCAAAATTTCATGTTTAATCACGTTTTAATCTTCAAAACTGTTAATTTACTCTCTTTTAACATACTTTGGTGCATTATCGTTGTTTTAGATGTTATTGTATAATGTTTTATGAAATCATTTTTCAACATTTTAACCTATAATTTATAAGATTAGAATGACTCTGTATGTATTATTTTTAAGATTGATAGAGGCTGATGATGCCCGTAAGGAGGGTGAAACATGTACCATTGACTTTTATGTATTATGTATAAAAAATTTTGACCATATGAAATAGTGGATCATATTGTGTTGTATTGAACAGGTGGACTTATAATATTGTAATAATATTTGAGACATAAGTGGTATGTTCCGAGCTGTCAGCGGAGAGATGGCGTGGAATGACATTAGTAGACGAATAAGTTTGAATGGCGTTTATAAAAGTAGGAAAGATCACAATATGAAGATAAAGTTGGAATTCAAGAGGACAAACTGGGGCAAATATTCATTTATAGGAAGGGGAGTTAGGGATTGGAATAACTTACCAAGGGAGATGTTCAATAAATTTCCAATTTCTTTGAAATCATTTAGGAAAAGGCTAGGAAAGCAACAGATAGGGAATCTGCCACCTGGGCGACTGCCCTAAATGCAGATCAGTATTGATTGAGCCCCACTGTCGGCAGCCCTGAAGATGGTTTTCCGTGGTTTCCCATTTTCACGCCAGGAAAATGCTGGGGCTGTACCTTAATTAAAGCCACAGCCGCTTCCTTCACAATCCTAGGACTTTCTTGTCCTGTCCCATAAGACTTAATGTGTTGGTGCAACATGAAACATTTTAAAAACTTTGAGGATATAAACGGCATGACTACAGTAGGCCTGTTGAGCCAGATCTTCGGTAATACCAATATAGTTGGTCCGTTCATCAGTTGGTAAATAGCACACATACCAAGACGCATGGCTAGTGCATACTGTGGAGGCCACTGCGTAGGCTACTTGGAGCCACCGGCAGTGCCAGTGCACTATGAGAGACTTTGTCTCATTTTCAAAAATTGATGCCTGCCTGGCCATCCCATAGGGGACCTGAAGTATTTGTTCTGAATGAGTAAATTTATAATACCAATATAGTTGATCTGTTATTGGACATTATAAATTTGAAAATGAGACAAAGTCTCTCATAGTGCATTGGAACTGCTGGTGGCTCCAAGTAGCCTACACAGTGGTCTCCACAGTTTGCACTAACCATGTGTCTTGGTAGGTGTGCTATTTACCAACTGATGAGCCCAAATTAGCACACTGAGGTGAAACGCTGGCAACCAGGAATGAGTTACCTGGAAAATTTTTTGATGTCCAATAACAGACCATTTATATTGGTATTATAAATTTACTCGTTCGGAACAAATATTTCAGGTTCCGTATGGAAATCAACATCTTTATCATCTGATGGCCAGGCAGGCATCAATTTTTGAAAATGCGACAGTATCTCATAGTGCATTGGCACTGACGGTGGTTCCATGTAGCCTATGCAGTGGCCTCCACAGTATGCACTAGCAATGCATCTTGGTATGTGTGCTATTTACCAACTCGTGAACCAATCTTAGCACACTAGGGCGAAACGCTGGCAACCAGGAATGAGTTAGCTGGAAAATTCAGAATGTCCAATAACGGACCATTTATATTGGTATTATAAATTTACTCATTCGGAACAAATCTTTCAGGTTCCCTGTGGGAATCAACACCTTTATCAATCAGATCTTGGGTGTTAAACTGGTCATTTACGTACGAGACTGGTGATTGCTAAAACTCATCCTATTTGTGATGGCTACGTGTCCTAGAGGGGGATTTTTTAAATATACAATTGGCTTTACTTCACACCGACACAGATAGGTGTTAATGGTGACGATGGGACAGGAAAGGGCTAGGAGTAGGAAAAAGGCAACCGTAGACTTAATTAAAGTACAGCCCCAGCATTTGCCTGGTAGAAAACTGGGAAACCATGGAAAACCATCTTCAGGGCTACTGACAGTGGGGTTCGACTTCACCATCTCCCGAATGAAAGCTCAAAGCTGCATGTTCCTAACTGCACAACCAACTTGCTCGGTAAGGGGAATCCAGATCTGGTGAGAAAGCTGGCAGAAGTAGTCATCCTTTTAGGTGCTGAAATGGGTGCTATGAGTATTTATTTCTTTACAGTTCTCTATTTTCGACAAATATCAATCCTTACAAAGGGCGCTGTTGCCAGAATTGTTATAAGACTTGTAAAATGTAACTTGCAAAGCTTTCCAGTAAAACACACTATTTCAATGTAAATGATGACACTATAACATACCTCTAATTTAATACTCACTATTAAACAAAGAATGACATGTTTCGTTCTACAAGAACATCATCAGATTCTAGAATGAAACATGTCATTCTTTGTTTCATAGAGTGTCTCTTCTGACAGGTATGTTATAATATTATAATTTATGTTGAAATTCTTTTTTTGACTGACTGGAAAGCTTTTTAAGTCACATTTAATTACGTCGACACTGAAAAATATGGCTTTCTTCTTAACAAAGTAAGAATTGTAAGAGTTATGTGTTCCCCCTCCCCCCGTCATAATGTGTTGCCGCCTGTTGCTATTTCTTGATGGAAGCAGTACTTTTGCATCTGTCTCTTGGCACAGGCGAGAGCAAAATGTAACATCTACCAAAGTCCCAGTCTCATCCATGGCTGTGACAATATAGAAGCTGCTTGGGTGTGGGTGGTGCTGAGTAATGACATTTGGAGCACGACTAGTGTCCAAGTGTTATAAAAAGTGTTGCTCATAGGGTCATTCATGCTGAAATAGCACTTTTTGACTTAGTGAGGAGAGCAATGGCAATCTTCCTCATTCCTCATCTTGCCTACTATGCCTCATTTCTGCCCTGACATTTGTTTTTATGGTTTCCCTGTAATTACATGACCTTTGGTGATGCTATTTGAGGATCCAACCAACCTCTGGGCTGATGATTGGACAAAACAGTAACATGATCCTGCATAGATTTTCATTGCAAGACTCCGTAAGATCCTAAGCCCAAAGGCTGGTTGAACACCCAACAGGTCGACCATCAGGCGTCACTGATGAGGTGTATTAGGGAAATGAGGAGTGATGCACTTTTCCGTTGTTTGCAGTTTTCCGTTGTTTTCCTTACTGAGCCAGAAGGCATTTTTCATAAGTCTACCAAGGCCATTGAAATGTGTACACCAACCCTATGAGCAACACTTTCACACCATTCATCAGGAGGACTTCTATTTTGAGAATGGTGTTGCTAACAGCTCATAAATTACTTTTCCATAAAGTATGAAATCCTTTTCATTGTTTGAACATTTTATGTACCCAAAACCATATACAGGATTTACCTTTATCTGCTTCTCTTTGTCTAAAATTAGTGCTATTTTTACTAAACTGTTCATTGAAAAGTGCTTGACAGATTTTTGCAGTAACTGCTTGAGCCACACTGGAGGGTGAAGCCTCTCAGCTCGGGTCTACACTTCATGACTAATGTGAATGAGAGTAGGATACCTGTCCTGGACATGAAGTTTATCACTACACTTAAACAAAGTTTATCACTACACTTGTACTAAATTTAAAAATAAAAACTTTGTTCATGTGTGAATCTTGTCTAATAATCTGTTACTGAGATGTTCATGCTGGTGTATGTAGGTCTAGGAAACCTAAAATTACTGAAAAGTTTCATTTTTAATTTTGACTCCATTATTATTTCCATTCTTAAAGTGTATGACTTATGTTAGTATCTCATATGAAAGAATTTTTAATTATTTTTTCTAGAATAACACGTGCTCCATGCACTAAAGCTGCAACTTCAATAGCCATAAATTGATTATTTGATTATTTTAATATCCAAGGAACACTTTCTCTGCCTGTTCTTAAATACAGACTTGAAACTTCCTAATAACATTTATATTTTGTCATGCATTTGCTGAAATGGTACTGAAAAATTTGATATTAAGGAAAAACAAACAAGTAACAAAATGCATCCTTTGCTTTGACATCAGTCATTTCACTTTCAAGACAAGATATGGATGTAAAGTTAAATGTCTAACTTCAGTAGGTTCTGAGAAAATGTTCTTTGTGTGTTGCATAGTTTAACACTATATCCTCTTAATTGTCAAGATTTTGGAATACATTAAGAATGATACAGCATTAGCTACCGTAGAAGTGATCTTCCTTGCTTTCCCCACTACAGCTTTGGTATGGTGTCATCGTGAACATAGAAAGACTTACTCATTTCTGGTCATTTAATATGGACTTTCCATCAATCCTCTCCTGCATCTCGTTGTCCCGGCATAGCAGGGGTAGAAGGCAAAGTCTCCTTCCTCCAAGAGGTCTGCGAAAGCTGTACCCAAGCCGGCAGAGGCGGCATCGTTTACCGGGGCTGGGAATAAATCACCCAAACTATCTAAACAAGAAAAGAAAGTGGGGAAGAAGGATGCCCTTACCCTCCTGCGAATAGGGAAACATGCCCTCCATCCGAAGGTCTGCTTCAATGCCAGCAGATCTACTTGCTGGGAAATCTGCGCGCTTCCCTCATAGGAGGAAACCCCACTCCCGGAAAGTATCCGAAAAGCTCACGGCGTACATTACCTCATCCAGTGATGAGGTGATGCATGTCGAGCATCTATCTCCATTTTCGGATTATTGAGATCTTAGCGTAGGTTGGAAAGAGTCTCGCTGGTTAAAACCTAACACCATTTTAGCAGTCAACACTATGGTACTGTTACAGTTGAATTTTAACACTTATGACCAGGCTTTGGATAATTATGCACTTAAAGATGCTAAAATTTTTGTGCAAATATTCACTAAAAATTGTTAAAATATGTACTAAAAATTGTGTAATATGCATTAAAAACAAACCTATATCTGATATCAATTATATATTATAAGAAATGGATGCTACTCTTTAAACATCGCCAAAATAAAAAAGAATTGCATACCGTATCACAATAAAATGCTCCAGTTTGGCAATGAAATTCAAACTTCTTGATTACACTTAATCACTGCATGATGTAATAGATTTTGAAACACAAACTTGCACATATTTTTGCTTACAATGTCTTTGTACTCCAAAAACACACTCCCCACATCACATGGCACAATTGGAGCATACTCCAACTTGATGAAATCAGAGACTTCTAGTTCTTATTGTTTAGCTTAGCCAATGAGATGTTTGCTGAGACAAATGCTTTACACTGATCTTCATTGAATTTACTTTGTGCTGGTCTAGGCTTAAATTAAGCAGTGGTTACAAGAGGCTGGTGTTTGTGTTTCCAGCTTACCTCTTTCAATGTACTTTGTTTCATTGTTTGAAGATGTGTTTGAATGTGATACTTTTTAGTTGTGGTTACGACTGTGCTACAGTATTTGCAAAACAACATTTTTCTGTCAGTTGAAAAGTCATGAAACTCTAGTACATACACTTTCAATACTTCAACAACAGTTCTCTTCTCCTTAGGCATTATAAATAAAGTAGAATGAATACAGCTATTGAACGTATTATGAACCACAACCTGTTTCAACTCAACCAAAGGAAGGCTGAAAAGAACTAATTGTGCAAGAAAGGTAACTATTTACAAAATGAGAAAAAGACAAACCTGCTGTAAGGGAAATTCCAAGAATCAGTACCCACCTAATTGCATTGCACGTAGACAAAGCCATGGCCAGATGTAGAGCTGGTGTTGCTAAATTTACACACGCTGCTGACCTGTCAAAACAGCCTATCTGAGGGTAACCAGCACAGCTTAACACTTCAATTATTCAAATACATGTCAAATTTTCCAATAGTGTCCTCCAGAAGCTGATGTCTACACTCAAGACTAAAAATACTTTTGAAATATGCCCTGACTCAAGGAAAACCCCAAATATGCACCGTTAAGATAAAACTGCTTGAAATATGCAATTACACATGCAATATGCAAATGCATAATTATCCAAAGCCTGGTTACGACAAACATCTTGCTGAGATGCGCCAGCTAATAAGTCAGTTCATGGAGAGCATAGTTTGTATTGGAGAAACTACTTCATACTGCCCTGAGAAATTTTGGACTATACTCGACGGAATTGGGATTATGTCAACCGGACTTCCACTGGAATTAGTATTTTCACTTGTTCTGACATATAGCAAAGCGGTTCCATTAAGAATCCAGCTGGAGGCAGTAGCGGTACGTGTTTTCTTGCCTGTCATAATTACAGTCTGCAATGCTTATTTCACACCAGGCCAGCCCCTTAATATCAATGATGTAATTGATCTTGCATATCAGCTCCCACCTCTTTTCCTCTTATTAGGTGATTTTAACACACACAACCCATTATGGGGCTCGAAATGCCTTGCCCCAGAGGAAGGGAGTTGGAAGAGTTAATAGGAGAGCTGTAATTATGCATTTTGAATACGGTACAGAGGAATCAACACAATTCAGCATGGTACACGGTACCTTGTCCCGCATTGACATTAGTCTATGCAGTCGTGCTAATTCCCGTGCTTTGCACAATGACCTCTGTGACGGTCACCATTTCCCCATTATTCTTACTTTGTTGAAACAGAAATCAATCGAGTCTCCTCCCAGATGGACTCTTAAATGTGCTGATCGGCCAAAGGTCTTATCACTAGCTGCCTTTAATGATGCGAATAGCCAGAGTGTATACAACTATATAACTTATATCATAAAGGTTATTCTTTTGCTCCTGCTGTTGAGGAATCCATTCCATCTTTTTCTTTTTTGACTCCTCAACAAAAACTTGTTCCTTGGTGGAACAGAGAAATTGAAGCAGTTATAAAAGCAAGTCATGCTTACAAACGTTATCGTAAACAGCCTACTGTGCCCAGCCTGCCAACATTTTTTTTTTAACTTCGCAGTTATGCACGAGTTCTTATTCAATCGAGTAAGAAAGCTTCATGGGACAGATGTGTTGTCCATGATGTCACATACACAGTCATCTCAAGTGTGGACTAAACTTGGATGCATTTCAGGTGTGCAAGGATCATCCTTAGTACTGGAAATTTCCATTGCAGGCAGTATCGTTACTGATCCACCCATGGTTGCTAACCATCTAGAAAGTCATTTCACAGATGTATCTGGTTGCGGGAATTACCATTCAGTTTTCCTGGCTCTGAAGCGGGAGGCACAATGTCATCTTAGTTTTGCCACTCTAGCTTCAGAAGACTATAACATGCCCTTTACGGAACAATTTTTAAATACTTCACAGCAAGGTGCGAGTTCTTACTCGACCTTAGTGCTTTGCAAGGACACGGCTCCCAGATCATTACCAGGTGTTGAAACACCTCAATGAGGATAACTTCTTAACCTTCTTGGGGTGTACAACCGAATCTGGACAGAGGGTGAGTTTCTGTCATAGTGGAGAGAGGGAATAGCAATTCCTCTCCTCAAGCCTGACAAAGATCCTAAGTATGTAGGAAGTTGCAGACCTATTTCTCACTGTCTGTGTAAACTATATGAGAGGAGGTGAATCGCAGACTTGTGTTGTGTTTGGAGAAAGAGGACTTTTGTCAGAGTACCAATGTGCTTTCTGAGCTGCTCCCTCCGACACTGATCACTTGGTATGCCTGGAGAGTTCTATCCAGGATGAATTTCTCTGAAAACAGCACTTAATGGCTGTTTTCTTCAATTTAGAAAAGGCCCATGACACTGCGTGGTGATATGGCATCCTTTCAGTCCTGCATCAGTGGAATTTTCGAAAGAACTTGCTGGTATTTATTGCAAAAAAATTTTCCATCCATCTATTCCATGTAAGAGTAAGAAGGGCATATTTGCAGTATCGTGTTCAGGAAAATGGAGTCCCACAGGGGTCGGTTCTCAGTGTCACTCTGTTTGCGATTGTCATTAACGGTATTGTCACTGCTGCTGGTTCAGCGGTTATACAGTCGCTATATGTAGACTATTTTGCTGTGCATTGTAGCTCAAAGTATGGCAGTCGCAGAGCGACAATTAGAGCAACTTATTAGGAGAGTTTAGCAGTGGACCTTAGAACATGGCTTTCGGTTTTCAACTGCAAAGACCTCTGTTGTTCATTTCTGCTGGAAGTGCTCTTTTCATTCCTATCCTGAGCTTTATTTATGGGGTGTCACTCTTCCTGTAGTTGACACTTGCCCTGATTCCTTGGGCCCCTTTGCAATAGTAAATTATTGTGGGAGCCACACGTGCATCAGTTAAAAGCCAAGTACATTAAGAAACTGAATATTTCAAAATTTCTTAGTGGCATTACTTGGGGAGAGACCACATGGTGTTCCTATTATTTTACAGGGCACGTATTTGATCCAGGTTAAACTATGGCAGTGCAGCATGTGGATCAGCAAGGCAAAGCGTCCTTTTGAAACTGAAAAGCATTCACCACAGCAGAGTTAAGTTGGCAACAGGAGCATTCTGTACAAGACCCATTGCTAGCCTCCTCACTGAATATGGTATTCCACCTTTATCTGCCCTAACCTAACACACCACTTTGGTTCCCTTTCCTGTACACACTTTTCCCACGTGCCTGATAATTGAATCACCCATCCTCCTTACATGATCCCCTGCTCTCCTGGTCTCTCTTAACTTCCCTGACACCTACAGAACCCACTTCCTCCTCCTTTTTCTCCTCCCTCTCATTACCCTGTTCCACCTCCCTCTTCTTATCATCTACTCTATATTTCCTTTTCCTACTAGTCCCTTTCCTCTTACCCCATCCCTCTTCTGTAATTCTCTGATCCCCATCTTCCTTCTGCTGATCTACCTGCAGTGATTCATACAGATTCCTCACAGATATCTCTCCTGAGCCCACTGCCTTAGGAAAACCCTAGTACTCATTTTCCTTGACCTTAAGACATTAGCCCACCTGTCTTCCACAACTTCTCCCCTTCCTTTTTCTCCCTCTTGCCTACCTAATATATCCTTTACATTGACTGAGAGAGACCTGTCTTCATTTCTGTCCTCCGTTAAGTCTATCACCTTCAAACTCGCAATCTCTTCCCTAATCTTCCTTAGTTCCCACTCTCACCTCCAGTCCTTACATCTGCCTCTCTCTGACATTCTTTCCTCTCTTCAATGAAACTTGAAATATGTAAATTCCAATAAAAATAAAACAGCGTTATGTAATGTATGTATGTATGTACATTCATGTTCATAAAAACCAGAATATCTCGAAAGACTAGAGATATGAAGTTCATATTCACAGGACATGTGCATTAGTATGTTCTGAAGAAATTATTAGCATTTGAGCCATGTCGGCCCTCAGGTTTAAGGTCCACATCGATATCTCGGCACACCACCACCGACTGATAAAATGTGCCTGTGGCTCTTGTCGCTATAAACCGTAGGTAGTGGATCAGTGTGACTTGAGTAGACATTCAGGATGCCTTGCAGACATGTGAGAACCGAACTGTCAAATGAGCGAGTTTGAAAGAGGGCGCATTATTGGCATGAGAGGACGTGATGCATCCATCTGGGAAATTGCTGCTCGTGTGGGACGAAGTGTGTCGGCAGTGCAACCGGTGTGTACAGAATGGTTCACAGAAGGCTGTAGAACACGGGATGGGTCTGGTCGCACCGCGCAGACCACCCACCCGAGAAGATCAACACCTCATCCGAATGGCATTGCAGGACAGATCTGAGTCCTCCTCGGCTCTGGTGCAACAGTGGAACAGTGTAACGCATTGTACACCATCAGGAGTGACAGTCTGTCGCTGCTTATCACGGTCTGAGTTACTGGCATGTCGTTCGCTTCTCCGCCTACCTTTGACTAATGTGCATAAACATGCTAGACTGCAATGGTATATGGAACAACGTCACTGGGGATAGGAATGGCAGCAGATAGTGTCTTAGGATGAATTCAGTTTCTTTTTGTTTGAAAATGATGGCTGCAGTTTGGTTCGCCACAAACATGGGGAGAGGAATCGCATTGACTGCATTCACACAAGACGTATAGCGCCAACTCAAGGCCTTGTGATGTGGGGTGCCATTGGATACAACCACAAATCACAGTTGGTGCATGTCCGGCACATTGTGTCCAGTTTGACCTACGTGAATGACTTCCTGCGACCCGTAGTCATACCCTTTCTGCACAACACTTAGGTGCCATA
The DNA here is from genome assembly GCF_040414725.1 of Anabrus simplex. Classification (NCBI taxonomy): domain Eukaryota; kingdom Metazoa; phylum Arthropoda; class Insecta; order Orthoptera; family Tettigoniidae; genus Anabrus; species Anabrus simplex. The sequence continues at coordinate 1,159,251,823 of NC_090266.1, forward strand.
TTTCAGTAGGACAACGCACAACCTCATGTTGCTGCACAAACACATACCTTCTTGTCACAGGATGTCAGACTGTTGCCCTGGCCCGCCCAATCACCGGACTTGTCACAAATCGAAAATGTGTTGGAAATGGTGAAACGAATGGAAATTCTAAGTTCCCACGGAGTGAATTAGATTCTTTTCCACCAATAGAGCATATCAAAAATCAGATCAAAAATTAGATGGATGGCTTTTCCGGCATTTGCTCTATTAACCAGCGTTTCGTCTTAAGTCTGACACTAGACTCTTCAGAGTGGGAAGTGTCAGACCCTACCCACTGACGCTGGGGTGTATGCAGGTGAACTTATCAGAAGCTTATTTATGAAGCACAGTCTGACAACTGCATACGGGAGACAAAACTCCACAATGGAACCAATGCCCGCCTAGCAATTCCAAATGGAAATTCTAAGTTCCCATGGAGGGAATTAGATTCTTTTCCACTAATAGAGCATATCAAAAATTAGATGGATGGCTTTTCCGGCATTTGCTCTATTAACCAGCGTTTCGTCTTAGGTCTGACACTAGACTCTTCAGAGTGGGATGTGTCAGGCCCTACCCACTGACGCTGGGGTGTATGCAGGTGAACTTATCAGAAGCTTATTTATGAAGCACAGTCTGACAACTGCATACGGGAGACAAAACTCCACAATGGAACCAATGCCCGCCTAGCAATTCCAAATGGAAATTCTAAGTTCCCATGGAGGGAATTAGATTCTTTTCCACCAATAGAGCATATCAAAAATCAGATCAAAAATTAGATGGATGGCTTTTCCGGCATTTGCTCTATTAACCAGCGTTTCGTCTTAGGTCTGACACTAGACTCTTCAGAGTGGGATGTGTCAGACCCTACCCACTGACGCTGGGGTGTATGCAGGTGAACTTATCAGAAGCTTATTTATGAAGCACAGTCTGACAACTGCATACGGGAGACCCCAGCATACACCCCAGCGTCAGTGGGTAGGGTCTGACACATCCCACTCTGAAGAGTCTAGTGTCAGACCTAAGACGAAACGCTGGTTAATAGAGCAAATGCCGGAAAAGCCATCCATCTAATTTTTGATCTGATTAATGGTGAAACGACCGGAGCAGCGCTGTGACCCAATGCCAACCACCAAAGATGAACTGTGGAACCAAGTTAATGCAGCATGGAAAGCTATACACCAGGACGCCATTCGCGCCTTATACGAGTTCATGCCATCACACATGGAACAAGTTATCAATGCCCATGGAGGACCCAGTGCCTAGTAGGCAACAGGACACATGCTGAACCTAGGTGACTGAAATGCTAATTGTTTCTGCAGAACATACTTATGAATATGTCCTGTGAATATGAACTTCCTATCTCTAGTCTTTCAAGGTGTTCTGTTTTCGATGAACGTATGTGTGTTTTTTTGTACCGGGAAATGATTGTGGGGCTAGAGCATGGGAAGGATCTCAGGTAGTGTTCGGTTTTATTTTGGAGCAGGTACAGAGACGGATAGTATCGCAGGGCGAATAATAGATGGTAATACTTTTTGATAAAATTTATTAACAATATTCACCGAAATATCACCCTGCAATTGGAATTGCAAACTCAAATTTGTAGTTAATATTTGCCAAAAATGCAAAATAAAGGATTGCTGTTACTATCTTCTGTAACACCTATTTGCTTGATGATGTCCAAAATAAATAGTATTCTTTCATAGATCATGTACAACCTACAGTTCATCTAATTTAATTGCAAACACAAAAATATCACTTAGCATCTTGGATATTATCAGTTCATCATTTATGGTGCTGGCCTACAGTCTTTCTAATTTTTAGACCATGAAATGAACACACACTGTCATGAGAAGTTTGATAAATTAAATAAAATATTTGATCTCTTGCTGTATGTCTCTCAGTTTGTTTGAATTGAAAAATGAAATTAATAAAGCACTTGAAAATCCTAAAGTTCATCTAGGTAAAGTGAATTCAATTAATTAATGACTTTGAAAAGGAATTTATAGCAAAATATGAACTTCGTTTAAATGATGATAAATTATGAGTTGATATTCACACGTAAGAGAACTGTACTGAACTAAGTGCTTTGTAAAAAGTCAGTCGGTTGTGATTACTCACTCAGAATACGAGAAGATCTGCTTACAAGTGTTGGAGTTGTGCTGTACGGAGACTTGGTGTCTGGAACATTCCGCGGAGTGCAGGCGAAGGCTCGAACTCAACACCGGCGATGTTCAGTGAAGATACCTCGTCTATCTCCCTCGTCGATGTCCCTCGATGGGTACCATAACTGAAGAAACCATGTAAATCCCTCGTTGGAAGCGACGTTCAATGCAGCAGGATCTCATAGCACTTTTGCCAAGATTTCCGTTGTTCTAGGAGGTAATGTCGGAACACGGAATGTTCAATTGGCACTATTGAGCTCACAAATATCACGGATATTGATACTACACACCGACATAAGTTGTAATGCACAGTTCTATTCTTATATTGATTTTACGGTGTTGAATTAATATTCACAGTCCATGCTGCAGAAAACACAGTCTTTATGTACACAGTTCATAATTGTCACTAGTTATGTCTGAGATTCGACTGTAAAGTAGTGAACACAGTCCATAAGCACTTGAAAAATGTGATTTATAACAGTCTCTACCACAGGCTCTGAACAAATATTATTCCCAGATTTTATAGTGGTATTTACACCCCACTAGTCTGTACTACTTAATATTACCATAAAAAGTCATTAAGTTTCTCACAGTGGTGATCAAAAGATTGAGAAAGTGCACAAGGAAAATAGTTCATTCTAGCCTTGCTATGGGACGAATGTCGAGTGAAATAAAGTCTCGTACAGTTCACCGTTATATTATTGTAAGAGAAATATGTCTTAGATTGATTGAAATGGTACTAAATTAGGGTTTTTAGTTCACCACACGCAATGATTTAGAATATTATCAGTTCAGAATTACGTGAAATTGGTAAAGTTCACGGTGTCGTATATTGGTCAGTAAAATATTGGACACTTCAATTCTCACTTCCAATTATAGCTTCATATTTTTTAATAAATTTACACCGAGCTCGATAGCTGCAGTCGCTTAAGTGCGGCCAGTATCCAGTAATCGGGAGATTGTGGGTTCGAGCCCCACTGTCGGCAGCCCTGAAGATGGTTTTCCGTGGTTTCCCATTTTCACACCAGGCGAATGCCGGAGCTGTACCTTACTTAAGGCCACGGCCGCTTCCTTCCTATTCCTAGGCCTTTCCTATCCCATCATCGCCGTAAGACATATCTGTGTCGGTGCGACGTAAAGCAAATAGCAAAAAAAAAATAATAATAATAATAAATAAATAAATAAATAAAAATATTTACAAGTATTATATTACGACAATTCTTGAGAAACATCTAGAATATTACCGTCGTCGTGGCAGAAACTTTACGTACGACGTCCTTGTACTATTTCAACAGCGCTCGAGTGCGGCCACGATTATGTCCTCGCGAATCGCAACGGAGCATACTGTCCTTATGGCACACTTACTGCGCACTCTGTACACACTGTGGTTATGGCCTTGGCCCAGTGGCCTATTTATACAGGTCTGGCGAGCAGCGCTCGGAATCAGGTGTTGAAGGGGCGAGGATTCCTCCCAAACTTTAAATTATCATATTTCGAGAACCACTGGACAGATTGACTTCAAATTCGCAGAGTTTTACTTCCAGAATATTAGCTACAATTCGGCGTTGGTCTCGTGTTGATCGGTCCAGGCGTTAAAAAGTTCAAACAAATAATCAAAATTCCGTAGGGGAGGTAAGCTACAGGCAGCGGTGACATCACTTGACCTTGCTTGACTTGCGTTCTTCCTCATGTAGCGCAGTGGATACGAGAACATTCTCTCACACAGCTGTCCATGCATTGGAACTGAATTGTATGCTCATAAAATAAAATTTATAGCTCGTATGTGCCAGGGCTTAAGCCTTCCTGGTACAGTATGTATGTATGTATGTATGTATTTCAGGATTTCAGGACAATAATGCAATTAGGAAACCACCTGATAGAATAACCACACTACTATTATTCTAATAATAATAATAATAATGTTATTTGCTTTACGTCCCACTAACTACTTTTTAAGGTCTTCGGAGACGCCGGGGTGCCGGAATTTAGTCCCACAGGAGTTCTTTTACGTGCCAGTAAATCTACCGACACGGGGCTGTCATATTTGAGCACCTTCAAATACCACCGGACTGAACCAGGATCGAACCTGCCAAGTTGGGGTTAGAAGGCCAGCGCCTTAACCGTCTGAGCCACTCAGCCCGGCACTATTATTCTTGTTAAACGTATCCTGATTATAAGGTAAGGGTGTATTCTACCCGAAGGCAGGTCCGAACCTCCGCAGAAGTGTGCCTGTGCTGAAATTTACTTACGGTAGGGTGGCCAGTTCCTTTCTGCTCCTCCATGCCCTTACCCCCACAAACAGTGAGTGGCAACCCATCCAAATCTTGACCACGCCCAATGTTGCTTCACTTCGGTGATCTCAGTGGATCCGGTGTTTCAACATGGCTACAGCCATTGGCTCCTGAATATAAATACTAGGAATAAGAGGCTAACTGTAGAAATGTATAGCTATACAGGGCAATTCAAAATGATGGACCAGATTTCATAAATTTCTTCTATGAAATCTAATGAACATATCATACTGTGAGAGCAGTTGTCATTCTGTGTGCTTGATTACCAGGTAAACAAGTCTGTGATTAGTGTTTAACGGTATTTCCGTACCAGGTATGGAAGAGACCCACCTACTGGAAAAGCCATTAGTGCGTGGTATGCAAAATTCAGAGACACGTGCTGCATCTGTAAGCGAAGGTCGACTGGCCGTCCTTCGATTGGGGAAGAGACAGTGAAACGTGTTTGCGCCAGTTTCGTGTGGGGTCCGCAGAAGTCCACCCAACGGGCAGCGACGCAACTTGAACTTCCACAGGCAACTGTTTGGCACATTCTGCGGAAACATTTACGAATGAAACCCTACCGCTTGAAACTGGTGCAGGCCTTAAAAGACACTGATTATGCTGCTCAAGCGTCCTTCTGTACTGAGCTTATCGCATTAATGAAAGAAGATGGGTTCTCTGAAGGGGTAATTTTCAGTGATGAAGTGACTTTACACCTTTCTGGGACTGTGAATAGACACTGTAACGGTTCAAATCCCGTTACAAGATGATATCTGTATTATTATTATTATTATTATTATTATTATTATTATTATTATGTCAGTATTATTATTATGTTATCTGTGATATTGTACTATTATTGTAATTATCCGTTTTATTCAATTTTGCAATTGCCTGTTGCTTGCAAGATTGCACTTTGATGTATACATATATACGTATGTGTAGTATAACACTCAATACCTGTACAGTGAGAATTGTTGTATATATCAGAGATCGGATGTGACGTTGGTGCATTGTGCAATATAGTTGGCGATTCTGCCAAGTCATCGCCACTCCATGGCTATGTCATCGTATTTATTTAGGATATGCGCGCACGGTGTCATAGCCGCGGGGCTATTTCACCACTGTGTGTAATATCTGTCGCGTAGGTGGGAGTATGTCATTGTTATTTCTGGAGATTACGTAGTTGTGTCAACCAACTTCTATATAAGGTGGATGCACATTGTAGCGTCAGTCATTACTTATACGGATGCAGTACAGTGAAGTAGTCTACTAGATCAAGAGGCCTTAAGTGGTCAGCCAACAAGTGTGAACGAGAGATGGAGAAGACTCAGTGAGCCATTAATTATTGGTCATTGAGAGAGTGAGGACAAGGTTGGTCGCTCACTCAGTTGAAGACACGGACGCAAGGGCTTACCATGGAGTCAGAGAGGGCAACCCTGGACCTGCCAAGAGGTCATACCATATTGACTTACAAAGAAGTCAGATGATATGGAGAAGAAGCAGCCACAAGGATGTATCACCAAGTTAGGCGTGACACATCTACAGTAAACACCAGAGCAATGGATTACGTCGTAATTACACTCAAAGTGTTGAAGGTACAGTCAAGTGAATCAGTGAGGGGAAATATTTCGTATAAATTGTTAAATGTCCGGTCAAGAAGAATTCAAATTCATGCCTAGTTTCTGTCAGTTGCAATGTCATAATTTCATATTCTCATCTGTTTTATCGCAACAAGACTCACTATTTTTTGATATATTATTTAAAGAATATATATTGTTCTATCAAACGAATTCAGAGTTTCATTTCATTGACAGTAAAATATCTTAACCTCAAAATTAATGGGGAAACCGAACGCCAATCTCCTTTTCCCAGAACTTATATGGTATGTTGTCAAAAGTAAGCTTATTACCCCACACCCTAGAGATGGTCAAGAGTCTCATTCTATTATTGCTGTACTGAGTGACAGCTGGCGCCCTTCAAATAATGTATGTGTAAGTAAGCAGGTAACAAGTAAGTGTGAGTACAAGGTTCGACGAGTGTGTAATTTATTTAATGAATGTTAATTTTCAGATTTTCCATTTTAAATGCAGATATTCAGATTTTTCAATTTAATCCAGATTTACATATGTTGTAAAATAAGTCAGCTAGTTAGGAAGTTCTCATTTTGGCCCCGCAACGTGGTGCCCGAATAAATTCAGAATTTGTTCTTAATGACAGCATATCATAGGTTCATTTTGGGAGGAGCATGCGCATTTAAGCCAACGGAAATTATTACCGGTAAATGTCAAGAGTGTAATTTTGTGATATATATTTGTATTTCGGGGATATGTCAAGGGATTTGAAGAGGGAAATTAATTTGAGATCGCGGACTATTACTAGTGAACCAAAGATGGACACGGAAGACAGTAACAAGTCATGTAACAACGAGGTCATTGTTTCTGCGGACATCCAAGGTGAAATTCAGAGTAGGGAGCAGGTGAATACGATGGAAGCTTCTGAGATAATTCAGGAAAGTGCAGAAATTGAGAAGCACGTTGAAACTCAAAACGAAGTCCCAGGGGGTAGGGAACGACAACTTCTTATTTTGTTGTTGGCCAAAATAAACAAGCTGTGTGAAAAGTTGAATATTAGGAACGAAAATAGTAAGAAAGAGATAAGTGATAAAACTGAACAAATGATTGGTAGTAGTAGTGAAAATAATAAGAAAGAGATGAAAGAATTAATTAGTTGTAATGAAAATGTTAATAAACATATTAACTCTGTGAGTAGCAAAATGGATCAATTAATTAGCAGCAATAACCAAAATTGTAATGTGATCATTAGTAATATAGATACTAAGATATTAGAGATAAATAATCAAACATCTAAGTTAGAAAGTAAGTCAAATGAAAAGTGTGTTGACCTTAGGGAAGAAATGGAGTCGAGTCAGAGCGAGCTTCATACTCAAATTGAGCATGTCAAAGGAACTTGTACAGAGAATATCGTAGAATTAAGTGATAAAAGTTCTAGTAATCGGGAAGAAATTCATGAGGTAGTCGAGAAGAGATTGGACAGGATTTGCAATGCAGTTGGGGAAGAGATGGGGGAACAGATTAGTAGAAATGAACAAATTGAAAGCAAACTTGTGGAGGTCACTGAACTACGGAACGAACAGGAAACGCTATCACAGCAGGTGAGAAAGAGAGAAGAAGAATTGAAGGAAGAAGTGAGAATAGGGGAAGAGAATTCTGAGAGAGCAGCGGAAGAAGAAGAAGAAGAAGAAGAAGAAGAAGAAGAAGAAGAAGAAGAAGAAGAAAAGAAGAAGAAGTTGTGAACTGCCAGGGATTGATTCGGCAGGAATTTGAATTTGCAGGTGAGATGACGGGAGAAATGATAGTGGTGAGTGGTTTGTTCAGTAGAGATCGTGATTTAACCAGGTTTTCTGGAAAACAGTTTCATTCGATAGAATTTGTAAAAGTAGTTGAGAAAAGATTTGCAAGTAAGTTGAGGGATAATATTATTGAATGGGAATATGTGTTGGAGATTTTGTCTAATGTTTTTGTCGGTGAAAGTAGAATATGGTTTCGAGTATACTGGAATAATATGTCTAATTTAGGAGAGTTTAAAGTGTTCATTGATAGGCTTTGGAAAGAATGTGTGCAAGGGCGCGCGCGAGAGAGAGAGCGTATGATGTCTAGGGAAAGTAATATTGTAGAGAGAAGGGGGAAAATGTTAGCAGTGTATCAGAGGAGAGGGATTGATTATGATCCGCAGAGGATTAATAGTTGTGTTGAAGGTGATAGTGGTCGGAAGAGAAATCAGAGAGAATCGGGAGATGGGAGGCGTATGTATTTGAGTTATGAGAGAGAGGATCAGAAGAGTAATCAGAGAGAATCGGAAGATGGGAGGCGTATGTATTTGAGTTGTGAGAGCGAGGATCAGAAGAGTACCGAGAGAGAATCGGAAGATGGGAGGCGTATGAATTTGAGTTGTGAGAGAGAGTATCAGAGGAGTAATCAGAGAGAATCGGAAGATGGGAGGCGTACGGATTTGAGTTATCAGAGGGATTATGATAATCTTAATATGAATGTTATTCAGGTGTCGTTATCGAGCCAGAGTATTTCAGATTTACAGGGAATCGGGTAAGTTAAGTGGACAGGCCGAAGGTAGAAGATGAACTGGTATATATTATAAGTAGTTATGTAGTGAAAGTAAATTTAAGAATAGTGTGATTGTGACCTAAGTAATGTTAAGTGAGATATTTAAGTTGTGCCGTAGTCGTAGATCATGAAGTAATTAATAGTAGCAGTAAGTTAGACGTAAGAAGTGTTCTGGTAAGTGATGTAAGTACTTGTAATGCCGAGAATGTGATGTAAGTAGTGAGGGAATAACTCCGATGATGGAAATTGTGATATGAAGAAGGTAAGTGAAGGTACTATCAGATCTTATAACAGCCGTTGGGTAAGTCACAGTGAGTAAATAAAATGATAGCGGTACCAATCATAATTGCAGATAATTGTAAGTTTCAGACATGCCTTGTTGTACCAGAACTTGTGTATTCAGTTGTTTTAGGAGCTGACTTGGTTGCAAATCATGGAAGTAGAGTAGACTTTAATTTAGGTAGTGTGTGTTTGTTCTATGAGAAAAACTAGCAAAGAAGTACGTGTTAATTATGATGGTCTGAGGTAAGTGTGTTGGTGACGTGTGTTCTTTGAAATATATGAGAGGTAAGTGAAGTTGTTCCTAGTGAGAGGAAATGAAATGTTAACGTGTGTTACGTGTCTATACGACCAGGATCTGAGGGATCGTCGGTATGAGGCAGTGACGTGAGGTAATTTGAGTGAATTACAGGAGGAGTAATTGTGTGCGATGTTAGGTAAGCATCGTGAGGTATTTAGTGGTAAGTGAGGAAGAACACGTATATGAACATAAATTTGTAGTAAATGACCATTCATCGTTTGTGGGAGGTAAGTACCCCATTCAACTTAAAAATGCTAGTGACGTTTAAGAACAGATAAACATTATGCTGGATTACGGAATAATTGAACCATCTTGTAGCCATAGTATTGATTCTTTAATTATTGTTGCCGAGTAGGATGTGATCTATTGAGAGATGTAAGTTTATAAGGGCAAAATTGATTCAGTTTGAGTGACAGAGTGCTACTCAGAGTTCCATTTTCATCATCTGCAGAGGCGGGAAATATGTTGAAGTTATTTTTTTATCAGGGGTATTTCACTATTGTGAACCGTATCGGGAAGTGTGCATATTCCTTAAAAGATCAGGAAGGGGATATTGTCGGTATTTGTAGTATTATATATGTAAAGAAGTATTTCACGTGAGATTTGTTGAAATAAGAGTAAGATGATTAAATTTTGTGAGAAACTGGCAAAATAAAACTAACATCTGCGATATGCGTGTGAACCAAGTGTCGTATTGGTGCATTGGAAGAATAAGTGCTACATTGTCATGTTCTGTGTGACAAAACTGAGAACAGGACATTGGACAGTTATCTGCGATAACCATATGCGAGAAAAGTTCTCATATAAGTGAATTTTCACAAAATATTTTGATATGTTAAAAAAAAAAAGGAGAAGAATGTTGTATATTGATTGAAAATTATTTGTGTGTGTTAAATCAAGTGCTATACTCTTGTGATTTGTATGAGAGAAAGAGAGAGAATAGGACACTGGACAGTTATCTACGATGGCAATGTGCGAGAAGAATTCTCATATTTGTGATATTTTATAAAATGTATGGATGTTGAAAAAGAAAATTATTGTTGTATACTCATTTAAAGTGTTTATCTGTGTCAGTGTTATATATATAATTTTGTTCATAAATCAATCGATTCTTTGTTCTTCGATTTATTTATGAGGGAGGCGAATTGTAACGGTTCAAATCCCGTTACAAGATGATATCTGTATTATTATTATTATTATTATTATTATTATTATTATTATTATTATTATTATTATTATGTCAGTATTATTATTATGTTATCTGTGATATTGTACTATTATTGTAATTATCCGTTTTATTCAATTTTGCAATTGCCTGTTGCTTGCAAGATTGCACTTTGATGTATACATATATACGTATGTGTAGTATAACACTCAATACCTGTACAGTGAGAATTGTTGTATATATCAGAGATCGGATGTGACGTTGGTGCATTGTGCAATATAGTTGGCGATTCTGCCAAGTCATCGCCACTCCATGGCTATGTCATCGTATTTATTTAGGATATGCGCGCACGGTGTCATAGCCGCGGGGCTATTTCACCACTGTGTGTAATATCTGTCGCGTAGGTGGGAGTATGTCATTGTTATTTCTGGAGATTACGTAGTTGTGTCAACCAACTTCTATATAAGGTGGATGCACATTGTAGCGTCAGTCATTACTTATACGGATGCAGTACAGTGAAGTAGTCTACTAGATCAAGAGGCCTTAAGTGGTCAGCCAACAAGTGTGAACGAGAGATGGAGAAGACTCAGTGAGCCATTAATTATTGGTCATTGAGAGAGTGAGGACAAGGTTGGTCGCTCACTCAGTTGAAGACACGGACGCAAGGGCTTACCATGGAGTCAGAGAGGGCAACCCTGGACCTGCCAAGAGGTCATACCATATTGACTTACAAAGAAGTCAGATGATATGGAGAAGAAGCAGCCACAAGGATGTATCACCAAGTTAGGCGTGACACATCTACAGTAAACACCAGAGCAATGGATTACGTCGTAATTACACTCAAAGTGTTGAAGGTACAGTCAAGTGAATCAGTGAGGGGAAATATTTCGTATAAATTGTTAAATGTCCGGTCAAGAAGAATTCAAATTCATGCCTAGTTTCTGTCAGTTGCAATGTCATAATTTCATATTCTCATCTGTTTTATCGCAACAAGACTCACTATTTTTTGATATATTATTTAAAGAATATATATTGTTCTATCAAACGAATTCAGAGTTTCATTTCATTGACAGTAAAATATCTTAACCTCAAAATTAATGGGGAAACCGAACGCCAATCTCCTTTTCCCAGAACTTATATGGTATGTTGTCAAAAGTAAGCTTATTACCCCACACCCTAGAGATGGTCAAGAGTCTCATTCTATTATTGCTGTACTGAGTGACAGCTGGCGCCCTTCAAATAATGTATGTGTAAGTAAGCAGGTAACAAGTAAGTGTGAGTACAAGGTTCGACGAGTGTGTAATTTATTTAATGAATGTTAATTTTCAGATTTTCCATTTTAAATGCAGATATTCAGATTTTTCAATTTAATCCAGATTTACATATGTTGTAAAATAAGTCAGCTAGTTAGGAAGTTCTCAACACAACATAAGGATCTGGGGAAATTCTAATCCCCATCTAGTTGTTGAACACCAACGCAATTCTCCCAAGGTGAATGTGCTTTGTGCCATTTCCCATGAGAAGGTTTATGGACCCTTTTTCTTCATTGAAACTACTGTGACGGGAAATGTTTTTCTTGATATGCTGTAACAATGGCTCCTGCCACAGCTTGAAGGGGATAGTGGAGATTTCATCCTTCAACTGAATGGTGCCCCTCCGCATTACCATGGCAACATTCGGAGCCATCTCAACAAGACATTGGCACAATGCTGGATAGGTCGTGCATCTCAGGAGGATTGAACTCTCATTCGTTGGCCACTGTGTTCCCTGACTTAACCCCATGTGATTTTTTTCTTGTGGGGGTTTCGTAAAGGATCATGTTTACGTACCACCTCTTCCACTAACATTGGATGACTTTCGTGCCCACATCGCAGAGGTTGACTGCAACACACTACACAAGGTTTGGCAGGAGATAGACTATCAGCTTGATGTATGTTGTGTTACGCGAAGTGCTCACATAGAACACTTGTGATATTACTGAAAAAACTTTGAGAGTTTACCGTTCTTAGCACATGTTTCACATTATGATATGTTTATTAGATTTCACAGAATAAATTTATGAAATCGGATCCATCATTTTGAATTGCCTGTACTATTTACAGTTATTATTGTTGTTCAAGCAGAAAAGGCAAGCAAGATACCATCTAATAAAAATAGTTATGCTGAGCATACATAAGCCCAGAAGTTCCTTCTGGAGAGATAGATGTACAGTAAACAATCTTGCAGGGAAACTAGGTTGTATTTGCCTTTTGAGCCACTCACCTCTGCGTCTTTCGAAGAAAAAAAAAAGAAAAAAGAAAAAGAAAAAAAAAGTTTCTGTGCCATCACTTCTGATTGATGAGAAAGCAGTTTCCTAAGGAAGAAAAGACTGAAGTAGTAAACATTCATTTCTTTGATAAGAAGACATGGGTGCTGAAGATAAGACTAAAAAATCAAACACTCCTTCCATTAAACACTCTTCTCTTGCTCTTCTAGCAACTCCTGTAGTTGAAAAGTGTCCTGAAATTCAGGAGGAAAATATACTTGATCTAGGACATACAGTGACTCAGCAAGTTATCCTAATATTGCTAAACATACAAATTCTTCAGAACCTAGATTACAAACATTTGTCAGAAAAGAACAAAGTATGTGATTTGGACAATTCAGAAGGAACTCCTGCAACGAAGTCTGAAAACATAAATGAGGTTTTGAAAGTCCATGAGAAATAGGACTGAACTGTATACCACTGAAGTTAGCACTCACAGAAGCTTACTGTCCAATATGCATTCCTCAGGAAATGGGAATTTTGAAAATGAGAAACTGCTTTCTCAAGATCTAGTAAAATATTTGGTAATATTCAGGGTCTTGTGATGGGTTAACAACTATTAGTACTGACCCAGCAGAATGATAGTCTCTTATCCTAAGTCTTCCCTTGATACGAGAAGAAAGAAGTTGCAATATTGCCCAAAATGACAACCTGAAATTTGAGGATATTGCTCTAGAAGCACTTAATGTAGCAGAATCTTTCAGGCATTCATATGAAGACAGAGTTGAACTCCAAAAGTGATACCTTATCAACCATACCTTTAACACTTCCCCGCAGGTTGCAAAGTAAAGCATACTGGACTTTCACATTGTCTACTGCAGTTTGCATAGTAGAGCATATTCTACTTTCAAATAGACTTCTGCTACCATCTGTTGATTAAACATAACTTCTTGGAACCAGTAAATTGCCTATGCTTCCTAGATACAAGTGACCTGCACAGAATGGTAAAAGTGTTTTTGTTTTCTTAATGAAACACAGTTGACTGAATGTAAACACATTGCAGAAACTTGGCTGCATATAACCAGTTCAGCTAAGAGGATATTTGTTACGAATTAGATCAATATGTTGACGAATGCAATGAATGCGAGTTTGAAATTGGTAGGGATGATAAGTTATGTGGGAAGGAACTGGGACAGAAAATGAATCCGAGAGAAGTCGAAGTATATTGCACAGGACAGGGGATGCTCATTCAGGTACCGTCCTCTGTTAAATTATTAGGCCCACTGAGACAAATAAAAATTTTCAGTTTCAATCCTCCAATTAATTCACTTTCTGACTAAGTCTATATGTAATCTTCCAGCTGGTACCAGTTTTTCTTCCAACATTATTCAGTGAAAAATAGTTGGTAATTTGTATGCCTGAGAGGTATGATTTTGCTCTCAGAATATCTTCATCCTACGGATGTCAAAGATGAAATAAATTTGGGGATTCAGGGTGAAGTACTGTGTTCTCTGAATTATCAAGAAAATAAGAGCCCCACCAGATCGAGCAATTCAGACTGACTGTAAGTACAAGCAATTTGACATAACCTTGCTCCATGTATCATCATGTACTATCACCCCATCAACACAATAAATAAATCTCAGAAGACTTTCTCTCTTGGTGAAACATTTACCATCATACCATTTGCTTTGCCAGAGCTTACAAACAACACATCTCAAGCTGACTGGCCTGTAATTTTCCACTTCATCACTCTTTCCCTTGTACACTCAGGCTATAATTGCAACTATTTTATTTGGTATCACTTCTTCATGCAAATAGTAATCGAATAAGTATTTCAGATATAACACTATTTCCCAACCCATTGCCTATAATATATTCACAGAAATCTTATCAATCCCAGCTGCTTTTCGTATCGCTTCAGTTTCTCTGTAAAGGTAATTTGGCTTTAACATCACCACATCTAGAATATTTTTCTTGATAGTTGGTTTCATCACTTTCTGATTCAACTGTCCTTCTCATATTAACTTATTCAATACTAGCAATTACCCGCAGCTTTGCTCGCTTGAATTTTGTAATTTGCTCAAAGTAATCGTTTCTCAGCATTGTACTAAGACATTATCTGAAAATTCCTAAAGTATAAAAACTCGCCCACTGAGCTCGATAGCTGCAGTCGCTTAAGTGTGGCCAGTATCCAGTATTCCGGAGATAGTAGGTTCCAACCCCACTATCAGCAGCCCTGAAGATGGTTTTCCGTAGTTCCCAATTTTCACACTAGGCAAATGCTGGGGCTGTACCTTAATTAAGGCCACGGCCACTTCCTTCCCACTCCTAGCACTTTCCTGTCCCATCAACGCCATAAGACCTATCTGCGTCGGTGCAACGTAAAGCAACTAGCAGAAAAAAAGAAAAAAAAACCTCACCCAAAAATTGAGTTTCATTTACCACAGAAATTTTTTGTAAACCATATTTGTGGAATTACCTTTTGGGGTTAAGGCGACCATGCAACATAGAACTGTACATGTGAGAAACAGTCTTCTCTCAAGTCGAAAAAATAAATACATGTTTTCTTTACTTTAAAGGAGATTCCAAATACCTATTCCCACATCTGTAACATCTTCAGTTTGTGAGATATATGTATCCTCATAAAAGGAATTCAACCCCTTGATCAGTCTTTCCCCCACCCTCACCCCCATCTAAGTCTATTTTCCGAAAACAAATAGACATGTTTCTTTATTTTTAATTGAGATTCCAAATACCAATTTTCAAGTCTGTAACATCTTCAGTTTTTAAGATATAAATATCCTCATAAAAAATAATTTAACTATTTTTCACTTCTCTTCACCGTCTGTTAACTGCCTTCTCCGAAAACAAAAAGGTACAGGTTCCCGTATTTTTAAAGGACTTTCCAAATACCAAGTTTCTTGTCTTTAACATGATAAGATTTTGACATATAACGTAGATATACTGGTACTCAGTTTTAAAATTCACCTGCTTTTCCAATTCTTTTCAGCCCCTTAACTGGATTATTTTGAAAGGAGATTCCAAATACCAGTTCTCATGTCTGCAAGTCTGTAACACCTTCAGTTTCTGAGATAAATGTATACTCATAAGAATAATTCAACTTCTTCTTCTACACTTCTTTCCACCCCTCTCCCACCTTAAGTGGACTTTCCGGAAAAAAAAATGTACATGTTTCTTTATTTGGAAGGAAATTCATAATACCGACTTTCCCGTCTGTAACAGCATCAGTTTCTTAAGATAAAGTATCCTCATAATCATACAGTATTTCAACTCCTTATTTCAACCCCACACCCCTTACGTCGATTTTCCAAAAAAACAAATGCGTGTTTCTTCATTCTTAAAGGAGATTCCAAATACTAATTTTCATGTCTGTAACATCTTCAGTTTTTGAGATATATGTATCCTCGTAAAAGGAATTCATCGCCGCTTTCATTCCCCCACCCTTCCAAGTTTATTACCAAATACATGTTTCTTTATTTTTAAAGGAGATTCCAAATACCAATTTTTACGCCTGCAACATGTTAAGTTTTTTAGATACACTGTAGATATGCTAATTTTAAAAATGCACCCCCTTGTTCAGTTCCCCTTAATTGGATTAAACGGAAAAAAAATTTACCTATGTTTCTTTACTTTTACAGGAAATTCCAAATACCAGTTGTCAAATCTGTAATATGTTATATGTCTGAGATTATTTGCAGATATAGTCTTTCTAAAAATTCACTCCATTTTTCACTCCCGTTCACCCCCTATTCATCGAATTATCCCAAAACACAAAAATACGTCTTTCTTTATTTTCAAAGGAGACTTCACATTTCAATTTTCATGTCTGTAACATCTTCAGTTTTTGAGATATAAGTCTCCTCATAAAAGGTGTTCAACCCAATTTCCTCCTTTCTCTCCCCCCCTTATTAGGATTTTCCTAAAACAAAAAATGTGTTTTTTTTATTTTTAAAGGAGATTTCAAATATCAATTTTTTCGACTGTAAACTGTTAAGTTTTTGAGATATAGATATCCTCATTTTAAAAATTCACCCCCCTTTTCACCCCCTTGGTGACCAGGTATCAAAAATCCTCCCTTAGCGAGCACCTACATATTGATATGAATGTATCCCCAAAATTACATTTCTTTATGTACAGTAGTTCTGGCTCAGCAATGAGTCAGTCAGTCAGTCAGTCAGTCAGTCAGGACAAGTTATTTTTTATATATATATAGATTTGTTGGTCATGCTTTGTCATTCGCATTACCTTCCAAGTTAACATTTTATAAGTTCAGGTCACCCGCTACAATAACATTTGTTTCTGTGTTGGTTCCTCACATAGTTACTTATTTACTCGAGTCAGAAGCATACAATAGAACTTCTTGTTGATTGTCTTAACAAATAACTCTGCATCAGCATTAGTGTCAGCCTTGCTAGGTCTGTACACCCCAAAAACATGAAGTACCGGGCAAGTTGGCTGTGCAGTTAGGGGTGCGCAGCTGTGAGCTTTCATCTGGGAGATAGTGGGTTCAAACCCCACTGTTGGCAGCCCTGAAGATGGTTTTCCATGGTTTCGCATTTTCATACCAGGCAAATGCTGGGACTGTACCTTAACTAAGGCCACGGCCGCTTCATTCCCATTCCTAGCCCTTTCCTATCCCACCATCACCGTAAGACCTATCTGTGTAACAAATTCCACCACGGACCAAGATTAAATTCATTACTTGTAATAGACCTATCTGTGTCGGAGCGGTGTAAAGCAAGACTGTAAAAAAAATTTTTTTTTTTTTTTTTTAACATGAAGTTGCCTATTGGCATTGGACATAAGTCTTTCACTGAAAATTTCATGTTTTTCATCCTTAACTTTTTCGTAGCTTACAAATTATTCTTTTACCAATATGAATACTCCCCTTGTTATAGTTCGTAACCTCTTTCTACTATAAACACTCCAGTTCTGCGAGAACATTTCTGCATTCCACGATATAATTTCTCAGCCATGATTCAGTACCTACCTATTACAATATCTGGTAAATATATACTTAATTCTATTCCTTTGTTACAATACTATTACAGTTTAACAATAACAGTTTTTATTTATTACGAGTTGTTTTATGTTGCACCGACACAGATAGGTCTTGTGGCGACGATGGGACAGGAAAGGGCTAGAAGTGGGAAGGAAACGGCTGTGGCCTTAATTAAGGTACAGCCCCAGCATTTGCCTGGTGTAAAAATGGGAAAACACGGAAAACCATTTTCAGGGCTGCCGACAGTATGGTTCGAACCCACTATCTCCCGAATACTGGAGTTTTGTCATCCTTACTTGACTTCATGCTTTCTGTACTGTCATCACTGCTCCCTAGTCCACCCTGTTTTCCTGAATGTACCTCCATATCAATCTTGTAAACAAAACCTGTAATTTACATGTACCATCATGGTACAAGTGAAGGCCATCTGAGGTGTCATGTGGTGATGGTGGCGATTGATGTTTTTAAGAAGCAAAACAGTAACTACTACTGGCCCCAGTATTAATGTGATATGAAGTCATATTTATTCAGCCTCTTTAGTGTAATAATACTTCTCCTTATCATGTTCATTGTGATTTGTATATTGGTATTATTTTATCTAGGGTTAGGATCATTCCCAGACATTTTTCCCTAGTATAATTCTGTATTTCTTTCCCTTGCAAAATTATTATAAATTATATTATTTAACAATAGTGCAAAAATGTTCAATTGAAATGTCAAACAAACCTCAGATTATAACCTGGTCTGAGGAAAGCTAGAAACTAATTTACAATGGGCACATGTATCACTGGAGTAGGAGTATTGAATGTGTAATAAGAAGTCAGAATGCAGAAAACTGCCATGACCACAAGCTCTAAAAATAAGTGTAGTGAAAGGAGGAATTCCTGCTCATACTCCCAATCAGGAGCAAGTTCAGGCAGAACTTGCTTATAATTAGAGCGTGGAAGTTGAGTTATTTATTTTGGTTAAAATAGGCAGGTAAATAGGCACTTAAAATTCAAGAAATAAGCAGAAAACTATCAAAATAGCATTTAAAAATAACTCTAATATGCAGTAAAATCATTAAAACAAGCTTCTTAATACATCTCTCTATCACACTTGCATACTTACTTTCTTTTCTTGATTACATGCTGCAACATAATGTTTTACAAGTTTTAAACCGTCAGACTACTGCCTGCCACAGAAAGGTTTTCATCACAGAAAATGATTGTTCCACTTCAACTCAAGTGATTGGAGCATACTTAAAAAAGTTATTTTGAATATGCTCATGTCAGTAACAGTACTTCCACCTTTCAGAATGTCATGAAAGTTCTGAAGTTTTTCTAGGTCTTTATTTGCACTCAACTCATTTCCACTCATCGCTAACAGCCAAACCTTAAGTCTCTTGGTGCTCTCAGTAGCTGGTTTACTGTATCGTCAATGATAACCATGGGTGACATAAGCGTATCATGTCCTTTCTCCGTCTTTGTATTTGCTTCCTTTAGCACACCATATTGTGCTGTCATAAACGCCAGATCGTTACTGAGTTCTTGATAATATATTGATAATATAGAAACTTTTTCACCTCACGAACTGAAGCAGCTTCATCTTCTGATAACATTGATTATCTCGCATATCTTGTGCACATTGTTGGTGTAATATACAGTAGCACAGATCCTGGTTCCCCACCTGGTCAAAATCGGTTGTGAAGGTAGAGGGAGCCCAGGTGCTATTTCCTTAACTATCCCAATTTTGAGGGGGGATTTCAAGATTATTTTCTTTGTGTTCAAAATCAATTTTGTAACGTGCTCTTCCTAATTTATAAGAATCAACAATTTTGTGTTCTACTTGTTTATCTGCTCCGTTCAGCATCATCTCTTGTTCCTACTACTACATATATTTTTGCTACCTGCTCGCCTGCTTCATGCTCCACTATCATCATGCTCCCGCTCGCTACATTCTGTGCAGCTTGTCTTTCCAGCTGTTTCTGCACTACGTCATCTGTGACGTCATCGAACTTTTTCAGTGCTTCTTTCCTGTTCAAGGATGATCCTTGTGTCCTTCTATAAATGGGCTAACTTCGCCCGATTAAATTAGTCTGGCTTCGACTGTGGTTTGGAGTGGAGGGAGCTCCAATTTTAGTGCGTGTTCTTTGCACAATCTGCAAAAATCTATCAAGCATGAATACTGGGTGAGCTAATTAATTATTAATAATACCAATATAAATGGTCCGTTATTGGACATTATAAATTTTCCAGGTAACTCATTCTTGGTTGCCAGCGTTTCGCCCTCGTGTGCTAGGGTGGGCTCATCAGTTGGTACCTAGCACACCTACCAATACGCTGGCTAGTGCATACCGTGGAGGCCACTGCGTAGGCTAACTGGAGCCACCGGCAGTGCCAATGCACTAAGAGACTTTGTCTCATCACTAAAAATTGATGCCTGCTTGGCCATCAGATGATATAGATGTTGATTCCCATAGGGAATCTGAAATATTTGTCCTGAATGAGTAAATTTATAATACCAATATAAATGGTCCGTTATTGGACATTATAAATTTTCCAGCTAACACATTCTTGGTTGCCAGTGTTTCGCCCTCGTGTGCTAGCACATCTGATGGCCAAGCAGGCATCAATTTTTAGTGATGAGACAAAGTCTCTTAGTGCATTGGCACTGCTGGTGGCTCCAGTTAGCCTACGCAGTGGCCTCCACGGTATGCACTAGCCAGCGTATTGGTAGGTGTGCTAGGTACCAACTGATGAGCCCACCCTAGCACACAAGGGCGAAATGCTGGCAACCAAGAATGAGTTAGCTGGAAAATTGATAATGTCCAATAACGGACCATTTATATTGGTATTATAAATTTACTCATTCAGGACAAATATTTCAGATTCCCTATGGGAATCAACATCTATATCATAATTAATTATTTTCGGACTTTCATGCAGGAAATTTAACACTCCTGTTTGCCCTTTGGGCTGTTTCAATAATGTTTTTATAATATGTTTCATTCTCCACCCACAGGGCGGGGCGGGCCCCTAGAGAGTAATGCTGTCTCCCAGGCCAGAGATGTGAAGAGAAGTGTGAGGAGGGTTGAATGAGGGAGATGGGTAGAACGACGTGTAGAATTTAGGGACGTGGAATTATGAGGTCTCTTGGTTACGGAGATGGGAATGGTAGGGGATGTACTCTAGGAGTGGGTTTTAAATGAGTGTACCAGGGTGGAAGTGGAGGGTGAGGTGGTGCTGAGTTGCAGGGATGTTGCAAAGGGAGGTGGTGAGGAGTCGGATGATATTGGGCATCGGGGGTGGTGGTGGGAAGAAACTAGTTGTGGGAAGGGGTGGACATTCTATCTTGCTGCTTTTTGGTGGCTTGTGTTCATCTTTTAAAAGTGAGAACTTAAACTCTCTATCTCTTTAAAGTTAACTCTGTCATGCTGGACTGTATGTCAAGATGTGGTTAAGAAGTTCAACTTTATTTAAATTCACCTAAAGCAAAACTTAGTGCACCGCGTTCGTGTGTTTTCCATTAATTTTATAGCCTATATTACGTTCATGCAGGATTCGATCTCCTTTATTCCTCTTCTCCCATCCTTTTCCAGTTTCTTTCTTTGTGACATTCTCTCTTTTAATTATACGTATTTGGTGGTGAAATGCTTTTTAAACACCCTGAAAGTGTGATCCTATTGTAGTCTTTGATCTCAAATCTTGTATATCAAACTGTTAAACTTCAATTCTTTTGAAATGAGTCATTGTATCTAAACAAATGCTTTTTTCTTCTTGGTGCTAAATTGTTAGAATCTAATTCTTCAGAATCTAGTCATTGTATTCTAAAGCCTCATTGTGATGTGTTCCTTCTTGGTGTCAAATGGATAGAATCTATACTTTTTGAAATTGGTCGTTATTTCAAAAATTTTGACTGTAACTGTTTTCTCTTGTTATCACTCATTATGAAAACAAAATATATTTGTTAGAATATGTTTGTTGAAATTCATCTGTTCCTCTTCAATATTTTTGTTTTCCCCTTATTAATTATTTTTTACCTACCACGGATTTCTCTCCTTTTTCCCAGCACTGCTTCCTAACTCTGCTATCACTACAAAGTTTGTGCTTGTGATTTCCAATAAGGAGGTTGAATCTCCTTTTTATATTATGGAGTTTACCGACTTCATAGACTTAGGTGCTATGGTCTGGTGGTTCATGCCAAAATGAGATACTAGTTTCTACCAATTAACACCTTAAGTCTGGTGTCAAGCGTCATTGACTAGTCATGTCGCCTCTTGTGCCAATACTGTACTGTTCAGGCACATGTACTTCAAACATCATTATAAAGTTACCAAAATGCAACAATTTGTTAACATGTGGATACAACTTCTTACTTCTTTGGCGATGTTGTGCAGCCCGTGGGCTAGACATGTGAGATGGAACATTTTAAGGAAGAGAACTTTCAAGGCTTTAGCGGCTTTTTTCATATGTGATGAAAATCAGGACATCATCATACTGTCTTCCATGTGGCCAGAGCAGCATTAAGGAATTTTTAAACTGTGTCACAGTGGAACCATTTGCTCTCTCAATCTCTTCTGCTGTCAAAAGAAATATGGGAGGGTCAATTTGCAATGCTCTTACCCCTTTGGGTGGGGAACGGAGACGAAGAATATATCAGCTGTGTCCCCTGCCTGTCGTAAGAGGAGACTAAATGGGGCGATCTAGGCCCAAAAATGGATTGTCTTTGGAACTATGAATTGTAGCCCCTGTGGATAGGAGGGTCTGAATACATCCACAGGTTATCCCTGCCTGTCATAGAAGGTGACTAAAAGGGTGATGTGGCTATCTGTCCCCTTTTTTTCCTCTTTTTCGTGAGGGTTTGTTGTATACTGATCAAAATTGGATGTACTTGCTGCTTAGGGAGGGGCCTCTTATGTGTTCAATCACACTCAAAATCCCAGGTGGTATCCACAGCCCGTTGTGTGGGAGTGCCATGTACTCGGCAGTAGTATCTGCCTGACAATGCACGCCCCCACACAGCTGAGTGCCAGAGCATATTATTTAACAATTTATTTATACTTTTTCCCTATACTTATCACACTCTGTATACGCTACGGGGTACATGCTATTGCGGTTATTTGGGGAAGTGAGTCATAGTGCTCATTGCCTCAGTCAGCCCATATTAGGCATTGTCCAACATCGCACCCCGGGGAATACCTGCTACAACCAGGTGGGTATTGCTTTGGCTGCTTGGTTTGGCTGCAAAGACCCCTGATCAGAGTGGGTGGCATTAGGGTTGGATGTTTCCAGGCATGGCTGGAAATAAACTTCTACTGTCTGTCCAGGGTGGATCGCCACCCAAGTCTTTAACTTTTGATGCCCTGAGGGGGACAAAACCCTGGGAACAAGCTCAGTATGAAGGCATGAGATCCAGCTTAACTAGGTTCCTGGTTGCAGCTAGAACTGATGGGCGAGATTTCAAGCTGATGAAGTCTATCTTGTTCAGTAGACACAGTGAAGGTGTCTACGGGAAACTTGACAACTTAAATAAAATGTGCTACTGTAGCTTGTTATTGAAGACACGTGTTGCAGTTCGGGCTGATCAATTGCTCAAATGCGACCACTTTGGTGAAATCCCCATTAAGTGGAAGAGCACAAAATCTTGAATCTGGTTTGTGGAGTTATCTTTCACTGTGATCTCATCTTGAACACTGATGATGAGTCGATGGAAGATAAGAAGCACCGTGCTGTGACGCATGTCCAGCGCAGTACATGCAAAGTCGATGGTGAAGACGTTGCCACAGATGCATTCATTGTCTCCTTCAAATTGTCATTGTTACAAGAGAAAGTGAAGGTTACAACCTATCCTTGCGATGTGAGGCCATATATCCCACCTCCCATGTGGTGCTATCTATGCTAAAGGTTTGGACATATGGTATCTCATTGTTAGAAACGGTCCGTGTGTCTACGTGTGGAAGAGGAGCTCATGGTGTGGAAGAGTGCAGACCTCCTTATAGGTGCACTAACTACCCTGGTCTTCATTCTCCTAGAGATGGAAACTGTCCAGTCTATCTCGGCAAGAAGATGATCCAGTAGATAAAGACCCTAGAGCCGAGCTGAGTGGCTCAGACAGTTGAAGCGCTGGCTTTCTGACCCCAACTTGGCATGTTCGATCCTGGCCCAGTCCGGTGGTATTTGAAGGTGGTCAAATACATCAGCCTTGTATCTGTAGATTTACTGGCACATAAAAGAACTCCTTCAGGACTAAATTCCAGCACCTTGGCATCTCCAAAAACTGAAAGTAGTTAGTGGGATGTAAAGCCAATAACATTATTATCAAGGACCCTACATGGTCTTTCCAACCAGAAAGCACGCTGTAAGTATAATTCCATGAATGCTCCTTTGAAAACACTAGACTTTTGCATTACAGCACATTCTAACAGGTTTGTCATTTGTTTCATCAACATCTGCGATTATCGCTGTGCCCAAGGTGGCAGTTGCTCCTGTGAGCAATACTGCAGAGTAAACGTCCCACATTTTTAACAGAGTATAATTTTCCCATCACTTACACAAATTCCATTAAATTCAGCAATATATTGTGGCAAATGAGTACGACCACTTGCCTTCACTTAGGGCATTATATCACCTAACACTTCATGCCAATGAACAATGCCAATGACTGAAGAATATTCAAGACAAATGCATTGCTTGTTTTCGTAGATGAAGGATTCACCTTCAAAGGGAAAGGGAGCAAGCTGGCACATGCCATCATTTTATAGATATAAGAAAGGGCAAGCTAGTCATCACCTGTAGTCAGGGTCAAGATGCAATACATTCAAGAAAGAAATTAATTCATGAGGCATTCTCATTAACATATACTATATTTAATGAGCTTTGGAACTGAATTGAAAAATCATAACATAATAAAGAATAAA
Source organism: Anabrus simplex (assembly GCF_040414725.1). Lineage (NCBI taxonomy): Eukaryota > Metazoa > Arthropoda > Insecta > Orthoptera > Tettigoniidae > Anabrus > Anabrus simplex. The sequence goes on from NC_090266.1 coordinate 1,159,276,329, forward strand.
ATAATTTATGAATTTATAGCAGAAGTTTTGAAAGTATATATTTATAATTAATGATTAAAAATGTGTATTTACTTAAAATCTGTTCCCAAGTTACAAGACAGCCATATGGGATTCCACGATAAATATGATCAGTCATTTTTACTTTTCCCACTTCTGTTCATCTTTGATTACTCAGGAAACAACAACATTAAGCTGTTCATCCTTAACACCATAGTAATTCAAGTTTGCAATTAAGACTGAATGGTAGAGATATCAAAAGCTTTGCTAAGATCACGATGTGTGACCTGGACAAGAGTCTTAATTTTCTGAAGCTGAAATTACTCGTTGTTTAAAAATTTGTCTTGCTTCAACAGTTGATTTACTTTCTCAATATCCATATCCATACAATGTTATTTCATTCACAATAAGCTATTTGTTGTTGTGTCAATACTTGAGTTTTACCATAAACTATATGGGGAAAACTGAAATTGATAGATAACTACTAAAGTTGAAGTACCCTTTTTTGGGTATTTTTTGGCTGTTTTAGCATATTGTTCTTTCTTGTACATTGTATTTTAGCAGCTTAAATATAACTTAGCTTCTCAATTTGTTTACATGCTCATATAATAGACCCGAAACATAGTTTCCTGCTATTAATTTTCTTTTCACCTTGTGAGTATGTAAATAATACTGTTACTGGTAGCATTTCAGAATATACTCTTCCTAGATTTTATTTTTAAATTAATTGCTTGTTGATTTTTCAGTTTTAAGGTATACTTTGGCTCATAAATAGCTTTCTTGTGTTTAGGTGGAAGTGTTGAAACCAGAACAAAAAGTCTGTTGAAACTGGAGAAAGCAGCAATGAAGAAGGGCTGCATTTCCAGGAGAAAGGTTAAAGCAGCAGTTGAAATAAGGCAGCTGCTGCATATGAAGTATGTAGTCTTGTTTTACTAATGTTGAGATTTCACATTAATACTTTGGTTCAATTTTATTATTGTATCACAACAACATGGATGGTATTCATTTTTCTTCCTCTGAAATATTATAAGGGTTGTCCAAATGAAACTGAGACTTCTGTTGGTTTCTGTAATTGTTTATTGTTTGAAATACATGAATATACAGGAAGTAAAGAGTGATATGTCTGGTTCAAGGATCTTAGCAGTACACTTGATAACGGATCCCTGAGCAAACATCTTTGGTTGAATGCAGAACTCTTCTTCAACGGTGTCTTGCAATCTCCATTGCTTGCGAACCAGCATCCCTTGATTTTTTTTCTCAACAGGCTGCCCACTGTGCCTGATCTGGTTGTCGCACGTCCTTACTCATCCATGGTAAAATTCCGAACACCATCTGAACACCGGGTATGATAACTCATTCCCATACACCTCCTTCATACGAGGGTAAATGTCGGCTCTGCTATGCCACCATAAACTGAATAACTGATGCTGAGCAATTCTGGATGAATTCATGGTTACTTGTAAACCATTCCTAGTCACACTGTTTCCTCACATTCAAACAGTACACTAATGATTTTTGACTTGCCAAATTTCATCCCAACATACACAGCCATTCAAATGCATGTGCACATTCCCTTCCTTCAAATAACAACACTTGTACTTCAGCTTTGATTTAATTTGTGCAACCCTTACAGCAGAATGCCTACCTTAAAACTGAAACTAGTTTATTATTATTATTATTATTATTATTATTATTATTATTATTCCTGGAATTATCCAAAACTCAGAAGAATTGAATGTTTCTGATTTTGAAGATAATCAGAAAATGTATTTATTACCACCAGACAAAAATTATTAATTTCACTTAAATATTAAACTGTGTGTACATGAAACAATGGATATAACTGTCGTCAGTAGGTAATAGAGAATGCTAATGGCTGATGGAACTAGTTCGAGAAGGTAAGTAAGCAATGTAACGTTTTACTAGATTGTGGTTGGACTTGGATGTTAACAATTTTGAAGTCGGAGGTACAAAATTTTACTGAAACAAATAAAGCCACACTGTTAGCTGAGATTTGGGATAACCGAGTCGCATCATTTGGTTTCTTAGTGAATAAAACCTGACAGACATACATCTGGAGAATGAATGAATGAATGAATGAATGAATGAATGAATGAATGAATGAATGAATGAATAAGATGCTCTTTTCATGAAATTAGTTTCATTAATTATTTTTATAACAAGTACATTTAAATTCTGATATTCATATAATGTTACCCTCTTTGATCCTGGCCATACATACATACTGTGATAGTACATATATCACACCCCAGAATTATATGTAGAAGTTAGAGATATTATTGTCAGTATTCGATTTGTATTATTATTATTATTATTATTATTATTATTATTATTATTATTATTATTTCATTTGTATATTTTGCCATTTATATTGGTAAGCTGGAAGATATCCACATATGTAGGTATGAGTAATTTGTTTTGCACGAGTGGGAAAACATTGCTTTAATAACTCTGGTAATTTGAATGAGTCATATGGCTACCCCAGTGTTTGTTGTGATGTACTTGTGTCGGGAAATTCATGAGTCATGTATATATCCCAGCCTGATGAGATGAGCTTGTTGTTGTATTAGGACAATTTGGTGACTCATGGAATATACCCCAGAGTTTGTTATTGTCTTGGGAGGAAGAAGTAGTTCAGGGCTTGGTCTTGACTTGAGATCACTCATGATTGGCTGGCAAGCACCAATCCAGACGTATCATCTGAGAGGAGGGGGATGTTGATGTCTATAAAGGTTGATCATACGGCGGCAACCTTAAAGATTGTAAGGGTGATTGTAAAGGTGAAGGTAAAGGAACGAGAAGGAAGATAACTACAACTACAACTGAGGCACTGTACGGGAAGGAAGTGGTGCTGATACACGGTACTGAAGTGACACGGCTGCAATGGACTGGACTTCAAACGTTCGTGGAGCGTAGTCTTGTTATGTTCGTGGAAAGTGGCTGATTGTGGAGAGTGCTTGCGCATTAAGTATTGTAGCACTTGTGGCGGCCTAGCATTATATGTTGGTGAAAGCTATCTCAGACTTTCCATAAATTTATGTTGAGGATCGACAGACGTGTGTATATATCTTTACAACAAGTGTTAAAATATGTGAACACAGTAGTACAAGGTACAGTATCTGTGTGATGTGATAACTGCCGATTATGAGAATCGGTAAGTCGAATTGATATAGAGACAGTGAAGGGTATTTATCTTCATACATGTACATTGTTCATCGGACCATCTACAAATGGTAGCTTAGTTCTCGCTTTCGTTTTCCCACGATTTTCATTATTATTGTTGTTGTTGTAAATATGGAGTCTTCCAGCAATATTTTATGTGTGTATTATATGTATAATGTTGTATGTTGATGAGGTGCTCATGCACGGAATTTGTTAAGAATATAGTTAGCTATTTTAGAATCAGTGTTATTGATGAACCTAGGTGCAGTTCCTACCTAATTAGTCGTTTTCAGGAGGTTGGGTAAGGCCTGCAGCAGATGTACCAGTACGCAGCATTATGTACACGCCCTAGGATATAAAGTTTATCATGCTCTTATCTAAATTCGAGGGATCCATTCTGGTGAACTCTGGCGCCCATACTACGGACATTTCGGTTAATTATGCTTATTAATTTTATTAAGTTTTTGAGTAATTTTATTTATATATTTTATTCAAGATATTATTTATCAGTATTCATAAAAAGTTTACAATACATACATACATACATACTGGAACCTTTCCCACCGTCCCCCATGACTCATGGGACCATGTGACAACAAACCAACCCTTTCGGGTCACGAACACATGGGACCATGCTCCACGGAAGTCGATAGTCAAGGGATCTTTTTGGTCTGTGCCGATTTCTCCTCATTGGGATTGTATACTTAATCCACTCACATGAGAAGTTATCGGCCATACGACTCAGCTAGATCACAGCTACTCTCCCGTTCCTGAGGTCTGAACACGGACTCCTCAGGGCCGAAGAACGTTGGCGGCATATAGAGGCTATCAAACATAAACTATCTTAAAGGCCTACAATGAACGGAAGAGGATTCTGGATGCATGTTTTTCGGTATAGATAGGCATGAAATCGTTTAGAACAATTTACTATTCACTCGGCGAAATATACAAAATTTACATACACTCTTGATACTTCTTACACAATTGATATAAGCAATCGCATATTTCAGCAGCGGAAAAATCCGTACTGCCATTGACATCCGCTGTTACCTCCACATTCCACAGACAAAATCTATGTGAACGGCAATGTTAACTGGTACTTTCTCTAATCCAATAAATTTTCCCTTTTGACACAGACGTAAATATCCATATCCCTCTCTACCAAAACAGAGAATTACCGAGAGGTTATTAATATGATCTCACTTTTTCACATACTATCACTTTGAATTGCCTGTGTCCTATATTGCTTACGTAACTATTACATTAGTTTGGATGTATGCTACACAAATTGTTTTGTGTATTATCGCGATTGTTTTGTGCGTTCTATCACCCGGTTACCATAAACCATTGAGTACGACATACACAATAAAATGACCCTACCATATTCACAAAAACAAAACAAGCCATGTTCCCCCAATGCGAGTATTCCATGGGACTGAATCCCGTATTACACATTTGACTCTATTTACACAAAAGAAAACTGTCCGCTTTTTTTTTTGAATGGTCGGCTAACTCTAGGAATCAATAAAGTAAATATTAAAACATAATTAATCCGAACATTCTGACCATATCAGAAATCCGTCACTAAAACACGGAGAAGGAAAATAAAAAAAAAAGGACTCAAGTCTTCCATATAAAATTAAACAGACTTGAACAACGAATTATCATTTGCAATCACTACCAGTGGACTTTCACGAAGTCTAGATTCAAATCGACATCGATTATAAGTAAACAAAACACTTCCTGGAAAAGAAATATATAAAACACATGTATCAGTAAAGACAATGGCTGTAATTAACCCGTTGTAACCCGCTGTCTTAGCGAGCTGTTGATCCCTGCTGTGCTCACACGAGGTTTGAACCTGAGACTCTGGTCGTCTCCATCCAGGGTACTGTAATCAAGCCCTAATTAATCTAATCATGTATCGAACAGTCATAACAAAAAAATAAATATCTATATTGCTCTGTGGGTCATGGTCTACGGCGTGGCAATTAAAGAACTTGCTGTCTTTATTCTCAAAAGAAAACAGACTGTTGGTCCGACCAACCTTTCTGCTTGTATCTATTCCTCCCTGTTCCAGATTCTCCCCCTCTCAGCCATAAATTCACGGCTGACACTTGTCCCACGGTCCGGAGACTAAAGACACTATTCAACCTGCTTCCCGCTAGGATTTTTCTTTCTGTGTCCATCAAATTAATTCATTAGAAAACTGGCACATTTCATTCAATGCTCGGGCCAGCCCACATACCTTCAGTACACGAGAATCATTTCTCGAATTCGACCGTTAATTCACATTTCACTCTCTCATATCTCTGGAGGTCTGGAGTTCGACTCGTATCTTCTCTCCTTCCAAAAGTCCACCATCCGTTAGCCACTGACCACAGCAATACTCCTATTTCTCCGCCTCTGAGGCGAGAGTGTGTACCTATCAGATACTACCCTATTGCTCCAAATCTATCGGTATAAATCATCAATCAAAATACCTTTGGTAAAATAATAACAATATAATAATAATAATAATAATAATAATAATAATAATAATAATAATAATAATAATAATAATAATAATAATAACCCTCTAACCTTTTGCTTGAAATGTATCGGTATCAAAACACTGATCAAGTTACATTAAGATAATAATAATAATAATAATAATAATAATAATAATAATAATAATAATAATAATAATAATAAAAATTAATTAACATTATTAAATCCTGCCAAACCACTAACAGACCTTCTACATGTAATCTCACTAGTGTAGTGGAGGACATGGGTTCAAACCTCGGCACGTCATTCCTTGAGCATCTTCAGTTACAGCCAAAACTTATATTATCATGCAACAAACTATATCTTTACGAACATAGTGCTGATTCTAGCCCAAGCCTTTCCTTTGATACGGGCACTTGTTGATGACTCTGTCACCTCGCTAGTCCCTGCGTAGCTTAGGCAATAGCTCAGATGAGATCTACATTATTAATCTACATAGCATTCTACTCCTTTTCCCCCTCAATTCCTTCTCAGCACTAAATAAACAAAATATGATAACATGCAAATGTAGCCACTAAAAGGGGTTCCAAATTCTATACATAAACAAAGGATCACTCCCTTCCCATATCTAATTAATTAAAACCAAAATGAATAAAAGGATTCCCGACCATTCTCAGGCGGATTAAGCCTATTTATAATGTTATTTTTAACCCTATACTTCATGACTGTTATTTACAAAGGGAAATACTAGCATTGGAGAAGAAACATAACTTTGTACTCAACGGTTGATGTCTTCGGCCCTATCCGGAAGCTCCGGAAGCCTACCCATGTTGGATTACTCCATGGCGTTGGATCCTGGAGTCCTGGAGTTCAGAAGTCCCATATCTTTCTCGCGTAATCCATTGTAGTAGCACACGGATCACTGAAATTAGATTGTAATTTACACAATTTATCAATTTCTTGCACCCGTGTTACCATTCACTCCTATTACTTCTTTGGCTACCCACTGCCAGCTACATGGAGATGAATATACCGGCTACTTTCAGCTAGTCTACCCGAATTGCACTGTTAAGCCGGACATTCCCAGCATCCGTATGATGCAGAACTCTCTACCCCTATCTTCTGTATGGTTTAATAGTTCAGGAACACTCCTCACTAGATTGTTAATCAGTTAATAATCTGACCTGCGCTTTATTCGGAACAGTGTGGATTTATACAGTTCTATGTTCTCCTACAGAAATTCTGCGTACTTTCAAGTAGTTATACAAAATCCTTCTTCATATTTCACGCAGTCTTAGTCTATTTTGCAACCGATATCTTAAGTACATCTCATTACCGTAATCGTCTGTTGCCTATCACAAATTATAAGCGAAAAAACTGAAAAATTTCACTCCCGCTTTGTTCACATAGTATACAAAGGCGCAGTAATTCGATAGCGAACTGGCCGTCGTTTCCCGTCGAAAGCTCCTCAACGAATGCTGCAGCTTCCTGGGACTGCAAAAACTTATACTTGACCCGGCAGTAGGGGCGGCTAGCGAGATCCACCCCCACTCTTATTTCGACTGCTCCTGGATAAACCAGCCTGTCGAAATTTGCAATACGCTAGACTGTGTGACTTGGTTATGCACAAGTACGCTATGATATGCGGAGATGAATATGTTCGGCGGATCTGCAGTAATTAATTTATCAGCTTGGAGGGGAAGTGGGGAGTCCCCGAAGGCATCTGGTTTTTCACTAGGCGTACGTACGCTAACGGAGTTATGTAAGTTGTTTACCAACGCCTTTCGCTTGGAGAGTATTTTCTATCAGAACTCCTGACTTTATAATTCCACCAAAATTCAGCACACTGCTCTGACGGGTGCAGTTTTGCTAATCAAGCCTTATTTACGCCGAAAATGCATTAAATTTAGCCCGATCGCTTTGGCATCGCTATACGCTGGCATTTGTTTTCCAATATGGAGTCGCTAAATAGTGTTCTTCTCCTGCTTCTTCTATGACGTGTGCCTAGTTCGGGGATTCTTTAAGCCACCCAGTGGGCGGGTGAGGCGCCTCTCTGGTGGGCGTCTTATTGCACAACCTGATGATACTCCCAACATCCACACAAAGAGAGCTAGCTGCCTGCTTTCTAACCAAGCATATAACTTGAAATAAATACTAATTGTGCCGGTACGGTCACATCACATACATACATACATACATACATATCCCACGTCGTTCCAGCTATACTGAATGAAGCCCCTCCACCAACTTCTGTCTTTGTACTTTTCTCCTTCATTATTGTCCCAGTCCCCTCCTCATTCATGAATGTTGTTTTTCACCATGTCTGTAAATCGTATTCTTAGCTGCCCTCTTGGTCTTTAATATTTTAACTGCAGATCATACTTTTTTCTGGGTATGCAATCAGGATCGATCCTTCGCATGTGACCATACCATTTGAGTCTAGTCAGAGTTATGTTATCCTGCATTCTGCCAACCTGAGCATGTCTCTGATGTTCTCATTACGAATTTTATTTCACTTTGTTTTGCCAACCATAGCTCGGACGAATCTCGTTTCAGCTGCCTGAATCCTTGCTTCATCCTTTTTCCTCATTGTCCAGATCTCACTCCCATATGTCAAAATTGGCATGTAATAAGTCAGATAAATTGCTTGCTTGCATTTCAATGGTACTTTTGGGTTCCATATTAGGTTTTGGACAACTCTATAGAATGTTCCTCCAGCTTGAATCCTGCTGGTAAGTTCCTCTTCAATGGAGCCTGTTGCTGATATCATGCTTCCTAGATATTTGAATTTGTTGGACATCTTGAGTTGTTTACCCTCTATTTCAGTGTATCCTTCAGGTTGACCATTTCTCTGCATAACCAACACTTCTCTTTTTTCCTGACTGAATCTTAGGCCATACTCTTTAGCTGTTACTGTCCATGCATTGATCTGAGCCTGAAGTTCCTCTTTGGAATCTCCCCACATACAGATGTCGTCAGCAAATAGTATGACTTTCAGTTTGTTGTCACAAACGCTTTGGCATACTTGTTGTTGAATCTCATTCATCACAATAATGAAGGAGAGGGGACAGAACTCCACCTTGACTTAGAACCGTAGTTATTCTAAAGTGTTCCATCATTCCTGATGGTGTTTTAACATGACTACTGATGTCTTCATATAAATTCTCAATTTGTTTTATTATGTTATTATTGATTCCACTGTTTCTCAGCACTTTCCAGGCTTTGTCCCTGCTTACAGCATCAAAGGCCTTTTTGATATCCAGGAAGGCCAGCCAAAAGACCTTATGTTCATAATACTTCTCCATTAGCTGATGCAGTCCAAATATTAGATCCAGATTCCATATTGTTCCTCTGATAACTTTAATTATATCAATGGTCTTATTTTCCTTTCTAAAATCCTTTCATACAGTTTTCCCACTTGGGAGGTTAATGTAATTCCTCTGTACTAGGAACATTTCTTCCTGTCACCTTTCTTAGAGTGGAATGATACCTTTTTTCCAATCTACTGGTATCTGCCCATCCTTCCATATCTTGTGAAAAAGTCTATACATCCACTGATTTCCTGCATCATCCATAGACCTGAAAATTTCACCACACACTTCAGCAATGCCTGGAGATTTTCCTGTTTTGATGTATTTCCATGCGTATTCTACATCATTCCACGTCAGATCTGTTATAGTGTCTTCCATCATTCCAACATTAACTAATCTATCTAATGGAATGACTGTGATATCATTCACATTTAACAGCTTATCAAAATAATTCTTCCATTCTTCTTTGATCTCTCTGTCATCTGTAATGAGATATCCACTATCACTAGTCAGATAATTAGTCTGTTCTTTGTCCCTCCCCCTATTCTTCATCATTCCATACAACATTTTTCTGTTGTCATCTACATCTTCATTTAGTTTATCACTCCATTCATTCAACCATTTTTCTCTTTCTGCTCTGACAACCTGCTTTCACCAACCTGCTTTCTTTGTCCTTATCTGTTCGATTTTTTAAATATTTTCTGTAGGCATTGTTATTTTTAAGGGGCTGCCTGGCAGAGGCGGTAAAGTCATGCTCAGTTCGCCCGGAAGGACGTGGGTTCGAATCCCCGTCAGGAAGTGATAAAAATCATTGTTAATCCGTATTGAAGATTGGCATCCTACATCCCCATCAGGAAGTCTTAAAATTTAAGAAACAAGATTTCCACTTCCGGAGGTGCATATGGCCCTGAGGTTCACTCATCCTACACCAAAAATGAGTACCAGGTTAATTCCTGGGGACAAAGGCGGCTGGGCGTAGAGCTAACCACTCTACCCCATTACGAGCCGAGGTTAACAATGGCGGAAGCTTTTACCTTCCACTCCTCCAAGGGCCTTCATGGCCTGTATGGAGGTGACTTTGCTTTTATTGTTATTTTTAAAGACTGTGTCTCTTGTTTTATCATTCCTCCATGGTGTCTCTTTCCATTTCCTTTTGCCATTTGTTCTTCCACATGTCTCCTCTGTTGTCTTGACCAAGCACTCCTTGAAATTTTTCCATTCCTCTTCAACTGTTCCAGTGTCTGTTTGTGGTATTCGTTGCTGGATTTAATTGTGATATTCTGTGGCCTTCTCTTTATCCTTCAATTTCCATACCTTTAATTTCTTGTCCTGGATGGTTCTTATTTCCTTCAACTTTTTAAACCTGAAACAACTAACAAGGAGCCTATGATCGCTGTCAAGAGACATACTTGGGATCACTTTCACATCCAGCAACATTTCTTGTATATGTTAATCTACCATAATATAATCAATGATGGACTCCTGTTGCCCATTCCATCCATATCTGGAGATTTTGTGACTTTTCTGATAATGATTTTATTGTATTGTTTGGGTAACTAAATGAAAATATTATTAAAACTTGTGAGGTTTGTAATGTGCTGGTGGTCAGGGTAAGAAATACCTGCTGGTTGGAGGACCACCTAGGTGAAACTCACTCACTGTATCTTTGAAGGATTCGTTAGTTCAAAGTATCTTTGTTTGGTGATAGGAAGTGTTGTAAACAATAGCAAATGCAAATTCACTGTTTTTTTTTCATTAGTCATGCCCTTCAGTCCCTCAGAAAAGACTCGCTTATATATGGCTGTTGCAAAGATAGATCTTGTGCACTGGATATGTTATTGGTACGAAGGGTGATCAAAAAGTAACATTACAAAGCCTGCAGTGAAATGTGTACAGTTTTATTTCATACAACCAATACAGCCAACTGATAGTACATATATATTAGGTTATTTTTTTTTACATGGTCTTCATATCGTTTTGGGCACTTGTCGCTTCATGAGATGAGTTTGAATATTCCCTCCTGGTCAAAATCCTGTCCTTGTGTGTTCAGCCATGTTGTCGCAAAATGTTGCACCTTTTTGTCTGAATTGAATCGTCAGCCTCCTAGGTATTCCTTCTAGTGTTGGCTACTGAATGCATGATTCGAAGCAGTGTATCGATTCATTCAAGTGTCCGAATGAATCGATTCACAGGAACGGCGAGCTCACGGCACATGATTCAGCTTACTCCCAGCGGAGAGTGCTGGCGGGGAGCCAAGCTTCCGCTGCAGCGAGACAGTGAATCATGGAACACCGAAAGAATCGTGCGCATAGCACAGCTCAGTGAGAGACAAGTTACACACGGCTCCTTATCGGCACATTGGCAGAGAGCCGAGCTTCCGCTGCAGTGAGACATACAGTGAGCCATGGCACACCAAAAGAATCGTATGCAGTTACAGATCAGTGAGACACAATACACACATGGTTCATTGCATTCACTCTCCTCTTCTCACAAGGAGGTTTAAATAATAGATGGATTTATTTGCAGTGTTAAAAAGGTAGTCTAAATGGCCGGCTTCTGGTACACCACAGTTACCTGTGAGTTACCTACAAGCACTTGTAACTTTAACTGTGCTGTTAACTTTAATGAGTTTCCGGAAACTTAAATCCAGATTTATAAGCCCTGGTAATAAACAGTACAGTTATCGTCATGTTTAGTACCTCTCGTCCTCTGATAGATGTCTCTACGCAAATGTTTTTAGGATTATTTTGGTAATATCTAGTTACTTTTACTAGCAGAAGTTTTCTACAATGAAAAATGGTTAGCAAATACGTACGCAGTCATGTCAATCAGTCCGATTCAGCATGTGATAATCTCTCATAATATGAAAATACGTACGATCTAATGATGCAAAAATTAGGTATGTATTACTTCCTCTTCTTTCTTATTGACAGTATACAGACGTCTTAAATTTCACCTTGAACATTGTCATCAATCAGATCACTTTTCATTGATCCAGAACAGAACAAGCGTAAACGAAAATAATCACATAAATGAAAACGTGCCGCACACTTTGGAACCTATCATTCCGACAATGAAGTTCTGCACTGATGGTGCTATATCCATCTGTTCTCGCTGCAACTGTTGCCGGTTTTTTTTTTTTTTTTTTTTTTTTTTTTTATACTGACCACGCAACATGCATTGACAAAAATACTCTCGTAACTGCTGACGTGAAGTCCACTTGAGAACTTCAATCGAACGTAGCGAAATAACCCTGACTCAGGGTGTGAAGTGTGTTGAAACAGATAAGATGACAAACTACAGCTCCCTGCAAGACTTTTAATTAAAGAAGTCCAGATGTTTTATGTTTATTAGGAATCTGAGACCTCACGTCACTGGTTAAAGGATATAATGGCATTAAAAAAGCAATGAAAAATCGATATTTATTATTCAGCAGGTTAATATTAAATGCATACCGGTACCTAAGATATTTATAATTTGGTACAAATGAAAACATTAATGGTAAATCCTCCATAATATCAGATTGTGTTCACTACGGTAACCGTTGGTGGGACTCATGATTCAAAGCATGACGAAAGAGATCTTAACATTATAGCTGCACTGAAAGATCAATTAGAGCCTGATGAAAATACGTTAGACTCGAGTTCTATTTTATTTGACGATTTATTTCCCGTATTGGAAGATATATCTACAGTAGAGGCGTCATGCTCCGAGGAGATTATAACCTAAACAGCTGGGACAGATGACACCATACAAGTGTAATCAGTGACTAAAGCCAGTGATAACATGGAAGTAAACGTACTAACCAAAATATTGTCGAGTCCAGCACACCCAAGCATGTTAACACTACAATGAATAACTGTAAATGGCCGGTTTCTGAAATGACAGTAGATGGGTAGTTACCAGTGACTTAACATGGTGATATGTTTAAAATGAGTTTCCGAAACAACAGTTATCGGCTTCTTCAGTTATCTCTACGAAGACTGGTAACTGCAGCTAGTGCTGTAGTTACCTCTATGTTAGAACTGATTGCAACATATACCGCTATGAGGCGCCACTCGTACAAGGTCTTATATTACATAGTTTCGTAAACATTAATATGTGATAATGAACTGGTTATAATACATTTACAGTCATTCATTGTAGTTTTAACGTGCTTGGGTGTGCTGGAGTCGACATTATTTTGGTCAGTACATTTACTTCCACGTTATCACTGGCTTTTAGTCACTGATTCCACTTAAATGGTGTCATCTGTCCCTGTCATCTGTTTAGGTTATAGTCTTCTCGGAGTATGACGCCTCTAATGTAGATGTATCTTGCAATATGGGAAATGAATCGTCAAATAAAATAGAACTCGAATCAAATGGATTTTCATCAGGTTCAAATTTTATTGATCTTCCTGTGTACAGTAGAATTAATGTTAAGATCTCTTTCGTCAGGCTTTGATTCCTGTGTCCCACCAGCAGTTAGTTAACACCCAGTCTGAAATTATGGAATATTTACATTTGTATTAAATAATAAATATGTTAGGTACCAGTAGGCATTTAATTTAAGCCTGCTGAATAATAAATATTGATTTTTCATTACTTTTTTAATGTTATTATATTCTTTAACTGGTGACGTGACGTCTCGTAGACTTCCAGTAAACATAAAACACCTGGACTTAACCTACAGCTCCCTGCAAGATTTTTAATTATCTTCTTGTCTGTGTCAACACACTTCACACCCTCGGTCGGGGTTAGCTCGCTAGGGTCGATTGAAATTCTCAAGTGGACTTCACGTCAGCACTTACGAGAGTATTTTTGTCAATGAATGTTGCGTGCTCAGTGTAAGTAAAACATCCGTTGCAGTTATTATGAACAACAAATTCTCAGTTCGAGGAGCACATTAGGGAACTACAGTACTGATGAAAAATTGAGTGATATGGCTATTTTCTTTTGGCTGTTGGAGATCGCACATTGTAATGCTTTCATGTTGTCCAAGTTGTGCCATGAAAGCCGGGAAAAAAACTGAATTCTGGATGGGTTTGGCATCTGATCAGGTGAAATTACATGTCAAAGAAGAATGATAAATGAGCGAGTTCCCAGAGAGATACAAACGGGAATAAGCAACATTTTGTACGTAAGACTCGGCGTTGAGATACAGAAGAAAAACTGAAGAAACAGCGATTTTACCGTACATATCCAGCATCCTTGAAGAGAAAAATGGCATATGCGTGTTTTAAGTAGGAGTTTTCGGTTTGTTTGCAGTCTACAAAAAAAATCTGCAACAGTTGCAGCGGGAACAAATGGATATCACACTATCAGTGCAGAACTTCGGTACCGGAATGATAGGTTCCAAAGTACGCTGCACGTTTTCATTTATGGATTTTTTTTTTTACGCTTCTTGTGTTCTGGATCAGTGAAAAGTTATGTTTGGAAATTGCTGTGTATTTTTATAATTTTACTGACGACAAATGATCAAGGTGAAATTTAGACGATGACTGCATACTGTGAACAAGAAAGAACGGGAAATATATATAATGTTTGCATTATTTGATCGTACATACTGTATATTCATATTATGAGAGATTATTACATGGTAATCAGATTGATTGAGATGACTGTACATATTTGCTAACCATTTTTCATTGTAGAAAACTTGTGCTAGTACCGGTAAAAGTAACTAGATATTACCAAAATAACCCTAAAATCATTTGCGTAGACACATCTATTGGAGGACGACAGATACTGAAGATGACGATAACTGCAGTGTTTATTACCAGGGCTTATAAATCTGGATTTAAGTTTCCGGAAACTCGTTAAAGTTAACAGTGCAGTTAAAGTTACAAGCACATTTAGGTAACTCACAGGGAACTGTGGTGTACCAGAAACCGGCCATTAAACATACCGGTACTGTAATTCTAAAGTAGCTAGTAAGTAGGTACGCTATTAGGTTATACTATTTATTAGTTTAATGAATCTTAGTATTATAACTTAGTTGACATCTGACAATTAATTAAACTTGACTCTAGCCTGCCCTATGATTATGAGTCATGCTCATGACCACTCAAAAGTACCTGTTTTATATTGGGAAGAACGACTCAGTATTCTCTCAGTTCATATGTCACATCGTTGCACAAGACTTCAATAACATGTGGACAGTAAGTGAGCTGACTGATGCAATAACTTAATCAACAGTATGTTGAATCAGAAAACTAGTGGGCTACTGTACATCTCAGGTAGCCTATACAAAATTTGATGATATAAAAAAT
The DNA here is from genome assembly GCF_040414725.1 of Anabrus simplex. NCBI lineage: Eukaryota > Metazoa > Arthropoda > Insecta > Orthoptera > Tettigoniidae > Anabrus > Anabrus simplex. The sequence goes on from NC_090266.1 coordinate 1,159,291,563, forward strand.
CCTCTGATGATAGAAAAATACATATTTTCAAAAATGACTGAGCAAGTTGGACGTGTGGTTAGTATCGCATAGCTATGCGCTTGCATTCGAGGGATGGTGGGTTCGAATCCCACCGTCGGCAGCCATCAAGATGGTTTTCCGTAGTTTTCCCATTTTTACACCAGGAAATCCTGGGACTGTACCTTAATTAACGCCATGGCTGCTACCTTCCTAACCCCAGACCTTTTCCATCCTGCGTCGCCAGGAACATTCAATGTATTAGAGTGACTAGCATTTTTTTTTTTTTTCCCCTAATAAAGGAGTTCATAGTATGAAGACCAGATGGCAGCAGCAAACACTGAATGCTCTTGCTGCTGTCTTACCAGTACATACTACACAGATGCCGTAGGAGTGGTGACTCTAATGTGCCATGAATCGGATCACTGTATTGATTCAGTAACGTGAAAGGAATCAAATGAATCGATTCAGTAAAATGAATTGAATGTCCCATCACTAGTTCCTTCAAGTGAGAAAAGAGATGAAAGTCACTTGGAGTAAGGTCCAGGCTGTAGGGTGGGTGGTCGATTGCTTCAACAGCGTGGTGGTCTGCTGGACTGTACAAGGTTGCATATTGTTGTGAAGGAAGATAGCCTTCGGTGAGAAGTTATGGCCGTTTGTTATTGTTCACGATATTCTGCAGTACCAAAAAGTTTGTTCCCGATGGGTTCCACGAAATCTCTCCAAATAACTGAACGACATGCCAAAATCTACAGACATATGCCAAAACGCCTCCCCTGAAAACCATGTGACCTTGCCGTGGTGGGGAGGCTTTCGTGTCCCAATGAAGCAGATAGCAGAGCCGCAGGTGCAACCATATCGGGTGGGTATCTGGTGAGAGACCAGATTAACAAATGGTTCATCGAAAGTGGGGTAGCAGCCTTTCAGAAGTTGCAAGGGCGGCAGTCTAGATGATTGACTGATATGGCCTTGTAATAATACTCAACATGGCTTAGCTGTGTTGATACTGCTACACGGCTGAAAGCAATGGGAAACTACAGTCGCAACTAACTCCCGAGGACATGTAGCTCTCTCTGTTTGAATGATGTACTGATGATGGCTTCCTCCTGGATAAAATATTCCGGAGGTAAATTAGTCCCCCATTCAGATCTCCGGGTGGGGACGACGCTAGAGGGGGCGATCAGCAGGAAGAATACGAACATTCCGCGAGTCGGAAAGTGGAAGGTTAGAAGTTTGAATCGTTGTGGTAGGTTAGAGAATCTGAAAAGGGAGATGGATAGACTAAAGTTAGATGTAGTTTGTATAAGTCAAGTATGTTGCCAGGATGAACAGGATTTTTGGTCAGGCAACTACCAAATTATCAACACACAATCAAACAGGGGAAACGCAGGAGTTGGTTTAATAAAGAATAAGAAAACAGCTACTATGACCTGCATAGTGAAAGAATTATTGTCGTCAAGATAGACACCAAACCAATGCCCACCACAATAGTGCAGGCCTATATGCCTACCAGTTCAGCGGGTGGTGGTGGTGGTGGTGGTGGTGGTGGTGGTGGTGGTGGTGGTGGTGGTGGTGGTGGTGAAACTCAAAGAATATATGAAGAGATAGATGATATAATACAATATGTAAAAGATTATGAGAATCTAATTGTGATGGGAGAGTGGAATGCAGTCGTAGGCCAGGGAAGATAAGGTAATACAGTAGGAGAATTTGGGTCGGGATGAAGGAACGAAAGAGAAAGTCGTCTGGTTGAATGCTGCACTGATCATAATTTAGTCCTTGCCAATACTTGATTCAAACACCACAAACGACGGCTGTATACGTGAACGTGACCTGGAGACACTGGTAGGTATCAAATAGACTTCATTATGATTAGGCAGAGATTCAGAAACCAGGTGTTGGATTGCAAAACTTTCCCAGGAGCAGACATGGACTCTGACCACAACTTGTTGGTCGTGAAATGCCATCTGAAGTGAAAGAAATTGAAGAAAGGAAGAAATGCAAGGAGAAGGGATCTAGACAAGTTGAAAGAAAAGAGTGAGGGATTGTTTCAAGGAACATGTTGCACAAGGACTAAATGAAAAGGCTGAAGTAAACACAATAAAGGAAGAGCAGATAGTTATGAAAAATTAAGTCAGTAGGGCTGTTGAAGAAATGTTAGGAAGAAAGAAAAGATCAACTAAGAATCAATGGACAACTCAGGAGATACTAGACCTGATTGATGAACAACGAAAATACAAGAATGCTAGAAATGAAGAGGGCAGAAAGGAATACAGGTGATCAAAGAATGAAGTGGATAGAAAGTGCAAGTTAGCTAAGGAAGAATGGCTGAAGGAGAAGTGCAAGGATGTCAAAGGTTGTATGGTCCTACTGCATACAGGAAAATCAAGGAAACCTAGGTGTATGAATATTAAGAGCTTAGATCAGGGCCTTAAGAAAAGAAATTTGCTCACTTCAAACATTGATGTAGGAATTAGAAAGATGTTTCTTTGGTTTTTGAATGATGTGTAGGTGGTAAGAATGGTAGGGGTAGACCAAGGTATGAATATGACAAGCAGATGTAGGATGCAATAGTTATGTAGAAATAAAAAGGTTAGCACAGGATAGGGTGGCATGGACTGCTGCAGGACTGCTGCATCAAACCAGTCTGTGGACTGAGGACTCAAAAAACACATGCCGTAACGTGATCCTCCTGTTGTCATGAATCAACTCATCCATGCGAGATGTGTTCAGATCTGTTGATGCTGTGCTGGGTCGGCCACTGGGATCCTCGTCAGTGACTTTTCCCCTCCCGGCCGCAAACTTTTCACACCATTCTGTGACATGCTGATGAGCCCATTACAGTCTCCCCCTAAAAGCTCTATTAGCTGCCAGTGAATATCAGCCCCGGTTACATGTTTCACCCACAGAAATAGAGTAACTGAGCGGATTTATTTGTGACCAGTTTTCCAAACGAGTCGCCATTTGTGTTTACCTACAACTAGCGCTGTAGATGGCAGGTGGCTGAAACTCTGCACATTTGCTAACCACATGTATTAGAATTACCATACACTACTAATTTCTCTATAACAGACAAAACTCCAGGAATATTGGCCTTTTAACCTTAGTTTTTGATCATCCCTCTTATCATGGCATTGTGTAATTTCGTTCATAACATGAAGTCCACAATTCACCTCTACTACAAATTTGCAGTAGACCAATGGTTCATTAAACTGCTTTCCCACTGCCTTTTTTCCATTGTATGGCTTCCCCTTACTTGAGAAATGTATGTGGAAATTCCTTCAGAAATGTTCGCATATCTGTGGTATGAAAATTCTATACAGTATACTACTCATAGTTAAAAATGAAAGCGAATGTAATCAGGTTATACCAACAGGTAGGCAGTTGCAGTAAATAAGTTAAAAATTAATTTTAAACACATAGTGTAGCATAATGCCTAACCAAATCTATAAGGCCAAACGAAACTTAAACCTAATCTTTACGTTAACTTTCAGCTTGAACATAGGTAACTAAAATGTTAGTAAAATTGAACATATGACATTAGTACCTTTTACTATTACAGTAAAGAGCCTCCCTGGCTCAGACGTCAGCAAACCGGCCTCTCCCCGCCAAGTTCTGTGGTTCACATTCCGGTCTCTCCATGTGAGATTTGTGCTCGACAAAGCGGAGGCGGGATAGGCTTTCTTCCAGGTACTCCGGTTTTCCCTGTCATCTTTCATTCCAGCAACACTCCAATATCATTTCATCTGTCAGTCATTAATCATTGCCCCAGAGGAGTGCAACAGGCTTCAGCAGCTGGCACGATTCCTATCCTCGGCGCTAAATGGGGGATTCATTCATTCCATTCCAGACCCGGTCGAATGACTGGAAACAGGCTGTGGATTTTCATTTTCACTATTACAGTAACTTCCAAATTTCACCCACGATCCTGGTGCTGCGTAATCACATGAACGTTTTTTGCTCTTTGTGTTGGTAGCAAGATGTCTTCCTTCCAGGTACCAGGAGTTGACATGAGGTGGTCAAATCTCATAGAGGACCTACCACCATGATAAACATCAATGAACTCACAGTTGTTCTGTGCAGAGAAGCCCTTGTTGATGTCAATATTAAGTTCATTTGTACCGGGCGAGTTGGCCGTGCGTGTAGAGGCGCGCGGCTGTGAGCTTGCATCCGGGAGATAGTAGGTTCAAATCCCACTATCGGCAGCCCTGAAAATGGTTTTCCGTGGTTCCCATTTTCACACCAGGCAAATGCTGGGGCTGTACCTTAATTAAGGCCACGGTCGCTTCCTTCCAACTCCTAGGCCTTTCCTATCCCATCGTCGCCATAGGACCTATCTGTGTCAGTGCGACGTAAAGCCCCTAGCAAAGCAAGTTCATTTGTGAGAAACCACGTTCACATTCTGAGGTAGGAATGGGAATGCTGTTGATGGTGTTTAAAAGTGAATTTCCTTCTCAGCAAGAAATTCACGATAACCTCTTAGAACCTGCCTGTTCTAAATCCTTAATTGCCTACACAAATTTTGTACTTCAACTTCACCAAAAGTGATATTCTTCTGAACATTATCTGGCCAAAATTCAGGATACAATACTTTTGTCCATTCTGGTATTTGTGTCTCTTCTTTTGTTAACAGACAATTTTCCATTCATCATCTTAAGCTGTCGTAGATCATTTCAGGATCAAGAGAGCTTTCTGCATTGGCAGTTCTGCTTTTATTTCCCTCTTCTCCAGGATAACTCCCTTGAATTTCAAATTCTCAGCTGCACTTCAAGCTTAATGACAGTAAAACCCACTATTAAATTTCCTATCTTCAAACAGAAGAATCTGCCTTGATATTACTTTGAGGGTCATGAAGAGTGATATCGGATGCTTCTAGTTAAATGCTGAGTTCTGACAACTCTTGAAGAGCATCACACATAAGAAAGGGATCAAGAATAAAATCAACATTCATCATTTTTTCAAAAAACCATCATTTATTCTTATCCTGTTTTACTCTTTCAAAATATGCCACGAATAATCTGTAGTTTTTCCAAACTGCAGAACACTTCTGTAACTTGAAGCTACCCAGCAAATATTTAGAATTCTTCCAATGTGATACAGTTGCTGGTCCAGATTGTCAGAAATATTTCCCATTTCTCTGGTATTTTTGGGTGGCTGCTGGTATAATGTATGACGTTTGCCAAGAAATGACTTAAAATTATTAATCTATGATGGGTAGTCCTTCATAACTACATCTCCAATGGGGAGATCTTATGTATGGTGTGTACAGTGCCAAAACAAGACATGTGGATATTGTTCTTTAATCAAAATCATTACACCTTTCTTTTTCCCTAACATCACAGCAGCTCCATCACATGCTACTGCAATAAGGGTTTCTTTAAAAATTCTTGAGAGAAACCCAATTCATTCAAAGAATTATCAGACACATTTTGCAACTCAACAATATCAATCAATAGATTTGTATGTTTGCCCATATCAGGAAGCATTGACCTTACAATTTATATTAAAGATTATAATTACTGGGAGAGTTGGCCGTGTGGTTAAGAGCCCGCAGCTGTGAGCTCGCATCCGGGAGATAGTGGGTTCGAACCCCACTGTTGGCAGCCCTGAAGATGGTTTTCCGTGGTTTCCCATTTTCATACCAGGCAAATGCTGGGGCTGTACCTTAATTAAGGCCATGGCCGCTTCCTTCCCATTCGCAGGTCTTTTCTGTCCCATCGTCGGTACCACGTAAAGCAACTAGCAAATAAAAAAATTTTAGAAAAGATTATAATTGGCTAATAGTAGTGCTCTCTTCAATTAGCTGCCCATTTCAGTTGCCAATTAGACAGCACACAAGCACACAGTATCCAAATTATATGTGAGAAAACAGAGACCGTAAGGTTGTCTCGGTTGAGAGTAAGGATGGGATAATAAGTTACTGTTCAGAATCATGCTCCTGTATATCAGGTACTCTAGTATTAGGATATAAAAGTAACGTAATAAAGGTTTCAGGTCAAATTTTGGGAGAAACATTCACTATACATGTTGCCTCTTGTAACCCCTAACCGCACCTTAGTAAGTACGTATAAATAACAGTACTATCTTCATCTCGCTTTCTTCTCTCCCGCTGTCACTTTCACCTGCTAGTTGCTCACATTCTTCACTATTCTTTAAAAATGTTTGCTGTGACCCACTTACACTCCGAGAACTAATACTTTAAAACCTTCATTTATAAAAAGCATCGTGACTGCTAAGTAGTTGTGCGTATTCCTAGACGTCAAAGGATCTGATGTTTAACAGACACTGGGACCAAACATTATAAAATATGTTGATGAGCGAGTGTTGTATGCACTTCAGATGCTGCTGGAATGAGAGATGATGAAATGGCCTTATCAGGCAAGATGTAAGCAGAGTTTAAACCAGTGTTTTTCCCTATTTGAATTTTTACATTGCAGAGACACAGACTGATATTGTGGTGACAATAGGATGGAACAGGACCAGGACAGAAATTACCGTGGCCTTAACCGAGGAACAGCCCCAGCATTTGCCTGGTGTGAAAATGGGAGACCACTGAAAACCTTCTTCCGGGCTGCCAACAGTGTGGTTCAAACCCACCACCTCCCGAATAAAAGCTAACAGCTAATGGCCAACTAGCTCTGTAAATTCAGAATAAAAGGCTCCAAAATCTTAATCTCCTGCTGTAAAAGATCGTTAGAACCATGTGGTAAAGAATTGTAAGTGCCTTGTCAAGCGTCTTTTTTTTTTTTTAATCACTGCTTTTCTTTTGTACTGCTTAAAATTTTGATAGCAACTGTTCCTGGACTGCCCCACAGGTTGCAGTCGATGACTGAGTTTCAAGAGGGACAGATACGCGTGATGGCATTTGCAATGGCTTTTCAGGATCTTATATTTGAGTACCATGTACATTATCAGAACTACATGAAACAGTACAAATTTAAAAAAATTTTAAAAATCGTCTTTGTCACACTGACAGATAAGTCTTATGGTGACGATAGTATAGAAAGGGGCTAGAAGTGGGAAGGAAGCAGCCATGGCCTTAATTGAGGTTCATCTCCAGCATTTGCTTGATGTGAAAATGGGAAACAATGGATAACCAACTTCAGGGCTGCCGACAGTGAGGTTCAAACCCACTATCTCCCGAATGCAAGCTCACAGTTGTGCACCCCTAACTGCATGGCCAACTCGCTTGGTTATTATTATTGTTGTTGTTGTTCCGGGGTTACCCGTGGAACGCAGAGGTGAAGGAAGGTGCTGGGGTGAATGCGTCTAACTACAATGTGAAGAAAAATATAAAACTCAAACTGAAGGTTATATTTTCTTAAATAACAAAATGTTCATAACAATAAAATGTTAGGTAAACTGACAAATTCTAGACAAGACAAGAAATCCAAAATTTAGTGAATATTTTAAAACAACTGGGCTTCAAGCCCCTCACTTTACAATTCTTGAGCTCCTAACTCTAATTTACCAAAAGCACAAATTTACGCAAGGGCAGAAATATCTCAATACATGGAGCACTTGCTCCCAACTCACAATATCAAGCCTCCCAGTGGCACTTTTACAACACTAGAAAAGAGCTGACATGCTCTGTTTTCCAAGCCTATTCAAGGCAATATCAGAAAATTACCATCACTCACCACCAAGGCACGACTTACAAAATTTGAAACAGGGGTATCTTGTACCCAACCTATTGGGCCTTAGCGAAAAGAACAGATTAAGTAAATGGCTCGAAACACAAGTTGAATGGAGGCGTGTACTTGCACTCCTAGATATGAATTCTTAAAACCTAAGGGGCACTAGGCTGATGGAACAGGGGCTATTCCCAAACTATGGAGGTGACTCGTATAAGAATAAATTAAGACATTACGGAAAGGAAGAAAACCAATTACAAAGTGTAGTCACCTCAAACCAATATGAAGGGGAGCTCGAGAGGGTACATCACTCTCTATCCCCGATTTACAGTTAAAGATTTTATAAAGTTACTACATAAGCCGGCCGAAGTTACATTTTCAGAAAAGTAGGTTAGATAGTTAAAGTTTCGGACCTCTCCCTCAGGTTAAACTGCAGAGCTAGCAAGGAATAAAGATGTTAAGTGGCCATTACCTTGTCGGTGTACTGCTGCCTGATGAAAGAGGCGCCTCGTGCTTGACACACACACTAGGTTATATGACGATCAATTGGCCAAGAGACGAGAAAATCCGCAGTTTATAAACCCTCGGGGAAAGTTTGAGACCTTTCACGAATAAACGAGCCACAACCTCTCAATTTATTGGTCAGTTTGAAAGGTTACACTCCAAATCAAAGAAGAATGCTGTGATAAGTTGAAAATTAATTACAAAAATTTGGGATTGGCTGGATTCAAAACTGGTGGAAAGAAAAGATAAATATTGGCAACCCAAAAAGAAATGAACATCGATTAGTAAAAAAAACTTATGAATACAAAACTTCTTCAAATCAAAGGTTCTTTCACTTTGCATCAGGGTGCATGATCATAGTTTTTCAGCAGTGACATCTCTGGAAGAATGTCCAAACTTCTTGATGAAGGGCAAACAAAGCGAGTAAAAATTCACACAGTACAGGAAACTTCACAATAACAAAATTACATCAAATTTCTGTGGTGCCATCTTCTGAGTAAAGTTCTAACTTGTTGTATTATTGGTTTCACATTTGGTAGATAGAGGAGTTCTTTTAGGTGCTCATTTTGAACGTGTGGCGTAGAGATGTACCTCCCGGTACAATTATTATTATTATTATTATTATTATTATTATTATTATTATTATTATTATTATTATTATTATTATTTACATTCTTTCAATGTGTTTCCAAGAAACGGTTTCACTGCAATTGAGTTCTTATCTTCATAAATCATATCGAATTGTTTGCTTATTTTTCACAACATGGAGTGAAACACGAAATGTGTGGGAGGACCACGCATAACTGTATCGAGAATTGAATGCAAGGCTTTTCAGGCATTTGCTCTGTAAACTGGCATTTTTTCCTAGGCCTGACGCTAAGACATGTCAGAGTGGGATGTGTCAGGCCCTACTTACTGATGCTGGGTGTATGCTGGTGATATCTTTTTAATGTTTTCATTCCCCACTGTGAAGGGGTTTGGCGGGCCACGTGGAGTTATGCCCTCTCCCTGGCCAAGAGATGCGGGCAGGTTGAAGTAGAAGTGAATAATTAAGGAGAAGGTAAAGGATGAGGAGATAGGACGGTTGGTCTTTTTTCCTTTCTTTTTTCCCCTTGCCTGATGGCTTTACTGCATCAATGTGTTTTGAATTATCCTTGAACAAGAATAAATTTAGTATACAAATTAATTTTATTGCTTAGTTTGTATTCTCTTTGTTCCATAAGACGAGCTTACAACCAAAAATGTAGATGTGTAACCCTTGTTTTTGATGTGTAACCCTTGTTTTTGATGTGTAACCCTTGTTTGTCTTGAACATTGAAGATTCACATTATACGTACATACTTCAGTTACATATCCTTAATTATTTTCCTCCGATTGATACTACATGTGTTGTTTGGACATGGTAACTTCAGTGCTGACATACAGTTATTGGAGGCATTAGTGTTAATTCTGATATTTACAATAGTTATTTACATTACTTTTATGGTGTGCAAAATAAATTAGATTTCTTACTCTGTATGTTCTTCGAACCATAAAATGAAGTTAACAGTGGAAAACAAAAATATTGTTGGGTATGTAATCCTTATAGCCTTGAAATTTAAAGATGCATGGATTGTATTTACATTAGTTATATATGGACACTACATGATATACAATTTATATAGCATAGATACTGTTAAGTCATGGTAACTTATGTGTCAGTACGGTATATACATTTGAGGCATTGGTGTTAATTCTGATATATACAAATTATTTATATTACTTAAATGGAGAAAATTGTTCTTTAGTGTGATAGAGGTCTGTGAATGATGGAAAGGGGGGAAAGCAGCCTATGGATGGTCAGGTTTGTTTACATATTATGAAGTGACTTTGTCAACTAGTTTATGCATAAGAGTTGGGTTATCCAGTCACAGTCTCCTTATGGGATGGCCGGTCTGTGGGTAGGATCAGGTTCTAATGGAATTGGAGAGGAGATAATGTATAGGTTGGGGACGGGGCTTTTGAGGGGAAGAGTTAGGAGTTTGGATGTGAGTGGGTTGGTGGGCCTTACGGCTTTGTCTAAGAATATCTGGAAAAGGAGGAAGATGCAAGTGTCTAGTTTAGGAAAGGGGAAGATAACATACTGATCCCTGGTGTGGTAAGAGGGAAGGGAGACAGTGCTATTTGGACACAGTGGCCTTCCATGGACAAAAGGATGGTAATGGTGTGGTTGGGAATAGGCTACAGCTGTGCAGGCAGGGTGACCATAAGTGATAGCAGATTGAATAAATGAGTGGCTCAGCGCCATAGGTGCCTAACCCACAAATTTAAAAAATGCTGTTAATGTGCTGTAATGGACTCCTAATAGTTGCCTCTATCAGGACCAGACTTGCCTACTACATTCCAGTAGCTTGATTGGTGCTGCCACCTGCAATTATGTTAGGCAACTTCCATAACCTTCAGTTCCTTTAGTGCCAGCTGTGCCTACCCAACATCAAGATGGCTGAAGAGAGCTGGATTGTGTAAATGCTCCTGGAGGATAATTACGATGGCAGTGGCAAGGACCAAGGTTATGAACGTAACTATGCTGATTTCAAATCCTCAGGTAATTTAGAATAGATACACATATTGATAATATTAGGTAATAAGTTGAATGGTTTGTGATTAATACAGAAAACATGTAGTTGGTTAGGCATTTCTAGCTCTGACTGAAGTAAATGAAATTGTATTGTGCTTAGGCATAACTGATTGATACTTCAATGGTGATTATGTTATGTATTAAATTTGGTACTAGTTCTAACATAATGAGTAACTGAAGAGGATAAGTTCTGGCTATAAAAATATTAATATAAGTAATTCAGAAAGTCCATTATAAATATTATGTTGGTTAGGCAAGTCTGGCTCTGATCTACCGATGCATTTTCAGATGCAGGAAGACAAGATGGGCCTGCAGCTGTTACGTCTGTATGTGATTCTATTTCACACACCTTAGGTAAAATTTCTTTATAACTATAAGTGCAGTGGAGATAATGTTCTAGAGACATGTTGTTGAGAGTTAATGTAACTTGGTTACAGGTAACTCAGAACCACAAGTACACACAAGGAAAAAGTGGAATGGTTGAAGCTAGAGTGGCTTAAGATACTGAGAGAGTACTCAAAGACCCTGTTTTATAGCTACAACAGCCATGGAGATAGGATATTCCAGACAGTTGATCTCTCAAAGAAATCTGTTCGAGGCTGACCCATCCGCCAGTTACCAAGTTCTCTGGAGCTCTACCCCAAAGGCAGGAAAATATCAAAAGGGAAATTAAAAGATTTACTGTATCTGATGAAATATATTCCACCACAACACCACCATTTCTACAGATCACTTAAAGAACAAGAAGAAAGTGAAGTTGACGAAGATTGAAAATAATGAGTTACCGTAGATTATGTATTGTCAAGAGCAGATTCAAATATTATTAATTTCTGTCATTTAAATTCCTTGAGAGGTAAAGACTGAACTTATTTCAATAGTTCCTGCTGAAAATGAGCATTAAAAAGTTCCTTATATCTAAGTCCATTGTTGCCTAACCAGCAATTTTGTTTGTGAAGTGTGTTATAGTTCAGTGCCAAAACTGCCTATAAGTTTGTGATTTATTTTTGTTGGGGATAATTAGTGCCAATTTTTTTATTGTTATGTATGTGAAGAAACCATATTTGTACTAAGTAATGCAATAAAAAGTAATATTTAAGATGCACTTGTCATTTTTCAATCGTAGTCTAACTGTAACCTAAAATGTCTCAAAATGAAGTAAATGTGGGTTAGGCAACTGTGGCACTGAGCCACTCAAATTTTTTGTAAGTTAGGAGGAGTAATTTAGAGTTGAGACCCTAGCTGGTGAAGCAGTTGGAAACTGCGGGATGCTTTGATCTTGGTATTGAGGAAGTGGGTGCGGAAAGTCAGATGCTGGTCAATGGTAACGCCTAAGTATTTGAGAGCGGTGGCCTCGATGAGGTAGGAGCATGATTGATTGTGCTTTGGTGGGGTTAAGATATAGGAACCATCAGTCACACAAGGTGGAAGGGTAATTGAGGGGTACTGTTAATGGCTTGGACTGATCCAGCTCCGTGGCTAAATGGTTAGCGTGCTGGCCTTTGGTTATGGGGGTCCCAGGTTAGATTCCCAGCAGGGTTTTGAATTTTAACCCTTATTGGTTTATCCGTTGGCACGGAGACTTGGTGTATGTGTCGTCTTCATCATTTCATCCTCATCACGACACATAGGTCGCCTACAGGTGTCCAATCAAAAGACCTGCACCTGGCAAGCCGAACATATCCTCGGACACTCCCAGCACCAAAAGCCATACACCATTTAATTTTTCATGGGTTGGACTAATGGAAGCAGGGCAAGGAGGGCAGTGTCATCTGCAAATTGGGGAAGCTGAAGTGGTGGAGGAGGAGGCTAGAGATGTCTGCTATGAAATAGATGAATGAAAGTGGAAAAAGTGGTGGCCCTTGGGGCACTCCAAACATAGAAAAGGTTTGGGAGATGTTGCCTTGGACGGATATGCATGTTGTTCTATTGGTGAGGTAGGAAGCAAAGACGTGGATATAAGAAGTAGGGAGAGTGAAAAAGAGAAGTTTATAGATTAAGAGCATTTGAAAGACTCAGTCAGCTGCTTTGTTGAAGTCAAAAGTGATGAGAAGATTGGGACGGGCTAGGTCTAAATTGATAGCTATGTAATGAAGGAGGTGGAGGAACTGATATGAAGTTGAGAGACCAGGACAGAATCCGGCTTGGAGGTAGGGATGGAGTTTGTAGGTAAGGATCTTGTCTAGTATTTTGGCTAGAATGATAATCAGGGAGATGGGTTAATAGGAGACGGGATCAGTTAAGTCCTTTCCTGGTTTAGAGAAAACGAGCATTGTGGAACGTTTTGAAGCAGTGGGATAGATTTTACAATGCTTAGTAAAGCTAAAGGTTCCACCTATTCAATACGTTATCGTAATGGTCTATTTAGAACATCACATATTTATTTAACTTATCATAAAATACATCTTTGGGACCGGTTTCAGCAATCCACTATGCCATCATCAGCCATTGAGTTTTTTTTTTAATATAGCAAGGAACATTCAAAAATTTAAAAATATGCAATAGCAAGTCCTATTCTTACATGAAAAACATTAAAAATATAACTAAATAGCATAGGCCCATTGTACTATACAAATAACATGTCTTTCTTGAAAAATACAATATTATTTAGTGCATCTAAAATTATTTTTTATATATAATTGGCAAAGTCTATGATTTGGTGTAGCTTATGTACAATAGAATCATGTAAAATTGATAAAAGATCTATTTTTGCCATTTAAACCACAGTTTTAAAACAAGAAGTCCTATTTTACATGGAAAATATTAAAAATTGGCTAGTTAGTATTAACCTTTTTTTTTGTTATACAAGTAACATGTCTTGTTAAAAAATATAGTATTATTTGGTGCGTCTAGAATTGTTTTTAGGTGCTTAAAAAGACTATGGTTTGATATAGTTGATACGCAGGAAATTTTCAATAAAATTGATGAATGATTCTATAAAAACCTCGGTCATTTTTAAGCACAGTTCCTTAGTTCCTCATAATATGCGACTTGTACTGTTTTAGATAATAAATACAGGTTCTTCTTTCTTAAAATTTATTGACACAACAGTCTGTTTGACTATGTAAGGAGTAGCAGATTCTGATGTGTTTTTTCTTGTTTGAGTATTTGAACCTTGCTTCTAGTATTTTCCAATGTAAATAACTGTGTGGCTGAGGCCGAAACTATGGTTAAGATCTTGAATATTATTTTATGTGCCAGATGGAAATGGGCCGTAAATAGGGTTAATCTCGAACCAGTACGGACCTAAAAAAGGAAATAGTGAAATGAGTATGAGTTATTGAGAACGATACGCGGTACTATAGAAAAGAATTGAAGATATGAAACTCACCTCAGGTTGAATGTAACAGCGTGCAGAGAGAGTGAGGAACAACTGCTGAATGTCAAACGCCAACCAGCTGGCTCAGCTGGAAGGGGACGCAGGAGAGGTTGCGTTCGCGTGTGCCTGTGTGTCAGGGGTGCGTGGGCTTTGCCGGGGATAGTAGGCTAGCACGCTACGTAATATTTTATATAGTGATTGATTAACAGTTTAAAAATTCCTAAAAATCAATGAAATAAGCATGTCAAATAAAATTGTAGATTTTTCCGAAATATCATTTAGATTGTAATTGGGATTGTAATATTGATCTAAAGTAATGTAACATTGCTCTGTTAGGTCTAGGAGTGGGCCTTTATTTATTGTTTCGATGATGTCCAAGTCATTGTTGATACCGTAAAAATTGTGTTTGTATTCCTGTATGTGCTGACCTATTGCCGAAAATTTTCTATATTTTATGGCATTGACATGTTCATTGTATCTGATATTAAATGATCTCCCAGTCTGTCCAAGGTAAACACTGGTACAGTCGTTGCAATGAAACCTATATACACCTGATCTATTGAATGGGTTTTGTATATTAACCGATTTGGAGTTGTAAAAATTATCTAAATTTCTATTACTGGTTTTGAAGGCAATATTGACATTTCTTTTTTTTTAAATATTAGTTAAACGGAAAATGTCAGAGTTAAAAGTAAAAGCAGCATATGTTTTTCTTTTGGGTGTTTCTTTTTGTAATTTAGTATTGGGTTGATGTTTAAATTTATTTATTATGCGTTCTATAAAACATTTGTTGTAGCCATTATAAGATGCGATTTTGCGTATAGTGTTGAGTTCTCTTTTACGTTCTATATTGGACATGGGTACATTAAATGCTCTCTGTATTAAATTATTGTATGTAGCTCTTTTATGACTAGGAGGATGTTCAGAATCGTGTTTGATGGTCATGGCTGTATGTGTCGGTTTTCTATAGATTTTGTATTCAAAAGAGGATGGGCGCCTGGTAATGTTTAGATCTAAAAAATTTAGGGTTTTATTGCTTTCAGATTCTATTGTGAATTTTATATCATTATCGATGTTGTTGAGTTGTATTAAGGTGGAAGGGGCGTCGGTAGTGCGTTGATCCATTATTATAAATGTATCATCTATAAATCTGGCCCAGAAGGCTATATTATTGAATGTCTTATTATTTATGATTTTAGTGTGTTCCAGAAAATCTATATAAATGTTAGCTAAGATACCTGATGCCGGCGAACCCATTGCTAGTCCGTCCTGTTTATAAATTACTTCGTTGAAAATGAAATAATTATTGTTAGTTAGGAACTTCAAGATTAGTATGAAATCGTCTATTTCAAGTTGACTAAGTTTGCTGTGAGTGCGCAAATTTTTTAGAACGATTGGTATAACTTTTTCAGGTTTGATGTTGGCGTACATATTGGTGATATTGAATGAATGCATGGTATGATGTGCCTGTAATTTGAAATTTTCTAGTTGCTTAATTAGTTCTGAAGTATTTCTTATTGATTTCTTAGCTTGAAATGTATAATGCTTGCTTAAAAATTGTTGTATAAACTGCGCTGTTTTGTACAGAGGGCTAGGTCTGAAGTTTATTATGGGGCGTATAAGAACACCATTTTTGTGTATTTTGGGTTGTGCTTTTACTGTTGGTAGACTGGGGTTCATATTAATTAATTTGTTCTTTTTGCTGTCAGTAAAGAGGCATGTTGTATTTTTAAGAATTTGTTTAAGTTGTCTTTGAATAGATTGCGTTGGATCTTTATCTATGATTGTGAAGGTTTTGTCTGTAAAGAAATTCTGTGTTTTTGTAATGTAATCTGTTTGGTCTAAAACAACAGTGGCGTTACCTTTATCTGCTTTTGTGATGACAACATTTAAATTTTTTATTTTGTTTTTAAGTTGAAAGATCTTTTTTCTATTTTCAAGCTGCGTTGTGTTAAAATCTATAGCTGGTGTGCTAAAGATATTTTTAATTTGTTTCTTAGCTTCATACCTAACTTCGTTTTGAATGTCTGTAGGCATTTTACTGATGGCTGCTTCTGTTTCGATAATTAGTTGTTTAGCCTTATTGGCGATGTTGTAATTAGGCCAATTATGTTTAGGTCCTTTGGAGAGCATTATTATTTCTTCTTGGTCGAAGTTAACTTTTGATAGGTTTACAAATGGCTGATGAAATTGGGCTAGATTTTGAGGTAGACTTTGAGTTAGTATATTATATAAGGAAGTGTTTCTAGATGGCGCTTTGTTCGAGTTGGTTTCATTGAGAAGAGTCTGGAACTTTCTATCTAGCATGTTTTCTTTTTGGGAAAGTATTTTATTTAATGCATTTTGTACTGTATTTTGGAAAATATTCCACTGTGCAGCTGGTAATAATTTAGTTACTTCGAGATGAGTTTCATATAATCGGTTATTTAAAAAGGATTTTTTCTTGTGTAGAAATTTCAATTCATTTTGAAGCCAAAGTTTGTTGGTTTTTTCCTGTACCTTTCTTTGATGTGTTGAAACATACTTCCTGTTCTTTAGAAATTTTGGAGTTAATTTGTTTGCAATACACTTTTTAATAAAGTTAATATCCTTGCTAAATTTCCCTATTTTAATACGTAAGCTCTTATAAAGATAGGCTTTTTATTTTGCTTGGTAGGCAGACTTATTTAGTATTAAAAACTTCATTTTTTGTCCGTATTGACTCAAGATTTTACAATGCTTAGTAAAGCTAAAGGTTCCACCTATTCAATACGTTATCGTAATGGTCTATTTAGAACATCACATATTTATTTAACTTATCATAAAATACATCTTTGGGACCGGTTTTGGCAATCCACTATGCCATCATCAGCCATTGAGTTTTTTTTATAGCAAGGAATATTAAAAAATTTAAAAATATGCAATAGCAAGTCCTATTCTTACATGAAAAACATTAAAAATATAACTAAATAGCATAGGCCCATTGTACTATACAAATAACATGTCTTTTTTTTGAAAAATACAATATTATTTAGTGCATCTAAAATTATTTTTAATATATAATTGGCAAAGTCTATGATTTGGTGTAGCTTATATACAATAGAATCATGTAAAATTGATAAAAGAATCTATTTTTGCCATTTAAACCACAGTTTTAAAACAAGAAGTCCTATTTTACATGGAAAATATTAAAAATTGGCTAGTTAGTATTAACCTTTTTTTTATGTTATACAAGTAACATGTCTTGTTAAAAAATATAGTATTATTTGGTGCGTCTAGAATTGTTTTTAGGTGCTTAAAAAGACTATGGTTTGATATAGTTGATACACAGGAAATTTTCTATAAAATTGATGAATGATTCTATAAAAATCTGTCATTTTTTAAGCCGGCTGGTTGGCATTTGACATTCAGCAGTTGTTCCTCACTCTCTCTGCACGCTGTTACATTCAACTTGAGGTGAGTTTCATATCTTCAATTCTTTTCTATAGTACCGCGTATCGTTCTCAATAACTCATACTCATTTCACTATTTCCTTTTTTAGGTCCGTACTGGTTCGAGATTAACCCTATTTATGGCCCATTTCCATCTGGCACATAAAATAATATTCAAGATCTTAACCATAGTTTCGGCCTCAGCCACACAGTTATTTACATTGGAAAATACTAGAAGCAAGGTTCAAATACTCAAACAAGAAAAAACACATCAGAATCTGCTACTCCTTACATAGTCAAACAGACTGTTGTGTCAATAAGTTTTAAGGAAGAAGAACCTGTATTTATTATCTAAAACAGTACAAGTCGCATATTATGAGGAACTAAGAAACTGTGCTTAAAAAATGACAGAGGTTTTTATAGAATCATTCATCAATTTTATTGAAAATTTCCTGTGTATCAACTATATCAAACCATAGTCTTTTTAAGCACCTAAAAACAATTCTAGACGCACCAAATAATACTATATTTTTTAACAAGACATGTTACTTGTATAACATAAAAAAAAAGGTTAATACTAACTAGCCAATTTTTAATATTTTCCATGTAAAATAGGACTTCTTGTTTTAAAACTGTGGTTTAAATGGCAAAAATAGATTCTTTTATCAATTTTACATGATTCTATTGTACATAAGCTACACCAAATCATAGACTTTGCCAATTATATATAAAAAATAATTTTAGATGCACTAAATAATATTGTATTTTTCAAAAAAGACATGTTATTTGTATAGTACAATGGGCCTATGCTATTTAGTTATATTTTTAATGTTTTTCATGTAAGAATAGGACTTGCTATTGCATATTTTTAAATTTTTGAATGTTCCTTGCTAAAAAAAAAAAAACTCAATGGCTGATGATGGCATAGTGGATTGCCGAAACCGGTCCCAACGATGTATTTTATGATAAGTTAAATAAATATGTGATGTTCTAAATAGACCATTACGATAACGTATTGAATAGGTGGAACCTTTAGCTTTACTAAGCATTGTAAAATCTTGAGTCAATACAGACAAAAATGAAGTTTTTAATAGTAAAAAAGCAGTGGGATAGAATCCAGAGCTGCGGGTAAAGGTGTATATGAGGCTGAGAGTGTTAAAAGTTCATCTGAGGAGCTTGTCGGAAGTAGCAGTAGTGGATTTGGTCAGGACCAGGTGGGGTGTCGTGGGTTCGGGATAATGCATTTGTCAGTAGCTGTGACTAGGGTATTGAGGACATGAGATGTAAGCTTGCAGTTGGAGAAAGGTAGAAGAGAAGGGGCAGAAAGAAGGATTTGGTAGAAGATGGTATCAGTTTGGGAATAGAGGTGGTGGATTGAAGGGGTGAATTAGTTTGGTGATGGAGGCAGAGGAAGTAAGGATCTTTGGATCTACAATACTCTGATATTTGGGCCAATGACCTTTGATGTTAGGCCCCTTAAAACAACAAGCAGCAATACTCTGATAGATTAGATTGGGACAGTTTCTGCAGGTGATAAAATTTTGGTGGGAGTCGAGGTTTATGGGGCGTGTAGAGGGAAGTGGGTATGTGGGCTATAGAAGCTGTGATTTTTGTGGTATGGCTTAATTGGGCTATGGTTTTGAGAGAATGAGCATCAGTGGGAGCAGGGGGTAGTTGTGAGAGGGATCTGGAGATATTGTCTCTGTAATCTGACCAATTGGTTTTGAAAAAATTTGTGATGAATCATGGGGGATGGGGATTTTGTTTAGAACTGGGAGATGATCACTTCCTATGCAGGGGAGGAAGGAGACTTTTAGTACACTACACGGGGTGTATGGGGAGTGATGGCATCGGGGGGGGGGGGGTGAGGAAGTGCAGGATGGTCCTGGGAGTGGAATGAATGAAGAATCCATCTGATGAAGAAATGTGTCAAAATCATTGCATTCGGTTTTTTTACCTGCCATGGAGGCTGAGGTCAGTGAGAACAAGAAAGTGGCGGAATGTACTATGAAGACAGATAAAGAATGCGGTGGACAGAGGTATTTGAAATCATACGTAAGTTGTAGTGAGGTGCAATACTAAGGATCTGAAATAAATTGTTGTAATAATGGATCCTGGAAATGAGTAAGGGTGTGGTAGGGTATGGATACGGATCAGGAGATATTGGCAGATGGCTATTGCTGCACTCCAAAGAGAGACACCATCTAGGTGGTTCAGTCGATGGAGTGTGAATCCAGGTAGGTGAGCAGGCTGGTTGCGGTGGAGCATGGCTTCATTAAATAAAATTGTTTGGACATGGTGTTGTTGAAAAAGGGTCTGAAGGTGAGGGTGCTTGGATGAAAAGGTTTGGATATTATGTAAAATAGTGGAGATTGGGAGGGAGGGTCTTCTGTCAGGTGTGCTATCCATCACACAAGGGTCTTGAGGCAGTAGAATTGAAAATTGGATACTTAAACCAGAATGGGTTGTCTGGAAATTAAGGTTGAGGGCTTGATTGGCTGCTGCCTGAAGATGGGTGAGAACGAGAGGATGGTAAAATGGAAAAATGTTGAGGGAGGGGGTGAAAAAGCGAACTCTATCTTAGATGGTGAGATGAATTGGGAGGAGGTTGGTGGGATTGGGGGTCAATTGTTTGGACGGGGGCTATAAGATCTGGGTGGTTTTCAGGTGGGAGGAGGCGGGCTCTGCATAGGCGGCAGTATGTAGAATAGCCTTGGCCACAGATTTTACATACAGGTGAGGGCTGAGTGTTGGGACACTGGTTGGTGTGGTGTACTTGGGTACAGTGCCCAAGGACCAATTGTTGGGCCCGACAGTGAGCGGTGCTATGCTGATTGTATGATACATGGCTCACAGCTTATTGACTGAGGTGGATGAGCCTTGGAGGGTTCGACTCTGTAATGTTGTTTGAAGCTTGAGACACTGTATTTCAGTAGATGGTCTACATCGGTGGTGGCTGGAAGCAGGACACTGACCATGAAGGTCAGCTCAGACCTTGTGACATCTCTTGAAAAGGGGAGGATGAACCTAATTGAGTGGCTCCAATGGAGTTGACAAACTTATGGGCTGCCTCCTCACTATTGACTTTGATGATACAACAATTTGATGTGGGTCGAATGTTGGCGATCTTTTCCCGTTTCATATTAAAATGAAGAAGAGTGTGAAAAATGGTTTGGGAGGATCAGAATAAGGGGCTGGTTTCCAGAGGAGAAAGCTATGGGTCCCTGAGGGCATGTTGGATGGATTGTAAGTACTTTTCAAAGAGGGAAAATTCAGTGGCTGAAGAGGTGTTGATGATGATTAGTGCTGCGTCCATTGGCTGTGATCCTGAGTTGGAGTCTGTTGCTGAACGAAGCCTGCTGGAGTATTGTGAACAGCTAAATTCCTTAAAGGATGTTTGGTTTCCAGGACCTGTTGAGGATGGTGCTTAAATTGAACTTAGCTGGCATCTCTGTGTATTTGCCACTGGGAAATGAGTAGGGTAGATGGCGTGTTACTGCTGCTACTGGTGGTGGTGGTGGTTGTTCTGATGAACACACAGTTGCAAAGATGAGCTTGAGTGCTTTTAGTGAGGGCACTGGTGGTGGTGGTGGTTGTAACGAGGATGATAGTTATGGATTTCAGCGTGGTGTGATAAATAACTGTTCCATAGTGGAGCAGTCCGTATGTTTTACTGGCTCTTTGGGTGGATGCTTATAGTCGAGGGAGTCAACGAACCCAATCCATTCAGCTGTACTTACTTGGGGGAAGACCCCAACACTTGCACTGAACACACCGCCATAGTGATTGGCAATACTTCTTCTGATGAAGTTGTCCTGATGTGAAGCCTCATTCGGCAGTAACTCTGTCCGCCTATCGATGCAAGTTTTTAAAGAAGTGTGCCCTTTTGTGGTATATTCTGTCGTAGGTACTACTGATAGACAGTGAAATGTGAGCGTCAGGTAAATTCTTCAGCAGCAGCAGCAGCATCATCAAAAGTCTTCATTTACCTCCCTGAAGGGAAGGGATGGGTCACCTAGAAGGTTATGCATACTCTCTGGCCAGGGGAGTTTGTGTGGGTTGGAGAAGGAGTGAAGGAATTGGGAGATTGTTAAAAGGAGCTGTAAAGTATAGGGAGGGGAGGGAAGATTGTACCTCTTGACCATGTGCTTTCTTTTTTATGGAATTATAGGTACACTAAATCTATATATATATATATATAAAATAACATGTACTGACTGACTGACTGACTGACTGACTGACTGACTGACTGTTTCATCATCGCCGAACCAAAACTACTGGACATAAAGAAATGAAATTTTGGGGATACATTTATATTAGGGTGTAGGTGCTCACTGAGGGAGGATTTTTGGATATCCCGGCACTAAGGGGGTGAAAAGGGGAGTGAATTTTTAAAATGAGGATATCTCAAAAACATAAGTTTACAGACATAAAAATTGGTATTTGGAATCTCCTTTAAAAATAAACACGTATTTTTTTTTTGTTTTGTTTTTGGAAAATCCCATTACCGGGGGTGGGTGGGGTGAAAACTGGAGGAAAAGTTGAACACCTTTTATGAGGAGACTTATATCTCAAAAAATGAAGATGTTACAGACATGAAAATTGGTATTTGGAATCTCCTTTGAAAGTAAAGAAACACGCATTTTTTGGAGAGGGGAATCAACTCAACGGGCTTGGGTGAAAAAAGGTTTGAATTCTTTTTATGAGGATACTTATATATCCAAAACTGAAGATGTTACAAACGTGAAAATTAGTATGTGGAATCTCCTTTAAAAATAAGAAAAACACGCATTTTTTTTTTCTAAAATCAATGTAAGGGGTATGGGATTGAATATAAGTAAATAAGGAGTTGAAATATGTTCATGAGGATATATTATCTTAAAAACTGAAGTTGTTACAGATGTAAATGTTGGTATTTTGAATTTCCTTTGAAAATAAACACGTATATTTTGTTTTCAGAAAGTCCACTTAAGGCGGGAGATGGGTGGAAGGAAGTGTAGAAGAAGAAGTTGAATTATTCTTTTGAGTATACATTTGTATACATTTCAAAATAATGAAACACTTTTTTTTGGAAAATCCAGTTAAGGGGCTGAAAAGAATTGGAAAAGCGGGTGAATTTTTAAAATGAGTACCGGTATATTTACATTATATGTCAAAAACTAAACATGTTGGAGACAAGAAACTTGGTATTTGGAAAGTCCTTTAAAAATACAGGAACATGTACCTTTTTGTTTTCGGAGAAGGCACTTAACGGCGGGTGAAAGGAAGTGAAAAATAGTTGGAATTATTTTTTGTGAGTATACTTACCGGTATATCTTAAAAACTGAAGATGTTACAGACGTGGAAGTTGGTATTTGGAATCTCCTGTAAATATAAAGAAACATGTATTTTTTGTTTTCGGAAAATACACTTAGATGGGAGTGGTGGTGGGGTCGTGTACGGAGTGGGGGAAGGACTGATCAAGGTGTTGAATTCTCTTTATGGGGGTACTTACGTATACGGTATCTCAAAAACTGAAGATGTCACAAATGTGGGAATGGGTATTTGGAATCTCCTTTAAAAATAAAAAAAAAACGTTATTTATTTTTTCGACTTTAGGGAAGACTGTTTCTCACATGTACAGTTTAATACCACAAACATGGTTTACAAAGAATTTCTGGGGTAAATGAAACTCAATTTTTGGGCGAGATTTTATACTTTAAGAATTTTCTGATGATGTCTTAGTACAATGCCGAGGAACAATTACTTTGATCAAATTACAAAATTCACGCGAGCGAAGCCGAGGGTAATTGCTAGTAATACATAAATGAGGTAGTATTGGTTTAGTATTTAATTAATAGGGACACCACTAGATATGATTATTTGCAATTCAGATACATAAGTAGCACATACAATAGATCACAGAAAGGATGAGTTTTTTAAATAAAGACATAAGAGAAGACAGATCTACATATACTGTAATATGAAAATAGTTACACTTAGTTGGATACCCATGACATATACATTTACCAAACAGATGGGTTTTTTGTTTTTTAATTAGAGGAAGAAATCACCAATTATTTGTTGCTATTTACAATCAGACCCAGGGAAAGATATTTTAAATATGTTTAAATGACGTTTAAATATTACAAACAGGAAAGAGAAAAGAATGCTATTTATTCCAATATACCAATATGGATATACTGATAACATATTGTGTGTGAAATGAGACTGTTGTGGTGCATGGCAAGACTGAACATACCAGGAATGGATGATTTAACAGTGCTTGGTTTAGTATACAAATAGATGCATGTACATGTATAATATAATGAGTTGGGGAAGGAAGCTGACATCAGCATAAGTACAGTACAGGGATGGGGGATGAAGAACTCATAAGAAGGGCATGATGTGTTTGGAGTCTGGATTGGAGTCCCGTCAGAGTTCGAATTCGGCCTCAGGGTCAGTCACCAGCTTAGGGTGGGTGTAGGGAGTGGTATAGGTGAAAGTGAGTAAGGATGAAGTGTGGAGAGGGAGGGGTTGGGCTTTGGAGGAGCTAGAAAAGGGAAAGATTAAACCAGGTGAGGGCATGGAGGATGGCACATTGAAAATGAATGACATAGGAATTGAGTTTGGGAAAGGGAAAGATGTTGTGGAAGTCTGAAGTGAGGAAGGTGAAGGGAAGGCGGAGGGAATAACGGATGGTATGTCGTTCAAGGGATAGGAATGGATGGTAAATATTGGGATTGGAATGGGCTACGCCTGCCCAAGCGGTTAGGGCATAGATGATGGGAGGACAAACGAAGGTCTTGTAGGTCAGGAGTAGGGAGTGGTTTAGACCTCTCAGAGTGCCGGCTAGTCGGAGGACAAGTCGGGCACGGGTGGCGGTCTTGGATTTTAGGTGCAGGAAGTGGGGTCGGAAGGTCAGGTGTAGGTCAAGGTGAATGCCCAGATATTCGATGGTGGGTTGGGTGCAGATACGGAGATGGAGTTGGGAGGGTCCACAGGTGATGCTGAATTTATGGCGGAGAAGGACAGATTGGGTCTTCGTAGGGTTTATTTTCTTGCCAGTGGACACACCAGGAGAGGAAAGAGTCTAGGAAGGGTGGGAGGGTGTGGTTGATGTCCTATATGGATGGGTGTGGAGCGAGGATGGCGGTATCATCAGCAAACTGTAATAGTCGGATGGGAAAAGGGGTTTGGATTATGTCTGCCACAAATAAAATTAAAAGAAGGGAGGAAAGTGGGGTGCCTTGAGGGACACAAGAGTGATATAGAAGGAAGAGGAGAATTGGTGCTGAATGGAGATCTGGGTTTTTGGTTAGAAAGAAAGGACTACATGAGCCGGATATAGGAAAGGGGAAGGGCAAAGAACTGAGTTTGAAAAGGAGAGCAGGATGCCAGACAGAGTCGAAATCTGGGTTGAAGTCGAAGGTGATAAGGAGTATTGGACGAGCTCGATTGTAATTGTTGGACATGGTTTGGACAAGGCAGAGGAGTTGTTGAGATGTGGAAAGGCCTGGATGGAAACCAAAATAAGGGTGGGTGTAAGTGGCTGGATTTTTGGAAGGGTGAAGGTGACGGACGAAGATTTTTTTGAGGATTTTGGCTAAGACAGTGATGAGGATTATGTGACGGTAGGATTCTATGTCGGATGGAGGCTTGCTGAATTTGTGAAACAGGAGCACGGCAGTATGTTTCCAGGAAGCAGGGTAGAAGCCGATTCGGGGGATAAAGGTATAGATGGTGGCCAAGGCGGTTAGGATGTCTGGTGGACCCTGTCCAACGTGAAGGTAGCGGGATTTATCAGGGTCAGGAGCTGTGTTATGGGATTCGGAAAGGACGGATTGGATTTTGGATTCGGTGATGGGATCGTCGACGAGATGGGTGAGTTGGAGGGGGAGGAAGCTAGGGTAAGGTGAAGTTGAGTATCGGTGATGTCAAAATTGGAGTCTAAATGGGTGTTGAATCTATCCTGGAAGTGTTCGGCGAAAATAGAGAGTTTCTGGATGTACTGGCTGGAGTAGCACCACATTGGATAATGAGGAGCAAGCGAATTTATCAAAAGCGCATTAGAAGAGACACAATCTTATAACTGCATACGGGAGATAAATCTCCACGATGGAATTATTGTCAGATTACCAATTTTTAATGGAAAGTCTGTTTCCTCTGAAGGACTTAGGTTTTTTCCCACCTGCATCAATTATCTGAGTGTCACTACTGTTATAATTTCCACCACTAAATTGTCTGCAAACACGGAATCTCTTCTAATTTATTAGTTTGAAATTTACCAGGCAGCACGTATTTTACATACTCAATTGTCAAACAAAACTGCAAAACACTCATAAGCGATTTTGTACTTCTGATTAGTGCTTTCCCCGTGCAGAAGTTAAAGAACTGCCCATTTTTTGCTTTTTACAATTGAGACATTAACTAGCTATGATTAGTGATGGGCAGTCTGAGACGAGGTTTGAGATTTCTCGAGACTAGCTCTGGCACTATTTCTCGCGAGATATTTCGAGAGATCTCGAGAGCATTGTCCCTGTATTGTGTCTCAAGCAGCGTGAAACAGGTAGGGGCTAACCCCCAAAAATTCAGAAATTCGTTTTATAGTCTTTTTTCGTAGTACTGGTATCTCTTAACAATCCTATATACTATTTGTGGTTGTGGGATTGTTCCTAGTCTGTCCAAATGCACACAGAAATCTGAGGACCTTGGGAATCAGCTGTACACTTAGTAAAAGAACGGGCTAACCCACATGCCTCAGTCAACTGAAGCGGAGGGGCGAGAGTGCCATATAGTTACTTTGCTAACCAGAAACTGGCTTATGATAGTACAAATAGTAGTGTTAGTGTGAGTAAAATGTCTTGTGGTGGCACAAACAGTGGTTTTAATGTGAGGATTTAAAAACGCTCTTAAACGTTGTAATACCGGACGAGTTGGCCGTGCGGTTAGGGGCGCGCAGCTGCGAGCTTGCATCCGGGAGATAGTGGGTTCGAACCCACTGTCGGCAGCCCTGAAGATGGTTTTCCATGGTTTCCCATTTTCACACCAGGCAAATGCTAAGGCTGAACCTTAATTAAGGCCACAGCCGCTTCCTTCCGAATCCTAGGCCTTTCCAATCCCATCATCACCATAAGACCTATTTGTGTCGGTGTGACGTCAGACAAATTGTAAAACAAAACCGTTGTAGTGAAGGAAAAACTAAGTGTTGTGGGTAGAAAAATACTGAGTAGAGAAATAACAACAATGAAATTAACAAGACAAGCCAGGTTTCTTGTTCCTTAAGCTCTCATGTTCACGTTGAGAGTGGACAAAAGTTTGTATATTCCAAAAACAACCTGGGAGGCCAAAAAGGAACAAAAAGACGAAAGTGTTGCTTACAAATGAAGTGTTGAGAAACAAGCACTGGGAAACCTGACTACCCTGTACCCATCAGGAAGGGATACTAATAACTTAAAACAAAGATTTGCTGCATCCACTGCCATACTGTACATTCCAGCAGTGCATCACGGACTACATTTAAGCCTCAAACCAACTACTAAGAAAGTGAATGAAGATCTTGACACTGAAAATCAAGAAAGGGGTAAATCATAATTTTCAGTATTATCTTCTTTGCATTCCGTATTTTTTAAACTAATATCGCTTCATTAATGATTAAACTTAAAATGTTATTCTACTCTTAATTTTCTGAGTTACACTGATATGTAATTGATTTAAAAGCTATAAATTGATATATATTGATATTGATATATTGATATAAAACCTTATTTACCTCGAAACTTTTTGTGAGTTAGCCCCTTCTCTTATTCAGGCACTCAATTATAATAATTTATGCAGGGGTAAGTACACGAACTAGTAGGCTAAGTACATAAACTGACGGCTACTGTAGGTACACCTACCTGGATACTAGAGGCGTGCATTATTCAAACTCGAGATGTGGCAAGATGCCCCTTACTGCATGTGCGACCACCAGTACACATGAGTGGAAGTGTAATCTAAAATTCCTGAGTTTGCTCCAGTTCTTTTGACAGGTATGTGTACATCGCTATTGGACCCCGCATTCAATATCATATAACCACTGCTTGTGCTTTCCGATATTTTGGTGACAAAGGAAATAATTCCTTACAAAGTTAGAGTATTCTCGTCATAATTAGGTACTTCGGTATATGACGGTGAAATGTGTAATTGTCTAATTGTACGCGACAACTTTAAGACGATGTCGAAAAGGTCGTGGATGTCAGTTATTTTGAAGAGATGCCACATAGCACAGCCCAATGTGTTATTTCTTCAATAAAAAGGTAAAATAAGTCGGCAGAAATACTTTTTGGATGATCCGGCACTTAAAAATGCATAATATCAATGAAGGGGAATCGTAACAGAACACCTTTGACCCGGTCTGCATCACAAGAAGCTACCCTGTCGACAGCAATTGAGAAGTATCCAGGTAGGTGTACATCCTATCCAGTGGCGTATACTGAGGGCTACCAAGGCTATCAGTGAAGCCTAAACCTCAAATGCGAGCGATGGAAATCTAAAGCACATTATATTGTAAGCATCTGACACATTATTCCATTTGCAAACCTTGAATACGTCTCGCGTATTTCTGAGAACAAGGCTTCGGAGACGGATATTGCAGCCCAGACTCTCGTCCCTTCCCATCGACTCGCCTCACGTGGCTTGCTGCTGTCTGCCTACAGGTGCGGGGACTGGCGGAGGATAGCTGTGCTAGGCTTTGGTCCGTCAGATCGCCACTGCTAACTATTACCATGCGTTACTCATCGTATATACTTCCTCACCTCATCCTTCTGTCTTAAACATATAGATAAACGGAGTGCTGTTATTTCACTCCCGTTTACTTCTACATCCTTGTAGGAAGACACTGCAGGGCTGCTGTTAAAGGAGTAATATAGTTTTCTTTTTATTGGTAGATCTGCTAAAATGAAACGCAATCTTTCAGGTTTAGTGTTCTCTTTTGTTGGTTGGAATCGAACCCGTAATCATGGGTCGGACACCACCACTGATCTTCCGAGGAAGATAATTAACCATTGAACGATGGGTACGACCGCTGTAAAATTCAACGTTGTTATTTAACTATTATGATGATGATAATAATAATAATGGTGCATGGCATCTATATAGGCATGGTGGTGACCTAATAAGGATAAAATGAATGGCGTAGACGTCATAAACACCCAGTTCCCAAGCCAGGGGAATTAACAGTATGAGGGGGTTGATCCTGAAAATTGAACCGGGGCCGTCGGACCAAAGGCAAGCATTCTATCCATTTAGCCTCAAAGCTGGACTTCAATTTGCTAAACCTTAGGCTTCCAACTCGATTGATCAGGTGTTGAGTATTGGCGGTGGCAGAGGCCAGGGCAGTATCTTGTAAAGCAGCCTTTACAACACAGCAGGCAGCTCCGTTGGCTGTTGGATGCAGCTCAAAATGCTTAAGGCTTGATGTTCCCTAAACCAACTATCGAAGAGGGGTAGCTTAAGTCTAGTGGTAGCCCACATCTTGATACGAGCATACACCACTGATCCTATCTATAGTTACTAAGAAGTCCACCTGAAATAACTCGAGAACCGTTTATGATACTGTCATTCCGTTTTCACTTTCGTTATTAGTATTAAGGGGCTCATAGTACAATATGCAGTATTTCGTAGGTTTTCAACAAAATTTATTGACACACACGTTTCCATATGCTCTTTTTAAATTCGCTTTACGTCGCACCGTCGCACATCTTACGGCGACGATGACATAGAAATGGGCAAGGATTGGGAAGGAAACGACCGTGATCGTAATTAAGATACAATCCCAGCATTTGCCTGTGTGAAAATAGGAATCCACGGAAAACTATCTTCAGGGCTGCCAACAGTGTGGTTCGAAACCACTATCTCCCGGGTGCAAGCTCTCAGCTGTGCGCCCCTAACCGTACGGACAAATCGCCCGGTATGTTTCCATATGAGAACTTCTGATGTTATACTATCAATCTTACACTCGTAGTTATTGGGGCGTCTCACAGATCGCAGCACAGGAGAATAGGTCTCGAGATTCTCACGAGAGTCTTGAGATCTGTGACGTCAGCCTCGAGAGTCTCGAGCGAAAGCGTTACCCATCAGTAGCTATGATCACTAAAAGAGGTTAAGCAGACTTCCAAACTGTTCACTCGCAGGCAAAATTTGCATGTTGCTTTAGGGTTTTCATTTTTTTTTTTCAGGGCGAACTAATTCAAAAGCATGTATTCAAAGAGATGAATAAAAATTCCTTAACCCCATTTCTCGTCACATGTTTATTCAGGTTCCATTCTCGACCATGTGGTACAAGCGGATCTACTGTAAAGTTCAACCAGTAATCATAACAAGCGGTGATAAACGTACTACTACTACTACTACTACTACTACTACTACTACTAAAGTTTTCATTCCATCCCTGATGGAGAAGGCGGGCCTCCAAGAAGGTACACTGCCTCTCAGGCCAGACAGATTTGTTTTGGAGGGGTGGTTTTTGGAGAAGGTGAGGTGGGTACAGGGGTGGTCTATAAATGAACTATTCCGGTATCAGGTTTAGTGCAAGAGAATGAAAACCACGAAAAACCATTTTCAAGACAGCTGGCGGTGGGAACTGGCCTTTCGCCTTAGGAATGTAAAGCTGCCAGGCTAGCCAAAACTAGCCTCTGTTAAACTGAAACCTACTCTACTCGATAGTAAATGAAGGAGCGCACATTTAACCTCTGTTTTATACATAAGACGCAGCGCTTTGTAAGTGCTGGGGCTCCAAATTGGCCAAACCCTCGAAGCTATGAATACAGGATGAACAAAAAATGCCGCACTTGGAGGTCGGCATGCGATTCCTCATCCCATTGCAAGACAAAGCTTTCTATAGCCAAATCGGATCTGGTGCTGTTGGAAAACAAGTCGAAAACGAGAAGCTGGCAACAGTTACATCTAGCAGCGCATCGGACTGTAATAGAGAAACGTGCATCATCCCGCTCTACCGTACCCGCCGTCGCAGCTCACTGAGTAGACGGCTCGGTTATCAAACCCACATGCACCATGGAGCTACGGCTCCAATCTACGTCAGGTTGTTTTTTCTGGTTTTTTTTTTGTGTGTGTGTGTGTGTGTGTGTGTGTGTGTGTGTGTGTGTGTGTGTGTGTGTGTGTGTGTGTGTGTGTGTGTGACGTCAGGTCCCTAGCTCCCGTCGTGTAACTGCGTTGGTAAGCATGACATCCTGTTGTCACATTTCAATAGTGACAAGCAGTGATGTAGTTGGAACAAAATATTTACAGGAACTCACCTTATTAATTCAGAAATTTCCAAATGATCTAGTATTAGGTGCCAAAATCAGCGGCCTTATGTTTCCGACAAGTTGTTTCATCAGCTGAACGTTTCCCCTTTCGTAGCCATGACTTGACATATGGTTGTGGGTTAAATATATGCACAGGGGTCCAACGCTGCTTATGAAAATAAGTCTGCTTGATCTTGCAACCAGCAGTCTATTTCTCTTTTCGGCGTGGATCTCATTGTACACCCATGACGTTTCAGCGCTATGTATAGATTATAATATGTTCTTACTGAATGTAAAAATATTACATCATTCTAAAGGGGTAAAATATTTTCCGGAACGGCGTTCCGGCCCGTTCCGGTCCAACTAAACCACTGGTGACAAGTGCATGTAGGGCGGCTTCCTGATGGAGTACACAAACGGCGAATACGTCGATATGCTTTTAGTGTTGGGTGCATCCGATAACCACGCTTCTGCTGCTGCTCGTGAGTATGCAGCACGGTACCCTCAAAGGCGCTATCCCGATAAGAATGTTTTTCGTCGCTTTGAGCAACGCCTGCGGGAAACCGGTAATCTTCGTCCACAAGTAGTGGACAGAGGTCGTCCAAGGACTAGACGTACTCCACAAACAGAGGACGACATTCTTGAAGCCGTTCGCCAATCACCTCGGCGAAGTACCCGTGATATTGCAAGGCAGTTCCAGGTATCTCAAACACTGGTTGTTGACGTGTTGCACGACGAAAAACTGCATCCATATCATTACACGTTAACTCAACACCAGCGGCTAGAAGACCGCATTCAACGAGTACAGTTCTGTGAATGGCTTTTGCAACAAGTTGAAGATAACGAACATTTTATAAAGAATGTGATATGGAGTGGCGAATGTAGCTTCACTCGAGAAGGTGGGCTGGAATCGAGGGAGGAGTACTTTTAGGCCCTTATCTATTGCCGGACAAGTTGAATGCGCCCCGCTATCGTACGTTTCTGGGCAATGCTTTGCCTGACGCTTTAGAAAACGTTCCACTTGGTGTTCGGCGACAGCTATGGCTTCAGCATGATGGTGCAGCGCCACACTTTGGAATAATTGCGCGTAACTGGTTAAATGAAGCGTTTCCAGGGAAATGCATTAGTCATGGAGGCCGAATGTTCTAGCCTCCACGTTCCCCGGAACTTAATCGACTAGATTTTTATTTTGTGCGGACACTTAAAGGAACATGCTTATAATACTCCACCCGTGGATGTTCAAGACCTAATAGCTCGCGTGCATGCTGCATCGGCAATGGTGGATGCAGGTGTGTTGCGTAGGGTCCGGCAAAAAATGCTCCAGCGAGTGGCGAAGTGTTTGCAAATGCAAGGTGGTCGCTTTGAACACCTGCTGTGAAGTGAACGTTGCTCGTAAGTGTAAGTGCCGGCTCTGTGCAGATAAGAGTGGACGTCGCACGTACACTATCGAATTATTGTGCGTAGCATAATGGGCAATCCAGTGTAGCCTACCTACTGCACTGTATTGTTTTCTTGTACTGCATTGGATAGAGACGATGTTACTGTATCCACTATTATGTTCTAGGTATTGGCTTTATTTGAGCCATGGACGAAACAAAGTGGTCGTTTACGTCTGTAAGAAGTTCATGTTATGTTTGAATGCTTAAATAAAGGTAACTGTAACCGTAAGACAGAACACAGTGTATTGCATAGTAGAGGTGTACATTGGATACAATTTGATACATTAACTGAAAACAATTGGCACGAACGCGACTCTAACATCGGCGCGTCCGCACAACCGGCATTTATGGCATTACCTCGTCTCACTGACCTAATGAGACAGCTCCGGCACAGTGCCGAGTTCATGCCACCTGCGCTTGGCCACGCTGCACGCCGTTACAACGTTGCCAGAGCCTCGTTTCTTAATTCGCATTTCTCTGTACTTTAGTCCAACAGATGTTAAGGAAGTTACACAAATCATAGAAGCACTAGCCAACAAGAATAACTATAGAGATGACGGAATAAATAACATACTCCTCAAGAGGTGTGTAAATCATCTGGCCCCC
This sequence comes from Anabrus simplex, assembly GCF_040414725.1. Taxonomy (NCBI): domain Eukaryota; kingdom Metazoa; phylum Arthropoda; class Insecta; order Orthoptera; family Tettigoniidae; genus Anabrus; species Anabrus simplex. The sequence goes on from NC_090266.1 coordinate 1,159,324,351, forward strand.
TTGCTCACTGAGATAATTAAGTTGCCATTGCAAACATGAGTAATACCATACAATTATAAAATTGCAAGAGTGGTACCAGTTCTTAAGAAAGGAACACAGTCTGACCCCAGTAATTACAGGCCACTATGTATAGTATCTTCACTAGCAAAAATACTTGAAGTAGTAATAAAAAAACAAGTCTTCAAGTTCCTAACAAAAACACATTTCTTCGTCAAATTTCAGTATGGCTTCCTACCCAAACACAGTACACATTCAGTTGCTTTTGACATAATGTCCCTTACACAGAATGCGTTAGATAATAATAAAATAGCTGCTGGACTTTTCATAGATCTTGCAAAGGCATTTGACACAGTTAACCATATCCTACTACTTAATAAACTAGCAAATGCAGGAATTAGAGGAATAGCCTTGGAGTGGTTTAAAATTAACTGATAGGAAGCAATATGTTAACATCAATGAAACTAAAGGACCCATCTACAATGTTAAACATGGTGTCCCACAAGGGTCAGCGCTGGGACCATTACTGTTTCTAATATTTATTAATGATATAGGTTATCTAGAGTTTACTGGTAAGATATTCCTGTTTGCAGATGATATATTTATATTTTATGACAGCAGTTGCAAAGAAAAGATTATGGAGTATATGCAAAAACATCTGGACATACTAACATCGTGCCTGAACAAAAATAATCTAGTAATAAGCACCTCGAAAACAAAATACATGATATTCCGTAAACCAACACAAATTATCAATACCTGTAATATAGTAAAAATTGGCAATGAGCCCATCGAAAGCGTAAAGCAGTTTTCATATTTAGGCCTGGATTTAGACAATAACAAGTTGGAATGAGCATATCTCAAACGTGAAGAAAAATTATTCGTGTAATTGGAGTACTAAAAAAGACTGAAGGACTGCGGAATAAACAACCAACCCTTAAGAAACATATACCTCGCTCATACATTCATACCTTATGTACATGAATATAATGTGGGGAAATTGTACACAGGAAGCTGGAAAGGAACTAGAAATACTCCAAAAGAGAGCTTTAAAAATTATGTATGGATGTGATTTATTAAAATCATCTGAAAATTTTTCTGGAAACAAACATATTACCAGTACAATGCCAGATTAAATACTCTCAAGCTTTATTTATGTTCAGGTATAAAAACAATATGATTTCGATACAGCAAAGATATTCACACCCTTAACACAAGATCAGCAAACCAGTTTTACAAAGATTCCACAAACACTACCAAATATGGTGTTAAAAGCATTTCTTATTCAGCAAGCACAGTCTTTAACAATCTACCTCCAAAATTGAAACAAATCAATAAGTTGTACAGATTTCAAAAAGAAGTACGCAGGTGCTTCCTTGAACAATATGTTGGAGAATAAATCGATAACCACTTTGTATTTTTTCACCTACGTTTACTTTATTTTGAATATCTTTTTTCCATGTAAATTGATATTATGATGTAATGATATTATGATGTAAATCAATATTTGTAAAACATTCCTTGTTATATGTATACCTTATCTCTTAACTGAAAGCTGCCAAGCTATGATTCTAAAGGGCAGTCTCTCCGTGAGCCACTAGCTCACTGGGACATTCTATAACCAATAAATAAATAGATAAATAAATAAATAAATAAATAAATAAATAAATAAACCTATTGGTGTGTCTAGGTTTTGCAAGATGAACTTTTGTCGTGAATTTCAACGGGGAACCGCATGCTGACCTCCACGTGCGGCATTTCTTGCTCATCCTGTATAAATTAATGGAATGTAAAGAGCACTAAAATGTGCCAGACTGGTGGTCGGAGGGGAAGCGGGGAGTGTACTTGTACACCTCTCCCTCTCCTCCACACTCGTAGCACGCAGCAATTGTTAGCCAATTTCGGACTTGCAGCAACTTGAGAGATCAAGTGGTGCAAGGCCGGTGAGGACGTTTATTACATTTTATCATCCTTTACCAGTCCGGCCTTGATTTCTGACTACAGGAAAGCCCCATTTCAAGTATTATTCATTAATTGTTCACATGGTGTCAATCCATAGACTTAATTCAACCTCATTACATAACATAGAGCATATTATATGAACTCCACTTATTTTACTAAATGCCTGTACAAGTTTTCAACTAAGTGTATAGTTCTGAAGAGAACATCATTCATATAATACACCACCTGTTCTTTGAATAAATTAAACATCTATAATATAATAAGATGTTATTTTAACACGATACAAACTTGGGAATGTACATTATTATTTCATTTTCTCAATACAGGTGTACTTTTAGAATATTTTAACATTGTATATATCTTGCCTACGATGGTACTAAGATTCCAACGTTATCAAGATTGAGCTTTAAGCTTACTATATTCTCTACGAAGAACAAAACATCTACCGGCACTTTTAATATATAAAATAAACGATATAAAATAAACGTGAAATTGTATATGTGGGGCTTTACTGTAATATAAGAAGCCAATTAAGGTTGACAATATGGACCAAATATAAAAGTTCTTAACCTGTAACCGAAACATGCAGCAATCTTCTTTTTTATTATAATATCGCAAGTGTTTTAATGCACTGAATTGTATTGAATAAAATGGATATTTTACTAATTTCCCTTTTTTAAGGGAATTTTATGTATTATACATTGTAAATACAGAACTTTATGAACATGAGTTTTATAACCTGAAGTGATTTTGGATGCGTGAATAACATATTCTTGGTCGGATATGTTGCTCTCATGCTTCCTAGGTAATTTTGAAAGTAATGCTTAGGCAGTTTCAGTATTTCTATAGCATGTATGTTATTTTTAATTGCATTGTATGTGAATATGGCAGAGACATCTACACCACCCACTGATGCTATCCTTGAAATTTTAGAACTTAGTGAAGAAAATTATGTATTCAGTGAAGGATCTTAATTAGAGTGAATTAGTGTGTTTAAAGAATACTGCAGGCCCATGTTCAACACGTGCTGAAGTAGGGTTGGTCAACCGCTTTTCAAGCGGCTTGTGTGCGAGTGACCAAAGTGCTGAGAGTAGTGCAAGCGACCGTGATAGTTTCTCGCCGTCAGGGAAATGTTCGTCGATGCAGGAGGGACAGATATGAAGCAAAGTAAGATTCTGGAATTAGAGGTGAACTGCAAAACATTATGGAGCCCAAATAAATTTATTGATATTTCACTGATGAGCTGTGTGACTAAATAGCAAAGTAATTTGAATGCTCACCAGAAAATAAACTCTAGGACACAGGCTGGAAAAATAAAAAAGTGGACAAAGAATGGGTACCTGCGCATAAATGAAGTACAGCTCCTCAAAGCAATTCTGTTCTTACAGAATTCTTCTTAATTAATAAATTCATTCATTCATTCTTCTTAATGCATAAGCCAAAATTCAGTGAATATTTTTCAAGGAATCATTTGTTGGCTACAATATGATGTCCAAAAAAACGATTCATTCTTCTGAATTTTCTACATTGTTCTGGTAAGTAGGCAAATAATAAGGAAGTACTCCCAAATGTTTACAAAGAAAAACAGTTCTCAACAAACTACACAGTTTAAAAAAATTGGGGAACATGTTTTGTAACGTCTGGTATGTGAACGTTAATTTGGTAGATGGCGTTCCAGTGGTCGTACAGCATACCTTGAGACCTTAGCTGCACAGGGTATATCAGTGTAGGCGTAGCCATGCATTAAACTGTCGGGTGACCCCTCAAAACAAAGTGAATAGCGGTGCGTCCGTGTGTCGTTGTGAGGTACACAGAGTACTGCAGTCATTTGAGCACGTTGTTAGTCAATCAGCACATCCCATGAGACATCTTAACGAGGTTCAAGTCGCAGGAGCCGTCATTTTGATCCAGGAAGGATCGACTTTTCGTCGTGTTGCTGTGGATCTCAATGTCTCTCCGTCAGTTATTCTCCTCTTGTGGAATCGCTACAATGAGACAGTTCAAAAGGAGGGTTGGACAACCTCGTGGATGCATGATAACCCCACAGGATGACTGATATCTGACCATCTGTGCGTTGCGGCGTCGTTCAGCAACTGCCAGAGAACTACATCAAGCAGTCAGGAGGATCAAAGGAGTCACGGTGTCTGACCAGACATTAAGAAAGAGGTTAAGAGAAGTGTCCTTACAACCTAGACGTCCTGTTCGAGTGCCCCATTTTACGCAGCAACATTGCGCTGCTCGCTTTCTGTTTGCCCGTACCCACGTCAACTGGCAACTTCTCCAATAGAGAACTGTGTTGTTCACAGATGAGTCCAGACTTCCCCTGACACAGCGTGATGGACATCAACGTGTATGGAGACGCCGTGGTGAGCAGTACATGCCAAATGTTGTCCAGGAAGGTGACCGATTTGGACAAGGTTCTGTGATTGTGTGGGGTGGCATCAGTAGTGATGCCCGTACGGATCTTGAGGTCGTCCGTGGTAATCTTACCGCTGCGGGGTACATCGAACAGATACTGCTGCAGCATGTGTTGGTTGCTGCATATGGTGTTGGCCCTGAATTCGTACTCGTGCACACACAATGCCAGGGCTCATATAGCGCGCATCACCAGAGCTGTCTTGCGAGAACTGGAGATTCAAGAGATGGAATGGCCATCAGTGTGTCCCGACCTTAATCCCATCGAGCATGTGAGGGGTAGGATTGACAGAAGTGTTCGTGGGCGTCCTGTTCCACCACAGACTCTCCAAGACCACGAACAGACTCTCATTGAAGAATGGGACCTGACACCGCAACGTGACCTCCGTCGACTTACACGGAGCATGCCACGTAGGTGCCAAGCTGTGATGAAATCTCGTGGAGGATATACACCACACTGAAGCTGTCCAACTGTGATAAAAATCTACCCTGGAGGACTGTAATCACTTTGTTTTCACCCTTATTTATTCATTTCCGTTTGTGTCCTGAAAATGAACGCGAATCCATCGATGTTCTTTTGTATACTTCAACGGTAAAGAACAAAGGATTAGTCTGCAATATACCTGGGTGTGAGGTAATGTCTTGTGGAGCATGGCATACGTTCAAAAACATGTTACCCTATTTTTTGACTGTGTACTATCTAAATTAAAAACCTGGTATATTCCGGACCATCGTGTGACAAAAGTCTACTGCTGTGGAAGGGGCGCATAGATTGGAAAATATTCATTCCAAAGAAGAGATCCCATTTTGGGATGATTCTTTCAAGCTATGTGAGATAATCATGGGTTATGTGTGGAATATGCTTTGGTAAACCGGTAAGAAAACAGAGCTGCTAGATGAGATTTGTGGGAACGCTAATCTACTGGAGGCAGCTATAAAGTGCTTGGATATTTTACCTCGGAGAGCCACTGTCTTGCCTTGTCAGTGTATTGGTTTTTATTTTTCACTATTTTCATTATTAGCATATATTATATTACGATATAGTGCACATTACATTGAATGATATATTCTGAAGGATAGCTAAAGTTGCTTTGTGATCTTGCCCTGGTGCTACCTTTTAGACAATGGGTAATATGCCAGTCTTTGTGTGTTTGTGCTTGGGATATCCAATGATGCTCTACGAACACATGGTCATTTTGGATCCCTTATTTCTAGTTATATTTCTACTTGCATTATTTAGTAACGCGGGAATAGTCATCACCAAGTTTTGTCACTGGTGTTTCCATGCTCGCACCCTTCATTGATAGGACATCTCATTAATTATCTTGACCGCTTTCTCCTGAGATGCATTGGAAAGTGCAAAAGAAACGGATTTTAAATTATCGAGAATATTATATTTGAATAATGAGATTTGTACCAGTTTGTTTCTCACACAAGAAGATTAAAATTCCGCCACTTGTCACATTTTAATGGCTTTGTAAAGCGTAAATAATTGTAATGCTCCTAAAAGCCTAAATAAGTGTGAATTCACCACAGACTACTCCAGGATATTTCACTTGGAATCAAAAGAACTGCTTCCCAGGCGGGTGAGATTCAGAGAAACTGAGTTCCCTGCTTAAGAGTTTAACATTCAATCAGCCTGTTCATACTATTATTATGTAATAAGAATTATTGATTACTGATTAAATGTTAACTTTTACACACTTCTATGTTTTAATCTATAAAAAACTTAATTCACATTATATATACACTTTTCTGTTCATTTAATAGAATAGAAAGGTGGAGTGGGCAAGTGAAGGTCAGCTTTATTTCTTCCCTTTGATTACTGTGGTGCAATGCCCAATTAATTAATGGTATTTAAAAATGTTTCTATAGAAATTTAACAAAAATTGTGAATATTATCATTTAGACTTTCACGGCCCGTGTAACTATTCATGAGTTCTATTTTTGGGCTTATGCCGTGTAAATAATTATAAACACACTCAACGTTTCAAAAGGAACCTTGCCTTTCTTCATCAGGAGACAAAAGAGAAGAGAAACGACGTATTGATGGTTGCTAGGAGAAAGCAACAAGGAAGCTACAAATGGTGCCCAAAGATGTAAAGGGGACGCCATTTTAGCCCAATGCTAGAGACAATGAATAGTGGCAGCAAAGCATTACTCTCTAATGGTTCTGATTATAGGTAGCCATGATTCACTGAGGTTGTAACCTGTATCGCGGTTGAAATTATCTGGATGTTTACGTATTTCAACCGCCTCCCTGATAATTCTTGGGCGATATTGCTTTATACGGGCAAGAACATCCACTTCTTGGAACAAGACATGACCAGGTGTTAGGGCATGGTCAGCAACAGTATCAGACTCAACCAACCTGATAAATCAGCTGTATCTGACCATGCCCTAACACCTGGTCATGATGTCTTGTTCCAAGAAGTGGATGTTCTTGCCCGTATAAAGCAATATCGCCCAAGAATTATCAGGGAGGCGGTTGAAATACGTAAACATCCAGATAATTTCAACCGCGATACAGGTTACAACCTCAGTGAATCATGGCTACCTATAATCAGAACCATTAGAGAGTAATGCTTTGCTGCCACTATTCATTGTCTCTAGCATTGGGCTAAAATGGCGTCCCCTTTACATCTTTGGGCACCATTTGTCGCTTCCTTGTTGCTTTCTCCTAGCAACCATCAATACGTCGTTTCTCTTCTCTTTTGTCTCCTGATGAAAAAAGGCAAGGTTCCTTTTGAAACGTTGAGTGTGTTTATAATTATTTACACGGCATAAGCCCAAAAATAGAACTCATGAAAAATTGTGAACTCCTTATTTCCAAATGCAAACAATTAAGAAATTGTTATTAAGCAAAACATTCATGTTTGAATGAAAGTAACTTGTCGCTAAACCGTTAAAGCCTTTTTTAAGAAATTAGGACCAATGCATCACATGCAGTTTTATTTTGGAATGTGAAGAATATGCTATGTGTATTTTTATGCCGGTTTTTGCTGATGGATTAATGAATGTCTTCTAACACTAAAGACATCTCGAATCTGAAGCTTAATGGGGACTTCAGTTTTCATTGAGAACGATTCGCTCATCACAATTTCTCAAAGGAAACATTTTGATTACATCTCTACATGCAGTGGAAGCTTAGTAATTGGAAACTCTATAACTTTTAGTAATTTTATTTCTCAAATAAACTTGCTGTACTTTTCATGTATTGTTGTACGTGGAATTTCTATAATTTTAATATAGTGTTCAATTTTATACAAGGCACTATCATCTGCTGTGTAATAATGGCAATAAAGTTCAATTTTAGTTTAGCTTATTAGACCTCTCTCGTCGATCATATTGGTACGACTCCATTGTTTAAATTCTCGGCGCGGGAGCAGTTGCGGCGCAAGCCACTCACTAATTACGGGACGAGGCTATTCCTCACCGTGAGTTAGAAGCATAAAATGTGATATTAAAACTTTTGTAATTTTGTAGTTTTGGCACATACGCACGCAACATTTTGGTACCGTATATCATATTGACTAATTATTCTTAAATGAAATTTAACGACATGTCACTCTCTGAAACAGCTAAGCAGACATACCGTCCACTGGAATGCGAAGGTAACTTATGCGCAACCACGCAATTCATTATCACACCCCTTCCGACATTAATTTCTGCCACAACAGCATAGTTTTTCAGTGAACTATTATTGGAATTAAGATCATCATCGCCAGAGTCATTTTAATTGTTCTTCAAAAGCAAATAAATCCTCTCACCAGAGACCTGCACTTCCTGCCAAGATCTGTTGTTACATAACTAAAAATCAAGACATTATAGTTGTTCAAAGGAAAGGAAATGGTTGATATAGTGAGTTGATTTATCCACCAAATAAATGCATATATATAAGCTTTATTGTAGCCGAGTGGCCATGTTAGATTGTTACAGTATACAATAAATTAATACGAGCATGTAGTTTTAAGTTATGTCAGTGTTCAGGGAGATCAGTCTTTACTGTAATGTGTTACGCCCCTTTTTCGGTTGTTGTAGGTTGGTATGATATTTGCCACATTGTTTGTGGCAAATTTTACATAAACATTCCTTGTTAGGTTAATGGAATTTCACGTTTTTGCAGATTTCGTGTATTTCATGAAGGTAAATTTAGTTACCAATTGTCATAGCTCCGGGTCCCCTTTTGGCCATTGTCTGTCATTATTTCCGTTGCAGAGAATTCTAGTGATATGTCCTGCCGCTTGCGTTCCCATCTCATGTAATTTCTGCATTTGTTTGGTCGATGGCAGTTGTAGTCTGAATCGGAGGTCCTTGATGCAGGAAAGCTCTCCTGTTAATTCATATGCCAGTCTGGACAGTGATGTTCTTGCTACATCTAGTAAGTACTCTCTTGAGGAATCACGCCTTAACTTTTTCTTGTCTATTCTGTTTAGATCAGTAGTAGTAGTAGTAATTAGTCTTCGCATATCGGCTCTATACCGTGTGAGAGGATAGGGGTTATTTTTGCCTGGAAGAGAGTCATGGCTGTTCATAGTAATAGTTTGGTAATAATTTTCGGGTCATAAATTCCTCTGATAGCCGCTGCTGCTCGTTCCGTTATATGTAGTCTCAAAGAGTGGCATGTTATCTGCAGGGTGATGCCTAGGTACTTAGTCTACGTCATTCAGTAGGTTGATTTGTTTTCCTCTCATAGACTACAACTGAGACATCCTCCGTTGTAAAGTTGTCAACCAGTTTTGCCCTTGTGTGATATGTTACTTTTTACGATATTTTGTGACTGGGTTAGCTTCAGTATTTGTGAAAATTGATTTTTCACATATGCCCATTTGGATTTCTCATGGCTTTCTGGTAAGCTTTCATTTGATGACTACAAAGCGGTTTTTTAAATCTTCTTCCGTCTTTAATGGAGGTTGATTTCCGTTTGTTGGGCCATTTTAATTTTCAAAAGGGTTTTGCACACTCTTCCTTTAGCTGTGTATTCTTCTAGGAGATATTTTGCATGGTTCTTCGGCATTGTGTAGGCCTAGAAGTATGTTGTTTTCGTATAAGTAGCATTCCGTATCAAACCATGGTTTAGCTTTACTTTAATTGGTGTTGTTGCTATTTTTAGGGCTTCATGAATGTTTACCAGGGTATGGTTAAAATTGTTGTATTTTAGATAGTTTGTTTCGTTTATTACTCGAGGGTTGCTGCGTAATAGTTTTACATCTTCCTTTACAGAGCCCTGTAGGTTGGATGTGTTTCTTCCTCTTCGTTTAGTGCGAAGGTAGACCTGATAGGTATGTGTGTTGTCAGTGGGGCGCTGGATGTCTTCCAAAGTCCCTGTTGAGTCTTGAAGGATATGTCATTAACCTTTGTAGGAAACTAGATCGATTGGGCTTGTGCCATTATAGCAGATGTAGGTTGCTTCATCTGCTTTATTCATGTAACATATGTTGGGCTTGTCGATTCTACAATTGAGGTTTACTGACAAAATGGTACTTTTGTCTCCATTTGTTCGGGCAAGAGCCCCTGCCATTATCTATGTTGTGTCTTCCAGGGAGGACCCGTGTATGATACACATTCCCATTATTGTTATATTTGAAGTTCTCATTATTACAATGTTCTCTTTTATTGTATCTTCAATTTTCCCTAGTGGTGATTTGAAGATGACTGAGACCCCTCTCTGGTCTGGCTTTTAGCTTTGGCTTTGAGAACGAATGAATTGCACAATTGAGTGATTGTGTGAAAGTTTCGCTGGATACCGTGATGTCGCTCAAGATCAAAATGTCTTCAGGGCCTGCGTTGATTGTGCTACTCAGGCGTTCCATGTTCCACAGTACCGGTAGTATTTCTAGAGGGTATGTCAGTGGTTATGGCTTGGGAAGGGCTTTCTTCGGTTAATGCGTTCGAAATTTAAAAGTTAGGTATATTACCCTGTCTGGCCAGAGGTTTGCCTGCATACCAGTGGCGTGCCCAGGGGGGCCAGGCTGGCCCAGCCCCCCCCCAAAAAAGATCACCTTTTGTTTTACGTACGGTACCGGTATGAACAAATTCAGAACTTACACTGAAATGTTAAAATTTACGTAGCGACAAAAATCTCCTAGGATGGCTCAGCAGAGCTATACATAATTCTACATGTCTGTACTACTTAAGAGCTTGAATGAAAGAAAAGCACTTGGGATTGTGATGCGCGGGGATATTCCCCTGTAGAGGCCTCAGTATTGGGAATATAACCGCGCATTGACAAATGTCAAGAGATGAGGAGAGGGGCAATTAGCAAGGGATTACTTTGTAGGGGGCCAGAACCTGACCACCGAGATAACTGGGGCCACAGCCAGAAGCAGTTGTAAGCTTACAACATCGTGTCAGCTTTTGTAACACGGTTCCTGGAAACGACGATGTCTAAGGGACCCTGACACAGCGTGGTCGCTATTGTCGGGAAGTACTGTGGTTGAGGAACGTGCTGATTTTAAGTTGCAGTGTTGGGAACATTGTGACAGGATTGAGAGTTCCACATTTTGTGCCATATAAGTGACTTTTTTGAAGATGGACTATTTTGTTTTAAAGAAGCCGAAACTATTTATGAGAATGTATTTTATTCCAACAGAAGCACTAGCGTTTAGTAGAAAGACATGATCGCTGATGCGTGCGTAAGATCTATAGGTAGGCCTGTCTGTTTGTCAAATGCACGGGGACTATTTGGAAACTCAAATAGCTCCATCAAACGTGCGGGTAACACCTTGAAAGGCTAGAGATAGGAAGTTCATATTCGCAGGACATGTTTATTAGTATGTTGTACAGTAACGATTAGCATTTCATCCACCTAGGTTCAGCATGTGTCCTGTCGCCTAGTATGTACTGGGTTGGGTCCTCCATGTGCACAGATAACTTGTTCCATGCGTTATAGCATTGACGCGTGTAAGGCGCGAATAGCGTCCTGGGGTATAGCCATCCATCCTGCATACACCTGGTTCCACAGTTCATCTTTGGTGGTTGGCACTGGGTCACACCTCACTTTTCCGGAGAAGAGAACATCGCTAACCTCACTGCTGTCATCTTGACAAGGTCTAACATCACTGCTGCCACCTTAAGCACGTGGTGGCGCGGAATTTGTTCAAGTGAACGTCGCCAACATCACTGCAGCCAACTTGACAGGACCTCACCTCATTGTTGCCACCTTACGCACATGGGGCGCGGAATTTAAAATACACGTGCTTTTTACAGCTGTCAATGTGACGGGTCCTAACCATGTGGCGTGGATTTTAATAAAGTGAACGTGGATAACCTCAGTGCTACCATCATGACAGGGCCTAACCTCACTGCTACCATCTTAACGACGTGGGAGGCGTGCGGAATTTAAAATCTACGTGCTTCCGACAGCTGCCATCTTGACAGGTCCTAACCACGTGGGCGCGGATTTTTGAACAAGTGAACGTCACTAACCTCAATGCTACCACCTTAACAGGTCCTAAACTCACTGCTGCCATCTTAACCATGTGGGGCGCGCGGAATTTGAAATCCACGTGCTTTGACAGCTGTCAAGATGACAGCTGCCATCTTGACAGGTTTTAACCACGTGAGCGCGGAATTAAAACAATTGAACGTGGCTAACCGCACTGCTGCCATCTTAACAGGTCGTAACCGCACTGCTGCTATCTTAACGATGTAGAAGGCGCGGAGTTTAAACAGCTGTTACGATGACAGCTGCCAGCTTCACAAGTCCTAACCACTTGCACATGTTATGCCGCGAAATGTTGAAAGTCCCCATAACCTCTATAGTATTATCTTGAGTGGGGACATAGCGACGGGCAGACGCGGAATGTTTTTTGAAGAAGGGAACGATCCTAACCTTATTGCTATTATCTTGACAGAACATAGCCATGGTCCTAACCACAGTGGATTAAGACTAGCTGCCCTTCTCGACACTATCTGCTAGAAATAATAATTTTGTTATTAATACAGTTAAATAGTTAACTTATGTCGATCTCATAGAATAACGGATAAGAGGATTAGTCAAATATTTATCGTTAATATTACTTTTAATGCAGATATACTTACGTTATTAAATTCGGACGCATGCTGTAGATTTGTCCTCTTGTTCTTTTCACCGCCTAATATGATTTGTCGCATGAGTTTTTACTTACCCATTTTTCCGTTACTCTTTTCGTTTGATAAAAGAAGAGGTGAGAGTGGTAGGAGGAGGATGCGGTAAGGAGAAGGTAATACATTTTACATATTCATAACAGGTTTTTGTTCTAAAAATCATAATTTGATGGAGAAAGGTAGATGAATAGATGTGTGACGATAATCTATTTTAGGAAAAATAAACAATATACAATTTTTCCTTTTCAATTGATAAAAGAAGTGGTGGGAGCGGTAGGAGGAGGATGCGGTAAGGAGAAGGGAATACTTTTTACATATTCATAATAGGTTTTTTGTTCTAGAAATCATAAATGTAGCACGTTGACGATGCTCTGTATTTAAATCCATATACGGTTTAAGCATTGTTTCCTGCTTAAACGCGATAATAGGGTGAATACACTCTAATTGCAAGCCGTAATCTGCACATTGAACAAGATATTGTATGTGAATAACCGCTTTTTTGGGAAAAAGAATAGCTAGCAGTTTAATATGCTTTGCTGTAATATCAGGCGGAATCGTCTTTCCAACGCAAAAAGGAAGGTCAGAACGGGAATCATGCAAATTAGAAGGGTATGCAAGTGTAACCTCTAACACGAAACCGCGATTACGATCTTTAGCCGCTAGAAAAACATCGAAATGTTAAATTACAGTTTCTGTTGGCCATAAAACATATTTATATGGTAACGCCTGAGACATTGCATACCCATACAGATTATTGACATCAAAATACATAAGACAAGAATCTTCTTTCTCTGAATCACAATTCTTGAGGTATGGATTATTAGCTGCTGATGATGATGATGCTTGTTGTTTTAAGGGGCCTAACATCGAAGGTCATCGGCCCCTGGATTATTAGCAATGGCATGTCTGTTAACAAGTGAAACAAGTCCACTACGAATTCCGCGTTCAAAAAAACAACAGCATGTCAACATCAGTCAGAAGATCAAGTTTAACACCTGTATACTTTAACATGGCATCCCACGAAAGAACGGGAGTCGTCTAGTAATAGCAAGGGTCTAATCCATAAATAGTTAAACACATTTTACGGAACTTTTCAAACACATCACAGAGCAAAAGTGTGTGTACTTTTAAATATGTCAGCATATTTACCTAATGACTTTATATGAAATGTTGACCACACATTACATGCATGCAAATAGTCTTCATCTGAAATCAACGTTGTGTGCTTATCATACGAGGATGAGCTTAGTGATGGTGTACTACATTCACTTAATACACTAGTAAATGCAGACTGAGGAGGTAATTTTGTTAATTCTAACGCTTGAAAGTTTTATATATAGGCCTATGGCAGTATACCTTTCCTTATACAAAGTTTAAATTTCTCATGATCTGGAAAGTACCGATGAATGTATTTTAAGTCGTCGCTTTAAAGTCCATTTACAAGTGTATCAAGAGAAGAGTTTATTAATGTATGGGAATCTAGAAAGCGAATGCTAATATCGCCTACACGATGACTGAATTACATAAATCGCTCGTGATTTTGTGCAGTTACCGTGAACTTTGCGCAATATAATTGTGCGAATTCTCGAACAATGAAGTGGCTGTCGTAGCCTGAAAAGTTATGAAAAACCAAGGAATTAATTTAGGAACACGATATAAAATGTTGCATGATTGATGTGCAGATCCTTGATATATTCCAGTAAAGAGGCAGTGATCTCTAACATTAATCTCTGGGAATGTAATGGACTATTTACAGATGTGACTTTCATCTGTTCATAATGCATAATCATAACACCCAATGTCACTTGAATTGGAACTGGATGTGATATAAGAAAATGAACGCAATGTGCTAATTCTTGTAATTCATTTAAAAGCCATTCAGTACAGTTTTCTACTTGATACGCCTTAAAAATGATAATGACGAATCGTATGAAGAAACAACTTTGTAAGCTACAGAAAATGGCGTATGTTTCTGTATATAATCAGTATATGATTCAGTCAAGTCTAGTTGGCAATAATGATAAGGTGTTATAAAACATTCGAAATCTGCATAAACAGTAATCGGAACAGGTTCCTGACAATAATAATTCTCAAATTTTATTTCTGTATTTTCACTATTTGGAAGAGCAAGTTTTACGGCTGGTTTTGTTGTACAATAAACTATGTGTGTAGCTAACATGCTTTCTGTTGTAAAGTATTGCAAGCATCTGTCACACATATACTTCTTTCCTCCGTGCGATGAAAGTTGCGAGTATAACAAACGTGAAAGATTTTTTTATAAGACTGTAATGGGTTGTATTTTCATCACAAACATGCAAAAGATGGTGTTTTGGAGAAGAAGCTGAATAAAGTGGTCCTACAATACACTCTCCATTTACACCGTGCACAGAAAATGAAAAATTATGATTTTTTTCTCAAATTTGGAAATGTTTGTTAAGTCAATTGGAAAAATAATACCGTCAAAATTTAACGTCTGTTGAAACTCAATGAACATATCTTTATACTGCGGAGTTCTTGAAGGATTATATGTTGCTGGTTTTAATGCCAGTGTGATACACCGTACAAAGCAACAGCCATCGTTATTCTGAATATTGATAACAGCTTTTTTATCTACAATGGCCTGCGGAAGTTCGATACCGGTATATTGTCCACCTGAATTTAACGGATCAAATTTACACACATTAATCTGAAGATGAGAAATATTTTGTAGAGCTTTATTGCTCGCACCCTCTTCAAACTTTTGAAATATGGCAAGCAATTCGTCTACAATGTGTTCACGAAACCATTCTGAAATATTATCAGAACATAACAGTTTTATCATTTTCGAAGATATATAACATGTTTCATGAATTTTATCGTTATCTTTAAAAGAATAAATGAACATGCAAATGAGGCATGTAGCTTAAGCGCAGTATACGTAATTAGCAAAGGAGATCCTTTTCTATAAATACATTATAGCATGATATTAAAAACGAATTTGGATCTAAAATATTCAGCGAATTTATTATAATGCCACTTAGTATACGTGATGAAAGGCACATATAAATAGTTTCCCAAATAGGTGCCATGACATTAAATTAAATATGTACAAAACAAAGAATACATGTGTTGTTTTCTATTCCATGATATATAAAAGCAATTGCTCTTTGATGTATATTATCAAATTCCGAGTCTGAAAACGCATTACATCTATTTGGTAGAAAGACCTTAAAGTCTTCGCAGTTTCATTATACTCTAACACCAAATTTCGTAGTTATTCTCTGAAGTGAAATAACTTTAAATTGTTGATCAACAGGAAGATCACTTAGCCGTCTTGTAGATGCCCCTGTAAACCGTCCTAGATTGTTAATCCTTTCCCTTTTCTGAAAAATCGAATAAACTACTATTAGAATTCTTTTAAACATTCGCCGGTTGAGCTGGCCGTGCGGTTAGGAGCGCGCGGCGGTGAGCTCGCATCCGGGAGAGAATGGTTTGGAATCAAACTGTCGGTAGCCCTGAAGATGGTTTTCGGTGGTTTCCCATTTTCACACCAGACAAATGCTGGTTCTGTACCTTAAAGCCACGGCTGCTTCCTTCCAACTCCTAGGCCTTTCCTATCCCATCGGTGCCATAGGACGTGTCTGTGTCGGTGCGACGTAAATCCACTAGCAAAAAAAGTTGAAAGCACCTCCCTAGTCCTTTCTTCGATGTGGATACGGCAAAAAATACTCCAATCAGTAAACGTTGGCCATATCTAAGGTAATATCTAAAAAAGAAAGATAAAATCAAATAAGAATAATATTTTTAAATCAAACTTACTTTTTCAGATTAATGTTGAAAATCAAGGCGCAAGATATTTAGCAGATAACAATCACCGATGATGGAGTAGACAGCAGATAACAAGAGAAAGCTGGCTTCGATGAATGTAAGAGGAGAGGAGAGGAGAGGAGAGAAGTGCTTGTCTGCTTGCATACCCACGTATCGATCAAAGTTCAATATCTGTTTTCATTTTTGCGATGTGCACAATGGATTGCGGTCTGCCACCGCGTTTTTACACACGCACATGTATTATATATTTTGTTTACTGCTGTTAACGATTAACGAATAATAATTTTACGGAAAAATGTTATGATAAACGGAGCAAGTGTGTATGCGTAAAACAATCTTTAGGATTGGTAACTAGCATTTGCCTGGTATGAAAATGTAAAACCGTGGAAAACCATTTTCAGATAAGTATATGTTGGTTTGTGACCTACCACCTTCACGGAAAACTATCTTCTTGGCTGACACCTCTACGTTTTACACACCCACACAGATATTTGTACACGAATACCTAATAATAAATATTCAGTTTTACGATAATATAAAATGTGCAAATAAAAACATGACTGAACAAAGTACCTAAATAGTATCTGTACAGCGCATACGTACTGCTTCACTCCAGTCTTTGTTCATATTACAGGGGTAACCAGTATGCAGCAATATGAATAATAGCTTTGGTAGTGGTTTTACAAAACACAGATTATCACATCCAGCTCCAATTCAAAGGTCACTGGATAATATGATTATGCGTAGATCGATGTAAGCTTGAAGGATTTACTTCTGGTAACCTGGCTAGGAATCGAACCCCAAATTTTTTTGCAAGTTGCTTTACGTCGCACCGACACAGATACGTCTTATGGCGAGGATGGGACAGGAAAGGGCTAGGAGTGGGAAGGAACCGTGCGTCCGTGGCCTTAATTAAGGTACAGCCCCAGCATTTGCCTGGTGTGACAATGGGAAACCACGGAAAACCATCTTCAGGACTACCGACATTGGGGATCGAACCCACTATCTCCCGAATACTGGACACTGATCGCACTTAAGCGACTGTAGCTATCAAGCTCGGTGAAACCCAAATTCACGAACAAGTTGTAAGCCCGTGGATGCCCTTTTAGTCACCTCTTACGACAGGCAGGTGATACCGTGTGTACTCAGAAGTTCAGAGCCTATGGGTGCCAAGTTTAGTTGCCTCTTACAACAGGCAGAGGATAGTGTAGGTGCACCGAAGATACGAGCTTATGGATGGACCCCTTTTATTCACCTCTTACAACAGACAGGGAATAGCGTGAGTGTTTACAAGTTGTAATCCCATGGGTGATCCTTTTAGTCACCTCTTACGACAGGCAGGCGATACCGTGAGTACTCTGAAGATAAGAGCATATGGGTGGCCCTTTTAGTCGCAATTTACGACAGGCAGAGGATACTGTAAGTGCTTCCAAGATAAGAGCTCGTAGATGCCCCTTTTATTCACCACTTATGACAGGCAGGGGATACTGTGTGCACTCTCATGTTGATAGGCTATTGGTGTGCCTTTTAGCCGCCTCTTACAACAGGCAGCCGATACAGTGAGTACTCTCAAGTTGAGAGTCCATGGATACCCATTTTAGCCGTCTCTTACGACAGGCAGAGGATACTGTAAATGCTCCCAAGATAAGAGCTCTGGATGCCCGTTTTAGTCAACTCTTACAACAGACAGGTGATACCGTGTATGATTCTTAGTTGAGGGCGCATAGGTCTGCACAGTATTGTATTGTAGCCTGTTGGATGTCTCAGCTGCTTCATTCAATTATAATTATTTATTAAGGATTATATTTGATATTCGCTAAGCAATAAAATCTTACATTATATCTTGTTGGCATAGTGGCCAGTTCGGAAGGTATTGTGAAACCTATCACAAACTTTTGTCTCCAGTAGCGTTTATGAATCACAATGGCCAACAAAATTAGTTTTCCCAGAAATTATTGCCGAGTTGGAAAGAGAAGGGCATGGTTATTTCCGAGTCAATGGTAAATCCCCAGCCTGAGGGCGAAGTGATATTTAGAACGAGGAAATTACGGCGCGCAAGATTCCTGGAAATGGCGTCAGGGAAAGGCCATGGTTGCAGACGGGTGTGAAGTGATCAATTGGCATTTAAAGAAAAAATGAAACTTCACACTCCCGCTTACTTATGGACTAATAGTAAAATTCGCCGGGGAGAAACAGTCAAGCCAATCTCATATTATAGGAGTTGCTATCAAATGTAACTTCAATGATTACATTTATAAAGGAAAACTGATTATAGATTCGAGATCAGGAGAAATTCAGCAACATGACCAAAATTAAAAGTTATTAATTATGAAGATTGACTGTCATAATTCTTAGAAATCAGTGACGCTATTGGCTGATTGGTTGAAGTGAATGGACGCCACAAATGGCGCCTATTTACCCGCCAAGAATACAGGAGCTAAATTCACAATTATCAGCGATCGAATTGAGCCGAGATTTGACATAGAGACAAGAATCATATAATCACATCAGTGAATCTCAGGTTCAAACCACTGGCAGTTCTGCATATAGTCAAATGGGGATATTGGAACTGCTCACTCTAACGTGACCTCTCGTGAAACATTCACTTAAATAGTAGGTCAGAGCGACAGGGGAGACGCTTGAAAAGTTCGTCGAGCAGTTACTACGTTCGTTAGCACAGTGATCAAGTACGTGAAGTAGTACGCGTTACGGACTTGAACATTCAGCAGTATCATGAGTTCGAATACCGGAGAAAGTTACGAATAGTTGCCTACCGACTAATCAATAGAAATGTATAAACATTTACGGAACTAATTAAATATTAACCTACGGGTAGGAGTGATATAATATATCTAGGGAACAGTGCATATTTTGTGAGAACGTTCGCGGTTGTTCGGCATTATTTCGCCAGTGAACAGTCTATTACAAACTGATACCTGGTCAGCCAAGCGGACGTAAGCCGGAAGAAACGCGAACATTCACCAAAAGTGCCGGGTTCGAAACTCGAGTGCGCGCTGAGTGGTTGAATGTGATACCTGTGTATCACGAGTTCCTTAGTGCCGGGAAGGAATGAATAATGTATGTTTACATTAAGTGGCCAGATAAAAGGCCAGCGGTGTAAAAATTCCATTGTTAAAATTAGAGTGTAGAATCTTCCAAGTGTTAAAATGTATTTGTTTATATACCATTTAAAATGTGTCAAATTAAAAAGTGTAAAGGATTACTGCTACATGCTGGCATGAAGACCAGCAAGATAGCGTGCTAAACTGGACGGGCCATGTGCTCCTCGTCCTGTTTAGCAAGCTACAGGCAGAGAAGAGTACAAATACCTATTAAATTGTGTAGAGTGCTAAACATTAACGGAAGGAGATCATATTCTTTAATTATGGTAACTTGACCGTTAAACGAGCCGCTTCCCGGCTCGTCAGATTTAGAGATAGGTAGACAAAGGGGCAAATTAATATGTAAATAATTATACCAAGCACTCATATTCTTGATTATTTAGTAGAGTAGATTTGGGTTTAGTTTGTTTGTTCAAGTGCTTGAAGTGTTCATGATTGATTATATAGGAGCACGTTTCACGTAAAGATAAATTGAGATTCAAGTCAGAATTGCTCCAGTGATGTTTTGTCTGACTTCGGTCAGTTTCTTGTAAATTTGGTAGATATTAAGGCATGTTGTACGATTATCCAGAGGTAGAGGGCTGCCAGTTTATTTTAATGAGGGACTGGATTGAAGTCCAATTGTTAGACTGTAAAAATCAATGATTATGTGTGCCGCGAAGTTTCGCAAGTAGACAGCAAAAATAATCATTAGAAGTATCGGAGTGATAAATGGACACGGATTATGTCTAAATTAGTGTTCAAATATAATGCTTTGTGAACAAGGCATGGACCTAGCTTTATAGAATGTTTGCAAGTTAATGTAATTTAAATGTGGAGATAACGTGTGGCACGTGGAAGACTTTAATTTGGGCAGTAAATTTGATGTTAATATTAGTTGTTGATTTAACATTTTTGGACTCCATAATAACATGATTTATAAGCGATAGAGGTACTTGTATATGATGGCAACGTTATGTTGAAGGCCAGAGTGGGTTAAGCCCAGTTTTTATTTTGGAAGTCGAGCAGGACAAAAATCCAGCATGAGATAAAATTGAGACGTACTGATGTTGATGATAAAAGATATGAATCTCGAGGCCTAAGTCGATGTGATGTGCCGATTCCGGTGTTATAAGTGGCAGAAGAGTCCACGCACCGATGATTAATTAATGAATAAGAAATATTGAAGAGTTCCAGTGGAATAAATGGACTTCATATGAGAAGGACTAATTTAGCACTCGCAGGGTCTGGATGGAGATTCCCAGTCTTGAGGTGCCATGGGAACGGTGTTGTATTATCCCGGGTTGGTGTCATCTCAATAAAAGTGGAGGTGATGACATAATTCATGTGATCGCGCCCACCTTGCCAACAGATAATTGGTCTCGACCAAAAATGGTCGTAGTATTGTCACGAGGGTCATGTATCAACCCTCGGCAATCAACGGTCCAACCACCGAAGTGGATGGGTGGTCTACAGTGTCAAATTTTATTATGTAAATGTTCGGGAATGGTTTGCCAAATTATGGGCAAAATAAGGGACAACAAATTCTTGTGTGTGTTCTAGTTTATCTTTAAATAAAATGCTCCTTCAGCATTTGAAAGGAAACAGTTCCAAGTTCTTGTTATTGTAGAATAGTAAACCCTTGGTGACCGTTTAAAATACCCGTCCTTCTTCCTAGGACGGAGCCTCCAATTTTTCCCTTTCAATTTGTTCTAATGTATTTTTGTTCGTGTTTTATGATGAGCCTTAAAGTTAATAATTTGAGTGCCTCGTTCAACCCTATACTACTGTTTAGATGGCGCCCAGATATTTGATTGGAGATTCCGTAAATTCATTTTTTGTTGTTTTTCAGTTGCGTTAGATTCGAACCGTAACACCCGTGAGATAAATGCTGGTTGGGACTCAGGCTTCGAGCGGGTGTAGTATACTCTTCGGCAACAGGCAAGACAGCCTGAAGGAAGCGATGGATCTAATTTCACACAAGTAAATGGTCAACTTGTACACACATGCAGTCGTAGAGACATATAGACAGTGATGTTCAGTCATTTCAATACAATATAAAGGAAATTATCAGTTACTATTGAATTCGTTTGTTCAATCTAAACGATATGTAATGTAATCTAGACTGTAGTGTTGTACCTGCTAAGTTGAAAATAGAAGGCCATCACCTTAGCTGTCTGAGCTACTCAGCCCCCCCCCCGGCTTTCACGCGGTAACGCCGGGGTGCCGGAATTTCCTTCCCCGCAGGAGTTCCTTTACGTAAATTTATCGACATGAGGCTGACGTATGTGAGCACCTTTAAATACTACCGGACTGAGCCAGGATAGAACCTGCCCGGATGCAAGCTCGCAGCTGCACGTCCCTAACCGCACGGCCAACTCTTATGTGTAATATCATTGTGAGAGCTCAGACGGCAGGGTATCCAACCGCTAGGAGTTCGTGGTTCTAACCCCGGTTACTCTGAGTGTAAACAAAGGGGTGGCAGGTTTTTCTGTACAAAAAATAATCACCATACGATTGATGAGTTAGCACGACGTAGGTTGTGTAGACCTTCAACCAGCCTAGAGATCAACGTAAAAAATCCCTAGGCCTAGCCGGTAATCGAACCTAGAGCTGTAGGAATCGAACCTACGGTTATAAGCCAAGATTGAGTCTGCCAGGTTGTAATTAACGTCGTGGTAACGGAATTTTGACCCACAGGAATTCTTTAACTTGTTAGTGCTAGTAGTAGAGGGCTAGTTTCGATTTTTCCTGGCTCTGCTACGAAACGTAGTACGAGCGGTAAAGCAGACCTTGCCTACCAAGCGATTGCTGCTCGGCCTGCAGATTACGTGGTAATGTGCGTGGTCAGCATAATAAATCCTCCTTATCCAAGAGATGGTAGGTCGAATCCCAATGTCGCTCGTGAAGCGACCGCTTCGCGGGGTCCTGTTCGATTCGTAGCCACACAGCCCTCGAACTATGCCATTTGACATACAGTTTATTTCCACAACGTCGAATAACACGTTCGTTTAAATAGTAATCACGATATTTTGAATAGTAGTTGTAGTGTGAAACCGCAGAAAATATTGTTCTGTTCAGAACACGATGCGAATATATGCTGTCTATTCAAATCTTTACTGTAAGATAACAACAGTCTGTATATATGTTCTATGTCTTCTGTAACAGGATTGAACCTGTACAGATTAACATGTTCTGTATTGTTCAGGTTACGCGTCGGATAGAGACGTAAAGTCTTAGCGATTGTGTAGATAGTAGAGGAGGAAGGGCTATCAAGCACAGGAGGGCATCTGTCCGTAAAACTGTCAGGAGGAGGATGAACGCGGCTATGTCTCGTTAGAGAAGTAGGAGGTGGGATTAACCAAATCTCCGTAACTTTACGCTGTCGAGAAGGGCAGCTAGCCTTAAAACTATAATCCTCTGTAGTTAAGCCCCTGGCTATGTCAACATCAGTAGGTTAGCCACGTTCAAAAATTCCGCACCAAAATACAAGTGCACGTGGGTAGGACCTGACAAGATAGTAGCTTTCATCTAAACAGCTGCTTAAATTCCGCGCCATCTACGTCGTTAAGATAGCAGTGAGGTTAGACCCTGTCAAGATGGCAGCAGTGATGTCAGCGATGTTCTCTTGTATGAAAAATTGAGTTTATGGTCCGTTAAGATGACGGCTGTCACAGTGGCAGCTGTCAAAATCACGTGTGTCTGTTTACGAACAATAGCACGTGGCTGATCACATGGTCTTGACGTCATGGGGTCAATGAACTTGACCGGGGTCAATGACCTCGGGTGCTGACGCAGCAGAAAAAATGCCGACGCAATGTTTCAATACCACCATTGCTCTACTTCTTTAATAGATATTAACTTACCAAATATTGTAATAGGAGTTGAATTATGGCTGAGAAATGATATAATGGATGCCGAATTTTTCTCAAGGAACTAGACTGTGTATCGTAGAATAGGATAGGAATGGTAGGAGGGGGAGTATTCATTCTGATGAAAGAAGGAGTTGTAAACTACGAAAAAGTTAAAGATGACAAATATGAAATTCTAGGTTTAAGGTTCATCTCTAAAGATAATAGGCAACTTGATGTCTTTGGAGTGTACAGACCGGGAAAGGGTAGCACTGACGCTGATACAGAATTATATGATAAGATAATCAGCTATGTTGGAAACGATAAGGAAAAGAACATGATTGTAGCGGGTGATGTCAATTTACCAAATGTCAATTGGGAAGGTCATGCAAACGACAGGAAGCATGGCAAAAAATTTGGTAAACGAGATAATATGGTAAGGCCATCTGATTCAGAAAGTGATGGAACTGAGAAGAGGAAAGATTATTCTGGATGTGGTGCTGGTAAAACCAGATGAGCTCTATAGAAAAACCGAAGTAATGGATGTTATTAATGATCACGAAGCTGTTTTTGTCGTAGTTAAAGTAATGTGAAAGAAAGGAAGGTATTAAAATTACGACTACTAGGCAGTACCACATTCTGATAAAACAGGCATGAGGGAGTTTTTAAAAAGTGACTATGACCGGTGGAAAACGGTAAATAAAAATGTAAACAGACTGTGGAATGGGTTTAAAGCAATTGTTGGGAATGTGAAAACAGGTTTGTACCCTTTAATAATGGTACGGAATGGCAAGGTCCACTACGTTATAACAGAGAATTAGAGAGACTAAGGAGGTGCAGGTTTGAAAGAAATACTTAGAAATGGCTGTGGAAGTAAGGAGAAATTGAAGGATCTTACAAGGAAATTGAATCATGCAAAGAAGTCGGCTAAGGATAACATGATGGCAAGCATAATTGGCGGTCGTACAAATTTTAGTGAAAAATGGAAGAGTATGTATAAGTACTAGGCAGAAACACGTTCCAAGAAGGCCATTCCAGGAATCATTACTGAACAAGGGGAGTGTGAATGCGAGGATCTTCAAAAAGAAGAAGAATTCAAGTCAGCAGTATTTAAAGATTGTTGGTTGCAAGGATAATGTCCAGATAGAGGAGGTGACTAATACTAAAGAAGTATTAGAATTTACCTACGACAGCAATGACATTTACAGTAAGATACAAAAGTTGAAAACTAGAAAAGCAGGTGGAATTGATAAGGTTTCGGGGGATATATTAAAGACAATGGGTTGGGATATAGAACCATATTTGAAGTACTTATTTGAATAATGTTTGCATGAAGGAGCTATACCAAACGAGTGGAGAGTTGCTATAGTAGCCCCTGTTTATAAAGGAAAGGGTGATAGACATAACGCTGAAATTTACAGGCCGGTCAGTTTGACATGCATCGCTTGTAAGCTTTGGGAAAGCATTCTTTCTGATTATATTAGACGTGTTTGCGAAATTAATAATTAGTTTGATAGAAGGCAGTTTGGGTTTAGGATAGGTTATTCCATTGATACTCAACATGTAAGATTCCAGCAAGATACAGCAGATATCCTGGATTCAAGAGATCAAAAGGACTGTATCGCGATTGACCTATCTAAGGCATTAGATAGGTTAGATCATGGGAGAATACTGGTAAAAATGAGTACAATTGGACTTGAGCAAGGAGTGAGTGAATGGGTGGCTCTGTTTCTAGAAAATAGAACTCAGAGATTAAGAGTAGGCGAAGCTTTATCCTTCCCTGTAATAATTAAGTGGGGAATTCCTCAAGTCAGTATTATTGGACCTCAATGTTTCCTTATATATGTCAATGATATGTGTAAACAAGTGGAATCAGAGTTAAGGCTTTTTGCAGATGTTATTCTCTACAGAGTAATAAATAAATAACAAGTTTTTGAGCAACTGCAAAATGACCTAGATAATGTTGTGAGGTGGACAGTATGTAATGGTGTGATGATAATGGGGTTAAAAGTCAGGTTGTGAGTTTCACATATAGGAAAAGCCCTCTGTTTTACTTACTGCGTTCATGGTGGTGAAAGTTCCTTTTGGGGATCATTGTAATTACCTAGGTCTTAATATAAGGAAAAGTCTTCATTGGGGTAATCACATAAATATGATTGTAGATAAGGGGGTACAGATCTCTGCACATGGTTATGAGGGTACTTAGGTTTTTTGTAGGGATGTAAAGGAGAGAGCATATAAGTCTCTGGTAAGACCCCACTAAAGTATGGTTCCAGTGAATGGGACCCTCGCCGGGATTACTTGGTTCAAGAACTGGAAAAATCCAAAGAAATGCAGCTCGATTTCTTCTGGGTGATTTCTGGAAAAGGTGTGGCGTTACAAAGAGTTGCAAAGTTTTGGCTGGGAGGACTTGGGAGAAAGGAGACGAGCTGCTCGACTAAGTAGTGTGTTCCGAGCTGTCAGTGGAGAGATGGCGTGGAATGTCATCAGTAGACGAATAAGTTTGAGTGGTATCTTCAAAAGTAGGAAAGATCACAATATGAAGATAAAGTTGGAATTCAAGAGGACAAATTGGGCCAAATACTCGTTTATAGGAAGGAGAGTTAGGGATTGTAATAACTTACCAAGGAAAGTATAGGAAAACAACATATATTGAATCTGCCACCTGGGCGACAGCCCTAAATGCAGATCAGTAGTGACTGATTGATCTTTGCAAATACGCTGTTGTTTAAGTTCGTCATCTCTGGTGAGATGTGTGGACATGACCTTAATATTTTCAAATATTCTTCAAACGAAAACAAATCATTTTATGCGTTCCTAGTGGTAAATTCGGTGACTACGCAACTTTCTTGACAGGAATATTCTGATATGTATTGCTATCTAACTGAAAAGGAAGAACTACGATGGTTTCTAAAGGATCCTGCACGAGGGATGAAATATCATTCCTAGCACTTTCGACGAGTTCACAGAGAAATGAAGTATTATCCCTTGGCGCTCAAAGAGTTAACCTAACCACTACATGTCTATTTTTCGTTACAAAAATTAGCGCCAACACAAATAAAAACGGTATATATATTATTTCGTGCTCCCGATATATATGTGTTTTTTCTTACCTTGTGCATATTTCAATAACTCCGCTCATATAGACATTGAACTGCTACGTTTTACGTCCATCTGCTGCCTTGTCTGCCTCACGACTGTTTGTGCTCGCTCCCCTCTCCGCGCAGCTCCTGACGTCACCTATTTCCAGTACATTCCGCGCCTGCCCTCTTGGGCCTATATATCTCGCCGCCTCGCCTTGATCGGCGATCAGGTGTGTGTTTCATGTTTTTATAAGCTGTGGGAGTTTATACCGTTCGCACGACTGGTCCGTGCTGGTTTTATAACCTGTGTGGAACTTTCTTCTTCTGGTTGGGTGAGCAGACTCATATTTTATTATGATATTATGTTAACATCTTTGTTGTTCCTGGTAGACTTTGTTACGATTATCAAGTTTGAACCTTGGTCCCTTTCGGACTTAACTGCGCATTGGAGCACTGCCCCCACTTTTCGGAAGATTAATAACAGTGATGAGGGAGGTATGGTTGGCGGACTAATGAGTGACTTGGAACTTTACTTGTGTCTTGAAATTAACGTTATTTCGAAGTGGGTTTTTGCAGCGTGATCCTTGCCTGTTCTATCATACCTTTACCTGTATTCTTTTCCTTATCCTTTTCCTTTGCTCTCTTCTTGTGTTTTGCCATTATCACTTCCCATTCACCTTTTTCTTATGAAAAATTGTAATGGTGCAAAATGGTTAATCGTAGTCTGCGAATCTGATTGGTATTCTTTCACTTCAATTGTTTTAAAATGGTGCCAATCTTGCTGTTTGAAGCAAAGTGAATTCCGTTCGGGGGATTAACATAATGATAATATGCTCATTGTATTTTGGCATCCCAATGTTTAGGGAATGTTTTATTCCACTTGAGTCCAAGTTAATTGGACACTCTTTTCTAAAATATCTTCGTGGAACCTACTCCCTGCGATCTCCATATCATTGTGATAATTTGATTCTAGGCATCTGTATGCTATTATAATGTAATTGTACATACTGCCATTTTTAACTTTATCTTCTGTAATTTCTACTATTCTTGTACCTGTGAAATGCCAAAGATAATGAGTTCAATTATTATGTACCATGTCTGTAAGTCTTTTTCCTTAATGCCGTTGTAATATATGTCTTGCTTTCTTGAAAACCTCCTCCTTTGGGTTTTGTTGTTTATTTGGCATCCCTTTCATATTAATTCTAATGCTCCTACCACGGAATACCTCTAGGAAAGTGCCTTACTTTGTGTTCTGCGCGCTGTATTTGTGACGAATTGCGTATTGCCTCTTGCACGCTTCCGTCTACTCTAATTGGCCTGTCACCTAAATTTTGTTCACTACCTTATAATTAGCGGAGATTCTCCTCTCCTCTTCGCTTCAAATCGTGTTTGAAGTGGTCTAACTAAAAGATACGTAACAATATGCAGTAACTGCACAAATACAAATTAAAATGAATTTTAGCCTTTTAATAAGAAAACCATTACATCGTAAACAAACGAACATAACATGCTAACGATTTTTCATTTTTACTACTTATAATTTGCCAGCATTGTAGCTTTTCTTTTAATACCGCCAATTTTACAGTTTTATTTCAATTTCTTAATTATGTTATTTTCTCATAATTTCGAAATGTTGGTCTAACACAAGAATTCTCTTCTCATGGGAATTTATAATTTTATATTTTGGAGAAAAGCCTACTTTTTTCTTCGTAATGCTGGAAATTATCTCATTGGATGAATTTCGAACAGAAAATGGCATTCCGGAAGGCGTTAGCTGTGGTTCATTTGGTTCGATTTGTGGTGAAGCCGAAGTATGCAGGCCTACCTTGTCCATTATCTGATCAATTATATCTGTTACATCTGCAAAAATTATCTCTTCGAGTGGGAAGCTTTTTTTTTTTGTTTTTTTGAAACAATAATAAACGGCATTTCCAATGACACTGATAAAAGAATTAAAAATTTGAAATGTGAATAGGACTATATGTTCATCATTACGATACGTGACTTTATGTCGATTTCTTTGTTGTTTATTATGGTGGTATTTAGAATTATAATAGTTTTACTTTATTATGAATCATTTAGTTGTCCTTATTGCGGGAGAGCTGTTTAAATTAAATAGATGATCTATTGCTGAGACTTTCATGTTGGCAATTCTGTGTGCGCAATTCATATATTTTTCATACAATAGTTGGCAAATGCTGTTGCGTCTTTGATAGAGAGACAGACAACATGGCGACTAGATCAGTTCCTGCCGGACAGCCGTACCAGCCGGTCATACATCTACGAGCGGGAAGTGCTATTGGTGTGAGAGTTTCGGTTGTGATACGGCGCTTGCAAGTTTGTGTGATTATATTATAATACTCGTCGTGTGTAGAACTTAGTATGACAGCTAAAAGTGAGGGCGAGGAGGCTCCTGAACCCTCGCAACTACAAATTGGACGAGAACAGATTGTACGAATGGAAGAATCAACAATCTAATAGCGAACTTCAAAGCCCTGGAAACTCGGGTGACGTGAATCGTGATAACCCTCCTATTACTGTTATACAAGAAACATAACCGCGATCTCATTATGGTGCTTAAATTATCTATGTGTAGTACAATACCTCTCAAAATTTTGGACATACGCACCCAATGGCCTTGGGCCGGGTCTTCCATGAAAATAACGTAGCAGGAGTCAAATCTGTTGCCCGGCGGGTATTGAATAGAACTCAAGTCGAATTTAACTATGCTGTTCAAGCACATGACTTTCTCCAACACCTCATTTTACAAACTCTTAATGGTAAAGCCTTCATACCAATTTCCAATGAGTTGCGGGTCGGCATTATACGTAGTGTTGAAAAAACTTTCTCAGATAAGGAAATCCTCAACAACCTTAAAACTCCGGTGCCAGTAAAATCTATCTAACGTCTAAACCGTAAAATCACGAATCAAGACGGAACAACTTACGTACCCACAGGATCTATAAAAGTTGTTTTAGAACACAACATTTGCCACAATGTCTCTCTTTATATCAAGTGCATTTAGAAATACAACCTTCCAACTTCTCCCCATTAATATGTAAAAAGTGTCAAAGATATGGGTACACTGATAGGAATTGCCGAGCAAAAGCCTCAAGGTGCGGACGTTATGCATCACATCTTACAACGGAGTGCTCCGAAGCATATTACCAATGTGTACATTGCCACGGGCCCCATATTACTGTCACGCAACCTTGACCTGCCCAACAAGAAGTATTAAGAAAATCATGAGTACAGAAAATATTTTTCAGGAAGCTCAACGACGTGCATATACCCGCGAACATCGGCAATGGACTATGGAACAGTGACGGCGTGTGGTATGGTCCGATGAATCCCAGTTCCAGTTGTATCGAGTTAGTGGGCGTGTGAGAGTGCGACGTATGCCCCATGAAGCTACGGATCCTGCGTGTCATCAAGGTTGTGTCCAGGCGGGAAGTGGCACAGTTCTGGTCTGGGCGGCGTTCTCATGGTCGCAATCAAGCTCCATTGTCCGGCTTCAGGGAGCGCTGACAGGTGCACGTAATGTGGACATCCATTCAGGCCATCTGCATCCCTTTCTGGGTCTAGAGTACCCTGAAGGTGGTGCCATATTTCAGCAGGACAATGCGCCATGTCACCGGTCTGTGGTGGCATGCAGGTGATTGGAGGAGCACTCCATTGAAGTTACGACCCTTTATTGGCCCTCCAGATCCACGATCTTAATCCAGTGGCGCATTTATAGGATGGTGTTGGTGCTAGTGTACGCTCCGTGAACCCCGCACCAACTACTCAAGACCAATTGTGGGCAGCAGTGCAAGCTGCGTGGGTTAAGTTCCCTCCACAACAGTTCCAACACCTTGTAGAGTCGATGCCTCGCTGTATTGCTCCCATTTTGAGGGCTTGCGGATGCGAAACTCGTTATTAACATCACATTCACTGTCTTTCCATGACTTTTGGCCACTCAGTGCATTTCTGTCTAACTTCCTCGTCGTGGAGTTTTTTACTCATCCTTCTGCTGACATATTTCAATTTCTCTTAGCTACGCTTAAAGATACTTACTGTAGTTCCTGAATTAGCATTCGCTTATGATATAGCCTATGCCTCCCATGTGTTCAGCTGTCAACCTCCCTACCCTCCCATGTGTAGCAATGAATAGACTTATGCTTAAAGAATGTTTTCGTAATTGCTGATTCCATACTACCACAGAAGTCCAGTGAACGCTTCGCATTCCTTCAGTCTTATTTCCAATTCTCGCATTGAAGTCTCCTATTATCAGTGTCCTATCCTTCTGACTACGTTACAACTCAGTGTATCATAAACCTTGTAAACTTCATCTTCATCTGCTTCCTCTTATGGTGAGCAGACTGAGGCAACTCTCATCCCAATTTCTCCAACTCCTAAATCTATCCGTTTATATATTTATGTGTACTTTTTTACGGAAGAAGCAATTGTTTCAGTGTTGACACAGCTAGAAGAATGTATAAGCCTTTCAATCTGTCGAAACACGAAAGGTAACGCATAGAACAATATAACACACCTGTAAAATTACACTTACAATGGATAATTTTTACAGGTGTTCTAAAGTTACAATTCGTGTTTTAACCGACTGAAAAGCTTATAAGTTCTAAAAATATATCTACATCGTTCACTCATTCACGTACCTAAATAGAAATTGTGTTGCGTGCTATGGTGTTCGTGATAAGAAATCCTACTCTACACTCTGCCCTTTCCACATGTCAAGAACATTGCGTAATCTCCTTCTTTGACATCTCACCTCTTCCGATCATCATTCACTCCTAACTCATCCAGTCGCACCCTTTTCGTTGTCTCGGTCAATTCTACATTATTTCATAAGCCCCATTAATATTGATATCAAAGCAAAGTCATCTCCGTACGGACCATTAAGGCCCTTTGAGGGTTGGATGGTAAAGAAATTAATCTGGTACTCATTATTTTGTCTAGGCTGAGCGAACCTCATAGTCATATATATCTCCGGAACTGGACATCTCGTTTTATAATTTTTTCCACTTCCTGATGGGGAATCGAACCTACGTCTTTCTGGGTGAACCTAACATGTCTCGGCCACATTGATAGCTCCATATCATATTCCTTTTCGTTCGACAAATTGTTTCCGAAGAGTCCCTCGCCTGTCAAACAGAAGTGGAACTCTGTCACTCCCATAGATCCTAGGCTTGCTTAAAACGTTCTGAGCGTGCTCGTATAATATTCTATAAAGATGAATGCTACCGCACTTATACACAGTACCCGCAGTGGTGAGAATACGGGGGATATAACCCCACCTTGTGAGACGCTTGTACTCGCTATAAATAGATACATTTATTACTTTAATTTTACGTTTATTTTATATGAGGAGAATTTACTGAGACGTAAATATTCTAACTGTCCTAAATGCACGAGCTAGCTGAAAGTTAAGCGCCCCTACTAAAATGTCGCATCTCTCCCTTCTCTGTTTACTGTTAGGTCTGTTTTTCTTTAAACTTGATTTCCCCAGCTATACTGGCAGAAAGTGAAATTCCAACACCAAGAAGACATTAGTTAGATGAAAACAATTTAGGTTAAGCAATTGTCTAGGTACCGGTTACATATTTTTTTGAGTAAATTTTCTAGATCACAGGTTAATGCAAGTCCGAGAAAATGTGAAATGGTGGTACATTAATAAACGCCGTAGTCACCATGGTTTTAAATGCAAGCATGCAAACGTGCATACATTGTGTCGTACTGGTGCCGCATGTCATTTTCTGGGATGGAGTTCCACGTCTGTTGCACTTGATCAGTCAAATCATTAACAGTCAATGCTGGTATTGGATGACGCTGGATTTGTCGTTCTATAATATCCCATTCACGTTTAATGGGCGAAATGTCTGGGGATCTCGCAGGCCAAGGCAACTGGTCGTAACTGAGTAGATCACGTTGGGTGACAGCAGCAGTATAAGGAGGAGCGTTAACCTGTTAGTAAACACATTCTTGAATACTGCAAATGAATGGCAGCACAACTGTTTGTCACCAGTCTGACATACAAATCCGTTGTCAAGGTTCTTGGTATATAGCGATGAGAGTGCTTCTGCTGTATAAGGAAATATCTCCCAAAATCCAACCTAAATGTACTTCACATTGCCAACAAGAGAACTTCATCGACTAGAGCACAACTCTGTATAGGGGTCAACTTTCAGAAGTGCAAGGACAAATCCCGATTTTTTATCTAGCCCAACTCCTTCTTAGAGTTGGAATTTCATTTTCCGCTAGTGTTTAATAGGAATAGCCTCCTTAACCTTGATAGTGACAAGGACCGCAGTCCAACACACCCTATCCTGATTGTTGATTCTTTTCCAGTTACATGCGACGATTGTCGTTTAGCATGTAACTGATGTTACTGAGTCAGTACGTGTAGTTCTTAATGTCGAATCTGTGCCTTTTATAATAATATGAATGATTTGTGCGACTGCATGTCTGTAAATAACGTCACAGTACAGTATTCTTCTCAAAACTAATTTATATAATTATGTCCGAGAGCAAGCTGACTGGATTTTTTAAGCCAAAACGTCCAAATGGCAACGGCAGTGAAGAAGAAACTCAAGGTAATATTAATAAATATTGCACGAGCATGGGGGCATGGGATGTTGTAAATATATTATCAAATACACTATAGACAATACTGGACACCTTCGCATTCTCCCATAATAAACTGCGAGACAGGTTGACAGTGGCGCACCTGTCGGCCTGACCTTAAACGTTAGATGGTAAGATTGAAACTACACAAGGTGCATGTTAAAATTGATAGAAATAATGAAACTAAATAATTATGTTTGCGTTGTTCTACTACAAAAGTTGAATGTTAATACCAATAGAAATAATGAAACTCAATAATGATTTCGTTTTGTCTGAATTCTTGGCTGACTGGTCAGCGTTGAGCCGTTCGGTTCAGAAGGTCACAGATTCAATTTCTGGCTGGATCGGAGAATTTAATCGCGTCTAATTAATTCTTCTGGTTCGGCGACTGGGTGTTTGTGTTTGTTCCAACACTTTCTATTCATATTCAGACAACAAACTACACCGCAAACCATCACAGAAACATGCAATAGTGATAACTAGTCCTAGGATTTTTAGGTGCTAAAATGTTATTTAGCTGCCTAAATAGGCTGTCAAATAGGTTCTAAAATATTTTAGGCAGCTTCAAATTTACATATGTTAATAGGCATCAATTAAAATGCCATGTTTATTTTGCTAATTTGATAATAACTCATTAGGGGGAAATATAAAACAAGTTTTCTTCACCTCTTTGCTGCAAACGTCACAGAATATGTTTATCATCCGATGTGAAATAGGCAAACTCATGTAACTTCTTAATTAAAGGCGACTTGGGACCTGACATTTTCGGCATAATTCACACACTGAACAAACGGGAATACCGAAATGTTCGCACAGAATGAAATGGAGTATTTAGTGGATACTGCCTCCAGCCTCGTGACAGACTACGGAAATACTCGCTGCGGAAGGTTCTTAAGGCTTTCTGGGGTGTGTGGTTTACAGCTTTCCAATTTCAAGATTTGGTTTAAGATACTGAAAACGAGTCGGCAAATATTGTATTTTCTCTGAATGTTTAAAATCATGTTAACCGGTTTAAGGATAAAAGTGGGAATTACAATAATATTAGCAAATATAGGTTCTAAAGTTAATTCAGGCACTTTTAGGTACTATAGGACCACTTTTCTAACATTATAAATACATAAAACTTGTAAATACAACTTCATTTCAATTTCTGTCTTCAAGAACAAAATTGACTTTTCCATAAAATCAGAGGTCTTGATTACATCCCTCCATACAGGGTCGGCATGATTAAGGGCTTCCGGTCGTAAAGTAGGGCCAAATCCACATGTTGGACACAGCTCTGCCCCGCGACTCTACAGATCTGGGAAAAACGATACAAACAAGAAGTATTTTTGTTTTATGTATTTTGTTTCAATTTTCTTCATGTAATTAATCTGAGACACGAATACTTGACAACTGAACGTTAAACCTAATGTGATGTGTACGGTACACAAATATTTTACAATATTGGAATTTACTTACAATGTTTTGTCTCGAGGAGAGCGTAAGAAAGATTTCTATAGCTGAACAAATTCAAAGTTATTGCAGCGAAAAAGAGCACACGCCTTACAAAACGTGGTTCAGTGGTTGTATGATTGTGATTCCAAAAACTTTTGTTACCTGATAAATTACATTTTCACAGAAATCTTCTTAACGCAAACCCAAGGTCAAAATTTCACACTGCATAAGCTGTTCATTATTACTACTACACTCAGTTTTAAGGTCGTCCCGCTAGGTGCGCTGGCAAATAACGCCTTGCGATATCTCGCAAAGTATCACGTATTCTCTATAGTGCATTTGATATTTTACTGACCGCGAAAAGAATAATTCAGCTACGAAATCATCATCATCATCACTGTCATAATCATGGCGTATTAAAATCGTGTTAACCGATTTAAAGATAAAAGTAGGAATTATAGGATTAAAAGGAAATATAGGTTCTAAAAGTCAATTCAGGCACTTCAAGGCACTATAGGACCACCTTTCTAACATTATAAATACATGAAACGTATAGAGATATTTGAGATTAAAGGCGCTCTGAAACGCTGATGGTGTCTTCAAACAAGCGCCAAGTGACAGGATCGTACTATGAACCAAACACGAAACGCGCATGCGCGCTTCAATGCTGTACCACTAGCTGAACGAGACCGCGCTAATGTAACTGTTGGAGTTAACAAGTGCCATTATCGTATGGCGGCTATCGTTATTCGGTGGTTTTATTTCGTTTTGATCTTTCCTGTTTCTTTTCCTTCGTCGTTGTTGTTATGTTCGTTTCTTTTTCTTTTCTTTCGTAGTTGTTATTGTCCTGTTTTCTTCATTTCGTGTGGTTTTGTGAATAAGCAGATAGGCAATACGCCTAGTCTGGAAGTTCAGTAGGTTTACTTGCTCTGAGTGTGGCAGTGTGTACGAAGCAAGAACTACTTTGCGGAGGCATGTAAAACAGAAACATCCTCTGAAACTGGAAGAGAGAGCGCCAAACTCACGGAAACCACAGGGTAGTGGAAGTCATACGTTACACGTATGTAATAAAACTTTTGCTCAACAATCTTGTCTGAAGCGGCATCAGCGTAACCACTACTCTGATGCTGTTGGTGGCGAAAGTGAGAGAGGAAGGTGTTCATTTAAGTGTACTATGTGTGATTATACTTCACCAGTAAGAAATGCTTTACTTGATCGTTTCCAATCGTCCCATGATTTTCAAATTCACCGTGAGAGGAAATAATTTAATACATATTCTGCTTTTGTGGCTTGGAAAGAAGAAAATGAACGAGGGACCAGTTCTTCTTACGTCAGGAATATGGGGGGTGAAAAGATGCCGAGATGAAACGAAAATAATGAACTTCTGTTGTAACCGCTCCGGTTATTATACCTACAAAGGGACTGGGCAGAGGCACTTGAAAACCCAAGGAACTTAAAAACTTAGTGGCTTTTGTCCAACCGGAATGAAGGTAGTTGTTCACGGATGGGAAGTGTCACGTTAATTTTACATCTACGCACATTGGACATAAGTGTGAGCTGGGTCATTTGCGTATTCAACAGAAAGACAGAGAAATGTTAGCTTCTAAACTTGCTGCCAACATACTGTCACACACTGTGCTTGATCAAATACGGTGTTCTATCAGCGAGGAAAAATTAGATGGAGTGCATCTTCGAACTCAGAAAGATATGCAGAACATTAGTCTGTCTTACAATTTATCCTCCGATATAATGAAGGATCAAGAGGACGGAACTATCGTAAGCGCCTGGGTGAATGAAACGAAAGAAAGTGAAAATCTGTGTGTACTGTTAGGGTACGTTTATGCTGCAGCTTCGCTGCTGGCACATGGATGCTCGCTCTAGCCCCTCGCTGCTGACTATAGCCTGGCTGCTCGCCATGGAGCTTTTACCCTGCAGCAGCCCCGCGAGCACGCTGCTGGCAGCTCTCAGCTGTAGTCGAAAATTCAAAACAGGGGAACTGATAGTTAAGGCGGTTTGTATTTTGCATTATTTGTTTATAGATATAGGGGGCATGAACACTTAGAATGCGAAGACGCACTTCCAAGAGCTACCTCGTCGAGGAGAAACAGCACAGCTCCAGCTGAAGCTTTTGAAGTGCGGAATAAATTCAGAGATTTTTTAACGAGTGAGTCGCAGTTGTTTTGGCGAGTGTATCTTACAATCATTTGGTGTACTGAATGTGAAATAAAAAGTGTAAAATGCTTCGCTTGGATTTTTCAGTGCATTTCTACTGCACGACTTGATTGATGAATGATGCTACAAATGCTTAATTTCGTAATTTATTAGTGTACTTTTGAATAATTTAAAATAACGGGTTATGGAGTATCTCATTTTGACTTAAATACGTCTCCTTAACAAAATGTGTTTACAGTTTGAAAAAATTACTGTCGAACTTTCGATGAAAGACGAGGTACTTCATATAAATCACCTGCTTGTAATGATAGAGGTTCCCTAAATGGCAAGAATAAAAGAACAAAGTTGACGTAATCGATCCGCATTATTTTGCCACGTCATTCCATTCGATGATGATGATGATGATGATGGTTGTTGTTTAAAGTTGGCCAACATCTAGGTCATCGGCCCCTGAAGGTACGAGATGAGACGAAATCAGCGGCGATTTCTTCGAGCATGCTACGCTTGCGCATCGCATGTTGCATATATCTTGGTGAGTCCAGCGAGGCTTGCTCGTGTCTTAGGAACTTCAGCGGAGCTGTCGACACAGCGAGAAATGTATGCGCGTGCAGGTTTCTTCTCTCCAAGGCCGGTTGCAAGCTGTCACGTATGTAATGTGTAGTTGGAAGTTCTGGTCTGAGAGCTACAGATCTCGTGTGTGGTGTCAGTGAGTAGTGTACTATAAGTTCCTGATCATCTATTCTGAATGATCTGACGTGCTGCAATGGGTTCCTAACCGTGCATTATTGACAGCTTGTTATCAAATCCATTTTCTCGGAGGACTATTCAAGGGAAAACAGACATTATTAAGAATGGCAGGCCCTCTCGGGCGCTGCCAGATTTAAAGACACAGCACAGGGAGAAAAATAGAGAATATGCACGTTCGTTCTCTGTATCTCAATACAATAATACGCACTGGTTGACAGGGTCCAATAAACTGAATAGATTGCTTTGCTGGCCGTGTTTACTATTTTCTACTGATAACGGTGTATGGAGTAAAAAGTGGCTTTGACAATTTGAACACCTTGACACTGTCCATTACAGGACATGAGAAATCTGCAAACCATATAAAGTGTTTCTTGCAGTTAAATAGCTTTGGGCGTACAAGGATCGACCACCAGCTGGATGAACAGAAACGCATCAGTGACCAACTTCATAATGAAAAGGTAAAGAAAAAGCGTGACATACTTAAACGACTGATCGATGCAGTGTGTTTTTTTTATCAAAACAGGAACTACCATTTCGCGGACATGACGAGTCTGAAACTTCCGTAAACAGAGGGAATTACATCGAACTTCTACAAATTATAAGTGGATATGATCCTCTTCTAGCAGCTCATCTGAAAGACTCCACCATTTTTAGAGGGACGTCGTGTGCAATCCAAAATGATTTAATAGCAGAAATAAGTTCAGTAATTGTGAGAAGATTAATTCTTCTCGAACTTGACTTCAGTTGAACATCACGATTGTTATTGAAACCATTCTTGCCTCTGATACATGAAAACAATTGTTCAAGATGAATTTTTGAGAATCGGTAAGTTAGCAAGTAGCTAAATCTTGTCAGTTCTCTTGTCAGTAAAACTAATGCTAAGGGTTTGATACTGAAGAAACGACAAATCGAGTACAAACATTTTCTTCTGTGGGTTATCACAAGTTTACTGTCTGGTGTGTTCAAACCAAGGAGATACCTAATCGCGTCTGCAGTTATCTTTATTATCATAATTAACATATCTCCAGAAATGGGCTCTTTAAGGCCACTAAAATAGGGATTTCTGGCATTCACTAAGTCAATAACTTATCAAAAATTGTATAAGCTGAATGGTATGATCTTATTAATACTGCGAAGGATTATTATGATACGCTGGTGAAATTCTTTCAACATGTACAATATACTTCAGACGACTTTTATGGCAATGTTGGACGAAACGTCCGATATTATTAATAAGCCACAACTGTCTACTTTACTCCGTTTTGTAGATGAAAGTGGTGAAATTCAAGAGAGGTTTCTTGGTTTTTCTGACGTCGGAAAAGATCGCAATTCTGGAGCCCTCTTAAATCATGTTCGTGCTATTTTAAGAGTTCAGATGTGAGGAAAAGATTGTGGCTCAAACATATAACGGTGCTGCTGAATTAGCCGGTCATGTGAATGGGCTTAATAAACTACTTCAAGACCAGTAGCCATATACGACATTTGTGCATTGTTTTAGCCACCTATTGAATTTAACACTACAGCAGTCTGCTTCAAAAATCAAAGAATGTACAATTTTCTTCCAAACAATGTCAGGACTTGCTGCTTTTCTTTTCGAAGTCTACAAAGAGACCAGCTGCTCTTCGAGATTTTGTTCAGAAGAAGTTGCCAACAGTAGCACCAACGAAATGGAATTTTGCTTCACGTCTTATTAATACTGTGAAGGAATATTATGATACGCTGGTGAAATTCTTTCG
Organism: Anabrus simplex; assembly: GCF_040414725.1. NCBI lineage: Eukaryota > Metazoa > Arthropoda > Insecta > Orthoptera > Tettigoniidae > Anabrus > Anabrus simplex. The sequence continues at coordinate 1,159,363,371 of NC_090266.1, forward strand.
ACATGTACAGGATACTTCAGACGACTGGGATGAATTCACTACATTGCAAGCACAAGGATTTTTGTTCTTCTTACTTAAATTCAACACTAGATTTCTGCTGGCAGTGTTCTCTAAGACTTTTTCATTCTCCGATACTGTGTTCAATATTTCACAAACAAAAAATCTCGATATTCAGTACTGTGGCAAGAAGGTTGAGGAGCTCTTTTTAAATATCCAGTCTATGAGAGATGAAGATTTTGATAGTTTGTATGGACATGTTGATACTGAAATTGATGTTTATGGAGAACAGCCGCGCTCTGAAAATCGAAGAATTAGTGATGAACCAGAAAAATCAAAATACAAACATCTATTGAATGAAATTGACAATGTACTTGTTCAAATGGGAGAGCGTTTTAAATGCATAAAGAAATTTGTGTTCTTCTCGCTGTTGGATTGTGATTTGTTTGAGAAGCACAGAAATAGGTTTCCAGACAGTGATGTTACTGACCTAGAAAAGACCTATGGGTAATTTTCGACATTGTTCGCTTAAAAACCGAATTAAGTGTGATGTATTCATCTTCTGAGTTTAGAGAGAAAAGTGTTTCAGACTTAATGCAGTTTATGCATACTAATAAACTGTACATGGGTATGCCAGAAATTTTCAAGCTCATCAAACTTGTAGCAACAATTCCTGCTACTACATCCTCTGCAGAACGTTCTTTTTCAACACTGAGACGCATTAATACATATTGCAGATCGAGTCAAAGTCAGGAGAGGCTATCATCATTAGCAATGTTGTCGATTGAAAAAGGATTGCTTGCAAAAATTAGATTAGTCTTCTTTCTATGATGAAGTAATTGATGGTTTTGTAAAGAGAAGCCGCAGGGTAGAGTTTGTTTTCAAGTAGGAAGATCTAATAAATAGTTGCAATTTTCTGTGTACATAGTTTGACGTTTACTTGTTTAAATGATATAATCACTGGCGTGTCATGATTTGTTAATAATTATAAAATGTGTCTGATTGTTGTTATTCTTTTGGCCATTCTTGAAGGTGTGACGCAACCAGTTTGAATGCATGTTCATGTAACCGATGATTAAAAGCTTAATGTGATTTAGCGATTATTGGGTTTATAAATTTTATTCGTTCAGAACTATGCATGTCCCATCCCACCAACTTTCACGAATGGAAGAGCAAGCCTGAGTTTAATGACCAGCATTCGCCCCTGGACGAAATGGATTAGAAGTTATAATTAACCCACTGACTAGGATTAGAAAAATGATAATGATGAGTAAAATTATTATGAATTTAAAATAAATAGTGGATCTAATTCGCAATTCCTTATTTTCTTCTAAAATTAAAAAGAGTAAAACGTAATAAAATTGAATAAGGCACCGACATAGAAGTAAAATAACATATTTAATTCAAATGAAAAATACACATAGGTAAACACATTGTCAATAGAAAAAATAGGGTTTTTTTGCTATTTGTTTTACGTCGCACCGACACAGATAGGTCTTATGGCGACGATGGGATAGGAGAGGCCTAGGAATAGGAAGGAAGTGGCCGTAGTCTTTCCCTGGTGTGAAAATGGGGAACCACGGAAAACCATCTTCAGGGCCACCGACAGTGGGGTTCGAACCCACTGTCTCCATGATACAAGCTCACAACTGCACGCCCCTAATCGCACGGCCAACTCGCCCGGTAGAGTAAAATAGTAGTTAACAATTAACCAATTAGAACACAAATAGAAACTTTACTTTTAAACACGATGAAAACAAGCCACTCTCCCTCATAAAACGTAGAAAAATGTCTACTGGCTCTCGTCATATCGTCACTCCTTTTATCCCATATGAACCTCTTGTGATGATCAGCATGCCGCTGGTTCCAAATCGCATTGCGTTCGAAGACAGGTTCAGATAGCAAGTGAGCAAGTGATCACTGAACGTGTGTATAGAGTGCAACGAGAGGAAGAGTGGGAGAGCGGGTGATCTTGAAAGAACCAATCACAGTCCAAGTTATAGGATAGCCGGGCTGAGTGGCTCAGACGGTTAAGGCGCTGGCCTTCTGACCCCAATTTGGCAGGTTCGATCCTGGCTCAGTCTGGTGGTATTTAAAGGTGCTCAAATACGTCAGCCTCTTGTCGGTAGATTTACTGGCACGTAAAAGAACTCCTGCGGCACTAAATTCCGGCACCTCGGCATCTCTGAAAACCGTAAAAGAGTAGTTAGTGGGACGTAAAGCAAATAACATTATTAAGTTACAAGATAGCCAGGGATGTACCAGACTCGAAAATCAAACGTGTTTGAGACCATCGATGTGGCAAGGATAGTAGTCAGCAGCGCAGCTATGAGCCGGGCTCCAGCGTAAAAGCACTGATTGAGATCCATTGGTTTGTTTCATCATCGCCTAACATCGAGCAGCGACGCCTGGCAATGTGCCAGCAGCTAGGCTGCAGCATAAACGTACCCTTATTCAAAGAACAGGGGAAGAAGCATCCAGAGCTCAGAACCGAAGACTTCGCGCTTGTGATCATGAATAACGCACAACGTGAAATTTAACAGAAGTACGGTTCAGACTGTATATGTATGGACAATACCCATGGGATGAACAGTTACGGGTTCCAACTGGTCACTTTATTAGTTTTAGATAATATAAGGCAGGGCTCTCCATGCGCGTTTTTCATATCAAACAGAACAGGTGAAGCGGCGTTATCTTTCTTCCTGAAAACCATCCGAGAAGAAACGGGTGATATAATTCGGGAAGTATTTATGTCAGTCATGGCAGACGCATTTTATAACGCGTGGACGTGGCAATCGACACAATCTACATTGCCTCCGACATGCTATTAGTTCTAAGTAGAAAGAGATAGCAGGGAGAGTGGGAAATGATGCAAGGAGTATCTGCCTGTTTCCATGTTAAACACGTTACCAGGCGAGTTTGTATTGGTAGGATGGTGTTAAGGTATGGTATTGAAGGGTCAGGGAAACCACATAGGCAGAAAATAGAAAGAGCCTACATGTAAAACCCGACATCTTTTGATAGCACATGCAAGGATGTGGGCTGGAAAAGTCCAGAGTTTGTGTTAGTTAGGAGTATGTGTCATGCAATCATAACCATTTAACTAGCTTTTGTCAATTATTATGGGGAATCCGTCCTTCTTGTCACTGCCTGGTACGGCTCGGGTCCGCTGGCATCTGGGCTTTGGGCCACATGTTAGTCCCTTGGTCCAGCAGCCAACGGTCCCTGGTGCCAAGTCTCCTTTAAGGAGAAGGGCAGTAGAGCCAAGCCTTACTTAGTGTAAGGGGCTTCTTCTTTCATGCCTGATAAAGTCCCTTCTTTGCAGTGTTGATGGCACACACTTGTCACTGCAACTATATACTGAACCCGAGTGACTTAGGCCCATAGTCAGTCATGATTTGATTGATAATATAATATATGATACATTTATTGGAATACAGGAGTGTAGTTGAAAATATTTCGTTTATGTAATGTCGAAATCAGAGCGAAGGAAGGACGACAGACCGGAGCCTGACGGATTAGATCAACACGACAACTTTTAGCTACTTCACAGTAGGGAATCTCATTAGTTGCCGAACAAGGAAATACAGAGCCCACAATTAAGTCTTAGTCAGAAAGAGAAGGGGGAGAGTCATACAAAGGAAACTCACAACATGAGTAATACCTTGGGATATTTTTGGCAGGACGGAAATTCCGTGAGGTCGTGGAAAATTACAGCGGCTGCGTGTACATTCGCTGGCCTAGGTTCGAGCAGGTGGAGATTTAAATCACGTGACCGCTTGCCGGCCAATCGTAAAAATTTTATGGAAGGCTCAGGGATACCATCTTAAGGAAGGATGGATGAGATATTCTCGTAACTACAAAAGTAATCAGTAATAAATTATTGTGAGTGCACGGATGGATGTAATGAATTTATTAGATGTCACGCATGGAAAAATAATCAATAATTATTGGCAAATTAAATAAATTGAAGGCTGGATTTCTTGGAAACCAGACAGCTTGAATCTCATTGGCTGGACAAAGACCACGTTGTAAGGGACGCTACCGAAGGCGCGAAATGTGAGGAGCTAAATCCACCCGTATCTCCTAAATCTGTGATCACCAGGAGTTCATATTTAATCCAGCAGATACGCTAGAGGAGTGGATTAATTTGATGTAAATTTTAACTTCCAATTCGGAGTGCGAGTACCGATATTAAAAATCCACCCCCTCCCTCAGGGGTATGACGTCAACGAATCCGCGGGAAAAAGGCTTCATCCATATACACGGGGAAAGGGATCCTCGCCAGCACACTTGAAGTGAATCTCGGGAGCTGAATTGACGGTCGCGGTACACTTGAATTGAATATCGGGAGCTGAACTGTTGGTCGCCGCTAACTTAGAATTCTACGGACGTACAGTCATTTAGTGGCGCGAGCATCCGCCAGTGTTCGTAAAATGTGATCGCGCTCAAGTAACATGAACTAGAAATAGTTAACGTAGGACAGTATTTGTCATTTATAAATATCAGTGATGTAAAGTAATTGCACTGCAAGGGAGTAGTATAAATTATATCAAATAAGTACGTACATAATAGACTGTGTGACGAACAGTACTTTAAGGAAGTAGTAGCCTGTACTTTGCTATATCGAACCGATGTCATGAACACGTCAAGAGTGCCGTACGAAACAAGCGTATCGCGACGGGCGTAAAAGTTGACACCTCGTCGTACGTGTCCAGGTCCATTGTGCGGTAGTTGGACGAAGATTAAATAGTGTAAATATTAAATTCTTGGGTCTAGGATAGTAATTTGTTGTATCCAAGTTAAAGTATTCAGTGTTAACGTTGTAAATGGTGAAGGTTTGTGGAAATTAAGATACGAGTGTAAAATGGTAATGTGCCAGGAAATCTTTTGTGGAACTACGCCATCAAGAATGGAGGAGTAAAACGCAGAGAGGGGCCGGATGGAGCCTCTCATCTGCAAAGCTGTAATGGAATACCGATAACTAAGATGAGTACTAAATTGTAAATAATATTTGGGAAATGTTATCGTGATGGGAAAAATGGGGATAATTTGATTATACTTGGTTACCTTCTGTAACAAGATGGGTCGCTTAACGACCCCATGCTAAATTTGTAGCACGGACAGTATTAATTAATAACAATGTAAATAATCGGGTCTTTTATGTATTCAGTTTGTTGGAGATGTAAATTTGTATATATAGTGTAGTACGTTAAGTCATGCATGCATTCATATTTCTTTGTAGTTAATAATTTTCTTTACATTTGATTTTGGTTATGATAGGTAAATAAGACCCGATATGTGTTTTCTGTTTTGTCATTTTAACGAGCTATGTAATGACATGGAAGGAAAATCCAGCTTCGCCATACCAGTTGTGTTTTGTTGTAATTAATATGTTCATATTTTCAAAGTGAAGTTGTTAAAATTTGGGAGAAGCGATTATAATAATAATTTCCAAGTAAATCATATCTGGGATTGATTAGTGCCAGAATAAATCGAGTTTGTAAAAGGGGTTATGCGTTAAACATATTACGAGTGGACTACCGTATTACAGGCGAAAATTATTTTTTTTATTAATAATAATAATAAATAATATAACATAACTACTTTTTTGTGAAGATATTTTTAAAATATAATTTGGATATAATAATAATTCATGTGATATTGGAATATTTAGTGAGCAGTGCGTAATAATAAATTTATGTGATCAGGTGTTGAGTTTATCGGGAATCATTTAATGACGGGATGTCGTTTTTTTTAAATTCGGAATTAAAGTGCGTGGTAATTTAATTTGATCAATTAATAATATTGAAATGTAGATCGGTGCTAATAATCCGTACATGTTATGAACGTGTGGTTTAAATTACGGTCCAATATTATTTTTTACGTATAAATGTCGTGTCTTAAAGTTGCGATTCATTAGCCGGAACACGTAGGACTAATATTACGAGACCATGATTGTCAAATTTTGGTAAATATAATTTCAAGATGTTACGATTATTTGTGGAGAATGAACTAAAGCGTAGATCAAAATGAGATAGAAAATGTTAAAGAATTTGCAGTCAGATAATAAAAGGTCGTACGATGTCAAAAGTGGAATAAATAAGTCAGTTGATAATTCTGTGAGGAATAAATAAATGAATCAAGGAATATTGAGATAGAGAGGAAAATAAATTCCGTACGAGAGACACTTAGGATATTGATATGAGTGTAAAACGTACGGGCAGTGTCACAGAGAAAGACTGAGTTACATAGCGGGTAGAATTCGAACCCGTGACAGCATGTACGAAATAAATAGACTGCACAGCTATTCGTTGAGATACAACGGATCTAAGGATAATGAGAGTTCAGATCCCACATAAATGGTCGTATATTGTATTCATTGTAATGACGAGCGATGACAATCATGATGTCGTGATAATAATAATAATAAATATTGCAGATAAAGGATTGGACCGCCTTAATTAATTGAGCGTTGATAAAGATGTTAAACGGGAATCTAAATGATAATATGCAACCGATAATAATAATAATAATAATGTAAGGACGATGTTAAATCATCGCGGTCAGATTAATAATAATAATTGTCATAATAATAACAGTAATGAGGTCGTTGGTTGATCAGTGAAATATTTGTAATTGCGACCGATATCTGTATATATTTTGGCGGAAGTGACCGGTCCATTAATAATAATAACCTGTTAAGTGACGTGAATAATAATAATAAAATCTTGAGTCACCTATTCATTAATAATAATAATAACCACGAGAGGGATATACTAATAATAACAGTAATAACCATTTGTGTTTGCATCCCGCATAATAATGACGATATTAATCAAACGTGACAGTGCCAGGATCCGTTAAATAATAATAATAATAATAATAATAATAATAATTTCAAGGATGATAATTTCATGAATATTGTGACGATGGTGGAGTTAATTATTTGGTGACAACATCCCTCTATTCGTATGTTGAATAATAAGAATGATAATATTAGAGTCATTTGGTACCTCGTTTTTGTACGGTTTCCGCATGGGACGATGTTACAGTAATACTTGGCGTGTTTGTTTACTTCGCTCGCGATGCGAGGGGGGGCATTGCCACGGTATTTCCCAACCGCTTCTCGTTATCTCATCTGTGTCAGTAGTCTGTTGACGCTACTTTGCAACATTTCAAATCACATGTAAATAAAATATAAATGCTGATTCAGTGGTATGGCATCAGCTGGATATCGTAAGATAGGAACTGTCCGTGGAATCCAGTTTTCGCATTTCACGAGAAACATTACCCAGTCCGAGCACCGGTCTCGGAAAAATGTATATAGCCGGAGTACGTCATCTTAGTTAAATCGGGAAGCCGACCGTAACATGGGTTATGCTCGGGCTCCCGATAGAAGGAAGCTATATCTTTGAACAACGGTTCGATTCAAATGGAATCGATCCGTAAATTATACCTCCAAAATGTCATTTTATTTCAGAAGCAACCCATCAAGATATTGATACCACTTGCGGTATGGCAAGTGATTTATGTATGTAACATGTGTGGAAATTCAAATATCGTTGCCAAGTGTATCAAAGTTTCATACGTCAGATGGCGTAATAAACCGCTCCTTCTGGCAAATTATTTCAAAGGAAACCACTCTCATAGTCTTTTTATTGTAGTTAGATGATGCCCTTTTTAAAGTTAAGTCACTTCCTAGTCCTATCATGGAGTCCTTAAATTCAAGTTTACAATCGAGCCTTCCCCATTTTAATTTTAAATTGCTCCGTTCATCCCCGTGTTCTATTATGCCGTTATATTTATATTCGATGACTTAAATAATGAACCGACACCCCTGAGATAAATGCTAGTCTGGGACTCGGGAGGTGGACGGGTGCAATACATACATCACATCATATATACATTAATACTCTTCCTCTGTAGAGTACGGGCCGCTCTTCCGCTCTCGTGTCCTGTAAAACAAGTAGATTAAGTAGCTGAATGGTATTTGCAGGGGTGGTTTTTTTCCGTCCACTCCCTTGTCACTGGTGGGTGGCGGGGGTGGATTGGGTCCTCCCTTATTATGGCTGTGTTGCCTTCGTCATGGTGTATTTCTTCTCTCAATCCTCCCTCGCTTGGTTCCCTGTGGTGTCTAGATCTGTAACATAATAATAATAATAATAATAATAATAATACATAACATAATCTAGGACAAGGATATAGGTAAACAGATATGTACATATATACAGGTGTTTGCAGTGTGGTGTGCGTGCGTAGTATTAAGTGGAGCGGTGTAGTGAGTTGGTGTCAGCTTAGGAGGGGGCGTTTTTGGACTCCCGGCCTCCTTACCCTGTGGCTGAACAGAATGTGTTTCGGCGTGTGGTATTTAGTGTATAGATCGACGTCGTAGCGTCCTATTCCACTGACTAGTGGGTTGATCTTATTACCCCATGACTTCGTGTACTTTCGGAGTGTTTGTTTTCGTATGTGTTGCCTTATCGTGCTGACTTTCGCAATTGAGCATAGTTGGCGTATTGGCGTGTCATACGGGAGTCTAGCCGCTGCTCGAATGCATTTGTTTTGTATTAGTTTCAGCTTATCCAGATTCGTCATAGCAGTGTAGCCCCAGACGGGGGCTGCGTACGTTATTATTGGCCTAATTAGGGCCTTGTACATGTTGATTGCTACTCTCTTGTTAATACTGGATCTTTTATTCAGTATGGGATAGAGCTGTGACAGTCGTGCGTGTGTTTTCCGCTGGATGTCTTTAATGTGATATAGCATGCTTAGTTTTCTATCTAGGACTATTCCTAGATATTTGACCTTGTCGTGCCATGCTATATCTCGATTGAATAGTTTGAGCGGTTTTAGTTTTATATTGGCTGGTATGTGTGTGCGTCTGTTCTTCCTAGTGAACATCACAGCTTGGCATTTCTCAACGTTGACCTTGATACGCCATTTGGTTAGCCAGGGCTCGAGGGTTCGCAGTGCTACTTGTAGTCTCTTTCGGGTGCATGCTAGCTGAGGGTGTTGTACTGTGATAGCAGTGTCATCCGCGTAGAGGTGCGTGGTAGTGAGTTCCGCTGTCGGCATGTCATTCGTATATAGGATGAACAGGATTGGCCCTATTAGTGACCATTGGGCTACGCCCGCTCTGATCGGTCGCGTGCTTGACAGTGTGTTATGAACATCTACTTGGAACTCTCGGCCTTCCAGGTATGATTTAATTAAACTTATGTACTCTGGGTGGAATTCGAGGTCTATTAATTTCGCTAATAGGCCCTCGTGCCAGACTTTATCGAATGCCTTCTGGATATCAAGGAATACCGTGCCTGTGTCCCTCCGCTTGTTTAGTCCGATGGTCGCTTGTTCTAGGACCCGGGTAAGCAGTTGCGCGGCGGAGTGGCCGTTCCTAAAACCGAATTGTTCACTTCGAATGATTCCTCTTTCCTTGATACGTGCTATTAGCCTTTTCAGCAGTATTTTCTCGAATACTTTGCTGAGGGCGTCCAGGAGACTGATGGGCCTGTAGTTATTAGGGTTAGATTTGTCCTTGCCTGGTTTTCCAAATACAAGGATTCTCGCCTTTTTCCACTGTTCCGGATAATAATGCAATTGGAACATTGCATTGTATATCTTAGTGAGTAGTGCGATGGCTTTCGGAGTTAGCATTTTTAGTATTATATTCTGAATCTCGTCTGGGCCGGGTGCCTTCTTCGGGTTAAGGTGATCTATTATCCACTTAATTTCGTGGATATTAGTCTTCTTAACCTCGGGCTTAGATGCGTTTGCTAGGAATTCCGCTACCTTGGCCTCTGTTTGCCTAATGAAGGCGGGGTCTACGGTTCGTCATTGGGCGTAAAGGCCTCTTCCAGTGAGTCGGCTATCACCTCGGCTTTATCTTGGTTTTCGTATACTGGTCCGTTAGATCCCTTAATTGTTGGGATCACGTGTGGTTCTCTCGTGAAATATCTCGCTAAGTTCCACACCGGTCTGGTATTTGTGTCAAACGTACTCAGTTTGTTATTCCAGATCCGCGACCTGTATTTCATTAGTTCGGTTTCGATTTCAGTTCTGAGTTCATTTTTACGTATGCGGTCTTCATCGCGGTGGTATCGGGCCCAGTTCCGCTTGTGTTGGTTGCGCGTGCGTATTAAATCTTTAATGTGGGCCGGTATTTCGATGTTAGTGTGTTGTTTAGGTTTGTGTACCGGGATACTCGCAGTTGTGGCTGCCTGGATCGCATTTATGAGTGTCTTTAATGATTCATCCGTTTGGGCTGGATTTACTATTTGTATGTCTTCAGTCCCTTGTAGGAGTGAATCGAGTTTTCTTTCGAATTTACCCCCATTTGGCTGCTTTATTGTTGAGTCTATGCTTGGGGTTATTCTCATATTCCTCTGGGTTCGCGTCCAGTGTAAGTATCACTGGTTGATGCCTTGACCCTAGGTCGTTAACGACCTTTATGCTGTGTCTATGAGGAATATGTCGCAGTAGGGCTATCTCTAGAATATCGTCGACCTGTTCGTTTGGCGCTAGGAACGTGGGTTCACTGGGGCCTGTTAACACATAGTCCTGGGATAGCATGTGGTTGTACAGCCTTGTGCCGTCTGCGTTAGGTTTCAGGCATCCCCAGCTGGCGTGTTTCGAGTTTAGGTCTCCTCCTAGGATCGTGTTTCGATTTAGCCTTAGTACCGATTCAATGTCTTGTGTGTTAAGATTTTTAGGTCTGGAGTATGCCGATATGACATTGACGAGTGTTCCTCGCACTGGCATGGCAATTCCTCATGCCTCTAGCTCGACCAGCTCTGGTAAGTCTAGTTCCATGTGTTTAATGTCCTTCCTTACCAGAACTGCCACTCCTCCGACTCTATTAGCCTTGTCGCTTCTGTGTAATCTGTAGCCTCTAATGGTGAACTTCTTCCCCGGTGGGAGGAAGGTTTCTGTTAGGAGAGCTACGTGTATAGTGTTCGCGGCTAGGAAGGCTTCGAGTTCGGATTTTCTAGACCTGACGCCCTGGCAGTTCCATATTAGAACTCGAAGCTCCTGCGTGTTATTGTTATTATTGTTGTCATCGTCTTACTGCTCAGGCATCTCGGGTCAGGAGGTCTGAGATCGCATTAGCCAGGTCCGTTAGCCAGGGGAGTGAGAGCATGTTGGCCATCATAACCCCAGTGGTTATGACTGCCGTGAGGCTCAGGTTCGGGAAGAAGGTTTTCAGAATTTCCTCTATCCTTTCCCTGAACGTCCTTATTGCCATGCTCCCTTCTGGTAGCTGTGCCTGTTTCTGTGTTAGTGGTATAGGTGTGGTGTCGGTGGCGGGCGTAGGGGGTGGAGGTGCGGATGCCTGTTCGCTATCGGCAGGTATCTCCTTGCGGGGGATGGAGCTTGCCGGGGGCGGGCCCTGTGGCTGCTCGGAAGGAGGTTGCGTGGGCTTCACCTGCCTGTGATTTTTCGCTTGGGGCTGGGCCTTCTTATTATTGTTGGAAATCTTGCTCTTATTCTGGACGGTGGTAAGGGCTGGTTGGGCAGAGGGCCCGGGGTTGTGTTTACCCTCCGTCCGTGTAGGTTTAAAATTTAAGAGCTTTCCGCCTGATGGGCTCTGGCTGTCTGAAGGGCCTTGTTTTTGGCCCTTTGTACCTGAAGGGCCTGCGGGACCTGAGGGTTCCTTTTTGCCTGAGGGGCCAGGGTTCTTTCTGCGTGAAGCGCTTGCGCCTGAACGGCCTGCTTGGGCTTTAGCGTTGCCACGCTTGTCACCCTTTGGCCCTTTGTCTTGATGGGCGGCTTCGAAGTACCTGCGGCTGGGACACTCCTTAAAATTAGCCGCGTGACCCCCCCCCCCCCGCAGTTGGCGCATTTGGAGTGTGCGGGGTCGCTGCCGTGGGGGCAGTCGCGAGACAAGTGAGAGGCAGCGCATCTGCGACATCTGGGCCCTGATCGGCACGCCGCCCCTGGATGGCCATGCCTCTGGCACACTCCACATTGGGGGCCAGTGGCTGCGGGGTGCGGTATGGCTCGACCGATACCAGCATGTTCGCTAGCATCCGCATTTTCCTTAGGTTGTCTGCTCCTGGGGTGTCCGCCTCGGCAACCAGGAACAGATTGCCCTTGGCTGGCCTATTCCCTGGTCGCATCCGCACCACGGAGAATGCGGGGATCTCCTGTGCTTTCAAAGCAAGTTGGATTTCGTCCGCATTACTCCCGTTAATGGGGGTCCTCACTACGAACCGCTTCATTGTGCTATTGGGCAATACTTTTAAAAAATTAATATTCAGCCCTTTTAGCACTCAGATAGCAATACCGTAGCTATCAAAGCTTTGCATGTGCAGCCGGATCGCTTCGTGTGCATCAACTCTCGGCCTGGAGAAGTAATACTTTCTCTGGTCATGCGGTAGCTTTGCGAGGAGCTCCATTTCCAGTGTTTTGGTATTGGTGGTGTATACCGTGAGTGGGGGGAGGGGTAGACCCCTTACGGGTGATTAGTTTTGTTGTCAGGGTTGGTTGTGTTGATTTCTGAAGCGTGATTTGTGTTAGTGGTGCCACAATCGTGTTTATGGAGCTTTCGGCTTGGGCACTCGGGTTTCGACCCCTGCCTTGCTGCGCCTTGCGATTCAGAGGCTTGGTGTATTTCCCTTTCTCCTCGCCTTAGCTCCTTCTCCCCCTCTTGGCCTCCCTAAAACCGTTGTCCAGGTTTTCCAGCCGGGTGGCTGGGTCCGAGGTTTCGGTCGCCCCGCGTTCGCACGGCTCCTCTCCCTCCGAGCTTTCAGAGTCGGCGTACTGGGATGTGCTTGATGCATCTATCACAAGTTTTGCCTCGTCTGAGTCAGAGTCCGATTTGCCGGCTTGCTTTGGGGGGCGGGGTCGGACTTCACGTGGTGCCCTCCGCCTAGTCCGTCTTTTCTTGCCCTCTTTCCTTTCCTTGGGGGCCGCCTCATCACACAGGTTGGCGGAACTGGGTCCCGCTTTCCCGGCGTCCGGCTGGCTTGCCACTAGGTTGGGGTTGGGGGCAAGGTTTGTGCTGGGGGGAGAAATAGTCTCCTGTTCGTTTTTGTGGGTCTTCCCAGTCACTGGCTCAATGGAGTCATGTGACTGTTCCTTCGTAAGTGTGAGTTCATGCACTTCAGGGTCGAACCTTGTTCCCGTTCACTCACACATAGCGTCAGGCCCTCTGTTTCGCAATCCCGGCGCTGCGCGCTCCTGCCTCGGGCTCGGCTCGTAGGCCGGCTTGCCAAGTGGGCAGCAGCTGTACCGGTATATGCTTACCAGCGGCTACTGACGGGGTGGTCATGGGAGTTGTCTTGGTGGTGGTGGTGGTGGTGGTGGTAGTTGTTGTATTAGTGGTGGTGGTGAGCGCAAAGTACGGCGTGGCGCACCCCGTTACGTGAGCGTCCTGTGTCGGGTTTACTTGCACAGAATCAGGGGTGAAGTCTGTTGCGCTCCTCCGACCCATTTTGCTCACTGCTCACGGGGGGCACGCCGTGGTGGGTCGCCACCGGTCCCCGCTCGGCCGGGTCCTTGGCCGTAGCGGGGGCCGTTAGCGCTGAGCTGCGCGCTTGCGGGTACCCATCCAAGTACTGACCAAGGCCTATGCTGCTTAACTGCGGTGATGGGATTTTCACCGGAGTCAGCATGGCATGGCCGTTGGCAGCCAGTGGTGGGCTCTCAGGAGACATGTTAAGGACTGGGCCCTTAAAGATGCCCCTGTATGGTGATACAGGGCTGGTCAGCCTCACCCTACTGGGAGTGGTTGGCGGGGGGGGAGCGCTGTGACAACTGCGCTGTACCCTCCGCTGGTGGGCTGACGGCCGTGGAGTGAGTAGATTACCGTGATAACGGCAGCCCCTCACTCTCCGTCAGTTCTTGCAGATCGTCGTCGCTGTTTGTAATGGCCCCAGACTCGCTGACAATTTGCTCTTTCCTGAGCGCATTTTTGCTCTTTTGGAGATGAGTCCGGAGCCGTGTGTTTTTGTGTGCGGACATTCGAAAACGAGCTAGTGGACGCGGGATAATCCGTTGTTAAGCGGGTCTCTGGGGCACAGAATCCCTATCTAACCCCTAGGTACCGAGAAGCGGTAACCGGTGGGGGCAAGTAGTGTAATATCTGGAAGGTCTCTGAAGGTCTCGGTGAGAGGAGAGAGACAGCGGAGCGAGAGGTACGTACGTCCTTCCGCTACGACAGTCAGCTGCTCCTTAAGACAAAGTCTAAGCAGGAAGAAATATATAAGCTTGTAAGGACTGTACTGGAGGAACGAGATCCCGAGTCTTTCTCACTTCTGTGAGTCAGGGGTGAAAATGATGTGTGAAGACAGTGATACCTCTGACTACGGAAAGTACTTTCTTCAGCATTATATGCCGTGTAAAGAAATGTGGGCGTTCTGTTATATACTGCATTGCGGCTTAAACACCAATATGCATATTGAAAGAATGCATAGGACGATTAAATGCATTTATCTAAAAGGAAAGAATGTAAAACGCTTAGACAAGTCTAATCACGCAATTATGAGTTTTGTACTAGATAAACTCATTGACAGATTAAACGTCATACACAAGGGCAAAATAACTTGAGAAAGCGTCACAGGACAAGTTTACAGTTGGAGGCTGACACCATCACTCAGAAAACGTTTCCTGCTCGCAAGTGAAGGAACTGTATAAGATCAGGTAGGTACTTTCTCAGTGTGACTGCAAAATTGTGTGTGTAGAGTGCAACGCTTGCATTCACATATTTGCATGCAGGTGTCATGATTCTGCTATTAAATGGAACATATGCGAACACCCTCCTCTATGAACCATGTGACCTTGCTGCGGTGGGGAGGCTTGCGTGTCCCAATGACGCAGATAGCCGAGTCGCAGGTGCAACCATATCGGATGGGTATCTGTTGAGAGACCAGACTAACGAATGGTTCATCGAAACGGGGGTAGCAGCCTTTCGGAAGCTGCAAACGCGGCGGTCTGGATGATTGACTGATATGGCCTTGTAATAATACTCAACATGGCTTAGCTGTGTTGATACTGCTACACGGCTGAAAGAAACGGGAAAATACAGCCGTAACTAACTGCCGAGGACATGCAGCTCTCTCTGTATGAATGATGTACTGATGATGGCTTCCTCCCGGGTAAAATATTCCGGAGGTAAACTAGTCCCCCATTTGGGTCTCCGGGTGGGGACTACACGAGAGGGGGCGATCATCAGGAAGATGGATACTGACATTCTGCGAGTCGGAGCGTGGAATGTTAGAAGTTTGAATCGTTGTGGTAGGTTAGAGAATCTAAAAATGGAGCTGGATAGACTAAAGTTAGATGTAGTTGGTATAAGTGAAGTACGTTGGCAGGAAGACCAGGATTTTGGGTCAGGTGACTACCGAATTATCAACACGAAATCAAACAAGGGAAATGCAGGAGTTGGTTTTATAATGAATAAGAAAATAGGGCAGCGGGTAAGCTACTGCGACCAGCATAGTGAAAGAATTATTGTTGTCAAGATAGACACCAAACAATGCCCACCACAATAGTGCAGGACTATATGCCTACTAGTTCAGCGGATGACGAGGAAATCGAAAGAATATATGAAGAAATAGAAGATGTAATACAATATGTAAAAGGTGACGAGAATCTAATTGTGATGGGAGACTGGAATGCAGTGGTAGGCCAAGGAGGAGAAGGTAATACAGTAGGAGAATTCGGACTGGGACAAAGGAAAGAAAGAGGAACTCGGCTGGTTGAATTCTGCACTGATCATAATTTAGTCCTTGCCAATACTTGGTTCAAACACCACAACCGACGGCTGTATACGTGAACGTGACCTGGAGACACTGGTAGGTATCAAATAGACTTCATTATGATTAGGCAGAGATTCAGAAACCAGGTGTTGGATTGCAAAACTTTCCCAGGAGCAGACGTGGACTCTGACCACAATTTGTTGGTCGTGAAATGCCATCTGAAGTTGAAGAAATTGAAGAAAGGAAAGAATCCAAAAAGATGGGATCTAGACAAGTTGAAAGAAAAGAGTGTGAAGGATTGTTTCAAGGAACATGTGGCACAAGGGCTAAATGAAAAGGCTGAAGGAAAAACAATAGAGGAAGAGTGGATAGTCATGAAAAATGAAGTCAGCAGGGATGCTGAAGAGATGTTAGGAAGGAAGAAAAGATCAACTAAGAATCAGTGGATAACTCAGCAGATACTAGTCCTGATTGATGATCGACGAAAATACAAGAATGCCAGAAATGAAGAGGGCAGAAAAGAATACAGGCGATTAAAGAATCGAGTGGATAGAAAGTGCAAGGTACCTAAGGAAGAATGGCTGAAGGAGAAGGGCAAGGATGTCGAAGGTTGTATGGTCCTGGGAAAGGTAGATGCTGCATACAGGAAAATCAAGGAAACCTTTTGGAGAAAGGAAATCTAGGTGTATGAATATTAAGAGCTCAGATGGAAAGCCACTTCTAGGGAAAGACGACAAAGCAGAAAGGTGGCAAGAACATATCTTACAGTTGTATCTCATGCCTGCAAAATTGTAACACGTATTATTTACAGAAGAATGGAAAAACAAGTTGAAGCTGAGTTGGGAGAAGATCAATTTGGCTTCAGAATAAATGTAGGAACACGTGAAGCAATCCTGACTTTACGTCTGATCTTAGAGGATCGAATCAAGAATGACAAGCCCACGTACATGGCATTCGTAGATCTAGAAAAGGCATTTGATAATGTTGATTGGACCAAGCTATTTACGATTCTGAAGGTGATTGGGATCAAATACCGAGAACGAATAATTATCTACAATCTGTATAAAAATCAGTCTGCAGTGATGAGAATCGACGGCTTTGAAAACGCAGCAGCAGCAATCCAGAAAGGAGTGAGGCAAGGCTGCAGTTTTTCCCCCCTCCTTTTCAATGTTTACATAGAACAGGCAAGTAAAGGAAATCAAAGAGGAATTTGGAAAGGGAATCACATTCCAAGGAGAGGAAATCAAAACTTTGAGATTTGACGATGATATTGTTATTTTATCTGAAACTGCAGGGGACCTCGAGAAGCTGCTGAATGGTATGGACGAAGTCTTGGGTAAGGAGTACAAGATGAAAATAAATAAGTCCAAAACAAAAGTAATGGAGTGCAGTCGAACGAAGGCAGGTGATGCAGGAAATATTAGATTAGGAAATGAAGTCTTAAAGGAAGTAGCTGAATATTGTTACTTCGGTAGTAAAATAACTAACGATGGCAGAAGTAAGGAGGGCATAAGATGCAGACCAGTAAAAGCAAGGAAGAGCTTTCTTAAGAAAAAAAGATTTGCTCACTTCAAATATTAATATAGGAATTAGAAAGATGTTTTTGAAGACTTTCGTGTGGAGCGTGGCATTGTATGGAAGTGAAACATGGACGATAACTAGCTCAGAAAGAAAGAGAATAGAAGCTTTTGAAATGTGGTGTTACAGAAGAATGCTGAAGGTGCGATGGATAGATCGAATCACGAATGAAGGGATACTGAATCGAATTGGTGAGAGGAGATCGATTTGCCTAAATTTGACGAGAAGAGATAGAATGATAGGACACATCTTAAGACACCCAGGACTTGTTCAGTTGGTTTTTGAAGGAAGTATAGGTGGTAAGAATAGTAGGGGTAAACCAAGGTTTGAATATGACAAGCAGATTAGAGCAGATGTAGGATGCAGTAGTTACGCAGAGATGAAAAAGTTAGCACAGGATAGGGTGGCATGGACAGCTGCAAACCATTCTATGGAATGATGACTCAAACAACAACATGCAAACACATTCATTTGCTGTGTAGTACTTTTAACTCCTGTGCACGATTTTCAACTTCAGCGAGTGGCCCGTCCCCTTCTCTAGTTACTGACTGCAATGAGAGCACAGCAGAAACGGAAGTAATTACAGCTGACGTAAGCAAACGGAAAGAGGTCATAAGTGCAGATTTGGCAACAAAGAAATCGTCCTTGATATCGGAAGTGATAGAAATTATTGATTCCATTGACACGGAAGAAGAGCTGAATGCACTAGCAAAACACATTGCTACTTTGCTTGCTGTTCTAAACGCACTTCGACAAACTAAGGACCCAAGCATGAAATTAGTGCCGTCCGACAATGACTCTCCAGCAAACAAAAACATACCACGGCAGCGACTGTTTTCTACTAGAAAACAGAAGAAAATTTCCAAGACCACATTAACAAAACCAATCTCAGCTCAGACACAGAAAATTGCAGCGAGCATTATTATTCAGAATAGGCCTAAGTAGAACAGTGATGAATGCTGGAAGACGCATGCAAGTTACGGTGGTGCCCAAGATTCATGTGTGTGTCCTTAGTTAACGTTGTATTTGTAATAATATAATTATTATTATTATTATTATTTCGTGTGGCTATTTCTAGCCGGGTGCAGCCCTTGTAAGTCAGACCCTCCAATGAGGGTGGGCGGCATCTGCCTTGTGTAGGTAACTGCGTGTTATTGTGGTGGAGGATTGTGTGATGTGTGAGTTGCAGGGATGTTGGGGACGACACAAACACCCGTACCCCGAGCCACTGGAATTAACCAATGAAGGTTAAAATCCCCGACCCGGGCGGAAATCGAACCCGGGACCCTCTGAACCGAAGGCCAGTACGCTGACCATTAAGCCAACTAGTCGGACGTTGTATTTGTAAGTATGTAGTATATATATACGTAGATAAATGTGCGCGTAAACTATAATGTTCACTTTCTTTAAGACATTGTGTGTGTGTGTGTGTGTGTGTGTGTGTGTGTGTGTGTGTGTGTGTGTGTGTGTGTGTGTGTGTGTGTCGACTTCAAAGTTCATAAATTCTCGTGACGCTGTCTTGTAAATAAACTCACCTACTTTATGAATAATTTTATGATAGTGCCTAAGGTGTGTGCGCGTTCTTAATTAATTTCGTATTTTTAAACAATTTATAACAGATCTTTTTGTAGATAAATGTGCGCGTAAAATATCATGTTCGCTTTCTCTACGACATTGTGTATTTGTGTGTTCGTTTTCGAAGTTTGCAAGTGCATGTGTTGCTGTCTTCTGAGTAAACTCCCAGTCGAATATAACTTCATGCAAAACTTGTGGCCATTCAACAGCTTGAAAACACTGTAAGTACCTGTACTGCTTTTTATTGCTGTTTCGTTCCTGCTGTCATAGTGCGTGCCTGTGGAATGCTGTTTCTCGCTACTCGATTGCTGTCCCCTATTCTATGTGTAATTTTATGACAATGCCTGAGATGTGTGTGTGTCCTTAATTACCTTTGCATTTTTAAAGAATGTATAAAGTACCATTTTGTAGATAAATGTGCACGTAAAATATCATGTTCAATTTCTTTAAGAAATCTTGTGTGTTCGTTTTCAAAATTCACAATTGCTTGTGTTACATGCTATCTTCTGAATAAACTCCCTGTCGACTATAACTGTGTGCTAAACTTGTGCTTATTCACCACCTTGAAAACACTAGTACCTGTACTGTATTGTACGGAATATTACCGACGTGAGTTATTCCGTAGACTTTTGCTTTTCATTTCTGTTTCCTTTCTACTGTTGTAATGCGCGCCTGTAGCTTGCCGCTTCTCACTGCTCGCCTGTTGTGTTACGCATGCGCACATTGGGTAGTATGTACTTTGATACTTTATTATTTTTCTCTAGATCTACAATAATAATACCCATTTGATCCTTTAAATGAGAAAAATAACATGTTCAGCCCATGCCAAAATTCACTCTTTCAAACTCTACATACTGTACAGAAAAAAGAAAAGAAAAATAAAACACGCAGAGAACAAAAATAAGCAAACAAAACAATATTAATAAAAATAAAAAAATCAAACGTACTCCATGGACATGCCATGAAATTCCTCAGATACTCCGGAAACGTAACCCCAAAGTGAGGGTCACCACGGTAGTCATCCTCGGCCCTTTCATGCCACGTCCAACGTCCTTGCTGAATATTCCTGTTGTTTTCCCAGAATGTGTAGTTGAAATAAACATAATTAAAATACATAATAAAGTTGAAATAAAATCAGCAGTATTAAGAATGTCAAAGACCTTCATGCCTCTCTTAACTAGACACGCAAACCCTTGCACATTCCATTCCTCCTACCTTATTTTACTTGACCCACTCTAGGTTGCTGAGTCCAGACTTACGTTACATTCTGCCATTGCGTATTCATGCTCACGTATGCTCACGTTGCAATTTTATCCTTGTCAGCCATGCTTAATCAATTTAAATACCAAGCCATACTCCACCTGAAATTTGTCATCACGTCCACCAAACCAAAGTTTACAAACAAACACCAATTCTCTGTTCACATCCCTCTCAACACTTAAACAAACACCACTTCTCAGTTCTCGTCCCTCTCAACACTTAAAATCTGCCATTGAAAAGTACCACCACTTCTCCATCTCCAAATTTCATATCACATTGAATACCAAACCACCTTCATTTACAACTTACTCATGAGTGCACCACTACTTCTCATACCTTTCCAACACCACATTTCAACATATACCACCTCTATTTCCAACACCACCTTTCATCTCTAGCACACACTCATCTACCATACTCAATTTACCATACACTCATACTCATCCTAATACCCATCATAATTACCTACCGAAAACTCCATCTTCCACCAAACCAAAATTTACAAATAGCCAAATTACACTACTACATCTTCATACTTTTCCAACACCACATTTCAACATCTACAAATACCACCCACTCATATACCATCACATTAAATACAACTTACGCATGAGTGCACCACCATTTCTCCATACCTTTCCAACACCACATTTCAGCATATACCACCTCTACTTCCAACACCACATTTCAGCCCTAGCACACACTCGTCTACCATCAAATAAATCTCCATCTACAAATACCACACACTCATACACCATCACAACCTTCAAAATATCACTTCATCTTCACCTACAAATACCAAACACTCATTCCTCAACACTACATTCTTACATCTAACAATCTTTATTTTCACTACTCCCTATACTATTGTTTTTTTTACTTCTAGTGACTACACCCTTCTCATTTCTACCTGAATCCCACATGTCTGTCAGTTTTCTATAGTTTCCTGTTTCTCTGTCACCTCTTTTGGCCGCCGCTTCATCACCATCTTCACTCTGTTGTGTCCTTTTGCCTCCACCTTCAGCTCCCATCATCTCCGTTAATCTTCTGCCCTTGCCTCTTTCCCAACTCCTATTGAGACATCTTCCGGTTGCCTCTGACGTCACCTTTTTACCCGTCACTTCCTTTACGTCACTGCTTTCACTCCTCTGCCTTTCTTCTTCACTGCTTATGGTCACCCTTTCACTTGTCGCCTCTTCCTGAACTTCTTCACTGTTAATGGTTACATTTTCACTTAGCGCCTCTCTCTGACCCTCTTCACACATTACACTGTTACTGTTATCTCTCCTCACTTCCCCACCTCTCGTTGCACTGCTCATTTTTTCTTCGTCTTTTTTAATCTTCATTTCTAAGTCCAGCAGTCTATTCACAGACCAGTTCCTCTTCCAATTTCTGCCTGATACCACTAGCTCTTGTCCTTTAATAGTAGCTCTCAGTCCTTGATTTATCGCACGTATCTTGTGTTTTCTGAGTATTTTCTCATTCCTAATAGCCTCCCATCCCACGTCTCTCTTGATCCATATTTTTTCTCTCTGCATGTTACTCGAATTGCCTATCACAGCATCAGCCATCAACGTAGAAAACAGTTCTACTTTGATAGGCCTGTTGCCCCTAGTTCTTCCCACTCTCTGTACGTCATCTATGTCCACTTCGCTAAAGTTAAGTTTCAATTTCCCCTGTATTAAGTCGACTACTTTGTAAATTGTACGTACTTTGTCTTCTCTCACCTCCTCAGGCACCCCATAAATAAATAAGCACTTCTTCCTGCGATTCAATGTATTGGCATTCACTTCCGCTTTCAATTTCAAGGTCTCCTCTTCCAGTCGTCCTATTCTTTCTCTTAATATTGCCACTTCCTCGTCGTTCTTTCTCACTTGTGATGTTATATCGTCCGTCATTTCTCGCAGCCATAACTTCATTTTTCCAAACTCCCTGGTTTGTTCTTGGATCATATTCTTAATTTGCTCAAAGGGGCACACTTCTACCACCGTCTCTTTTACCCATTTTTTGAATTCTTCTATGTCTTCCCATCCCTCATTTCCACTAGATGTCGGGCCTGGGTTCGGCTCTACACCTCCAATCAGTAGCAACATTATAACCACCGCCGCTGTTAACACTACTTCTCCTTTGATTACCAAATCCACTTTACACCCACCTGAATTTACTTCTTCTTTCTTGATTCTCCTCTGCCATCCTCCAATAGCCGCCCTGTATTGATCTACTCCAATCATTGTTGTCAAACTCCTCACAAGCTTCCTGCACTCAGCACTCACTCCTTACTCCCACTCCCGAGCTCTCTACTCATGCGTCCGCTCTCCTTCGTGGCTTAAGCTGAACTGCTTGCATGCGCACATTGGAAGCGGTTCATAGTGCGCGCCTGTCTTCAGGCTCTTGTTGTCTTCAACGCCCAATCCATATCTTGCTACTAATTCTCTTTGATATCTAGGGAGTAGAAGAAGTAACGCTGAGCGTCTCTCCTCACTCAATAGTTTGCGAGAAATTTTTACTTCTTGAATCATCCGATTACTCTCAAAGGTATACAGAGAAACTGATCTCAACTTGACTTTAAATGACGACTGTATTATTTTTCATAAATGAACATATTACGAAGGAGAATGATGCTCGCACAAACAGTATTGTCTGTTAAAAGTTGTGCAGTCAACATTTTAACAGAGTTTTGCTATGGAGTTGGAGCAGTTATTTGATCTGCGCGGTTGGCCACCGTCCCGTTATGTTTAAAAGGTATTTCTAAACTAGAAAGATACTCTGTAACATTTTGTTTAGAAAGCCAGGAATATGTGGATATTACTGCTAGTAAATGTCTCAGTTTTGTTCCATTGTGTCTCAAGTACTTTGTTTATTATGCGTTTTATTCTGGGGGTAAAGTTAGGCTTTGTGAGCTGCGTTTTGGCAGTAGTGATTTCGCGTGTCATTTCTAAGCTATGGCAGCGAGACTGCAGGTTTTTGATCCTCCTAGTTCGGCAAGTTCGGAAAGGTACTTATTTTTGGTGATAAATTGCGCGGCGGTGAGATAAGTGATTTTTCTTGTGTTTTCTGGAGCTGTCTGGTTCGTTTTACGGGCGACTTTAATTATTACTTGGAACGATTGCCGCTGATCGTAGTGAGCGGCAAGACGTGCACATGGGCTGTGATAAAATGTCATTGGCTCGCGTATCGTTTTGTTTGATTCATCCTACAATATTGTTGATTATGGGTCCGCTACTTTTTTCTTTCGTATACATACTAGTGAAGTTGTAGTCGTCGTTAGCATCCATACAGTGTTATGTGAATTAATATTCTCTTTCCAGTGATTGTGGTGATTGTGAATCGGTTGATCAGGTCTTTTATCAAGAAGATATTCCTGAGGATGACGTGGGTAGAGGGGATGGTTGCTCTCTTCCTCAGACACCTCCACCAGCTCCTTCACCTAGGCCTCCTTCTACAGGTATTGTGATATTGCACCTGGTGTACCCTCTTTTCTTGATTTCTTCATCCATGACTGTTAAATTGTCATATCCTGGACATACTAATTGAACCAAACTTTTCAGGTTCTCAAAAATCACCCCGAACAAAACGTCAAAGAACTACATCCATATCACAGTCTTCGAAGAAAGTATCTGCCGAATCTATTCTACGAAGTCACAACCGCACAATATATACTGCTGGACGCCCACCATGGTACAATTCAGCTGGTCAGCAAGTTGAGCCCTTCGTGATCGGTAAGTTAATTTTAAGAACTTTTCATATTAGATTATATCAATCAATCAATCAATCAATCAATCAATCAATACTGATCTGCATTTGGGACAGTCGCCCAGATGGCAGATCCCCTATCTGTTGTTTTCCTAGCCTTTTCTTAAATGATTTCAGAAAAATTGGATATTTATTGAACATCTCCGTTGGTAAGTTAATCCAATCCCTAACTCCCTTTCCTATTAACAAACATTTGCCCCAATTTTTCCTCTTGAATTCCAACTGGATCTTCATATTGCGATCTTTCCTACTTTCAAAGACACCACTCAAACTTATTTGTCTACTAATGTCATTCCACGCCATCTCTCCGTTGACAGCTTGAAACATACAATGATCCAACAGATATTAAAAGTCCTCTTTATGAACAATTACCAATCCTATTCCATCAGTTAAATCCTCAAGATAATATTTTATGTAAGGTTTTAAAAACAAAAACAATAAACACTCCTATCAGGCCGATAAACACATCACGTCCCTCTTCCCTACCAGACGCAAGCATCTCCCCCTCATGCGCAATCCGCACGCCAATAGCCCATCCTTCACAAGGCCACTCCCCTCCACCAGGACGACACACATACAATACGCGTAGCAGAACATCGGCGACCACCAGTACTCGCACATCAAGGTAACATTCAAGTGGGCAAAAGGTAAGTGTCAACACAACACCACTTATAATTTTTCCGGTTACCCTCTCCCATTTTGTTTCTTATATTTTTAATCCAGTTAATTTTAACTTCTCCCTTTACAGAGCTTATATACACCCGACATAGTGATATCACAACTGTCCCACAGCCGGTTCTCGTTTTTTGATCAACAAGCCAACATTAGAATGCCACAACATCGAAGCAACACGCCAACACCACAATATTAGTGTATACAAAGATAGTTAATGACACTATTACAATTTTAATGCACCACGAAATATATTACTCAGTATTAAGCCTTCAGTCGAGAATACAACAATAAAATAACTTCTACCTTTGAAATTTGCAACACCAAATTTATCAACCTTTGAATGAGAATAGATCTGAGCATATAGTTAAATAATATGTCAAAACTTTACGTGTTGGAAAGTATTTCCTTTTTAAATCTTTTTTATTAGACCTTTAGCATATTAATTATTATACATTTTTGTAACGCTACTCTTTTGTCACAAATCACCCGGAACAAATTGTGCTCCTCTTTGGATTTTTTCCAGTTCTTGAATCAAGTAGGCCTAATCCTGATGAGGAATTCCTTAAATAACGACTATACATCATGTTAATGTTTTAAATTATAAGCATTTTTAGATTATATCACAGCTAAACAGGTACCTGTTTGTGGGTATTGAGACGATAAGGCTGATGATGCCCTTTAAAAGGGGCGAAACATGTCCCATGTTCATAGTTCAATGAGGAAAGAACATTAATCTTATGATTGATTGTATTAAATAGGTGGAAAATAACACGCAGTAAAATTTTACACATTTAAAAGAACATACTACTTAATCAAACAGCTCGTCTTCTTCCTCTTAAGTCTTCCCAGCCCAAACTTTGCAACATTTTTCTAACACTACTCTTTTGTCACAAATCATCCAGAACAAATTGAGCTGCTCTTCTTTGGTTTTTTACCAGTTCTTGAATCAAGTAATCCTGATGAGGGTCCTATATACTAGAACCATACTCTAGTTGGGGTCTTACAAGAGACTCATATGTCCTCTCCTTTACATCCTTACTACAACCCCTAAACACCCTCATAACCATGTGCAGAGATCTGTACCCTTTATTTACAATCCCATTTATGTGATTATCCCAATGAAGATCTTTCCTTATATTAGTTAGTAATGTTTTATTTTACCTGGCAGGATTAAGGCCTAGGTACTTACAGTGATCCCCATAAGAGGAACATTCACCTCATCAACGCAGTAATTAAAACTGAGAGAACTTTTCCTATTTGTGAAACTTACAACCTGACTTTTAACCCCGTTTATCATCATACCATTGCCTGCTGTCCATCTCGCAACATTATCGAAGTCATTTTGCAGTTGCTCACAATCTTGTAACTAAATTTATTATTCTATACAGAATAACATTTGCAAAAAGCCTTATCTCTAATTTCACTTCTTTACTCATATCATTGATATAAATAAGAAAACCTAAAGGTCCAATAATACTGCCTTGAGGAATTCCCCTCTTAATTATTACAGGGTCAGATAAAGCTTCCCTACTCTAATTCTCTGAGATCTATTTTCTAGAAATGTAGCAACCCATTCAGTCACTTTTGTCTAGTCCAATTGCACTAATTTTTGCCAGTAGTCTCCCATGATCTACCCTATCAAATGCCTTAGATAGGTCAATTATGATACAGTCCATTTGACCTCCTGAAGGCCATCTGAACGCAGATCCCAATCTCCTACCCACCCATTAGGATCTAGAAATCTCACTCCCAGTTTCCCACATACCCACGCTATAGTCTCATTTAAATCCCCAATCACCCTCCAGTCAGTATCCCTCCTACACAGTATTCCAGTGATAACAATCTCCGCTTCCTTAAACGTCACCCGTGCTGCATTTACCAGATCTCGCACATCCCCATGTTGGTACTTATACCAGCTTGCCTTATGTTGTTGGTACCAACCTGAAACACTACCACCTTCTCCTTCCCCTCCTCCTTCTCTTCTATTTTCTTCAGCATCTGAATCAACCTAATTCCTAGATAACACTCTACCCTAGTTCTCTTTCCTCCACGCACTTTCCTCACATGTCTAACAATGGAATCCGCCATGACCAGAGCCTCAACCCTACCCACCTCGTTTGATCCCCTCCCCTCCTGGTCAACCCTCTTTACTGACAGCTGCAGAAGCTACTTCCTCCTCCCTTTCCTCCCTCCCATGACCCTGTTCCACCTGTCTTTTCCTATCCTCTACTCTACATTTCCCTTCCACCTACTTCCACACTTCTCAGCAGCAGCTCCCTGTTCCTCATCTTCCCTCTGTTGTTCTACCTGCAGTGGCTCGTACCAGTTTCTCACAGACACTTGTCCTGAATTCTGATCCTGAATAGAGCCCTTAGCTGCAATCATTAGACCACCTGTCTTCTTCAATACTCCGCTTTTCCTCCCATCCCTCTTTTACAACTATTGTATCCTGTACATTGTTTGAGGGAGGCCTACCTTCCTTCCTGTCTTCTGAGAGAATCCTAATTATCTCCCTCAAACTCTCCAACTTCTCCTTCATACTCCTTAATGCCTGGCCACACCCACAGTTCCTACACTTGCACTACTTAGCCATTCTTTATGGAAAAATGAAATGAAAGGGAAAAATAAAATAGCCTATACTCCGCACGGCCTTACTTCTAAATTGAAGTTTCGCAAAACAAATGAGCATCACCTTCCCTCTGTTGCCAGCGCGCTACGCCTGCGAGAACAGCTGATGCAATATGACCGCGGTAAACAGCCCTTGTAAATTGTAATACAGTACTCAGAAAAACGAATGAATATGGATTGAAAACAAATTCACAAGAACTACACTTTCTAACAATATCTGGCACTAAAAGAGAATAGATATATTATTAACAATAAAAGAGAATGAGAAAATAACACATCACTAACGGCTAATGGCTGGGACAGAAAGGAGGTTATGGCATACAAAGGGAACACTCTACTGATCTCAGAGTCACTGGAACTGGAACAAACACACTAAATATTAAAGGAAAATGCAAAAGATCGCGAACCGTACCGAATACCATACACGCTGAGCGAGATAGGTTAACCACGTGGCGAACATAATATTAGAGTTGGCAACTAGGTTTCGAGATCGTGCTCTGCCGATATAAATCGATATGAATGGCAGCTTGGGATTGGTTGGATGTCTATGCTTCAGCGCATAACCACCAGACAGAGCCAAAATCTGCTAAAACGTCAATTTAGAAGTAGAGCCGTACGGAGTATAATTATTATGTGAAAAAGAAAAAAGAAAGAAAAGAAATATTGTCTAGGATAGTACACAAAGATCACACGACGATAAGGTAATTAATATACTACTACACTACAATACTACTTAGTTGTACTCTATTTTTACCCTACAACACCCTAACAGTATAAAAACTGCTGTTAATTCCTGAATACCAAAAGGAATACACAAGAATTACACAATTCTAAACTGCAGTTAAGCCTATCTTAATTACAACAGAATTCTAGTAAGAGAGTTTCTACGGATACCTCTACTATAGGCCTACTACACAAATATTTTACAATAATAGAATTAGCACGCTAATTTCTAATAGATATTACTCGTATACTACAGTACACTACAATAATTTTAAACTACATTCAGACGTATCCTAATTGCAATACCGTATGTTACTACTATGTGCAAACAGAAATGACAATTTCAAGTTTAGAATTTTCAAGAACTACTCAAAGTTTACCAACAAAGCTAAATGCTTAGACAGATTATTATTAGTACTATTTTATCTTACTATGCTCTAATAGATACACACGAATATAGCAGCAAGATATGGTACTATCTAAATATAGCCTAGATACCGTATCTATACTAGAATTATCAACTGAAATGTGGTTATATGATTTTTACGGCTGGTGGATTAGGCTACTATTATTTTCCCTACTACGCAGGACGGAGAATGAAAGTGTCCTTAAATGCTGAAAAATAAGAGGTTTTCTATAAGAATCTGTCAAAACTACGCCGGGGGCTTGAACTGCAATATTGATATAGGAATTTGATTATTAAGTTTAACTCGATGAATAAACGAAGGTGCAAAGTACAAAGTATGGCAGGAATACAGTAATCAGCTGATTTTTGTATTTGTTTACACAACTACCATGTGCATGTATTTTTTGATCTCGTCAGAATGGTAGGAATAGGCTAGTGGATCTGTAATTTCATTGTATTCCATAAGCCAATACTGTAAGATCATTTTCTGTGTCCTCAAAGGTAGTCATTTCCAGTCTTACGAGTCTTTCGCTGCCGGGCTGAGTAGCTCCGATGGTAGAGCGCTGGCCTTCTGAGCCCAACTTGGCAGGTTTGATCCTAGCTCAGTCCGGTTGTATTTGAAGGTGCTCAAATACGTCAACCTCGTATCGGTAGATATACTGGCACTTAAAAGAACTCCTGCGAGACAAAATTTGGACACCTCGGCGTCTCCGAAAACCAAAAAAGTAGTGAGTGAAATGTAAAAACAATAGACCTAACATTATTATTCAGGTCTTTTGCTGTTCAAGCATTTGATATCGCCATTCGTTTGTGGTGGTGGTTTTATATAGCCTACTGTATTGTAAGTCTAGTTCTCTATTTTAGTAATTCAGAAGGAGATAGCTGTTTTGTTAAGAATTTGAAATAAATAAATAAATAAATAAATAAATAAATTTGTTTATGGAACTTCAAGTTATTTCTGGGTTAAGAATTTTGCTGGCTAGTTCAGTCTGCTTACAATTGATAAACTTGATCATGGGTTCTATATTGACACTAATATAAACAACTTTATTCCTTAATAGAAAGTACCTGCTTTCGGATCCACCTATTCAGTACTTAATTAAACCATTGAATAAATAGTACATTTGAGAAAAACTGACTCATTTGTGGATAAACTACTCATTGCAACATGTTAGTGGAAGATTATTCCTAAAGGATTAAACAGCAGCAGGTTGAATAATGTACTACAATTGGTTAGGTGATCACATTCTGTACTCAGGAGTAGAGGATAGCATCTTGGCACAGTTGGGTGATATTTAAGAGTGCTAAAACGTGAATGTTTTGTGCCGAGAGCATTACTGGCACAGTAAAGGACATTTTTCAGGATGAAATTCTGATACTTACCTTATTGGGTCTTATGATTATTAATTGTTGAATGATCCTTCAAGGAATAGTCTTATTTAATACAGTTATCTTAATTGCATTCCCTTCTGACTTACAGTGAATTCCAATTCAGTGATTGTGAACTTAGGTCATAGTATGAAATCTGTTAACTTCCAGGTGGAATGGCCTGCTGCATGTGTTATTGGATGGGGCAGTGAGGGATATTTTTGAAAGGGTTGTGAGAACACTTTTTTTCATTCATGTAATAAATCTAATAGAGGATTTTGGAGGTGTTCAGTAAATTCACAAAGGCTTGCAGACTGAATACTGTAAGGCATAATAGGCTTTAATGAAGTATGTATGTTTGTAAAGAATCACTGGCGCGTAAAAGAACTCCTGCGGGACTAAATTCCGGCACCTCGGCGTCTCTGAAGACCGTAAAAGTAATTAGTGGGACGTAAAGCAAATAACATTATTATTATTATTATTATTATTATTATTATTAGTATTATTATTATTATTAGTATTATTAGTATTATTATTATTATTATTATTATTATTATTATTATTATTATTATTGTAAAGAATCAAGTCACATAACTGTAAAGAAGGCACTGGGTAAAGTTCAGTTGTGAGTGAACAAGATGGCTGAGTAAAATTTTCCCTGACTGTGCACCAGGGTGGGAACATATCAGCCAACTTAAACCATCATCACTCATTCTCACCAAGCAACCACAATTCAAAGTTTGGCCAGTGCACGTGAGATTTATGAAATACCAAACAAGTTGGCTGTGCGGTTAGGATTGCACAGCTGTGAGCTTGCATTTGGGAGACAGTGGCTTCAAATCCCACTGTCAGCAGCCCTGAAGATGGTATCCTTTGGTCTCCGACTAGCTACTTTTATGGTTTTCGGAGATGCCAAGGTGCCGAAATTTAGTCCCGCATGAATTATTTTACGTTCCAGTAAATCTACCGATACAAGGCTGATGTATTTGAACACCTTCAAATACAACCGGACTGAGCCAGGATAAAACCTGCCAACTTGAGACCGTAAGGCCAGTGCCTCAACCATTTGAACCACTCAGCTGGCTCAACCAACTCTGTTGAGGTTCAATCCTACAATCAGGAGCATAGAAAGTGAGTTCCTTAATCAACTATACAATGTAGTGCATCTCAGTAAACTGATGCAGTTCCTGCAGATTGTAACCAAACTGAATGCAATCAAATAACTTCTTTCTAGTAGGCACAACTTAGTGTACTTTCAAACATTTATACTGCTTAAGAACCATCAGAAACTCACTGAATTTTCTGGACAACTGGTTTACTTAACATGTCTTTATCTACTAGGCTACCAGAAATCAACAATAGTTTGCATAATGGGTGGTTGATTTCCTGCATACCATGATTTCAGAAAATGCCTGTGAAGACTTTCCTCGTGTTCCTCATTTACTGCTCCAGTGTTTAATAGAATGAAATTCAGGGAACTATTTCATATACCCGTAACACAGTTTGCACTAGTCTGACATAGTTATGTGCTCTAAAATTTCTAAGGAGACAAACAAATATCTTTGTAAGTGTGCCATGTCATGTTGTATTTTTTAAAAATATTTTCTCTGCATTGGGGAGTCTATCCTTGAGCAAATGAGTTATCGTAACTGTACAGATACGTGAACTGATGATATTGTCCTCCATTGAATTTTCTCCCTGTAAGCGGGCCATCATACCCGATCTCCTGCCTCTTTTTTTGTCTGTTTGCTTAACAGTGGTTTTTGAATCAACAAGTAGATGTTTAGTACTGTTTCTTGAGTGCTTATAATTGACTTTCCTTCAAAATCCGTTCTTTGAAAATATCAGCAAGTCTTATCCTATCTCAAACTCTCCCATGACGCAACAGCCCCGAAGGCCCTTGGCCTACCAAGCGACCGCTGCTCATCCTGAAGGTATGCCGATTACGAGGTGTCAGTTGGTCAGTATTCCTCTTCGCTTTCTAGGCAGGGGCCGCTATCTCAGATAGCTCCTCAGTTGTAATCGCATAGGCTGAGTGGACCTCGAAGCCTCCGGGTAGGAGGGAGGCACGCTACCCCTACACCGCGGGCCCAGCCCTTAACTTATCTCGCTCGTGAAAAAAATTGCAGAATATTGTATGCTGTGATTGCATTGTTTTCAACTTCAGAGAATTTCAGATTTTCTCATACTTGGCATTTATGTTCAGAATAATTAACAGCTTTTAGCAGAATGTCCAAACCTTTAATATTCATCATATCTTTCAGTTTCAAGGGGAAGAGTGGAAATATTGATCTCTGGTTCTGCACTGTGGTGATATAGGGATCAGAATGTTTATCATATGTTAAATATAGGTATTCTGACCGAAAGCTAATTTCTGTATGATATATAGGGCTACAGGGATAGGAAAACCTGACAGGTCAGAGAATTCAAATTAAATACTTTTCATTCATGAAAGGTCCTAAATTAATTTTAATTAGCAATAGCAGTCCTGGTTAAAATTTATTCTTCACATACCATCAGAATAGTGAATGGCATTGAAGGATTATCATTGAATTATCCTGTCAAATAATGTGAATGTCTGCACCAGTATTTGTGGAACTTACTCCGTTCAGAGCTGGGTATTTTCATCAAAGTTGGAAAATGGCCTGTTGTAGTTTCAGTTAAGTTTTACTAATCAGCTAAACTGAACATATCATCCCTGGAAAGGCAAAGTATCGTAAGCGACAAAATATGAATTTTACAGGAGATGAAAAAAAAATTATTAGCGAGTCGAATACTTAGAGTTTAGGCTGTTTCTGTTTTTATCTCAGTCCAGAAATAAGTTTCCCACGTTTTTGGCATTTATTAGGTTACGTATTTGTTCAGTTGTACCAAAAAGGAACTTACTTTAAAGTTATTAATTATGAATGTTGCATACGATTGTTTGCCGGTCGTTGTCGAGTGCATTGTTTAACAAAGTGGTCCTCTTACCATAGCTTTTGTAGCGCTTACAATATTTTGGAGGGATTGGTTTGAAGGATTATAAGGCATGAGAATAATAAGATTTTCTTAAATGATTGTATTAAGAAATGTAAACAAAAACAATAGGAAAATTGACTTACTGCACTACAATAAGAGAATGAAAGTGGAAATGACATTGATTACAGTACAATATTTAGAAAAGAACATTTTTATCAGTCCTCCTCATCTGTTTGTTGTAATAGATAACTGTGTTTGGAGTAGTAAGTAACGTTTAGATACTAGTCTTGTGTCACCTGCTAACCTCCTTGATGATATCGCCCATCAGCCGTTAGAAGTATACTCCGTTTCTGCAGCAACTCGCTCACAAATTTATTCACAAGATAACTACTGTCATGTCATGGCGTGTGGCCTCCAGAGAGGCCCGGTGCAGGTCTTTCGCCATAGAAGCTTCCAGTTGAAGCCTAACTCTTTTACAGTACTTCTCAAATAGATACAACCTCCTTGGAAACGAATCCTCTCTCCTAACACAGATCGTAATTTAGATATTGACAGAGTAGTTTTTTGAAGAATGTAAAATTAATGGATTGTGCGTCGAAATCTTAAAAATCCATTACATGCTTTTTCCCTGTGTGTGTTTTTCCTGGTGTACCAAATTAAGTTTCTTCAATCTCGTGCTGTCTCTGTTCTACAATTTTTTAAACACATTTTTGGCTAGGTAGCGGCTGCGACCTTGGGTGAGGTACAGCCCCAGCATTTGCCTCCTGTAAAAATGGAAAACCATCTTCATGGTTGCCGAGTGTCGAATTCAAACCCACTACCTCCCGAATGCAAGCTCACAGCTGCGCGACTATAACCACATGGCCAACATGGTCGGTTAAAATTCTCTTGTCCGCCCTCTACAGCACTTTTGTTGCATCTGCAATTTTCTTGTACTTTCAACAATTCCCTTCTGTACTGTTTTTGTGTTTTATTCTTTCTGTCCTCAGCTTCCCTATTCATAAAACTGTAAACACTGAACAATCTCTTGAGTTTCTCCTCATGTTGTCGCAAACTTCATTTTATAATTTTCAGCAGCATAATTCAGTTCGGGCATGAATGGTTGGAATGTGTACTGACAATGAACCGACTTGTTTAGCTACTGACCGTACTTGCTCAGTCAAGTCGGTCACGAGAAGCAATCCCTTCTCTTCTCTTCCCACCCCTCGTCTGCATTCCACTAGTATACTAGCTGTCAATCAACATGTGAGGCTTCCGAGTAAGAGGCATTCTACCCCTACACAGTGGTGCCAGCTACAAAATAGAAGGAATTTACTTTTTATGGGGCATAACATGCTCAATTCTCCTATGAACAATTATGAAGCAGAATAATGCCGAATACTATGCCGCTACTACAGTGTCCCACTCCCAGCAGGGTCGTGAGACAACTTGCATATTCCGAGAGGCATATTCATAACCTGATGATGTTGTGTAACGGTTCAAATCCCGTTACAAGATAATATGTATATTATTATTATTATTATTATTATTATTATGTCTGTATTATTATTATTTTATCTATGAGATTACTATTATTTTGTTATAATTATTATTTATAATTGAGTGTATGCATATATACGTATATGTGGAATAACACTCCATACATGTACAGTGAGAATTGTTACATATCAGATGTTGGATATGACGTTATATTTTGCACTACTGGCGATTCTGCCAAGTCATTGCTAAGTCATGGCTACGTCATCGTGAGCTTTTAGAATATTCGCTCAGAGACTCAGCCGCCCCGGGGGATTTCACCATTTCATGCAACGGTTTGCCGCGTTGTGGGAGTATGTCATTGTTATTTCTGGAGATTACGTAGCTGTGTCAACCAACGTCTATAAAAGGTGGAAGCACATTGTAGCGTCAGTCATTAGTTAAACGGAAGCTGAACAGTGAAGTAGTCTACTAGATGAAGAGGCCTCAGTCGGTCAGTCAACGAGTGTGAACGAGAGATGGAGAAGACTCAGTGAGCCATTAATTATTGGTCATTGAGAGAGTGAGGCCAAAGGTTGGTCGGTCACTTAGTTGAAGACACGGACGCAAGGGCTTACCATGGAGTCAGAGAGGGCAACCCTGGACCTGCCAAGAGGTAATACCATATTGACTTACAAAGAAGTCAGATGATATGGAGAAGAAGCAGTCACAAGGATGTATCACCAAGTTAGGCGTGACACATCTACAGTAAACACCAGATCAAAGGAATACGTCGTAATTACACTCAAAGTGTTGAAGGTACAATCAAGTGAATCAGTGAGGGAAATATTTCGTATAAATTGTTAAATGTCCGGTCAAGAAGAATTCAAATTCATGCCTAGTTTCTTTCAGTTGCAATATCATAATTTCATATTCTCATCTGTTTTATCGCAACAAGACTCACTATTTTTTGATATATTATTTAAAGAATATATATTGTTCTATCAAACGAATTCATAGTTTTATTTCATTGACAGTAAAATATCTTAACCTCAAAATTAATGGGGAAACCGAACGCCAATCTCCTTTTCCCAGAACTTATATGGTATGTTGTCAAAAGTAAGCTTATTACCCCACACCCTAGAGATAGTCAAGAGTCTCATTCTATTATTGCTGCACTGAGTGGTAGCTGGCGCCCTTCAAATAACGTACGTGTAAGTAAGCAGGTAACAAGTAAGTGTGAGTACAAGGTCCGACGAGTGTGTATTTTATTTAATGAATGTTAATTTTCATAATTTCCATTTTAAATGCAGATACAGTAGAGTCTCGATTATCCGACCTAAACGGGACCTGGAGTACGTCGGATCACCGAAAATGTCGGATAATACAGAATCACTTTGAAAATGAACTAAAACAAACAGGAAGGCTATACTGTATTATGCACGATGTTTTACGGGACTCTATTTATTGACTTATTAATTCAATTGTACAGTAGATGCAGTACTCTTTTCTTACCACGCCTGTAGCCAGGTGCAGACGTCTTGGTTTGGGCTACAAGAGTTTTGATGTCAGCATCTTGAAATTCAGCCCAGTCTCATCACAATTAAAAATCTGATCACCGGTTAATCCTTCAGCAAGAATTATTTCTTGAAATTGTCTTTTAAATTTCACAACATCATCGGATTTAGCTGACAGTTCTTCTCCACAGATATTAAGCTGCCCAGTGCCGTACCGTTTTTTCCCACCGATCAAGCCACCCAGCAATAGCAGTAAAATCAGGGTCCCTTTATTAAACTCCTTCTGGATATACACCGCCATTTCTTGCAGAATGGGGCCAGATATTGACAAGCCCTTTTTCTGGTTTTTAGTGAACCAAAGAAATAGTGCTTCACTTACTTTTTCGTACTCACATTTTTCATTGTTTTTTTTCTTTCTAATTTTCAGTGCATCACTTGTTGCTGTGGTAGAGCACCACTTTTCAATTTATTCCCTCGTATGTTTCCAGTCTCCCACTGTAACACGTCCAACACCATAATCTGAAGCCATTTTTTGGAGAGTTTCCCCTTTGTCCAGTCTCTTTAACCCACTCTACTTGTCTTCCACAGAAACAATCACTTTCTTACGTTTACTCGCCATACTCAGAGAGGATATGAAAACTATAACATCCGCACCCAACCAATACTACATTGCAAAATCCTACCGTATGACTGCTAATGCTTGTCCCACAGACGCACCCTCCACACCCCGTGTCCCAGAATTGCATCCACCTAAAGATCAAATTAAGCCTACCAGTGTCGGATAACACGGAGTGTCGGATAAGCGAAGGTCGGTTGAGCGAGACTCTACTGTATTCAGATTTTTCAAGTTAAATGCAGTTTTATAATAATATTTGTAAATTTAGTCAGCAAGTTAGGAAAGTATCAGTTGTTATATTGTTTTTAAGTTCATGTATGGTGTGAAGATTATTTCTGTAAACTTTATTTTTTAGGGTTCCCACAAATAAAAGTCGCACACAGTAAGATCAGGGAAGCCATAACCCTTTCAATATTATCCTACCATCAAAAACTGCCTCCTTGTCATGCAAGGAATCCTGTGCAGTATGAGCTGTGGCAGAATCCTGTTGGAAACAGCCATATCTTATCTTATTATCTGTCAAAATTTAAAAAAAATGGTGCGGGAATATCTGTGCGGTATCTCTCTGAATTTATGGTATCATTGAAAAATATGGGGCCTAATATCCATTCTGCAGTTACACAAACTCGAGTGACTGACCACCTCATGGCTATGCAGCGAGTCAGCATGAGGTTATAAATACACCGCACGGACCGTGCATGTCAATTGCCATTCCCGCTGGGAGTGGTACAAACTGTATATCGTTCTATAGCATAACTTTGGGTTTAAATAAACTTAAAAGAAAATAGGTTATGATGAAACTGCTCTCTCTTTAAGCAAACTTGTTGATACAGAACAACACACATACAAACATGCACTAACATATTACTGTGTCAGTCCTTATGCCATAGCCTATGTAGCTGGATGTTTTAACAGTTAGTCGTTACCAGAACAGGTAACGAGCCTGTGATCAATAATGTTATTTGTTTTACGTCCCACTAACTACTTTTTTAAGGTCTTCGGAGACGCCGAGGTGCCGGAATTTAGTGCCGCAGGAGTTGTTTTACGTGCCAGTAAATCTACCGACACAGGGCTGTCGTATTTGAGCACCTTCAAATACCACCGGACTGAGCCAGGATCGAACCTGCCTAGTTGGGGTTAGAAGGCCAGCGCCTTAACCGTCTGAGCCACTCAGCCCGGGCCTTTGATCAGTAGACATGCACAGCCCTGAGTCAGCATCGTGGGGAAGAGACTTGCGTCCGCTTGCGCAGGTATTTCTAGCTTGGGCACTGCGGTTACAGCGGGCAGGGTTTGACACTCATGGTTTAGGTCGGAGGTGCTCACCTGGGCGCCCATTGAGTATAGCCCAGTGCAGCCGGGCTGGCGTGACGTAAATGCAGGCAGCCTACGTAGCAAGCATATGTCACATAGAGCGAGAATGTGAACACACTTTGCAGGAAGGCGAGGGGGCATTGACGTTCAGTTGTGATTACGAAGCTCTCCTCCACTCCTCAGTGAAGTGCTGATTGGGATACACTATTTAAAATAAAACTATAATCTCAACAATAAAAACTGACCTTTTCAAGATATTCCGGTTTGATTTATACTGCGCTTGATATAAACAGTCAGATTAATTTTCGTATATTTAATCATTCAAAGATAACTGACGCGTTATAATTTTTGCGTTAACAGTCTACAAAGCTACGATTTAAAATTCCTTGGATGCGAATGACGGTATTTAAATTTTTAAAATTAAAATTTCTGTTTTTCATTAAACAAAAATTAATATAATTACATAATGCAACAATGATTTTGCACAGTGCTGTAGTGTTGTGTGACGTTCCCTGTTCACTGAATTTCTGAAAATAGTATTTAAAATTTAACAGGTGTCCGGAGTTTCATCGCGAGTGAGGACATAGATATTTACTATCCGAGATTAAAGTTCAACAACGTAAATGTATCTAACAAATTGATGTACAGTATGACTTCAAATAAATAACCTCGTTGATTTTATTCCCGGTAAGCATGATTGCATTGTTGGTCAGTTTATCAGATAACTTAAACCCAAACAACCACAAGCCACAGCTTATCCACCTTAACTCTGTATTATATTAGAACTGTTTCTAAAGCACCTCTTAAGATGTAATAGTGAGAATTGTAACTCATTAAGTACATTATAAGAATTTTGTTATTTTCTGCCTCCGTTTCAAACTCTGGTGTCGCAGCAGTGATCGAGAGTAACTGGGAGAACTTCGCCCAACCTTCACGGCCTGTGACGTAACCACATCATCACTATGGTTGAATAGCATAGGCTGCGCTCATCGCCTGCCAGCCCGCCCACTTACAGTGTTGGGCGCCCGTGGGACAGAAATCCCAGCATGAACACTTCTGGTTTGGGTTAATCGTGTGAGTCAGCAACTTGGTAGCGTTTGTGTAGCTGTGAACTTACATTTGGTAGATGGTAGATTTGAATTTTACTATCAAGAGCCCAGAAGGTGGTTTTCCAAGGTTTTATATTTTCAAATCAGGCAAATGCCAAGACTGTAATTATGGCTACAACTGCCAACGTCCCAATTCTAGCCCTTCCCCAGCCCAGCCTCAAAAGCGTGTAGTGTTATTGCAGTGTTAAATTATTTGATCAAAGAAAAAGTTAGATGGAACTCTTGTCAGCAGTTTGGTTCATGCTGGTGGCCTGATTGTAATCACAGCCTCTCCAAAACTTGCAGCCGTTTGGATTTTAATAACATCTAATTCAGTGCCTATTCTAGCCAGAATAATTCCTTTCCTCGCCGCTAGATGGGGGCTAGCTTCATTCCATTCCTGACCCGGTCAATTGACTGCAAACAGGCTGTGGATTTTTTCATCGCCTCTTCTATGAAAATTAGTATTTTTAAGATTAAAGTAGTGTTCATGGAGAGACCTAAGAAGATTAATACCTGATGGGAGATATTACATTGGAATGGATCGAGCATATGAAATACTTTGCTGTATGTGTTTACCCAATGATGCCTGAAGGGTTTTAGTTACCAGTACAGATGAAATATTCTTACATCACTCTTTTCATTGCAACATATAGTGAAAGCTTGGTAGATTTAGAATCTTTCTTTTAAGAAATAACGGTAGGGTATTTCAGTAAAGGTTGCTATCAAAGATGATTCTAATTTAGTTCTTCCAAGTAGTGCCTCTTTAAGCACTATGTGTTTGGATCAGTCTGTTTGTGTATTTGAGATTAGCAAGAATATTTAGCATATACTGCAAAACAATGCCCATATTATTTGTTTAACATATTTTCAAATGCTGTGAATTTTAAGAGATGCTGAGGTGTCATGAGGTTTCTTTACACAGGAGTTCTTTAACGTGTTGGAAGTCAACAATACAGAGTGATTGCCTTTTAACATCCTGAAATGCCTTGGCCAGGATCGAACCTGCTAATTTTGGAACAGAACGATAATGCTTTACTGAGGCTGGTTCCAAGAATGATTAATTGGAACATCTTGCTAGTCTTAGATGCAAAATTATAGACTGGCTTTGTGAACTAGGAGTACAAAAGGTTGGCTTGCTAAACATTTGTTCAAAAATAATTTTAACAGGTCATTTAGGACCAGATATATGTATAAAAAATTTTTTTTTTCTTCATGAATATTCAAAATTAAGACCATTCGCAGGTTTTGGCTTTGCTACTTAACAATTTTAAATGTGATTGTGTATTCGTGTACTCTTATGGGTGTTTGGTGGAATGATCCATTCAAAGATGTCAAATACAGTATTGACAAAAGAAAGGAAATATGAAGTCTGATTGAAGAAAAACCAACCAATTATAAAACAATATATAAAATGAAGGAACCAGATTATAAAAGCTGTAATGTAATTTTTACATTGGTACATTACAGTACTGTAAGCTATACCTTCATTGATTATGGTGAAGGAGAATTTTTTAAAATATATTGGATATATTAAATATATTGAAGAATTAGTCCATGGTCTTAAGAGTTTCTCCTCAACCTGCGTACAACTTGAACGTTTTATACTGTAATGAATAAAACTTCCAAAAATTGAAACAGCTAGTGATCTTGTTAAATTAATAATATGTCTCGCAGTCTCTTGGCATTCCTGTACAACAAAATGATTCCTTCTTACTTTGATTACTGTTTAATTGAATTTTTCAGTACTGTGCTGAGTATTGTTTAATTCAAACTAAAAATACTACACTCATGTTCTTAAAAAACAGAACACCTTGAAAGACTAGAGATAGGAAGTTGATATTCACAGGACATGTTAATTAGTATGTTCTGCAGAAATGATTAGCATTTCAGTCACCTAGGTTCAGCATGTGTCCTGTTGCCTAGAAGGCACTGGGTCCTCCATGGGCACTGATAACTTGTTCCATGCTGGATGGCATCGACGCGTATAAAGCACGAATGGCGCCCTGGGGTATAGCCATCCATCCTGCATTAACCTGATTCCATGGTTCATCTTTGCTGGTTGCCATTGGATCACAGCGCCGCACCCATCGTTTCATCATATCCCACACATTTTCGATTGGCAACAAGTCTGGTGATCGGGCAGGCCAAGGCAACAGTCTGACGTCCTGTGATCACAAGAAGGCATGTGTTTGTGCAGCAACATGTGGTCGTGCATTGTCCACTTGGAGGCTGCCAAAGACAAAGAATACACAAACAACTCCGTTCAAAAATAGAATAAGTATATTATGTGTCAATCTGGCGAGTCTGTCTGGTGAGTATAGGTGGTGTCTGAGTATCAAAAGAGAACCCCTGAGTGCTTTCAGCCCCCAGTCGATGAAATCCTTGGTACTGATGTTAAAGGTCTTCATCAGTTCTATCGTCGTCTTAGGGATTGAAACCTCTCGCACCGATCATGGGACCCCTCACTTCTATGTCGTCCAGTTTGTATTTGTTCTTATAATACGGCACTGTAGGCTGGTAGATAGACTTCTTTTCTTGGTCCATTTCGTCTGGTTGGTCGGAGTGTTTCGAATCTTATTGTGGGGTCTAATATATATCCTTTCTTCCGTTTGATTGCGATCATATCAATCCTTCTCGTGCTGCCTTTTACTCCGATGCCATGGACTTCCTCGTGCACTTGATATCCTTTCTCACGGAGCGTCTGTGCTATGGATGACCTGATGTTGTGATGTCTAGTGTTTAGAAGAGTTTCACTGAAGGCACAGGAACCCAAGACGTGAGGTAATGTTTCAGTCTCACTACATCTTCTGCAGCGGTTACCATCAAGGGACCTTCCTGGTACAGCTCTTACAGGTGCAACGTTACATGCCATTTTCAGTGCATCTCTCCATTCCATGCTAGAAAGGCCATCATGGTTTCTAACCCAGCGGTTTGTAGGAGGGAACTCCTTGTACAGACACACTCCCTGATCTTTACTTCTCAACTGGCACCATTTTTCAAATTCAGATTCTCGTAGTTTGTTTCTGAGTTTCTTGGTGTCATACTCACCGTGTCTGTTCTTCATATCCTCGGTTATACCATTTACGTTTAACTCGGTTAAACATCTGTTAATTTCTTCGTCTAGGTTTCTGGTGGCTTCAATATATCGGTTCTCCTCCCGTTTCAGAATGCTGCAGCTTTTTATATTTTCAGTCAAGGCTTCCCAGCTTGCTCTAAAAACACCTAACCCTTTGTAGCATTTATCTGAGTAAATCATAGAATCCGGAGTGTCAGTAGGAAGGGATAAGATCTCCTTTAGTGTACTCTTAACGAGTTTATCAGCGTCTTCCAGAAATCGCCATGGTATTTTACCTGCAGGAACGCAGATGAACTGGTAAGTCAACGTAGGGCAGACTGAAGAATTTAGAATTGAAAATTTCTGATCCGGATGAAGCCAGAGACAGGATGATAACGAGCTGATTTTCTGCTGAAGGAGTGTCATTGATTTCTTGGGATCAAATAACATGGTATCTGCATAATTTTTATCTATATCATCACTGAACATTGTTTTTCTCTTGACTTTCCCACTGTAATATGTCAATTTTGTATCTTAGTATTTGCATTTTAATTACAAATCAAGTACCTGATTTATGCCTTGAGGTGGTACTGTGACTGATGATGCCCTCAAGAAAGGGTGAAAGATATCTCATATGAAAATAATAATAATAATAATAATAATAATAATAATAAAGTCCTAAATGTTTAAAATTTCTAATGTATTGAATAGGTGACATAAAAGAAAAAAATGTTTAGCATCCTACATATAGAAACTGGATTTGTCTGAAAACACTATCTGCTGCCATTCCTATCCCCAGTGATGTCATTCCATACACCATTGCAGTCTAGCATGTTTATGCACATTAGTCAAAGGTAGGCGGAGAATTGGACGACGTGCCGGTAACCCAGACCGTAATAAATGGTGACGGACTGTCACGCTTGATAGTGTACGATGTGTTACACTGTTGCACCAGAGCCAAGGAGGACGTAGATCTGTCCTGCAATGCCATTCGGATGAGGTGTCTATCTTTTCAGGGGGAAGGGGGGGGTCTGGGTGGTGCGAGCAGACCCATCTCGTCGTGTTCTACGGCCTTCTGTGGACCATTCTGTACACGCCCGTTGCACTGCGGAGACACTGATAAAATCCGCTTATTAGGCCTAAACCAGAACTCCACATTGATTTGATTAACAACTGTCTGCGGATTAAATGAGAAATTCCACTGGCTACTGAAGGCTTCTAAAATGGAGCATGGGGTCAATTGGTAATATATCAGTCATTATTAGCAGATACCCCCTGTGGGTGGGGGGGGCGCAGATGAAGAATACACCCACGTTATCCCCTACCTGTCGTAAGAGACGACTAAAAGGAGCAATGAAGAGGTGATCGAATTAGAACTATGAGACTATTTGTAATTAGTACCTTCACG
Organism: Anabrus simplex; assembly: GCF_040414725.1. Taxonomy (NCBI): domain Eukaryota; kingdom Metazoa; phylum Arthropoda; class Insecta; order Orthoptera; family Tettigoniidae; genus Anabrus; species Anabrus simplex. Next base: position 1,159,406,446 of record NC_090266.1, read on the forward strand.
TGCCGAACACTATGGGTCGCCTTTACTTGCGAGTAGTACCACTATGTTAGGTACACAATAGGTTTGTGATTAGTAGCACAGTGTTAATCAGGATGGGATTTACAGTACCAGTGATTAGTACCACTTCATGCGGAACACCACGGGTCTGGGCGTTGCCTGTGATTAGTACCACTATATGAGCGGCACCGTGGGTCTGCGTTGCTTATGATTAGTACCCACTATGTGAGGAATACCACGGGATAGTACGAGTCCCTGTGACTAGTACACCTATGTGAGGAACACCATTGGTTTGCATTGTATGTAAGTGGCGCCACAATGTGAGAAACACACCATAAGTCTGTGTTACACGTGCATATTACATTACCTGCGAGTAGTACCATAATGTGTGGAATACCACGAGTCTACGCTACTTTTGATTAGTACTGCAACATGACAGATACCATGGTTCTACTTTACTAGCGATAAGTACCATTATAAGGAACCGATGGCCTGGATTTTGGACCCCTTTAGGCAACAAGCATCATCGATTCAGGATTATGCTTTAGAAGCAGTCCCTTGGTCATTGATACTGTTGTTTTACGACAGTTTCTGGGAATGTGGGGCATTGCAGGTTATGGATCCACTGATTGTTTTAATTGTCATTAAATTTCATCTCATTTTGTACCATTAGGGGCCGATGACCTAGATGTTAGGCCCGTTTAAACAACAAGCATCATCATTAATAGCAGATGGGTTAAGCTGGGCTTTGCTACCGACCCAAGTCTAATAAGAGAATGTACACTACTTTTGTTTACAGTGAAGTAGTGCTTGCAGTACAGGGTGCCATGTCAGGATACCTGGTTCAGTTTTTCAGTACAGCATTGAAGCCAGCCTGATTCAGTTTGAAGTGTTATGATTTATGTGCAGGGTTCTTTTTAAGTGTTGTTTATATTTTTATTTTAAAATGCCATATACATTTTTATGGTATGTTATTATTGTGCCATATTCCACTGTCTTGCAACTTGAACCACTGAAAGAGTGGGGATCGTTTTGAATTTGAGATTCGGGTAAGTACGGTGTGTGATATTGTTTAATTAAACATTTTTTCCTGAACCCTTCAGTTCTACTGCTGTAGTTAACTGTATCAATGCTAATAAGGTTATGGATGTATGTTTACTTCATATCTTGCATTGTTAGTGGTAATAACAACTCCTGAGTGAACATTCAGTCATTTAAATATTATCAACACGGGGAGTTGATTATGCAGCACAGAACGTATAGCTGTACGCTTGCATTCGGGATATTGTAAATTTGATCTCCTCTTTTGGCAGCCCTGAAGATAGTTTTATGTAGTTTCTTATTTTCATGCCAGGCAAATGCTGAGGGTCCTTAGTATAGGTCACAGCTAATACCTACCCAGCTCTTTCCATCATCAACAAAAACGTATAGGAGTTAGTGAGATGTCAAACTCATAGCAAAAATAGATATACAGGATATATGAAAACTCAACAGCAAAATATCAAGAATGAATTCCTCATATAGAAAGGAGAAGAAAAGGTTATGACAACGTGGGTCTGGAAATGCATTAATTACAGCCTAATTCATGCCTTGAAGGAAATTCAGTGCATCTTAGAACAAACCATTTCCTCTTAGGTTTCTTGTCTCTTAATTGGGGTTTTTCTGATATTCTTTCAGATAACATTCATAGTTTCAATAAGAGCAGCTCTATTCCGAGAAAATTCCTTCTTATGCAGTGGGCCTAGCATTTAGTGATAAAGTTGATAAAATGTCTTCATTTTATTGTAGTATAAAAGTTGATCCCATCCTTCCTTTTCTCATGAAATGTGGAATGAGGCACATGGTGTAATCTTGTACTTTCCTTCACATACGGTCACACTCAGATAATCAGTATAGCATTCCCCACAGCCTGCTTGGGATATTTTACAATAAGAAATGGTTTCATGTAAATTCAAAGAAAGGATGTGGCTTGTTAACTCACAGTGGTTTGGTTCTTTGGCTGATTGCATTCTACCACTACAACTCAGGATGATTGTCTGCCTTTTTGATTCCCAAAATGCCTTTAACAACAGGTGCAAAAGATGCCCATGCTCCAAATTCCATAGGGTTAATTATTTTTCCTTGATAGTAGTTCTATCTTAAAATTTCTCTGTTGGATTATGTTCAATATTATATGTGTTAGGAACATACTCTTCTCGAGTAGACAAGTCCTTTCCACTTATTATACTGCTTTGCTATTGTCTGAATATCCCATTATCATAGAAGTATAACAGGTGAATTAGCTGCTCCTCTCTTTTTTTTTGCAACCCAACAAACGTGTGAGATCATTGTGAGTTCGATATTTTCTAAGGCATTTTAAAGGGAAATCAGTATTACAGTGGAGATTCTGTAGAAGATACATGCAAGAAATACAGAATTTTTCTCCACTAGCTTATGGAGGACCAAACTAATTGGCCGTGCGGTTAGGGTCGTGTTTGCTGTGAGCTTACATTCAGGAGATGGTGGGATAAAGATCCCACCATCGGTATCCCTGAAGATGGTTTTCCATGGTTCCCCATTTTTACACCAGGCAAATGCTGGGGCTGTACCTCAATTAAGGCCATGGCTAGTTCCTTCCCAATCCTTGCCCGCTCCCATCCTTCCGTCGCGCACCGAGCTTGATAGCTGCAGTCGCTTAAGTGCGGCCAGTATCCAGTATTCGGGAGATAGTAGGTTCGAACCCCACTGTCGGCAGCCCTGAAAATGGTTTTCCGTGGTTTCCCATTTTCACACCAGGCAAATGCTGGGGCTGTACCTTAATTAAGGCCACGGACGCTTCCTTCCCAGTCCTGGACCTTTCCTGTCCCATCGTCGCCATAAGACCTATCTGTGTCGGTGCGACGTAAAGCCAATAGCAAAGAAAACCTTCCGTCGCTGAAAACCTTCAATATAACCATTTTGTCTTACCGAGGTTACCGTTCACTCCTCTTGGGACCTTCACAGCTTGTTACTTTACTTCCTAGTTATTGGGTCCTCATAATCACTGATCAGCACATTGTCGCTGCCAGGACAAAATCTATGTGAATTTTTTTTTTTTTTTTTTTTTTTTTCTAGTTGCTTTATGTCGCACCGACATAGATAGGTCTACGGCGACGATGGGACAGGAAAGGGCTAGGAGTGGGAAGGAAGCGACCGTGGCCTTAATTTAGGTACAGCCCCAGCATTTGCCTGGTGTGAAAATGGGAAACCACGGAAAACCATCTTCAGGGCTGCCGACAGTGGGGTTCGAACCTACTATCTCCCGAATACTGGATACTGGCCGCACTTAAGCGACTGCAGCTATCGAGCTCGGTGTGAAATATTTTAGCTTAAAACATTGGCCGGTAAGGTTCTGTCGTCTAAGGTGCAATATTGTGTGAATATTGTCAAGGCATTCTCGCTCTTCATAATGTATGTGCTGCGGGTCAGTATATCTCCAATAATATTATCACATAGGAGGTTTTGTCCCGGCAATGATGATATACAGGTAAGGTAAGGGTTATTCTGCCTGAAGGCAGGTCCGAACCTCCGCAGAGGTGTTCCTGAGCCGGAGTTTACGTGCGGTAGGGTGGCCAGTTCCTTTCCGCTCCTCCATTCCCTTATCCCCCACCAACAGCGCATGGCAACCCATCCAACTCCTGACCACGCCCAATGTTGCTTAACTTCGGAGATCTCACGGGATCCGGTGTTTCAACACGGCTACGGCCGTTGGCATGACGATATACAAATTAATAAAAATTGTTTATTCATATGAAAGCCTTGTTAACTGTTATAAATGTACATTTTGACCTTTTAAACAATTATTATTTGCTGCATTTCACATGAAAAAATTAATGAAATGTAAGTACGAATTAAAATATATCTTCTTGATCTCTACCACCATTTTCAATGAACTCAGTATCTATTTTTACCACTTTTCAAAATAACCTAGACACTCTTCTTTATTTTGTACTAGCTATCATACCTGTCATCGAGAGGTTGGTCATGTAGGAAAATATTGCAGTTAAAAAGCAATGCTGTCAAATGAAATGCTCAATCAAATGAAAATTGACTCAGATTGTCACTTTTCACAAACAGTAGGTACTACACTTGCAATATACCAGTGCTAACTTCCATTGCTGGAAAAATCTGGCCACAGATGGCAGTGAAGACCTCTCTGGTGTGTTACGTACATTGTGTTAACTACCGATTCTTATTAGCACTTCTATAGCAGGAATCGAATAGTTTGATTATTACAGTATAATGGACCATTGTGTTAAGTACCAGTAGTTATCAGAATATGCGTGATTCTGAGGAATGGTGACCTTAAAAGCGAGTTACCGTATCTAGCACTCCAGCTCCTCCTCGGCAATATTCAGAATGGGCTGTTCCACTTGGTGAAATTCCCCTAGATCATGTGTCTTGCAGATAGTAATGTTATTGTTTTCATGTCCCATCAACCCCTTTTTGACTGTTTTAAGAGGCACCGAGGTGCCAGAATTTTGTCCCGCGGGAGCTCTTTTACGTACCCGTAAATCTCTTTACACGAGGCTGACATATTTCAGCACCTTCAAATAGCACCAGACTGAGCCAGGGTTGAACCTACCAAGTTGGGGTCAGGCCAGCTCCTCAACCATCTAAGGCACTCAGCCTGGCATGTGTGTGTTTTGGCAGACATCTGCTTACAGCCTACTCTACTTGTATTCAGATATCAGGACCAGTAACCTTTCTTCTATGATAAAAATGTATGAGGAATGGAACATCAGAATATAATATTCCTCCTCTCTTTGTTACAAAGGATTCTCTGATAAGCTTAACATTAACAACAGTAGGATGGTGGAAAAAAATTAAAAATATTTAATTTTTTTATTAATATTCACCATAGGATTCCATTTGTAATGTGCATAAGATTGGAAATTTTATTTTCTATATATTTTGTTGTGTGGCATTTTTTGATAGGTTCAGTATTAACAGGTACTTGAAAATTATTTTGTTAGACCTTCCCCTAAACTACTAACTTATTTCACCCAGCATGAATAAAATAATTTATAGGCTAGACTTCCCTGACCTTAAAACACTGATTTTCGTTCAATTTTGTTCACGTTTCGTGTGATCATGTCCATACGTACATGGTGGAAATTTAAAAATTGCATTATCTTCGTATTCTGTACATCCTCGATGCACAGATACCAAGTTTCCAAAATTCTGACTGAAGTACAGACAATATATACTTTTTTTTTTCCTTCCCTAATAGGTGTTTAAGTTGGGTTTTTTTTTTTTTTTTTTTTTTTTTTTTTCTGGTTACAAGAATGGTGAAACTGCCCTTTGAGTTTGAAATTCTACTACAAATACCATAATGAAGTTATTCCTTAAACCTAAGAATTGCCGGGCTGAGTGGCTCAGATGGTTGACGCGCTGGCCTTCTGACCCCAACTTGGCAGTTCGATCTTGGCTCAGGCCGGTGGTATTTGAAGGTGCTCAAATATGTCAGCCTCGTGTCTGTAGATTTACTGTCATGTAAAAGAACTCCTGCGGACTAAATCCGGCACCTCGGTGTCTCCGAAAACTTTAAAGTAGTTAGTGGGACGTAAAGCAAATAACATTATTAAACCTAAGAAACTCTGTACAGTATTTTATATATATTATTGACTAGCAAGATACCCGTGCTTCGCTACGGTATTATACTGAAATTTACAATTGAATGCTTATTGTTTTAGATATATAATCTGCCGAAATTCGCAATCTGACTCGTTTTCTGCGAGAATCCGCCAAAATTCGCGATCTGACTCTTTTCTAATAGATTACGGCATGTTTCCTCCCATTTTCAATCTTTTCTTTCCAGCAATCGATTTTGTACTTCCTGGTCTAGGTCCAGATATTCTACCCGGTCAGTTGGGTCCCTAAATCTTTGCCATCTTTTCCTATAAGCATTTTTAATATGGATCAAATCCTTCAGGAAATTCGGCGTGGTGTAATCTTGGGTGCCTTGGCGGTACTGAACCCGCGGCCGGACTGCATTCTTAGTCATTACCCGTCCAGGACCCGTTTTCAGGGTGGTCCGCACATTTGACAACGGTCCAGAACATTTTTTTCTGGACCCCGCAGCAAGATGCAGGACCGCTACTTGGCGGTAAATTACATCTGCTGCCAGTGTCATCGTTACAATGTGACCAGCACCATCGTCGCGCGTAGGCAAGTGTGCGGGATTTCTGGCGATACCAGTGACATACTTCCGTGCATTATTGACCTTATTATAGAGGTGAACAATTTGACAGTCAATCTCATTCCTATCGTTTATGTCAAATGTGTTTACATTTTTACTTATATGCCAGGAGAATCTACTGTAATCTAAGAACATTCTCCGAATGAAAAGATGGCTGTTGAAAACGAACCCAGGACAGATTAAAAATGATCGGTTTATGATCAGAATAAGTACATCGAAACGATATAGCCTGTTTCCAGTCATTCGACAGTCAGGAATGGATTGAATAAAGCTCCATCTAGCGGCGACAATAGGAATTGTGCCGGCTGCTGTAGCGCACCTCTGAGGTAATGATCGATGAATGACAAATGACATGAAATGAAATATTGGACAGTGTTGCTGGAATTAATGATGACAGGGAAAACCGGAGTTTCCGGAGAAAAACCTGTCCCGCCTCCGTTTTGTCCAGCACGAATGTCAGATGGAGTGACCGGGATTTGACCAACGGAACCCTGCTGTGAGAGGCCGGCGCGCTGCCGCCTGAGCAACGGAGGCTCCTTATAAGTACATTATGAACAGTAAAATCAATGGGTCTCACCTCCTTTTACATCCCACCGCCGTTACGTTTATTTACGCCCCCCCCCCGCAAACAGAATTAAAGAAGGCGTGTTTCATTATGTTTAAAGGAGATTCCAAACACCAATGTTCACGTCTGTTACCTTCAGTTTTGAGATATAAGTATCCCCATAAAAATAATTCACTTTTTTTTCACTTCCTTTCACACTCCTCCCCCCGCCCCGTAAGTGAATTTTCCGGCAAAAAATACTTGTTTCTTTAATAGTAAAGGATCTTCTAAATAGCAATTATCATGACTCTAACTTCTTCAGTTACGATTTATGTGTCCTCATGAAAGGAATTCAACTTCTTTTCACTCCCGCCCCCCCCCCCCCCCCCCAAGATGGTTTCCCCCCAAAAACGCCTTTTTCCTTGTTTAAGGAGATTCAAATACCAATTTTCACATCCGTAACAACTTTAGTTTTTATTAGATGTATGTATTCTCATACAATTAAGTCAATTAATTTTTCAATTCTTTCACCCCTCCCCCCCCCTCCTTCATTGGAGTTTCCGAGAATATGTGTTTCTTTACTTTTAAAGCAGATTCCAAATGTCTAATTTCACGCCTGTAATATCTTCATTTTTGAGATATCAGTAGCCTAATTAAAATAGTTAAACACTATTTTCAGTCACTTTTACCCCCCCCCCCCCTTTCCCCAAGTGGTATTTCCGAAAACTAAAAATATACGTTTCTTTATTTTTAATAGAGATAAAAAATACCATTTTTCACTTCTGTAACATGTTAAGGTTTTTAGATATACTGTAGAAATTCTCATTTTAAAATGTCACCCCTTTTTAGTTCCCCTTAAGTGGAGTTTCCAAAAACAAATCACCTATCTTTCTTTACATGTACAGGAGATTCCAAATACCCACTTCTTACGTCTGTAACACTTTGCGTTTCTCAGATATTCTGTAGATATAGTCTTTCAAAAAGTTCACCCCAATTTGTCACTCCTGTTTAACAGCCATTAATTGGATTTTCCAAAAACAAAGATATGTGTTTCTTTATTTTTAAAGGAGATCCCATATACAAATTTTCAGTTCTGTAATATCTTCAGTTTCTGAGATATATGTATCCTCATTAAAGGCATTCAACCCATTATTCACACTTTTACACCCCTTCCTGTTGGAATTTACAGAAACAAAAAATACATGTTCCTGTATTTTTAAAGGAGATTCTAAATACCAATTTTTTATACCTGTAAACTTTTAAAGTTTTAAGATGTAGACCCACTAATTTCAAAAATTCACCCCCCTTTTCACCCTCCATTATTTGGGTTTTCCAAAAATGAAAAAATACCTGTTTCTTTATTTTTAAAGTAGATCCCAAATACCAATTTTCAGGTCTGTAATATCTTCAGGTTCTGAAATATAAGTAGCCTCATTAAAGGCATTCAACAGCTTTTTCACCCTTTTCCACCCTTCCTATTGGGATTTTCCAAAAACAAAAAAAATACGTGTTTCTTAATTTTTAAGGGAGATTCTAAATAACAATTTGTACATCTATAAACTTTAAAAGTTTTGAGATATAGATACACTCATTTTAAAAATTCACCCCCTTTTCACCCCCCCCCCCCATTAATTGGATTTTCCAAAAACAAAAAAATATGTGTTTCTTTATTTTTAAAGGAGATCCCAAACACCAATTTTCAGGTCTGTAATATCTTCAGTTTCTGAGATATAAGTATCCTCATTAAAGTCATTCAACCCCTTTTTCACCACTTTTCACCCCTTCTATTGAGATATTACGAAAACAAAAAATACGTGTTTCTTTGTTTTTAATGAAGATTCTAAGTACCAATTTTTACATCTGTAAACTTTTTGAGATATAGATACACTCATTTTAAAAATTCACCCCCCTTTTCACCCTCCCATTAATTGGATTTTCCAAAAACAAAAAATTACGTGTTTCTTTATTTTTAAAAGAGATCAAAAGTACCAATTTTCATGTCTGTAATATCTTCAGTTTCTGAGATATAAGTACCGGTATCCTGATTAAAGGCATTCAACCCATTTTTCACCCTTTTTCACCCCTCTTATTGGGATTTTATGAAAACAAAAAAATATGTTTTTCCTTATTTTTAAAGAAGATTCTAAATACCAATTTTTACATTTGTAAACTTTAAAAGTCTTGATTTATATATACACTCATTTTAAAATTTCACCCCCCTTTTCATCCCTTTAGCGAAGGAATATTCAAAAATCCTCTCTTAGCGAGCACCTACATCTTAATATGAATATATCCCCAAAATTTCATTTCTTTATGTCCAGTAGTTTTGGCTCGGCGATGATGAGTCAGTCAGTCAGTCAGTCAGGACAAGTTATTTTATATATATAGATTATCTGGTGAAAGTTAAAACATCTACCAACTCCAAAGATTTCAGCCATATTATATACAGACATATTTTATACTCAAAATACATGTGCACACCAATGCACATTGAAAAAGTCTCCTACTTTCTGTTGTTTCCTATCATGGAACGGTTAAATCTGCCATGTAAATTTACTGGATCACTGGCTGGCAATCGGGTTCGTAATCTTGCAAAAAATATTTCCTTGTCTGCTGCCATTAAACTCGAAGAAATGCAAGTGTTATGCAATTGCTATTAAAAATGCATTAACATTATGTATTGTTACATATTTTGAGAACCTTTGTTCCTGAGAAATAAATGGGATCAATGCTGAAATTTTCAGAAGCAGCTTGAAGCCCAGCCAACACACATGGGAATTTTCAAATGAAAAGTCTATTATGTATGTTAGGAGGGTGAACAAAAATTGTCGTAAATCAGTATTTGACAGGCCTTGCAGGCTCTTTAAAGGTGGTCACTTACTTAAATCACAATTCTGCTGTATTTTGTTTTTCATCAGTTTCATAAAACTACAAGCTTGTTTACTGTTTTGTGATTTGTTTGGTATAATAGAGGATCTCGGTAGGTTGGATATTCAGCTTGCATTCTAAAATTGCATATGTAGTTCTCCATCATTTGGCCAGCGCTGTAATATGGGCATAGCATCTCTTTTTCATAGGAGGCCCAGGTTCATTGCCTGGCCTATTCAAGAATTTTAACTTTGAACTGAGGGCTGGAATGGGATTCATTCAGCCACACAAGACCAAATGTCTGATGTGAGAGACATGAAAGTCATACATCACGGCTGAGTATATCACCACGCTGATCATGTAGCATGCGGCCATCTGACTGGGCAGAATTCATCTTGACAAGGCAAGGCCCTTGACGAGCTGTATGTGCCACAGGATTGATCTTCTTTCCTTTGTTTCTTTTTCTTTTATCAGAAATAATAACCTATGATGTTTGTAAAGAGGGGGAGCAAAAATTGTCATAAACTTGTATTTGACAAACCTTGCAGGCTTTTTGAAGGGTGGTCACTCAATCAAATCATATTTTAGCCATATTTTGATAGTTTGCTTTATCGATTCTGCTACAAGTAGTGCATCCTATATTAAGATATGTTTAGCCAAATTTTATTGCTCTTAACACTGTACATACCGGGCGAGTTGGCCGTGCGCGTAGAGGCACGCGGTTGTGAGCTTGCATCCGGGAGATAGGGGGTTCGAATCCCACTGTCGGCAGCCCTGAAGATGGTTTTCCGTGGTTTCCCATTTTCACACCAGGCAAATGCTGGGGCTGTACCTTAATTAAGGCCACAGCCGCTTCCTTCCCATTCCTAGGCCTTTCCTGTCCCTCGTCGCCATAAGGCCTATTTGTGTCGGTGTGACGTAAACCCACTAGTTCTGCTCGGACAATGAAGTCGTGGACAGTGTTCGCAACTTTTCCCAATCTTGGCAAAAGGAGTTCTACCAGCAAGATATTCACCATTTGATGAAACAATGGGACAAATGCTTGTGTTAGTTTAGAGATTACTTTTAATTATTTATTTCCCCCCATATTCAGAGCTGTCAACTGTGGGGTTCGAACTCGCTATCTCCCGAATGCTAGCTGACAGCTACGTGACGCACACCGTGCAGCCGCTTGCTCAGTTTTTTAAATAAACCATGTCTATTTAATTCATTGGTACCTGTTCTGTTTTCACTTGATCCCCCCTTGTACTTGTCAGTCGATCAACCCCCCACCAGCAGTTATTTTGAAGAACTTTGTGTGGTATATATTTTTAAAATCTTTTTGTACATTTAGTTAATGAAAGTGCTTTCATGAATATTTGTTCTGCTTTTTACAGTATTTTTGAAGTTCTAATCATGCTTTCCAATTTTTTCATCTGGTATCCCTTGTTAAGTTAGCAAATTATTACTTACTTATTTTACTGTATATTGTTGATTAATTTTCAGGTATATGTGGTGGAAGTGCATCTGGAAAAACAACAGTTGCAGCTAAAATTATTGAGTCTCTGAATGTTCCATGGGTGACTCTTCTTAGCATGGATTCTTTTTATAAGGTAAACGTTAAGTTTAGTTTTGTTTTTGTTGTTTAGTATCTCCATTGAAGAGTGGTTGACTAATTTCCTGTTGCAAAATTTAAAATTCAATTTATGTTAATATTCAAGCTTTTTAGACTTTTTCAGTCGTGAAATAACCAGCATTTCATCAGTGGGAATGCCACACCTCTCCAAGATGCTGGCTAGCAAGCCGCCTCTAAAGCACAATGCATTGACAGTGCACTAGGGGAGATACGTATCTCCATTTGTGAAAAGTGCCTATCTTTGGCATACCTGCCAACCCTTCCGATTTACTTGGAAACTTTCAGTTTTTAACTCATCTTCTGATTTTCCAATTTATTTTTACTTCTTACTATTTTTTTACTAATATAACCTCCAGTACGGTCAATACTGTTCCCCTGGGATGAAGGATAAATTCTTATGTGCTTGTGTAATTTACGCAACCTCATTTTCAAGCTTCTTTATTTTGCGAATGTATCGTCCGACGCCCATCACCTCCGTGTATCGTGTTTCTCGCTCACCACTGCAGCGTGTGTGCGTTACAGATGGGAATTCGGGATGGCAATCATCCTACGAACATAAAGGCTAGCGCGCGCTAGCAACTCCATTAATCGGGACGGAAGAATGAATTTGTTGTGTATGTGTGGTTCGCACGCTGCTAACATCGTTTCTGTGCTTAGTTTCATTGGAATTGTAGGCCACATGTTTTATGCTTCTGTGCGGTTCCATGCTTTCCCCCTGTCAAAGTCGTATGTTAATAATGCACGAGACATATTGATCTGTTTTGTATGTGGTAGTTTCGCGTATTTCAATGTATTTGTATTCATTCTTACTTCATAATTTTAATGAGTAGAATGTATTTCAGAGAGTTGTGTTGGTGACAGTGTCTGTTTTTTAATCCCTTCTCGTTATGTCCACAAAATTTAACACACATTATCTCCAAGTGTTCAGAGATACCTATAAAATTGAATTTCTGTTCATTTTACAGTTTGATAAAGGAAACTATTATGAATTTTGTTGCGTGTGTCGGTGTTTTATAAATATATTATTCGTATGTATATGTCATAAATGAGACAGATTAGGTACATTTTCTTGTAACCAATTTTATGTTTTCTTAGTTTAAGATTTTAAATTAAATGGTCAGTTTGCATTGCAACTGTAGATATGTATGCCTTTTATCTTGTCCCCTTTTTCACCGAGACCGTAGCGCAATATACGCGATACAAATCCAAGAATTTAAAAATCTTCCTATTTTTTATTTCGAAAAGTTGGCAGTTTCATGTCAAAAATGAAGTACCTACTAAGGAGCCATAATTTCACTGATTGGCAATATCATATTCAATATTCACGCTTTTTAGGCTTTTTCAGTTGTAAAATAACCAGCATTTCACCCCGTATGGAACTGGGCTCATCTGATGTCGCACATCTCCAAGATACTTTCTATGTTGTTGAGATGTTCATAATAGAATCAAAACGGAGCTAGTAGTAAAAGTTAAAGTAGTACTCATTTCATTTGTAGGTCAAGTGAATCCCAGGACCATATAGTAATCTTATTTTCAAATCCCAGGACTTCATACTTAGAAATTGAACCCACGTCTTCAGATGAACCTAGTTAGTGGGACGTAAAAATGACATTATTATCTTATGAACTTAGCATGTCTTTACAGTTTGTAGATAAATTTCTCCAGTAAAAGGTATGTGTATCTTCTCTTCAAACTGTCAAGCTAGCTGCCTTTCGTTCCCTCTTCACCTGTTTGTGGTTAATTCTGCATTCCGCCGAGCGAGTTGGCTGTGCAGTTCAGGCCATGTAGCTGTTAACTTTCATTCGAGAGTTAATGGGTTCAAATCTTATTGTTGGCAGCCCTGAATATGGAACCATTTCCAAACATTGTCCATGGTTTTCCATTTTTACACCAGGCAAATGTGGGGCTGTACCTTAATTAAGCCATGATCACCTCGTTCCCCAGTCCTAGTCCTGTCCTATCCTATCATCGCTGTAAGACTTGTATGAGTCAGCACGACATAAAACCAATAGCGAAACATATATAGTGTATATAATCTGCATTCCCTATCGCCAGAACCCTAGCAAACTTTGCTTATCGAACCTCAGTCTGTGTTGATGTATGATGGAAGTTGGAACTGAAAATGACTCACCTTCCAACCTGAACATGTTGACTCACACAATACCATGCAGAAACTCAGGTTTCTAGTCCCATTGTTGCCTGCAGCCGTTCTGAGTGTGACTTTTTCACATTCAGTTCTAGTTGCATGAGACTATAAATTCCTGGACAAGGAAAGCAGATCTGTTGGGTTTACTGTATATCATGCATAAATTGTTCAACATTATTGGTTTTCCTGCCAGGAATGTGTTGTTTGAGAAAACAAGTGCAGCAAACCTCATACAAATACAATCCCTTCAGACATATCAGGTACTGGGGGAAAAAACCAGCTGATGGCATAATGTGTTCTGATGTGTGCTAAAGAAAGATATGCAGCTTTTTAATACCTTCGTTTGTGGAAGTTTTAAAGAACTGGGTCAAGAATTAAGAGACATAGGTGTCAGCGATGGAAAAGTTAGTATTAGACATGCTACCACACCACATCCCTGTACTAGGGTTGAAATCATGCACACCTTATTAATATAATTGATGATAAATCATGTACTGCCACTGTAGATATGTGGACTGATTCATGATGTCAGTTGGCAATGTTGACACAGCACATTGCATGAGTAGAAATTGGTTACTAGTGAATAATGTTTTATTCAAAACTAAATTTCCTAATGTTAAGAAAACTGGTTTTTTATATCTGTAAGAAAATAGAAAAGAGGATAAGCGAATGGAATATTTTGTCATAACAGTTAAATAATTTCATATTTGTAATTGACCACAGGGCTCATATACTGTAGTAAATGCTCTTTGAGACCCATGAGCTGCTCATTATATTAAATATTAATTCAACACTTAGCAACACGTTTCATGAACAATTTTTTTTTTAAATTGAATGAAGCCTCAGAAGTCGCAATTACAATCAATGCTGCCAAATCTATTGTATTGTAAATGAGAAAAAGTGTCCTGTGTTCAACTTCAACACTAAATTCGCTGGAATATATTATTCGTATATGATAGTCATTTTGACCACTATTGAAATTAAAATATTTCTGTTCTCCGTATGCATAGTTGCTAGTCATAATTTCAAAAATGTATCACTAAGTTTAGAATGCATTAACTATGGAATCTAACAGTAAAAACAGAGTCAAGTTAGTTTTTTTTTACAGTAATATTTTCCTAGTTTATTAGAAATACAAGTGCGAGTTATCACAAGAGATAGTATCTATTAAACAAAAACAGGTTTTGCTTCAAAGCCCTGGAATCTAACCTGTCGCTCAGTATTAGAAAATAAAACTACAGTACGATTTCATTTACTGCCAAAAAGTATTACAGTGGATTCATTTATTTTATATGCAGGAACTACACTAGAGGTTTGCAAACGACCCAGTTTGTTCACTCACGCTCGTTCTATCTTCATACAGTCGACCGTATCTCGGTCGACTTTGAATGATTTGGCTAGCAGTATGTAGTCTGAGGTAAGGCAGCTGGTGTGCTTGCGGACAGTATCGTAGATGTTTGAACATACATAAAAGGAGTGAGGAACTGGCACTGTACTTGATGGATGCTCTGTATTCAGCCGCACTTAACACGTGTGCTTTCATATGTGAGGTAGTAGATGCAAACGTCAATAAGGAAGCACAACATTTATATGGCTCATATCCTGCTTATTTTGTATCCGTCACTTGGCACAGGCCAGAGCAAAGTGTAGCTTCCACTGAAGTCCCAGTCTCATCCATGGCTGTGACCATATGGAAGCTGCTGGGGTATGGGTGGTGCTGAGTAATGACATTCGCAGCACAAATAGTGTCTGAGTGTTATGGAAGGTGTTGCTCATAGGGTCAGTTGTGCTGCAATGGCAAACTACCTCACTCCTCATCTTGCCTAGTACGCCTCATTTGGGCACTGCCATTGGTTCTTGCGGTTTCCCTATAACTGCACAGCCTTTGGTGGTGCTATTTGAGGATCCAACCAGCCTCTGGGCTGATGACCTAACAGACAGACATCCTGCTTATTGACCATTCACAGTTGTTACTAGTAAGAAGTATTCCCACACTTCACTCTTCATCCTTTCTTTATTTAGTAACCCATATTGCTTCCTCTGAGGTTTTACTTTCACCCTGTCTTTGGATTCCCATTCCATGTTCACAACCAATATCGCAGGGACTGCAAATGTGAATCAGTCGGATCCAGTGTGGTGCATTTGCTCACTGTCAAGCGCGCCAAGCGGCCAGACAGGTCATGCTCACTAATGGAGCAGGACTTGACTACATGACTACCTTCATTCGACCTACCGTAAATGAAGAATGCAGACCTTTACTGTGTACCACAATCGTAAACATCATCTTACTTCTTCGAGTATAAACTATACTAATGTATTTTGCACATGCTTGATGTGAATCATGCCCTGTTAGATGCACAAGGATGCAAAAGGTGATCCAGGAATTGATCGCTGCCAAGTCAAGGGTATTGTGAAATTTATGAACTAGTCATGTATGTGTACCAGATCGAGCAGTATATGTTCTTCGTATTTGATCAACCACATTGACCACGAACCTACTACGCTGGCGTAGCAGGTGGAGAGGTGATACTCCCACGTGGCGCGTCCCAGGTGGCAGATAGGGGGGGTCCTAACCGGCTTGCCAGCGAACTTTAGGGAAATAAAATACCTCTCGTGGATCAAACACACAACCCCCTGCGGGTGGGGGATGCACACGAAGAATACACCCACGGTATCCTCTGCCTGTCGTAAGAGGTGACTAAAAGGGGCGACCAAGGGATGATTGTATTAGAACCATGAAACAACTTGTGATTAGTATCACCGCACGGGGAACACCATGGTTCACTTTTACTTGCGTGTAGTACCATTATGTTAGGTACCAAATAGGTTTGTGATTAGTAGCAACAGTGTGTGTTGCCGGCTTCTACAGTACCTGTGATTAGTACCACTTTAGGAGCGACACCATGTGTGAGTGACACCATGGTTCTGGCTTGCCTATGATTAGTACCCACTATATGAGGAACACCACGGGATAGTGCGGCTGCCTGTGGTACCATAGGTTTGCGTTGCCTGTAAATGGCACTGCAATGTGCGAAACACCATTGGTCTGTATTCCATGTGCAAATTTCATTACCTGTGAGAAGTACCATACTGTGTGGAATGCCGCGAGTCTATGCTACTTTGGATTAGTACCGCAACATGACAAATACCATGGTTCTATTGGATTTTAGACCCCTTTAGACTAAAAGCATGATCTATTCAGTATTATGCTATAGACGCAGTTCCTTGGTCAGTAATACTATTGTTTCGTGTCAGTCTCTGTGAAAGTGAGACATTGTGGGTCGGATCCACTGATTGTTTTAAATTTATGTCCATCCATTCATTCTTCGTCCTCACGTTTTGAATTCTGATCAGTGGAGGATTTTTTATTTTTAATTTGTCATTCCATTTCGTCTCATTTCGTACCATTAGGGGCCAATGATGTTAGGCCCCTTTAAACAACAAGCATCGTCATCAACCACATTGACATCATATTTTGTCCGGCTCCTTGGCTAAATGGTTAGAGTGCTGGACTTTCGTCACAAGGGTCATGGGTTCGATTCCCGGCAGTGTCGGAAATTTTAACCATCGTTGGTTAATTTCGCTGACATGGGGGCTGGGTGTATGTGTCGTCTTCATCATAATTTCAGCCTCATCACGACACGCAGGTCGCCTACGGGTGTCAGTTCAAAAGACCTGCATCAGGCGAGCCGAACTTGTCCTCGGACACTCCCGGCACTAAAAGCCATACGCCATTTCATTTTACATCATATCTTGTACTACAACTATTTCGGGTTTTCTTGTGGGATTTGCTTCACATTTAACTTCTGAGTGCAGTGTACGTTACATAAGGACGTTCTTATTCTGTTTGTCATTGACACAGTGAGAATGTCATTGAAATGTTTCAGGAGAACTGAAGCGTAAAGAGGATCTTTCATAGCTCTTACAGCATTAGGAATTTCTCACCTTGATCGTCACATCCCAGCAATACCCATCCCATTATCTTGCAACTTCTTGCCAAGTTTGACTGTTGAAAAAAAAAGTTGTCACATTTCGCCCCTTCCTTTGAAATGGCTCCATCAACATTACTGCATTCTTGGGAAGTGTCTCATCATGTGGTCTGAGCTCGTCTTTTCCTAGGTAAGGGAACCAGCCTATTGCTAGGAATCTTTGGATCAACATCCACGAGTAGCCAAAATTTAATCCCAATTTTATGTTGTTTGTTGGGCATCTTGTTTTGCTTGGAAGAGCTGTTCATCAACTGTTAGATTTTCACCTGGAATATAGGTCAGCTGACAATTTGCACTGAATTTTTTCCAGACTCGTGATACTAGTGTAAATTTCTCTCTTAGAGTATTCTGATCTCCTTTTCCTTGTGTTGAAATGAAAAAATATCTGAATTTTATAAAAACTATTCCTCTACATACACTGCCTGACAAAAAAAATTGGAGCACCCAGAAAAATGGTCAAATGTCAATGTAACTTCGTACATGTACACACCATCGGCGGGTATGTAAATGAATAGTATTGCACTTCTCTGCGACAGGTACAACAGCCACCAAAATGCATTAGTATTGTTACCAGGCCTGGAAGGGTATATAAGGGGTGTGAACATCGTCAGATGTTGAGTGATCACTGTGAAGGGCACAGAGATGCCACATACTCATGTGAGACAGTGCTATCAGGAACTGACAGAGTTTTGAGGAAAGAACACAGTATGGGAAGATTTGTGTGTTCATGTTTGTACTTGTCTCTACTTATTCACATTGACCTTCTCCTTCCTGGCCTTTCCCAGTTAGGGGTCGGCACATTGTATGGATTAACCCCAGCTTAATAGCCAAATGCCTCTCCCACACTGACCTATTGTAGAGTTTTCTTATAATCACCCCTACCATTTTATATTTGATTTTATTTCAAAGAATAAAGTGAAGCCAGTTGAGATAAAACCTAAGGACATTGAATTCCAGGTAGGAAACATGAAATTGGAGCAGGTAGAGAACTTCAGGTGCTTATGATGTTCATTTACCAAAATGATGATATAACTAGAGAAGTTGAATCAAGATGTAGGAAAGCTAATGTAGTGGGTTTACAGCTGTGATGTACTGTATTTAACTGGGTTGAAGTGGGTTTGCAGATTTAATAATCTTTAATTGGAATATCTTCTAGAGTTTTGTCGGGTGAAAATGGGAAATTCTAGAAAATCTTTCAACCTTCTTGGCATTGTTAAAATTGATTTTGTTTTGTTTTCCCCATAACAAGAGCCCGCCAACATTGCTTCGGTTGTACTGCTGCCTATAGGCTTTGTGCACTACCCTGTTTGAAGTTAACACAAGTCCATTATTTCTGTGTAAGTTTCAAACCCCACTGTCGGTAGCCCTGAAGGTGGCTTTCCGTGGTGTCACATTTTCATACCAGGCAAATACTGGGGCTGTACCTTAATTAAGGCCACAGACGCTTCCTTCCCACTCCTAGCCCTTACCTATCACATCGTCACCATAAGACCTATCTGTATTGGTGTGATGTAAAGAAAATTGTAAATTTTTAAAAAAATCCTATTTACATAGTTTAAAGTGTACATTCCCATTACTGAGTGTGGGTTTTTTTTTGTTCAATGACTCTGTTCCCAAATATGTAGTACCTCTTGTGGGCTAGAGCCTCGCATGTACAGATTATATGGTTGCATAGTTTCTCTCTCCTTCCTGCATGGTTTGCATTCTGTATTATTCGTTTTAGATTCCCCATTTTATGTAAGTGCTGCTTCACAGGTGCATGTCCTGTAAGGAGTGCTTCTGTAAGTCTTAACTGAATTCTACCACACTGAAGTAGTGTTTCAGTTGTTTTCTTACAAGGTCCTTTGTCATTTTCCCATGACTGATGCCTGTTATTGTTTTCCACCATTTTAGGTGGACCAGCTCCTGACAGCTTTGGATTCCAAAAGCTGGTTTTGGTTCCATTAATCATGATGGTTTGGTCTATTTACACAAGGAGAAGTTGACACTGCTTTTTGATCTGATTCCATATACACCCCCAAACATCCCCCCTAGTCTACTCTTGATCCATCTGTGAACCAGATCAAGGAACCCTCAGGGATAGACAGGCTCTTTCTTAAAGTTATTTATGTCACTGATAACCTTAATTTTCTTATTGAAATGATATTTTACAGTTGTGAAGTCTTACTGGATATTTACAGTAATATGGAGTCACATAGAACGTCCCTTATGGCAAACATTCCTGACACCAAATTTGAAATGTGTATTTTTAAGCTCTGCTGCGTTGTAAGGAGTGCTATCCTGGCCTCCCCCTTGATCAAAATATCGAGTGGAGTTGGATTCAGTAGCATTGCCCCTCCCTCGTCACAATTGAGGTTGTTTTCAAAGCTCCCATTGTAGCCAGGCAAGCCACTCTTTCAATCTTTCCCATTATTATTCTTATTCTGTGCCTTAATCCACCAGACTAAAGCACCCTATAGTATTGATGGTCTTATTACCCTGGTGTGCAGCGAGTTAATCATACTAGGTCTTAATCCCCATCTGCTACCATACAGAGGTTTAGATTCCACAAAAGTGGTTGTGAATATTTTGTAAATTTTCTTAAAGTGTTGATTCCAGGTAAACTTGGAGTCGAATCACTCCCAAGTACTTCACCTAGCAAAACATTTTAATTTCTAAGTTCCTAATTCCTCTAAATTTCTTTCCCTGCTAAAGAGAACAGTAGAAGTTTTATGATTGCATATTTTAAGTCCATCATTTACTGCCTATTTGGAAACAGTGTTATGTGCCTTTTGCATTTGTTCCTTAACAGTGTTTGTGAACTTTCTTTGCACAAGAATAACAATATCATCAGCATAGCCGAAGATGTTGCTGACAACATTCAACCCTCTGTCTACTACAAGATTCCATAGCTAGAGCCCTGCACGGATGCAGATGTCAGCAGATTTATCCGTGGATATCCACAAAGTTAGTGTCTTGGCAGATACAAACTGCATGGCAGTGCGGATAATTTTGCTGATAATTTCTAAATAATGACGTTTATTGATTTTCAGTCAGGTATACTCTTGTTTTTGCTTATGGCTAGGCGACCCTTGACATTGGTATGGGAAAACAGTGATGTATAAAGAGTCTCGAAACCATAAAGCCGTAAATCTGATCTAAGCTAACTGGCTCCTGCCTGCAATTAATGGAAGGAAGGAACAAGTGTCAATACGTTATCGCAATAGTTATCGCAAGAGAAAATCCCTCCTAAACCTGTGACTGTAGGGGTTCTGGTGCCAGGTGTCAGGCCTATTGTATTATGTTAATAGATCTATCCGTTTCAATACCTTTGGTGTAATATACTGTATAATATATATAATAACTCTGTACTTCTGACACGATAAATAAATAAATAAATAAATAAATAATATATATAATATTTAAATTATCCGCGGATAACCATTTTGCGGATGTGGGGGCAGGTGATGGAAATGCAGAGCGGGTGCGGATATTATTTTGTATATCCGCACAGGGCTCTACCCACCCTGTGGACAGCTGCCAGGCTCTCGAGTCACCAGATTACTCCCCATAAGGGACACATGTACCACTCTGCTCCAGAACATTGGCCCAATCCATCTACATGAGATTTCATCCAGGCCATGCTTTCTGACCGTGGTGTTCATAGAATGAAATATGTTGTTGAAAGCACCCTCTATATCCAGGAATGCCTCCCTAAATTCCAAAGTTTTCTCCTCTTTATGTACTACCTGGAAAAGTGCAGTCTCTGTTGACATTCCTGCTCTACAGGCATGCTGGTTCTGTTGTAATTGGCTGTTAGCCAGATCATCATACCTATAACATGCCAATCAAGCATTTTCTGGAGAGTTCGGAGAATAAATGACATGAGTGTGACAGGTCCCAGGGACTTAAACTGCATCATCAATTTCCCAGGTTATGGCATAACCACCACCCTGTTATGTCCCCACCTCATTGCTATATATCCGAAAGCTAGACTTGCTCTAAGCATCTTAATTAATATCCCCCTTTCTGAAGCATGATGAGTAATAAGCTGTCGTACCCTGGGGACTTGCAGGGTTTAAATGAGAATACAGCCCATTTCAAGCCTGTTCTAACCTCCCGAGTGGTTCTTTTGTGATTTCTATGCCAGGGAAGTGTATGTGGCATAATTCCTTCATGGTTTCTTCATCTGTTTTAGTGTATTCTCCATTTTCTCGTTGGAGTGAATGAATAGAACCGTGACCTTCTTTAGAAAGGACTTTTTGGAGTCTGGCATATTCTCGAGCCCTCTTCTTTCTCCTTGCAGTGCCTGCTCCAAGAATCTCTAATAGCTGCTCTTCTAGCTTTATTGTACTCTGTTAATGTTTTCCTACAGTCAGTCCATTTATCTGACTTTTTGGCTGCATTGAACAACTTTTGAACTTATTTCCTTCATTTGGCTGTGGCATTATTCTATCATGGAATATTCCTGTTGGATTGTCTGACCCCAGAAGGACAAGTTTTGTTAAAGGATGACATTGCATTCTGCAGTTGTCCTGCGGCAGTTTCAATTCGTTCTACCGAGCTCGATAGCTGCAGTCGCTTAAGTGCGGCCAGTATCCAGTAATCGGGAGATCGTGGGTTCGAGCCCCACCGTCGCCAGCCCTGAAGATGGTTTTCATTGGTTTCCCATTTTCACACCAGGCAAATGTCGGGGCTGTACCTTAATTAAGGCCACGGCCGCTTCCTTCCACTTCCTAGGCCTTTCCCGTCCCATCGTCGCCATAAGACATATCTGTGTCGGTGCGACGTAAAGTAAATAGCAATTTGTTCTAAGTTTTTATGTTATGTTCATTTCCGCTCAGGTTGTTGGCCAATTCCGTCTCAAAAGCTTCCTAGTCTGTCCTGCGTAGATTCCTGTAAGGTTCTACAAATTGATTTATGTCACAATGTATGTATCTGTGGTCTGAACAACTTATCCCTTCAGATACATGCTAGTTGCTAATAATACTACGTACATACACAGTAGCTAGTGTTACATCAGTAACCTCCTTCCTGTTTTTATTTAGAAAGGTAGGTTTGTTGCTTATATTAATTATGTTCAAGCCATTTTCCATACTCAATCCAAAAGGGACACTCCTCTTGAGTTGGTGTCAATGCTCCCCCATGCCAGATGGTGGGAAATGGCATTGCATCCAATGATGAGATGGCAGCTGTCCTTGCAGCCGGCCATCAGTCATTCCACTTCTTTTGTTGGTGTTGGTTCTGGATCATCGTATTGGAAGGTAGTGGGTTGTTGCGTTGGTTTTTTTTTTTTTAGTGGGCTGTAGAAGGACCACTAGCCACTGGGTTTTCCTTAAACTGAAACATCTGGTGATAAAGCAGTCTGTCTCTGCTAGCTGCAGATAAGAGCATTGTAAAGGTGCTTGGTTTGTCGTCAGAGGTCTCCAGACAGCACTGAAAGGCACAACCCTCGGGACTTTGTCTGCATGGTCAACATAGTGGACTCAGTGCAGAACGCCCCGGGTTTGATTTCCGGCAAGGGATTTTAGCCACGTCTGATTAATTTCTGTGGCTATAGAACTGGGTGTTTGTGTTCATATTAATATATATCTTCAAGTCATGTGTAGAAAGAAGGAAACATCAAAAAGGACACATAATAGGATAAACACAGTAATAGGTCAGTGTGGAAAGAGGGGAAAATTGAAAGGAAATACAAAAGGACAAGAACAGTCTCCACTTCTTCATACATTGGCATGTTATGATTATATAAGTATCTGCCATTATCATCTAAAACCAACTTCTGTCAATAGAATTTCCCTTACTCCTTGGTGGTAGAACACTGGACTTGGAGAGATGGAATTCCTGTGGTGTAACGTATGAATCTTGGTGCATCCAGAGACTGTGCTGTTTCAGTTTTCCTTATTTGCTTATGCCATATTGTCGGACCATTCATTATTTCAAGATTCAGACTACCTTTCTCTACCATGTCATAAGTAATTACTTTGGAATTCCTTAAATATTGACTCTATCAATATTTCTAATAGTTCTTTTTTGATTGTTCTAGGTTCTCAACGAGAAACAACATGAACAAGCTGCCAATAATGAATATAACTTTGATCATCCAGATGCATTTGATTTTGAACTATTAGTAGAAACTCTTCAAAGATTGAAAGAGTGCAAAAAGGTTGAAGTTCCAGTGTACAACTTTGTTACGCATTCAAGAGAAAGTAGAACTGTAAGTATTGATAGATTAGTTTGTACGTATACTTATTATAAAATGCTTTTTAAAATTCCAGCAAACAATTAAACTCATTAACTCTTCTAAAGCACTAATCTGTTTGGTCTCAAGAGTAATAACAATCATGATCAGAGACTATTCGTACTTTGTTTTTATCTTAATCATTTATTAACATACATGCTCACTAGTTGGTGTGGCTTCAAAAAGATAATGTGGAGATACTGTGATGTGAAATTCCACAATGCAGTAGAAAGCATCAAATCTCCAAATTCTTGCCCTTTCTTAATATTGGGATTAAGTTCTTTAACTCCATATTGTGTAATAACACAATTTCCCTTAAGAAAAGTAGCAAAGGTAGAGATACAATTCTGTGGAAGATATACAGTAAAACCTCATTACTTCGAAGTCGTTGGGACTAAAAAATCGGACTTCGAATTACGTGATTTTGAATTAACCGCCAATTCGCAATTCAGAAGTGTCAACCCTTGCCGCGTTACTAAATATTCTAAGGCCCGTTACTGCATGCAGTTAACCTTGATTCACAGTTTATACCTTCCAAATGCCATGAAAAAAGAACTATTTCCAAAATGTATCCAACAAGGTGCATTTACAATGTTCAAATAATGCACTTGGATAAATCACTGACAAACATAACCTCACGCAACGAAAGAAGAAAAAATCGCACAATTCAAAGACGAAAATAAATTATGTCGGTTCCCCTGTGCAAATGCATTATCTTTTTGGATTTCTGTTCTGTTTGCATTTTTAGATGCTTTGTACTGGCATGGAAAGTGACCGGCGCCCTTAACACATTGTAGCTTATCGAACTTTCCTATGATGAGGGGATAAAGTATCTCGCCCCATGTGCATTGCAACGCACTACTATGACCCCCATCCCTCGCCCTTGTACGATTTCCCGGCTGGCAATTTCTCCTTTAAAACCATAAGACCGTTTGGGCTCGCATTAAAATAAAGCAATGCAGTTTTACCGGCAATGACAATATTGTTGGGTACCTACGAATTTATTATATGAGCCACGTTTTTTCATCAACTGTCGGCATCGCCAGTGTTCGCGGATTATGTTTTCCTGCACACTGCCTGTTGCGTGATATTACAGCGTTCCTTAAAAGGTTGAATACAAAAGAATTCCGATTTCATTCAACTTACCAATCATGAAGCGCACTGTAGACCCACCGAAGTGAGTGTAAGTGCGGAAAGCTAACCCTCCACGTTCCGGAACGCACGTTCTATTATGAAGCGGAGCGGATAAATTTCGAGTTGAAATTACTCTGTAACATACTATTGTTTTAAAATGTAAAGAAGCCAAGCTGAGTGGCTCAGACGGTTGAGGTGCTGGCCTCCTAACCCCAACTTGGCAGGTTCGATCCTGGCTCAGTCCGGTGGTATTTGAAGGTGCTCAAATACGACAGCCCCGTGTCAGTAGATTTACTGGCACGTAAAAGAACTCCTGCGGGACTACATTCCGGCACCTCGGCGTCTCCAAAGACCTTAAAAAGTATTAGTGGGACGTAAAACAAATAACATTATTATTATTAAAATGTGAAGGCAGTTTCGAATTAAAAGTCTGAATATCGGTAATGGGGCCGACATTGTACTTCGAATTACGAATTATCCGTATTTCGAATTAAACAATTGAAATAACATTGAAAACTGTATCTCATGTTTCCGGGAACGAGTGCTTCTTCGAAATTAGGCGGGATTTTGAATTAACCGATTTTGAATTATCGAGGTTCTACTGTAATTATTTTTCACTTTCTTCACCTCTGAAGTCCTCAGGTAGAAATTAAAGCATGCTCTTGATAGTTGTCATACTAACCGCATGGCAGTAGTGTTGGTTATTTTCACCATATTGCACTCTGTTCCCTGTTAACTGCTAAAAGGACATAACTCAGAAGACATGTACTGCAATGAATTACTTCTCTTTAACAAAACGCAAATAGAAATCTGATTAGTAAAATGCATGATTCAAGCTCTGTAAGGTTAGAAGTGTTGGAGGCTCTTGAAAGAAGGTAGGTAGGTATTGGAGAAACAAAGAAGCCAAATTGTGGATTTATGCATCCGTTTTTTTAAATTATGCAGCATTTGTTCGAAAGCCGTACAGAAGAATTATACAGTTGGCACAACCTATCGTAGTATTAACTACAGTAAAACTCTGTTAAGAAGTTCCCGCCTAAGAAGTGTGATATTCTTGGTCCCTTGATCGGTTGCATTAAGATATATGTATATTTTTTCCGTTTAAAGTCTTCTGTTGTAAATATATTTCCCGGTTGAACAGTTCATATTTTAGAGCCCCTTGAGATAGAAAACGTCAGCTCAAAGCAGCTCATGGTTAGAACCCTCCAGTCTCCGTGCAAGTTTAACCCTGTGTTAGACCGTTTGCACTTGTCATGGAGCCTCTCTGGGCTTGCCAAGGGCATATGATGTCACGCTATGAGAACACGAACACCAGATGCTCGTTCTCATCTTGTGGAATCGAATCGAACCCATCAGTCAAAATTTCCACTCCACCGTTCGCTCTCAAGTGGAATAGAATCAAATGGGATTCTGCGCCGAAAACACAAAGCACGCAATGGATGGTTTGATTAAAACTTTAATGCAGTAAGTTGCGTGCCGCGATAGTGAAGTTATTAACCGAGGTGGCCTCAACATTAATTAAAAACCAAAAAATGTATTTATCCACAACACAGCAGCTTCTTATGCATTTAGCGTACTATTTTTAGGAATACATGTACGACAACCATAGGGAATGCCACTTATAAAATTGTTCACGGTAAATACTGTACATTCCAAGCCATGTCAATTATCGTACTGACATACCGTACTGTATATGGACTAAGGTTATGTTACAAGGAGATTCCCACCTTCCAAAACTTGTACAATTTCTTATAGCTAGTTTATTGTTTACATGACATAATCCAGCTTAATCTCCAAGTGTGATACTAAATAGAACATGTTTCGTTCCAATTATGGAACATCTTCAGCTAAAAGATTTAACAAAAATTGACAGGACAATTAAAAATATAGATGATGATCATGATGATGAGATAAAATGTTCATTAATGTTGGGTTAAAATTTTCCAACAAGTCATTGTCCAAGTTAATGAATAAAATCGACATAAGGGGTCTTCTTTTTAGGCTGGAGAAGTATATACTTGTTGAGTCCAGCCTAAAAAGGATGTAATCACTATTGCGGGTTTCTGTGGTGGTTGGTAGTGTGGTATGTTGTCTGAATATGATGAGGAGAGTGTTGGGACGGACACATACACCTAGTCCCCGAGCCAGAAGAATTAATCGGAAGCGATTAAAATCCCTGATCTGGCTGGGAATTGAACCCGGGACCCTTTGAACCGAAGGCCAGTACACTGACCCTTTAGCCAACGAGTCGGACAAGTACTCCACCAACACCATATTAACATAATGAAATACAAACTTCTGTACTTATCTGGATTGCTGAATCTTAGTCTGCTGTCACCAAACACTATGCAATGTACTGTACATATTTACGTTAATAAAAACACATACAAAGTAGGTAATATTTTCGAAAAACAAGGTCCAGAAGTAGCCTTTAGAATGAACAACACACTGCAGAGACACGTCAGCAAGTGCAACCTAAACAAAAAAGACCCTTTCTCCAAGTCAGGAGTCTATGAACTCAAGTGCCAAGAACCTAACTGCAATGCCACCTATATAGGATAAACAAAACGTAACTTCCGCACAAGATACAAGAACACAAAAATGCAATAAGATATAATCGGCATTCAGCCTTCAGAGAAGACATATACGACATTTCGCGGCATTTCACTGACGTTAACACAGACCAAAAAATTTTACACATCGAAAATGAAAGGAAATCTTTGAATATTAAGGAAGCAGTCAAAATTTACATCGCAAAAAAAGCTAACCGAAACCAACCACACGTCTAAAGAATTCCCTGCTCTTGGATCTACTTACATGACATCTGGTCAACACTTACTGTTGAAATTAGCGCTTAGGAGGTTTTTTAATATAGTCTGTCGTAAATAGATACTCTCCATTTCAATTTAAATTCTCCACTTTATTCAGTCATTAACTTGCACTTATCCATAATACATAAATACATTATTACATGAAGAAGGTTAAGTCTTCTCCCACGCCCCCGCCCCCACCCCCCGTACCCAGTAGATGAAGGAAGGTACCACAACACTCACATCAACCCACCCCTACTTATATAACATAGAGAAAGTACTGACCTGCTCTCTCCTATCCAATAGGAAGGATCCACAACGTTGTTCCAGTAGCCCCTCCCTTGTGTCCCCACCCCTCTCCGTGGAATAACATGCTTTGCCCAAAATCTTCCACTTAGTTTTTCCTTGACAACAGTCGTGAAATATTGTTCGGGGACAGCGGACTAAGCTTCGGCAATCCAGATAAGTACAGAATTTTGTTTTTCGTTATATTAATATGGTGTTGGTTGAGTACTTATAAATTCATCATTTGTTAATACTTGTTCATATTATCACCTAACTCTCTATCATTGACAAGATTATGCAATGTAAACAGTACTGTACGTATGTATGAATGATTTAAGTGATTTGATAGAATCTGAGGATGTTCTTGTAGAACGAAACACGTCATTCTTTGTGTAATAGTATGTATTTTTTACAGGTATGTTTATAGTGTTATAATTTTTATTGAAATTGTGTGTGTTCGACGGACTGGAAAGCTTTTATGCCCTATTTGACCAAGTCGACACTGGAAAGTATGGCTTCCTTTTTAACAAATTTCTGTCTCTGTGTGACGTAAAGCAAAATTGTAAAAAGTAAAAAATAAAATTAAAAAAAAAAATCTAACTTCAAATGACTACAAGCACCTTTTCCTTCATAGTAAGTTTCAAGTTTTTATTCACTTAACTATTTTTGTGCTGGTAATGAGGACAGTTGATATGTCAATAAACAATGCATTGCATATTTTTTAAACTTGAATCAGCCTGCCAAAATTTATTCAAGAGAGTTCAGTTAAACTTCAGTTGCCTATCATGACTGTTATATCCATAAACAAAATATGTTCTTATGTTCTAATTCAGTTTAACCATTTACAAGTTATTCACAGGTAGATGGAAGTTTGGCAAAGTATGTTCACTGTTCAAGTTCAGCTTCGTTCTATTTTAACCCAATTGTCATGTGAAAAGAACCTCCTATTCAACACTTTTTATATCATACATTTAATTTGCATTATTTTTATAGAGTACAGTAGAAGTCCGCTATAGCGAGTACGGCATATAACGAGAACCTCGTTATAAGGACAGTTTTTGCTGTCCCTTCAAAATTCCTGTAATAAACTTTGTATTATCCTTCGGTTACAGTGAGAGCCCTATCACTGACGCATCTGTTATTACGAGCGACTAAGTGTGCGCGATTTTTACATTGCCGATATTTATTCACCCCAGTGATTATGTTGCATGCGATCGATCATCTTTGGTGTCATTTCCTCGCTATGTCCACTAGCGAGCTGTCTCGTCGACATTCAAAGGTGATGTCGAAGTCAATTAGTAATACCCGTCGACTGCTGTTGCGTAAGGAAAATTCTTAACGAAAGAGAACATGTTTTTGTAATAAATGCATAAGTAAATTGTCTCATGACAGTTGTTAGCTCGTTAAAAATAAAGGCTGAATAAACGATCGCTTAATTTTAATGCTAAATACTTCAATTAAGTAAGAATGGGATACACCCCAGGATATGGCAGAGTGCATCCTTGACTTCAGAGGTTAGTTGATATTTTCTCACGTCTGGTTAAATTTCAGAAAGGCTATTATCATATAAATTTATAGCGAGAAGGTTATAATTTCTCTACTGGCACTTGAAGTGTGTTTTCATCATACATATAGTACGGTTAAGTTAGGTGATGCTGTTTGAATAAGAAAATTGAAACGTTTGCCGCAAAATTCGATCAATCATTTTCAGTACAGTATAGTTTTCTTGCTATGTGCACTTGCGAGCTCTCTGGTCGACATTCGAAGGCGATGTTGTAGTAGTAATACACGTTGACTGTTGTTCCGTAAAGCGACCTCGAAATGAAAGAGGAAAACTTGTTTTCGTAATAAATGTGTAAATTACATGGTCGATAGCAATTGTTAAATCGTTAGAAATAAAGGCTCGATATACGTTTTCATGGTAAATATACTGTTAAGTTAGGTTAGGTGACGCTGTTTGCGATTTGCTTTACGTCGCACCGACACAGATAGGTCTTATGGCGACGATGACACTGTTTGAACAGAAAAACTGAAGTGTTTGCCACAAAATGCGAACATCGATACCGTTTCCTCGCTATGTGCACTTGCAAGCTCTCTCGTCGACATTTGATGGCGATGTCAGAGACTATTAGTAATACCCATGAACTACTGTTCTGTAAAGAAAGTTAGAAATGAAAGATGAGAACATGTTTGCGTAATAAATACGTAAATAACGTGATCATTAGCAGTTGTCAGCTCTTTAGAAATAAAGGATAAGTAAACGATAGCTTAATTTTAATTCTATACACTGAAATTAAGTAAGTATGCGATACACTTCAAGATATGGCAGAGCGTATCACTGATTTCAGAGGTACCGGGCGAGTTGGCTGTGCGGTTAGGAGCGCACAGCTGTGTGCTCGCATCGAGGAGATAGTGGGTTCGAACCCTACTGTCGGCAGCCCTGAAGATGGTTTTCCGTGGTTTCCGAATTCCACACCAGGAAAATGCTGGGGCTGTACCTTAAGGCCACGGCCGCTTCCTTCCCATTCCTAGGCCTTTCCTATCCCATCGTCACCATAAGACGTATCTGTGTCACTGCGACATAAAATAAATAGCAAAAAAAAAAAAAAATTCAGAGGTTAGCTTATATTTTCTCGCATCTGGTTAAATTTTGGAAAGGCTATTCCGATGTAAAATTTTTTTTTTTTTTTTTTGCTAGGAGCTTTACGTCGCACCGACACAGATAGGTCTTATGGCGACGATGGGATAGGAAAGGCCTAGGAGTTGGAAGGAAGCGGCCGTGGCCTTAATTAAGGTACAGCCCCAGCATTTGCCTGGTGTGAAAATGGGAAACCACGGAAAACCATCTTCAGGGCTGTCGATAGTGGGATTCGAACCTACTATCTTCCGAATGCAAGCTCACAGCTGCGCGCCTCTACGCGCACGGCCAACTCGCCCGGTCCATGTAAATTTATAGAGAGAAGGTTATAATTTCTATACTGGCGCTTGAAATATGTTTTGATCATACATATAGTATGGTTAAGTTAGGTTAGGTGATGCTGTTTGAATAAGAAAAGTGATACGTTTGCCACAAAATGTGATTGAACATCTTCGGTATTGTTTTCTCGCTATGTACACTTCTGAAATCTTGTCGACGTTGGAGTCGATTAGTAATACTTGTCGATTGCTGTTCTCTAAAGAAAATTCGAAATGAAAGAGGATAACACGTTTTCGTAATAAATGCTTAAATGAAGTGACTGATTGAAGTTGTTAACTTGTTAGAAGTCCGAGTCGTTGGCTGAATGGTCAACGTACTGGCCTTTGGTTTAGAGGGTCCCGGGTTCGATTCCCGGCCGGGTCGGGGATTTTAACCTCCATTGGTTAATTCCATTGGCCCGGGTGCTGGGTGTTTGTGCTGTCCCCAACATCCCTGCAACTCACACACCACACATAACACAATCCTCCACCACAATAACACGCAGTTACCTACAGATGGCAGATGCCGCCTACCCTCATCGGAGGGTCTGCCTTACAAGGGCTGCACTCGGCTAGAAATAGCCACACAAAATTATATATATAACTTGTTAGAAATAAAAACTGAAGTAAAGGATCGCTTAATTTTAATGTTATATACTGTTACATACTGAAATTAAGTAAGAATGTGATACACCTCAAGATATGGCATAACGAGCAGGTTATAATTTTTCTACATGCGTTTGAAATATGTTTTCATGATACATATACAGATAGGTTAGGTGACGCCGTTTGAAGAACACTGAAACTTTGCGACAGAAGCCTCTGGAGTGGCACTATAATTTTTTCAGAATGAAATTAAACACACTTTCACTGCTTTCGAAAAATAACAAACAAGTAAGCCATAGTGTGGACATCATCCACGAAAAGGCAAGTTTTGGACAAACTGATTGCCGTTTCATACTGATTTTAATGTGTATGAGGTTTTTCCTGACTTTTATGAAAAATCCGATATAACTAGAATCCACTATAGCGAGTAAATTTTTTGCCGTTATGAATTCTCGCTGTATCAAACTTGTTTGCAGATATCATTTTTAACATAACTCAAGTCTTCAATTTAGTCTTGCGATTGTTGGAGTTAATAGTATCTGTTTGCACCATCTTGTAATCGATGTGAAGCATGCACATTAAAAAAAAAAAAAAACATTTTTCTGGATATAATCTAAAGTCAAATGAAGTCCAGCAGTTGTTTAAATATCCAGTGAACATGATGTATGTAGTTTACATAGAAATCTCTCACATCTCTTTAGGAGGAAATTAGTTGGTACTTGGTTAAAATATAATGGTAATTTAAATTCCAGGAATTGTCTATAATGTTGATATGTTCCATTAAAGTTCAGTTAAAATGTTGACGGAAAACTCTTCTCAGAGGACAATTTACATTATTCTAAAGGAACGCTTTGGAATTAGTTCCAGTGTATAGTCTAGAAATAGAGAAAAGGGGGTATACGTATTGTGTAAATAAAGGTGAAGTGTTTCATGGACATATAGATATGCTACTCACTTCCCTGCTGTTTCCTCCTGACAGGTTTTGTGTGTGTGTGTGTGTTTGGGGGGGGGGGGGGGAAGGGGGGGTACTAGTGGTACTGACTTTTGGTTTTACAAGTTGAGCCGTTGTTAAGGAGGGGCGTGGTGATGCATTTACTAGGTCGGTGATGTTATTTATGTTTAATATGTATTCTTCGTAATAGTTTATAAATTTCTTCAAATAACATATGTGTTCTAAAAAAAAAATGTATAGTTAAATTTGTGATATAAAAAAATGTTGAATAGGTGGACCTTTTCACTTGACGATTGGATATTTTGTCAACATTGTTATTGGAATAAGATAAAATTCAGCACAGTCTGTCATCAAGAATTCAGGAAAGTCTGCAATCTAATATCTTGGTTCCTGGAAAGAAATTCAGCAGATATGTTATGAAAATTAAGATTTACAAGTGTGTGTTTGCTGGGAAAACATATCTCACCCACCCTTGTCGCCAAGCCAAGTTACAACATGTCCCTTCTCTTTCTTACTGTTAAGTGTGTCAGACCGGTACTGCTGTTGTGGGACACTAGCGAACTACTCCAAATACTACTTCACATACAATAAGAATAAGCTTATAAACAAACACACAAGAAAGTCACTAATACACACAATTTCACTGTCCCAAAATTCTGGCTGCCAAGAAGTGTAAATATCTTAAAATATACAATTGCGAAGGTACACATAATAAAATTGAAATAAAAACAAATAATTCAGATAAAATTACACTGACAAGTTCATAATACGACACTCAGTATTTTACAGCACACATAATTCACATTTTGTCGTTTGGAAGAGGGCACAGTTTATTGGTGGGCCTCTTCAGTATCCCACAAAAGGTGCAGATGGTAGCCACACACACTAGTCTATCAAATCCTGGGTGAACGTCCGTGATCACTGCCAGTTTCCACATTAATGGTGGAAGATTATCCTTCTTCAACATCACCAATACGCCATGTTGCACATTTGGACTAGAGTGTATCCATTTGGATCGCTGCTGAAGGTGATGCAGGTAGTAGTTCGACCAGCGGCGCCAGAATCCCTGCATTTGCTGCTGCAGTATTTCCCATCTAGTTAGTAGGCTAAGCTTAGTATTACCTAAATCTGGCTGGGGAATGGTAGTGAGAGCTGTGCCAATCAGGTAGTGACCTAGAGTGAGGGATTCAGGGTCATCAGGACTGCAAGACAAGGGAATAAGGGGTCTGGAATTCAGGCAGGCTTCTATTTGGCAAGTGAGGGTGGTCAACTCTTCATAGGTAAGACACACAGTTTCCATGACATAGCGAAGGTGGTACTTGAAGGACTTCACACCAGCCTCCCATAAAAAAGAAGAAATATTTGATTTAATGATCCACCTAACCAATACACTTCACTTTATAAGTGAAAATACATTTAACCTCAAATTATTTACGCATAATTTGATACATGTTTCGTCTTCTGTTTAAGTCTTCTTCAGCCGTACAGTCTCAAAAATCATTTTATCTAATTAAAATCCAGAATGTCACTGTCCAATGACTTGAAATTGAATGAGCCCATGTCCTATGAGGAAAGTTTCAAAAATGCACTAAAATCTATACACACTGTTTTTGTATAATACTGTCCACCACTTTCTTAGAAAATATTTTCTTATTTCTTGGCATTATCTAACATGGAATTTAAGGATGTCAATTTGCTCTTGCTCTGATTAGGTTCCTTGGACTGCAGCTGATGTATTTCCTTGGAGTACGATGTCAACTGAGTTATTTGTGCGCAGTGGAAAATTGCACTGTTGAGCTCTAGAAGGGAAAATGCGCGTGTTGCCGTGCACTCATGATTTGTCCTGCAATTTCTTGCAAATCTTAGACAGTATTCTACAACACGCTGCAGTTTGGTAAGCTTGAAAAGGTGGCTGATAATATCCTCAGGAATCGTTGCGATATTACACGTCACGTTGCACCTTTCTTCAGGTAGCATTAGGTGTAGCTTAGCACTTGCAAAGGTTGGCCACAGATCATGCTTTTGCAGTAGCCAACTTGGTCCTTGCCACCATAAACTAGTTTTACCAAGCTCATAAGGACAACATCCTCTTGATATAATATCTTTGGGTTGTCTTGAGATGCCACATGTCTCCACTCACTATTCTCGGTACTACCCTGAATTTCTGAAACTCTGTTTGCCACACATGTTTTCCATTTTGTAGAAGGAGTAGCTATCCATGCCAAGACGATGGTCAAGCATGTCTGCAGGATGACCTTAGAGAATGATAGTTTCAGCGCAAGGATAATTTTCTTAACCAATCGTGCAAAAAGAAGGGCTCCACAGAATTCTAGCCGAGGAGCGACCCGTGATTTAGAGGACAGGAGTCTGACTGAGGTAGCACCTTGGGTACTAGTTGATCGGTACATATACAGCTACCGTAAGCCTTCTCAGAGGCTTTGCAAAATCCATGCAGTTGAATATCTGTGGTAGGGTCGTCAACCAGAACACGACGATCGATTTGAATCTTCTCAATGGAAGGTAACTGATAGTACAGTGTTTCCCAAGCATGTGTCATTTCTGGATTGAAAAGTTCATCCTGCAACGTATGTTTCTGCCACAACTGTTGTAGAAATATTTTGCCTGAGATTACCACAGGACTAATGAGTCCCAAGGGATTAAATATAGATGATACTGTTGCGAGAACACTGCGTTCAGAAAATGGTAGAGCATGAAGATTTGGCTGAACCTTATTAACTGTCTGAAATTTATCAGATGGTGGATGCGATAACAATCTTAACGTCTTTATATTCTCATCGTTGTCGAGCTGCAGGGGAAGTAGAGTCTCTCGATACCCTGGAGGAACATTCTCGAGAATGCTGTATGATTGAAAAATGAAAACCTACAACCTGTTTTCCAGTCATTGACCGGGTCAGGGATGTAATGAATGAATCAATCATATATAGGCTATTAGTACGATGAGGTCGCCACTCCCAAAGTAATTTATTAATGACTGATAGGTGCCATGAAATGAGGATGGAGAGTGTTACTGAAATGAAAGATGACAGGGAAAACCGTAGTACCCGGAGAAAAACCTGTCCCGCCTTCGCTTTGTCCGGTACAAATCTCATATGGAGTGACCGGGATTTGAACCACGGTATCCAGCTGTGAGAGGCCGACGTACTGCTGTCTGAGCCACGGAGGCTCTGCTGGATTATTACTGCACCATATTTAAAGTGAAAACCTACTCTTTCTTAACAGTTCTATCAAGTCCTGTTGCACAAGGAGAGCTTAGTTTACAGTTTGTGATCCGGACATACAGTGCTCAACATAAAAATCGTCGAATCACGTTTCAGATGCTCTGGGAAGTTAATGAGCGGCATCCCATTGTAATTTGATTTTCATATTGTGTTGCAAGGAATGGGGCACTTGCCATACCATGTGCAACTGTTTTGAGCTGATATTCCTGTAATGGAAGAGATTTATCATTTCTCCAGATAATACGGTGGCAAGTGCAATCTTCATCTACCTGTTTGTACATTTTCTCAATGTCAGCAGTGAACGCGATCTCGTGGGTGATGAAATGAAATGTTGTATGGCTTTTAGTGCCGAGATATCCCAGGACGGATTCGGCTCGCCAGATGCAGGTCTTTCTATTTGACTCCCGTAGGCGACCTGCACCTGCACGTCGTGATGAGGATGAAATGATGATGAAGACAACACATACACCCAGCCCCCGTGCCATTGGAATTAACCAATTAAGGTTAAAATCCCCGACCCGGCCGGGAATCGAACCCGGGACCCTCTGAACCGAAGGCCAGTACGCTGACCGTTCAGCCAACGAGTCGGACACCTGGTGATTGTAGAACGCAAATCTTGCTGGACTGTTGGCCCAACATAAAGTAAATCATTCAAGGTAAACCCTGCCAAGCAGTCAAGTACAAGACGTAGCTTAGTGGTAGGACTGGATTCCTGGACAACCGCATGATGAGGTGCATAGTATGCAGGATTCGCGTAAGGGAGTGTCAATTCATTTGCCCTAACTCTTTGTATTCATTCATGAACTTCATGTATTCTCGCTTCATATTGGGTTATTTTCTAGATGATAGAATCGCCTGGCTGCCATTTGAAATGAGTTGCCCAATTTTTCCGGGTCTTCTCTGAAAGGTACACGAACGGCAAATCTCCCTGCAGGATCCTTCTTGGTATGTTGCACGAAGTGTACTTCACATTTCTCTTCTTCCTTCGTACGCAGGGTCTGATGTAACTCTTCAGTCTCCCAAAATCTTCGAAGCTGCTGTTGGACTTCAACATCTGTCTTAGCAAAGCATGACAGTACCGGCCACCAAGCGACACCTGAAGGACATTCACTAATTGTGTATCTTCCTGTTTAAACCCCTCCCAGTTTGGTTTTCTGAAGAACGGCGTGATTGGCTTCTTTGGTGAGCCTGTCTGGCTGCTGAATGTATGGACAGACCTCAGCTCCTAAAACGATGCCTACCTTACAGGGACTTATAAAACTCACGATCAGCCAAAACAATGTGTTCGGGAATGTTCCAGGTTGCAGAATCAGTAATGTGACCCAGTAAGTCGTTACCTTAGGAAGCACAAAAGAATTTGCTGAAGTTATGAAGTCACTAGTGCATGAGCCAAGGTTTACTAAAATACTGTACTTGGCCTCTGAAATGGTATCGCCTATTCTCTGGGCAGGTGTTCTGTTAGTTTCTCTACGCAACCTTAATCTCTGGGCACGTGACTCTGACATAAAAGAGGATTGGGAGCCTGAATCTAGTAGAGCTCTACATGTCTGCCAATTTCCATTCCTATCCCTAATTCTGACACGTGTGGTGGACAAAAGTGTGTGTTTACTTGGTTTCACCTTTAGTGATCAATAGCTATTAATACGTGACTCTGTGATAAAGTACTCGCTTTCTCAGTGTTGCGTGATGGACCTTGTTGTTGAGGGAAGTGCTGAGATGTAGTGTCTGCATGTACTAGAGTATGATGTCATTTACCACAAGTGTGGCAGGTACCTGATTTACAAGCCTATACCTTGTGATCTCCCCATAAACAGTTGAAGCACAGATTGTTGAGTCTGACAAAGTCTGTACGCTCGTTGACAGAAATACGTGCAAAAGTTAAGACACTTAACTCAGTGTGTGAGCTTCGTTGCAATAAGTGCACTGCGGAGTGGTTATCACATATGACTTTTGGGTTTGAAGCTGCTTACAACAGGATGAGTCATGCATTCTTGGTGTTCAAAACGTTTGGTTTTACAGTCAAAGTTGAACTCACTATCTCAGTGGAATTGCATTTAGTTTCCAAGAAGTTGCAAGTTTCTTTAAGAGTAGGGAATGTCTTGGGACTCACAGTTGTTTCGTACTCTACGAATTGTACGAATTGATGCTTCTGTTTTTTCAAGAATTAGCTGTGAAACAGTCGGGTCATCTAAAGGTACATTTAGCACTAAAGCCTTTAGAGCGTTCGTATTACTTAAACCTTGATGGAGTAGAGCACATAGCTCATTTGCTGATGGCTTGTTTATAGTAAATAAATTCAGTAGATTCTTCAAATGTGCAGATGCAGTTACCCTTGGATTATTGTAGCGATTGCAAATCATATCAAAAGCCACATTGAAATTGGAGCTGGTGTCTGGGAGATTTGCTATTTGTACATGCGCCTTGCCAGTTAGAGAACTCAACAATTAATGAAATCTTTGAATGTGGACCAACAATTGATTGTTAACAATAAGGCCCATGAATGTATCATGGAAGTGTCTAGATCCAGTTAAATCACCCTTGAATCTTGGTAGTTTTATGGTAGGGAGTTTAAATGCCTTCTTAGTATCACTTAAACAAGACTGATTGTCACTAGACCGAGCACTACCGGCAGCTTCGGTAGTTACTGCGATTACGCTGTTCATTATTGTATCTGTGTCGAAATACGTGGTTTCAAAGTGATCTCTGTCCTTGGAGTGCTATTGGATATCCTCAAATATTTCTAGCTGTGATTGAGCAGTTTCATATTTGTCGCAAATAATAGGCAGTTTCTTCAACCGAACTAGGATGGCCTGATTATTTGAATCCGTTTTAAATTTTTGTACAAATTTCACGAGAGGCAAGAGGCTGGCTTTCATTACTGCAAGAGTCATAACTAATTTATTTCTGTTAGTCTCATCCATGCTGACAGATAAGGACCATAGAAGAGGAATGCACAAGTACAATAATTAAGAGTGCTGGGAGCAATAAACGGGTGAAGATAACGTGTACATAATAATATTAGGTAAGAAAGAATTGGTTGTAGCCAGTCTAGGTTCTTACATCTGCCTATAGATATGTATCAGCCTGGAGTCAAACTAGAGCATGCCACCAGGTCCAGTCGTTTACTCAGCTCTCCAGTGAAATTCTTCAACAGCACATCAGGATGGATTTGACTGGGAGCCCACAAGATGGTCTGATAATCGGAGCTTCGTGATGAAACCAGAGTCTATTCGGTGATCCGCAATACATAACACACAGTTAGACTGAAACGACTGGCAAACAGTGCACAACACGGCACTAGCTACTGTACGTAAAGTAGCGTAACATACGAACTGAAAGAACCGTGTATTAAAGTTCACAATAGTATTCATAACATCCGGCTGTAGACTATTCATAAAATCCAGCCCGGAGGACCATAAAATGTTTGTTTGCTGGGAAAACATCATCTCTATGGTAACTCATGATATAAAATATACACGGAAGACAATTAATACACTAATTTACTACATGGTTAAATAAACACAATAGCGCATGGCGGTGGTTGCTCCCCACACGAAATAAAAGGCGAGGCATACTAGCCGAAGCACAATAATGAGCCTGCAGTTGCAAGCAGTGGTATATTATAAGAAAGAGGTGCAGTTATCAGATGAAATTATCTTTACATTGGTCTGTTTTAAGACTGACTTTGCTGTACAGGTGTGAAAACTGGGTGGAGTCAGGAAAATTTATTCATAAGTTGAAAGTTATAAACCTGAAAAGGCATGGAGCTAGTTGCAA
Organism: Anabrus simplex; assembly: GCF_040414725.1. Lineage (NCBI taxonomy): Eukaryota > Metazoa > Arthropoda > Insecta > Orthoptera > Tettigoniidae > Anabrus > Anabrus simplex. Next base: position 1,159,445,803 of record NC_090266.1, read on the forward strand.
CTAAAAGATTGTGAAGATGTGTAGCTAATAACCCCTCCTCACTTCCCCCTCCCTTCCCCGTTCTCTCCGATCTGCCCTACCCCGTTTTTCCCCCTCCCTTTCTGATCTTCCTTACTCATGCTTCCCTTCATATCAGTTATGCAATATGTCCAACACACCACAGTGCAAGGTGAGTCACACATTATATTTTCATTATATTTTTTATTATTTTTCACTGTTCAATTGGCCCCTTGTACTAATTTGGCGTTTTCTTATTATTATTTATCGGTCCACTTGTTTCCGCATTGAACTGCGAATCTTCACCACCTACTTCATAGAAGTAATTTTACCTTTATGCGCAACTTTTGCCTTCAGTTTTTAAGGACATCAAACTAGAAGCTTTTTGAATGGCTTCAATGTAACATGTTTCTACATTATTCAGTGCATGTGCATAAACTTAATTTCTAAATGCCACTGCTACCATATAAGACTTATAGCTATCAGAACTTTGTAATGTAAGATACGTAAGTTTTAAGAATGTTCAGCATCCAGATTAATAAACTTGAATCATCCTTCAACGGCAGTTAAGTGCCTTATTTTAATGCATAATTTAAAACTTTTATCACCATTGTGACTGTTTTTCTTCTTTAACTTTTAGCGTCAAACCACAATATTTTTGATGTGTTGTGCAATTTGTGTTATTGACTGATGATGACCTTGACCATAGGTCGAAACTAGTACCAAATAAATGTTTCATTTGTAATGTAAACCGCATTGCAAAAAATTTTGTATTGAAAAGGTGGAACTGTTAAACTAAAACTTTTAATTTTATGTAATTCACGGAGGCTTGCTGAATGCGAAACTCGTAACTGTCTATAATGATGTGTAGAGAGAGAAAGAGAGAGAGAGAGTGAGAGTGTGTGTTTTTATATATATATATGTGTGAATTTTCTTATCTAGCCTCAATATGTTTCTTTCATATGGAACTTGTTTATTTTGCAGAAAACTATGTATGGAGCAAATGTAATCATCTTTGAAGGTATTCTCGCTTTCTACAGTGCAGCCGTCTTGAAGGTAATTATGTCTTCTATTGTGTGTATGCAGTATATTTTTTTATTTGTTGTTCATCTCTAATATTTGTACAAATCTGCTGCTGGTTGTATGTTAAGTAGTTATTTATTTTGTTTCGAACATTTCTTCCATGGTGTATAGTTACTGATACTTTCTGTGCATAACTGCCTGAATTTAGTCCGTTATTTATGTCTGCACATGTGTCCAAACTTCAGTTGGTTGCTTAGGAATTATTGATCATGTTATAGAGTGATGAGCAATTTAGAGATGGCTGCCGTTTTGAAGAAATGGCCCCTGTAGTTGGCCTGGCGAGTGTAATAGTATAGTGTGATACATGACTACGATGTTGTCAGACCTCATACTGGCTGTGCGCGAAACAGTTAAGCACAGGATGGGTAAGATATAAAATCTCTGTACATTTTATTGCAGCCAGATTGTTGGTTCCAAATGTACAAATCATTCCATCTCTGAAGTTGCAGTGCCACTGGGCTTTCCACTGGCCACCGTGTTGAGGGCACTGTGATGAGTACACGAACTTCTGAAAACCACAGCAAGAGTCAACTCCCATGTCCCTTGAGGCACAAGGTATTGATTTCAGGGTCGCCGTCAGCTAGGTCAAATGGTAAGAGTGGATAGATGGGTCACAGTCCAGCAGAGCACCTGTGAATTCAATACTAGATAACAGCAAGGTGTGAGCACCCATACCATCCAAAACCATTCCTCTCACTGGAGTACAGAAGCAACTCTAGCACTAGCGGATAGGGGATCTCTCCTCACTACACGTCATAAGGCATAAAGACTGACCTAGGCAAAGTAACAGTGCCGTTGAATTCTTGAAGCATGGTCATACCTGCCAACTCTCGTGATTTAGGCGGGAGACTCCCGATTTTCCACAGTTTTCCCCGCCTCCTCATTATTCAATTATTTCTCCCAATTTTAACTAATTATTGTTGAACTTCAAACATTTGTTTGAAAATCCTGCCATTTCAGCTTTGTACATCAGTGGTCAGAAATACTTTGCTCATTGACCACTTTCAAACCAAGTATCCATGTTTTTTAATAATGTAAGAAATTTGCCATGTTTGTTGAAACCTGTATATCTATTGTTATTCTCTTGTTCTCGTGCATTATGTTCGTTTAGATGCTTCTATTGCGAAGTATTTTGTGTGTTCTGTCCTGGTCGGTTTGCGTGCACGTATGTGTTTCAGTGTAGTTCACTTATGTCCGGTATGTGTTGAAGTTTTTTATAGTGGGCTGGTAATGAATGTTATTTGGATATCTGAACCCCTGAAGGGGTTTGTTTTCATGTAAGCAGTTGTACATCGATTTCACTACGTTTTTGTCATATTGCAGTGTTTTTGATCAGTGTTTGATTCTTCACTATGGCCAGAAACTAAAACTCTGTTCCCTTGAAACAATTTACATGCATTATTGAATCTAGGAAAGGTCTATTTTTAATTTTTTTTTCATTTTGTACTGTTTGTCAATGTGGTATTTCTGTATCACATTATAGGAAAACACAAAGCAGCACCAAGAAAACATAAACTGTATAGACCTTGTTAGTAATTAAAAATTAGATTTTGGTGTTAAAAGTGAAAGTGATGGGCTAATAAATACTGAATGCTTATTAACATTGTACATTTTGGAGAGTAATTTGCCAATTAATTGTACAGATCATGCAAGTCACCTTTTGAAAAAATGTCTCTGGACAGCGATATTGCAAAGAAATATGGCTGTGCAAGAACATAAACTGTTGCAATTAATGGAGAAATGACAAAGGAAAAAACATAAAACCTTTGAAGAAATGGCCATTTTCTGTTTCAAGAGACAGAAGTAACAAAAGATTCTAACCTATATCCCATAATTGTTACCGTATATGCTGTAATCAGAAGACAAAAATTTGAATGCAGCGTATTGTCTTGTCCCTAACCTGAAAGTGGACTCCACCTGTGTGACCATAGGTGCCCTTCCTCTCAACACCCTGAAAGAGTGCATTATTCCACTCAACTGTTCAGCCACAATTTTTCATAATGCACTGGAAATGGTTTGAATGAAGAATGGAGTTGCAGGTGTGCTGAAGCATGATCTCTTTGTGATTGGACGTCCCTGCAATTTGTTAAACTTTTGGCTGTAGAACAGGGAGCATCCTGTCTGCCCTTCTGGATTGATGATTATTTGGTGGACATACACTATTTTCTGCACAGAAGTACTAATAATAATAATAATAATAAGAATAATAATAATAAGAATAATAATAATGTTATTTGTTTTATGTCCCACTAACTACTCTTTTACGGTTTTCGGAGACGCCGAGGTGCCGGAATTTAGTCCCGCAGGAGTTCTTTTACGTGCCAGTAAATCTACCGACACGAGGCTGACGTATTTGAGCACCTTCAAATACCACCGGACTGAGCCAGGATCGAACCTGCCAAGTTGGGGTCCGAAGGCCAGCGCCTTAACCGTCTGAGCCACTCAGCCCGGCCACAGAAGTACTAAGAGGAAAGACGAACTGAAACAATTTCTGGAACTGTACAATGTGCAGACAAGGAAAAATTTTGAGCATGTATGCAACCGTTGGCTTTCTGTGGACAAATGATGATGTTGAATCAGTGGCTGCCTTTGTCTAGCCTGCTCGATGAAGTGAAATCTGATACGACAAGTCAGCTTGAAAGTCTCCAAACTTACCATATTCCAAAGATGAAACAAACACCAATAGAAACTAATGTCTCTTCAAGGAAAAGAACCAATGAATTGTCCATCCCATGTTATTCTACAGATGGTTTTCCGTGGTTTTCCATTTTCACGCCAGGCAAATGCTGGGCTGTACCTTAATTAAGGCCATGGCCGCTTCCTTCCAACTCCTAGGCCTTTCCTATCCCATCGTTGCCATAAGACCTATCTGTGTTGGTGCGACGTAAAGCCACTAGTTATTCTACACCCAAAACAATTAAACAGGATTCCTTTGTTAAGTGCTGGTTTTTTTTGTGAAGAAAGGGTTTTTATGTTCCTGTTGTCAGATTTAAATAAGGCTTTGTCTGATTTTATTAAATGTTACACCTATATTTGACAAACCAAATGTAATTTTGCAGTTAAGTGTGCCTCACATCCATTTACTGCAAGATCTGCTGCTGGACACATTAAGGATTTTGATACCTGAATTTGTTAAATCCTGATTACCACAGCAGATGGAAACAGAAGAATGACCACAACTTGGTCTTTGGCAGTTGCACTTCCCAATTCTTAGATCATTTGAAGAATGATGGGGAGGAGGAATTTTTTCATCAATTCAAAGGTACAATGTGACTACATTGTACTCAGGTTTTCATTGAAGAATGAAATTCTGAAGAATACAACAGTTGCACAGATTAAATCTCCATCCAAAGCTTCATTTTAAGCCATGAATGAATTACAATCCCATTTCTGTGCATTTTAGATAAATGATGCCCTAACTTCGCCACATGAAAGAAGCCATAATAAATAAATAAATAAATAAATAAATAAATAAATAAATAAATAAATAAATAAATAAATAAATAAACTCTTAATGGAAGAAAGAATTGATTTGCAGTGGTCTGTGGTAGAAAAATTAAGTGGCAATGTGAGCCTAAAATATGACACATTAGTTTGTGTTTCGTTTGGTATTTTAACATCCCCTCACAGTAATGCTGTATGTGAAAGTATATTTAGTCAGGTAACTAGAACATGAATGCAGTTTAGGTCATCAATTGGTGATGAAAACTTGGAGAGATTGTTGACAGCAAAATCAAGACTACTGGGCAACTGCTTTCAGTAAACCTTTGACAGAAGGTTTCTGAAACAGGCAAATTTGCTACTGCTGCTACTTTTAATCCGTAGCAATTTAATACTACATGAGCAGCGTCTAGTATATCAGTAAGATGGAAGGTAGGCCTTTCATACATGTTTTTGCAAATATTCCAATGTTACTGGATATTCAGGTATACCTGAATACAAATATGTACTAGAGTTAAAAATTGGTGCTCCGAAAACTGTAAAAGTAGTTAGTTGGACGTAAAAACAACTAAATATTTGTGGATTTTGATTTCACTAACAGTTACCCTGGAAATATATGTTAAATGTTGATTTGACAACATTATGTATGGAGCTTGCTAGGATAATGTATGTACTGCCTGAGACATGTAGAATGTGCCATTTTGACTTTGTATCTCCCGATTTTTCCTGATTTTTACACCAAAATCTCCTGGTATTTTATTTTGTAAGGTTGGCAGGTATGCATGGTAAGATAACCTGATCTCCCAGGCAGATGAGTCGAGGTACCAGCTGGTACATGTCATTGGCAGGGTACGAATGTGTCACCAAGCACATGAGGAAGTGGATCTCTCTTGACAGCAGAATAGAGTTCAGGCTGGTAATGGTGGTGTCCTCAGGTGGAGATTATTTACGCGAGATGAAGTGTAGCCCCTGACACTTCTGCCAATGTCCTTCACTGGCGACCCATACAGGAACCTGCTGTTAGATCATATCCATCATATTTTTGCCTTCAGCACCCTGCAGGAGACATACACCTACAGCAAGATTATTCAGTCGCTTATCACACACAGATTTTGACCGATTGCTTCAATTAATACTCCATGGCAATGAGAATGCTTGCTTAGCTCCCAAGGTCATCAGACCTGAGACTTATTGAGCACATCTGGGATGCTGCCGAAAAGGATGTATGCATCCTGGACATAGTTTCAAGAAATCTCCCTGCATTATGGGAGGCTGTGCAGTGATCGTGGATCAGGATGGCTTCCCAACCTTTCCGTGTCTTGTCAAGCCCTTGCCACCCTATTTGGTGCCATCATCAGAGCCAAAGTCGGTCCTACATGCTATCAGCCAGGTACTCATTCAATTGCTCATCAGTGTAATTTGTTATATTGGAATTGAGAAAAGAATTACCATGGTACAATGAAAACAAACATCAGATATTTGTAGAATTGTTTGAAACTGCCCCACAGTAGCTGAAGCCATATGATTTTTTTAAAACTATTGTTGTTATTATTATTATTGCTATTATTGTTATTATTATTATTATTGTTATTGTTGTTGTTATTATTATTATTATTATTATTATTATTATTATTATTATTATTATTATTATTATTCCCATCTGTTTAATTCCTGTGGCCTGAAGACTGGGTCTTTGTGTTTGTCTCAACACACACCTCTTCATTTATACAGTACCAACCATCACAGGAATATCCAGTAGTGAATACATCTCTCCACTTTGGGTTAATGTAAGGAAAGACATCGGTAAGTAAGACTGGACATAATCTACATTGGTGCTGAGTCCATGTAATTGGGAAAGGGCCAGGAAAGAAAGGAGGAAATCCTAAGAGGGCAAGATATTTACCTCATGGTAAATCAGAATGTTTGTCATTTTTCTCTTCAGTGACGAATTTGAACAAGCAGGTATTGGAGGTAGAAAGACAGGATTTTTATGTTAATTTCACTACAAATTAATTTATTTATTTAGGCTATTTTATTTATCGTATGACAGATGTTGGTATGCAAAGAAATATGTTAAAGAAGTACACACAGCATATATGTTTGAAAATATTTTACAGATCCTTACACTGTTGTTTCTCAAACTTCAACATCGTGGAAGTTAAAAGCCTTTACATTACAAATTATTATTCCAAAAACTGATAAATCAAAGCTGATTGGACTTAAGAGTCTTGATGACAAATTTTATACACCTAGCATCTGCAGCCAGGTTACAGCTCAAGGTGCCACGCCAATGAGGTTTTGGAGTGATCCGTGGTATTTCCCGAGTAGGCAGTCGTCAACAAGGTATACCATAGTCTGTTCCTAAATTCCACAGTCACAGACTGGAGAGTTGCAGAGTCCCTATTTATGTATGGGAGCATTGCGTCTTGTGTGGCCTGTGCTTTGTCAGTTCAGTCTAGTCCACACATTCCTCTTTAGATTGAAACACTACAAATAATTACACTGAACACACGGTAATAATTTCAAGGCAGATGCACACCCACACCAATGTCTACTCGAGTAAGGTTATGTGTTTGGAAATAACCAATGAAACTGACAGGTGACTAAATTTAATGATGGTTATTAGGCCCCAAATCTTAACTTTTTCATAACATGAACAAAATAAGCTATTCATACAGTACGTAGCCCGCATATACTGAGAGTGTGAGAATGACAGTCAGTTTTGTAACATGTCACGTTTCTGAGTAATAGAATTGTATTTTTCCCGTTGAAACAAATATACATATCTAAAATGATATTAAACTATATCTATGTATATAAAATAAGAGTTTTGTCTGTACATTGCTCAGAATTTGAAAATAATGGTATTTCTGTATCGGTCATGTCCTTGGTAACAAGAAAATGCACTTTTTACTTTTCCGTAATTTCTGTTTGTATGTATGTATGTATGTATGTATGTATGTATGTATGTATGTATGTATGTACACGCATCACGAGAAAACGGTTGAAGAGAATTTAATGAAAATCGGTATGTGAAGTCAGGGGATGAGCCTCTACAATCTAGGCTATAAATCATTTTACTCACGCTGAGTGAAATGGTAGTTTAGGGGAAAGCCTAAAATTGAATTTTCAACTATTTATGTTATTAGTGGTATAATGAAAATCGGTATGTGAAGTCGGGGGATGAACCTCTACAATCTAGGCTATACAACATTTTACTCACGCTGAGTGAAATGTTAGTTTAGGGGAAGGCCTAAAATTGAATTCTCAACTATTTATGTTATTAGTGGTCGTATTTTAAAGAAAATGGGTATGCAAAGTTGGGGAATAAATTGCTACAACCTAGGCTGTCAACAATTGTATTCACGCTGAGAAAAATGGTAGTTTAGGGGAAGACCTAAAATTTAATTCTCAAATATAGTTGTTATTAGTAGTCCTATCGTGATGAAAATCGGTATGCAAAGTCAGGAAATAAGTCGCTATAGTCTAGGCTGTAAATTATTTTTTTCACGCTGAGTGAAATGGTAGTTTAAGGGAAGGCCTAAAATGTAATTCTCAAATATTTCTTATCAGAGGTGTAATCGATGAATGCTACATAACTAAGGTTATACAGTATTAAACTTCCTATTATTCATGCCTTATACATTGTTACCATACTGGCTATGATCACAAAGATATTCATGAATTTGGATCTTTGTTACTACAGTAAGTCCATATCAGCGCCGAGTACCTAACGAGAAAATGCTGAACAGTATTTAATGAAAATCGGTATGTAAAGTCGGAGAATAAGAAACTACAGTTTACGGTATAAAATATTTTACAAATCAGAGTCGAAAGAAAACTAAATGTGTAGGCCTACAATATAGAAAGCTCATAACATTGATCAACAATAACATTACATTGACCATTGTTTGTCGTGATGTGCTTTGTGTCTTCTGTTGCCCATCATCTCCGGTAGATAGGACTACTGCTGCGTACAGAGTATTTTTTATTTGATTTACGTCGCACCGACATAGATAGGTTTTATGGCGACGATGGGATAGGAAAGGGCTAGGAGTGCCTTAGGCCTTAATTAAGGTACAGGCCCAGCATTTGACTGGTGTGAAAGTGAGAAACCACGGAATATCATCTTCAGCGCTGCCGACAATGGGGTTCGAATCCACTATCTCTCGGATGCAACCTCACAGCTGCGCACCGCTAACCACACGGTCAACTCGCCCAGTCGTACAGGGTGTAACAGCCTGCCTGAACATTGATGGGAAGTAAATGGGGAGTTAGATAACGTTCTTTTTTAGCATGCCATTCCCCTGGTTTATAAATTTTCTGATGCTACTGGTACGTAAGACACTGGATCATCATAGCATTCGGGCTATTCAATCCCTACTCTGAGGCACTGATTGGAATGAACAGTGTGCATATTTAGCGGAATAATGGCAGATGAGTGTTCATGGCAATCTGCGACCTGGTCATCCCTGCTCTGGAACTTTGGACTATTAGATTGGCTCCGCAATCTAACCGCAGCACTGTTCGTTAAAAGTAATAAAACGTGCGGCTTTCCATTTGATCGAGTATGTTATATGATAGCATTGCTTTTAATCGCTACATTCATACTTACGTTTTTGTAATGAACTATATTGATTTCAGTTAGGAAAACCACAAAGTCAGTCTTTCTGAGAATCCCGTAGCGAAGCACGGGTACATCAGCTAGTTATATATATATGAAAATATATTTTATATGTATAGATATCATCAAACATGGCTACAGTAAGATAAAGATTGAAATTAGTAAAATAATAAAATTATTTTAAAAAGTACTGTTCCTGTATTGACTTTTCCTTGCTTCTCTCCAAAGAAATCTTGTGTATTGTTGCTTTGGATTATGTCTGTTACTGTGTGAAAAATTATAGCCTTCCTTTAATTCTCTCTAGGTGTTGGACATGAAAGTATTCGTAGACACAGATGCCGACGTACGCCTTGCTCGCCGCTTAAGGAGAGATATCTCCCAACGAGGACGTGATTTGGAGGGTGTACTTAAACAGTACTGTAATATGGTAAAACCTGCATTTTATCACTACATTGCTCCCACCAAAGTCCACGCAGATATTATTGTGCCCCGAGGAGGAGAGAATGCAGTGGCCATTGAACTCATTGTTCACCATGTTCACACACAGCTGCAACTTGTGAGTATTGTTTATGTACACTGTGTTTAGTTCAGTAATAGAAAGCTTTGCTACAGATTTTGGAATGATGGAATCCAATTTTAATGTTCTCAGGCTCTTGTTTATTGCTTACTCAAACAAAATATTGTTAAAATCTCTCTTGTACTTTGTTTAATCTGTTGACCTATCATATCTGAGTATGTTTCTCACAAGATTTTTGGATTATTATGGGTGGTGTTGAATAATGACAGTTAGAACATGACTGTTGCGTCTGGATTTTATGAAACATGCAACTCATAGGGCTGATTAAATTTTACTGCAATAGCACTTTCTGACCTAGTGAGAAAAGCAATACCTCACTTCTCATTTTTCTTAGTATGCGTCATTTTGGTGCTTGTCATTGTTTTTTGCTCTTTCACTATAACATAGTTCACATATGCTGATTGTGAGAATGACAGTAAATTTTGTAACATGTCACGTTTCTGAGTACTTTTTATGTTGAAACAAACTACTATACATATCTAAAATTATATTAAACTACTAGCTATTACCCGTGGCTTTGCTCGCGCAAATTTGAAGGAAATGTACAGGAAGATGAATCGTGCGTCCTGATCTGGTGACTGTTTGGTCAGTCCTACCATTGTGCAATTCCTTTCTGGGTTTGGTACATTGAGGGTCGATGGTGGTATTGATATTTTCTTCAAATGGAAATGCTTGTTTCAACCAATCTACTGAATTGCACTTGGTTGATTCATAGACACCATTAAGTGGATTTTCTGAAAACAAATGTGTGTTATTTATTCTTCTATTCGGGGGAGCCTGTTAACCCCTAGAGGGTGTGTCCCTGGGTGGCAGATAGGGGGCCCTACAATTCAGGAGGGCTGGTTGAAATACCCAATACAACCCGTGGACCAACAGGCAGCCCAGTTCCTAGGGGCTTTAAAATATTGGGACATCCTCTCTCCGGGGGTCACAAATATGGAGGGCCCAAGTCCAGGGTATGGGTGAAGACCCCAACGGCATCAGTGGCAGAGAAGGTGGACTTTGGTACGGCATCAGTGGCGGAAGAGGGAAACTTGTAGCGTCTGTACTCCAGTGGAGCGGCCTAGAATAACACCTGGCAGTAGGTATAAAATGCCTTTGGGAGTGGCGACCCCATCGTAATAATAGCCTATATATGATATGGTACTAGTAAATCAACCTTGGAAAAGGTTAGGGTGTCCCCTGCAGGCGACGTGCAGTTCTCAGGGTACTGGTGGAATTGTGAGAATTGGGCGATCAGTAACCAACATTAAGATAGGAATAGTAAATCTTACACTGATAGGAAAGGCGGAGGAAGTAGTAGATTTCATGGAGAAGGAGAAGGTGGAAATGTTGGGGCTGAGTGAACTAGAAAGGTAACGGAAGGAAGAAATTGAGAAAAGGATACACATTACACTGGAGTGGTGGCCAAGAGGCAATAAATGGAGTGGGACTAATCATTTTGAAGCAATTGGAGGAGTATGTTGAAATGGTAGAATGTGTGTGACAGAATAATGATTAGACTAATGATGAAGAATGAAGTGATTGACTTCATACAAGTGTATGCACCACAGACGGGAAACGGGGAAGAAGATATTGAAGGATTCTTGGAGAAAGTAGAAAGGAAAATTTCAGGTGTGGAAGTGGTTATAATGGGAGATCTGAACGCACAGGTCAGAAACGAGAGACAAGGAAAGGAAAAAATAATTTTTCCATATGGATATGGGAAAAAGAATCATGAAGGAGAGGGACTAGTGGACTTCTGTGAAAGGAATGGACTTACAGTGGGGAATACATGATTTCGAAAGAAAAACATCAGGAAATTACTAGATATGGGTGGGGTGACAGAAGAACAAAATCAGTAATTGACTACTTTTTGGTGGAAAGGACAAATCGCAGGAAGTTGATGGATGTGACAGCTTTATCAGGAGAAGCATTTGATGGGTACCATAGAGTTGTGGTGGCAAAATTATGGTTGGGAAAAATGGAAAAACTAAAAGAGATAAGAGAAAGCAAAATAATGTACAGGAAGATCGAAGCAACAAATCTCAGTTACTGAAGTGGAAAATGTGGAAGAGGAGTAGGCCAATTTTAAAAAGGCATTTGTTAGTGAAGCAGAGAGTGCTTGTGGGGGGGGCATCTACAAGAGTGAGAGAAAAGGAGACACTGTGATGGAATGAGGAAGTGAGGAAAGTGGTGAAAGAAAAGACAGCCTGGCGAGAATGGAACCGAGATCAAACAGAAGAAAGCAAAAGGAAGTATCTCAAAAGCAAACTGAGATGTAAGAAGGTAGTAGGAGAAGAAAAGAAGAGGAGTTGGGAAGAATTACACAAAAAAATGGAAGTAGATGTGACAGTAAGAGGATGCTGTATGGACTTACAAGAAGTAAGAGGACAGAAAGATTTATCACAAAGCTAGTAAAAAAGGAAGATTGGAAATCGTTAACACACCCAGAAGAGATAAAGAGAAGATGGAAGGAGTATTTTGATAAGCTATTGAATGTGAACAACTGTACAGGGGAGATAGAAGCAATACAGTGGGAGGACTTAACAACAGAGGATGATATAACAATGCTGGAGGTGGAGTTAGCAGTATAAAAGATGAAGATGGGAAAAGCAATAGGGATGGATGAAATCAGTGTGGAAATGATAAAGGCTGCTGGACCTGCCCATATGCAATGGTTGTACCGACTTCTAAAGTGTATGTGGAAACACAAATGTGTACCAGAAGACTGAGAAAAAGGTATAATAATACCAGTGTTTAAGAAGAGGGACAAGAAATTTTGTGGTAACAATAAAGGAATCACACTTTATATTGCAGGTAGTTAAAATACTGGAAAGGGTATTTAAAAAAGAATGAGAAGAAAGATTGAAGAAGAGTTACAGAAGAACAATATGGTTTCAGGAGTGGAAGATCTACAGTGGACCCAATCTTTAGCTGATGGAAAAGAATTGGAAATATGGAAAGGATCTGGTCATGACTTTCATAGATATAGAAAAGGCATATCAAAGGCCATTGGACCTCCCAGGCAAGCCTGGCCAGACAGGAAAGGATAGGAATCAGGAAAGGGTTAAACTTTAAAGTATAATGTTGCGTTACCAAACAAATTTAATTTTAATGAACTCTCTTCAGATTTAATATTTATTACAACACAGAGTACGTGTCCCCTCCATAATTTAGCCTTCCTTTTAGAACACCAACATAATTTGTTAGCAGCAGTCATTGCATCTTGTGATGCATAAGCAGCAAGCAAGTTAGAACCAATAATTTGATCATCAATATCCGACAAGTGTTCAATTGTAGGAAGAGCATCTCTAAATACACACATGTAAATATTCATACATGCTTCGCCTTTGTCAAGTAAGTTGTAAACACACAAGTTCCCCAGAGAGCAGGTTTGGGAAACCATGGTTAAAAAGAGACTTTGAAGAAAAATGTTAGATATGGTGCAAGCAATGTACGACAACTGTGTTAGCAGGGTACTTATCCCAGTTGGAAAGACAGAATGGTTTGGGAATAAGACTGGAGTGTGCTGTCACCTCTTTTGTTTATTATGGCCACGGACAAAATTGCAAAGGAAAAGAAAGGAAGCCTATGAAGATAAAGAGATGAAGATATTGCTATTGGCAGATAATGTTGTGATCTGGGGAAAGAACAGCAAAGAAGTGCAACAACTAGATATACTGAACAAAAACATTTAGAAGTAAGGCATGAAAATCAGTACAGATAAAAGCAAGACTATGGTGATGTCGAGAGGGGAAAGGCAAGGAAAGGGCACTGTGAAAATTGGAAGTCAGAGTCTGGAAATTGTGGACAGCTTTAAATATCTAGGAAGTGAATTAATGCAAAATGCTAGGGTGGACATGGAAATTAGCAGGAGGGAACACCAGGGTAATGCATTCTACCAAAGTGTAAGAAAACTTCTTTGGAGCAAAGAAGTACCAAGTAAAAATAAAGAAATAATGTACAAAATGTACTATGGACCCATACTGACTTATGCAGCTGAGACTTGGACATTGACTAACGGGCAAGAGAGTAAAATTCAAGCCAGTGAGATGAAATTCCTAAAAAGTATGATAGGAAAGACAAGGAAAGACAGACTGAGAAATGAAGATGTTAGGAAGGAAGTTGGGATTGGAAAGCTAAATGAGAGAATTCAAAAGAGTAAACTAAGGTGGTTTGGACTTGTAAAGAGGATGGAGGAGAATAGAATTCCAAGACAGATGCTGGAGTCAAAGTGCGGGGCAAGAGAGCAAGAGGAAGACATAGAACAAGGTGGATTGAATCAGTGAAGAGCGGAATGAGAAGACGAAATTTAGACTGGGACAGGATTGTAGAAGAGGAATGTTGGAAAGAAAGAGGAAGGTGGAGAAGTGCCATAAATACTCCGACCCGGCAGGAGCTAGATGAGGGGAAATGATGATGATTTATTCTTAAAGGAGATTTCAAATGCCAACGTTCACGTCCGCAACATCCTCAGTTTCTTAAATATAAGTACCCTGATAAATAGAATTCAACCCCAGTTTTACTTCTTTTTACCGCCTCCCCCCACCCCCGCCTTGAGTGGATTTTCCAAAAACAAAATATCTTTAAAGGAGATTCCAAATACCAATTTTCATATCTGTAACATCTTTAGTTTTTGAGATACAAGTATCCTCTAAAAAGAGTTCAATGTTTTTCACTCCCCCCCACCGCCGTTAAGTGGATTTTCCAAAATAAAAAAAATATGTGTTTCTTTATTTTTAAAGGTGATTCAAATGCCAGTTTTTACGTCTGTAACATGTTAAGTTTTTGAGATATACTGTAGATATACTCGCTAGAAAAATTCACCCCCTTAAGTGGATTTTACTAAAAAAGGTATGTGTTTCTTTACTTTTAATGGGGATACCAATTTTCGTGTAACGTATTCTGTTTTTAAGATATGAGTATCCTCATAAAAAGAATTCAACCACTTTTTCACATCTTCTCATACCCACTAAGTGGATTTTCTGAAAATAAAAATATCGCTTTCTTTATTTTCAAAGGATATTCCAAACACCAAATTTTATGTCTGTAAACTGTTAAGTTTTTGAGGTACAGATACACTCATTTAAACATTTGACCACCCATTTCACCCCCTTAGCAACGGTATATCCAAAAATCGTCCCTTAGTGAGCACCTACACTGGAAAATAAATATATCCCCAACATTTTATTTCTTTATGTCTAGTAGTTTTGGCTCAGCGATGATGAATCGATCAATTAGTCGGGACATGTTATTTTATGTACTGTATTTACGCGAATAATCCCCACACCCTAACTTTAGGAAGGCTGATTTTGAAAGAAAAAAAAAAAAATGCCAACATTGACTCAAATAAAACCCGCACCCCAATTTCGTGCCTCAATTTAAAAAAAAAATACGCAGGTATTGAAAATGAAATGAAAATACAGTATATAGATATGTATATATTATCAAACATGGCTACATTATTATTATTATTATTATTATTATTATTATTATTATTATTATTATTATTATTATTATTGACAAATACATTGCAGTTGGGAGATATTCTGGTGGCAGTGCTTACTTGCAGTAGTATAGTAATGAACTTGAATTGAAACATAAATTATGTAACAAAAATACAACAAACAGTTTCCGTGGAACCTCATTAGTATGTTTCTGAAGGGACTGAAGAATTTGAACATCAAAAGCAGGAAAATATATCACTGAAAAATGCTATTCTGTTTTACAATGTGTAAATAAAGAATGTTGCGTAGACATGCATGTTAAATCACCAACCTTGATAATTAGATGCACCACTGCAGTAACAACATAAACATAGGTTATTATCAGTAACTCACATGGGGAATAAATAACAATGTAAACTGCCACACATTCCACAGCTTAGAAAAGCATATCCAAAGTGTATTGCCTTTTCTTTTGTCCAAGTTTACATAGAACTGCATCCACCTTCATCATTAAACCACACTGTGTCCATTACTTCTAGGAAGTTTGAAAGTTTAGGCATTGGTATGTGTTCCGGTTCGTCCTCTTCTTCGCTTTCTTCCTGACATTTATCTACTGTCTGCTGATCGAGAATTTTGTCACTTGTCATAGGCTAACACTGTCATCGCAGTTTATATAAGCATCAAATCTTACACTGTCATATCTCCCTGCTGTCTGTCACCATTCAACAGTCGTCGGAAGGTTTGCGTCCAGTACTATTTTCCTCATAGTGGTTTGAGGAGATGCCAATCGCTTCTCAACAAGCCGCTTCCTACATTTTTGTTTAATGTATTTGGTGATGTCCTGTTCTGAGCACCTATTTTTGCACCCAGCGTGCATAAATATTGCTCAGGTATTGCAGTTGTTACCCAGGCTTTTACATTGGATGTGGACTCCTCACTTTTCCTATTACCAGCAGAACCACCTTTTCCATTCCACTTTCATTACAGCTCAACAGGACTGTGTCAGTCTGACTTTCTTAACTCAACTTTCCTCCATGATATTTTTCTCCTTTAAATTCCAGGGTTTTGTCAGGTAAGAGGTGAGAAAACAAGCCTGTTTCATCTGCATTGAAAACATCCTGAGGGCTGTACTTTTCGAGAAGCCGAGGATGTGTCTTGCTTCTTTTGTGTCAATATTTATGCTAGCAGCCTCACCTCACATGCATCTGTGCACCAGCTGGTGCCGATTCTTGAACTTTTCTATCCAACCATTTGAAGCTTTAGAGTTAGTGATGCCCATCTGTGCTGCTAGATTACAGGCCTGTACTCAAACTACGGTTCCATCGATTGAAATGTTCGAAGCACGGGCTTGTTTGAACCACTTCTATAACACCCTTTCCTGTTCAGGATACCATACCTCTCACATAAGTTTCCTTTTGCTGCTCGCTCCTTCACATGCATGTTCTATTTCCTTTTGCCAAGTATCGTATTCAGTGTAGATGAAGGAATGCTCCACTTTCGTGCTATATCCACACACTTTCTCGTCTTCAATATATTTCAACTTGTCAGTGTTTATCTGCTGTACTTTCTTCTTATCCATTATGGCATACACAATAAAATAGGTTGTAACAATACACAAGTAAACTTTTATCACACTACGGAAATACACAAACACAAGCAATTGGCTGAACAAACTTGTATCATACCAGTGACACAACTGTAACTCAAAAGGCTCTTACACTATTAGTAGCAAAATTGTACACTGTGGATCCAGTAATGGTACAGTTTTGCTACATTACACATATTTAAGCGTTGTCAAATGATATTGCAGTAATATTATAGCATTATAAGACACAGACAGCTGAAGATATGCATTGACTATGGTGAAAGTGTTATTCTTTTAAAAATTTAGCAGGCAACAAAATTTTAGTTTTTTGCGATAATGTTATTTTAACATACGTAAATAGTCATCTGAATTCCCATAAGACTATTTCACTGGTGGTTTTTATGACAAATCAAACTTCGAAACTTCTTTGGTGTTGTGTCGCATATCATAACTTCAAGAATGATGTTGCAGCAACTTGGGAGAAAAATACCCAATAATAATAGGACTATAAATTTTAAAGCTTTTTTTTTTTAGGAGTAAAATGTCGAGTGTCGAACATTTATAAGTTGTTTTCGGTCTTTGTTTGTATGGATGTTGTAAGGTTTTGATCACTGATCAAGAGAATGGGTCAGTTTCTCTAAACTTTCATGATTGTTGTAAAGTAGCATAATTCTTATGTATGTAATAAAGTGTACTGATAGGGCGGACCCACTCAGAACCTTTTGAGTTACATATTGGACCGAGAATGGTTAAATTTGTTGATTCATAGCAATGAGACTCTCCTAAATCCAATACATTATAAAAAGTCACCAGATGTAGCGAAAGAAATTGTATATTGGTGACACTGAGAACTGAACAATCACTTGTTCGCTAGCTCTTAGAAGACAACACATTTCTTGAAACGTTGAACTGAATAGAAAACTTCCGTCAACCATACTGTATGTGCTAATAATCCTAAGAACAACTTAGTGACTTGATTAAGAGAAGCTCTCCAAGGAAAATGGATATAATCCGTAAATTCTGTCGTTGCCTACGCGATGGTTCTGCGTACCACTAACCTCGGTTTCTAATTTAAAATAGAAACAAAAGTCAACTTCCGTCTACCAGTAATTAAATAATGTACTGACTGGACGTAGTAATGTGCAGAGTCAGAGAAAACTAGAAGAACAAGAAGACAACGTGCCAGCGAAAGAAACAGACCAGGGGGGATGTCCGCTATCACTTCGTGTTGTATCATAGCTCAAACCAGTTCTGTCAGAGAATAGGAAGCAACGTGACATCGTGTTTTCCAGATGCAGAATTTTGTATTTATGTTATGCAGTATAAAGACAACCCAGTTCCCTAACAAATAGTACAATGAAAATTTGATCAGCTTAAGCGGGAATAGAAAATGTATTAAAGGGATATATTAACATGTATTTACCGTATAATCCCGAATACCACCCGCCACCAAATAAGACCCACACCCTAAATAGGAGACGGCAAAATACGGGGGGGGAGAAAATAAAATATCAAATAACTTAGATACCGATTTAATTTTCTTCAGATATACCACAAACATACCTGCCAACTTTTCCGATTTAGGCGGGAGACTGCCGATTTTCGACAGTTTTTCCCGCCTCCTGATTATTCTATTATTTCTCCTGATTTTAGCTTATTTTTTGGTGAACTTCAAACATTTGTCTTCAAAACCCGCCATTCAGCTTGTTGACGCGAGTGGTCGGTAGACCTTCGCTCATTGGGCGCTTTCAAACGAAATATGTACGTTTATTAATGCGAGAAATATGCGCGAATGTGCAATGTTTATTGAAACCTATATATCATGACGCATATATCGATCGTTAATCTCTTGTTCACGCGTGCTATGTTCGTGTTCGTTCACATCAGTCTAGACGATTCTAGAGACCAGTCGCTAGATATGGAGTCTTTTTCAGTAATTTAGTGATAGAATTTCAATGATAACGACTGGTGACTTTCTAGAGATATTAGGAGCCATTTGGAGACAATTCTGAGTAATTTTAATTTATTTCAATATAAATAAAATAAGAGTGTCTGTACATTGCTCAGAATTTATAATGAATGATATTTCTGTACCGGTCGTGACCACAGTAACAAAGAAAAATGCAAGTTTTAATTTTCCGTAATGTCTGTCTGTCTGTTTGTATGTATGTATGTATGTATGTATGTATGTACGTACGCGCATCACGAGAAAATGGCTGAAGAGAATTTAAGAAAAATTGGTATATAGTCGGGGAATAAGACGCTACAATCTAGGCTGTAAATAATTGTGTTTACACTGAGTGAAATGGTAGTTTAGGGGAAGGCCTAAAATTTAATTCTAACATATTTATGTTACTGTATTATTGGTCCTATTGATAAATACTACATAATTAAAGTTGTATTTTATTAAATTTCCTAACATTTATGTCTTGTACATCTTTATCGTACCAGCTATGATAACAGGGATATTCATGAATTTGGATTTTTGTTGCCAAGTCCATATCAGTGCCGAGGTACAAGAAAATGGGTGAACAGAATTTTATGAAAATCGGTATGTAAAGTCGGGGAATAAGGAACTACAGTCTACGCTATAAATAATTTTATTCACCCTGTTCGAAATGGTGGTGTAGGGGAAGGTGCCAAAATTTAATTTTAGATTACCTATCTAATTGGTCATATCAAAAGTTCTACATGACAAAAGTTATAGAGAATACAATTTCTGATTATTTATGCCTTATTCAGTTTTACTGTACCGACTATACTAATATTGTGAAGAATGAGAAAAAAGCTTGAATAATAACACAAGAGGGAGTCATAAAAGAAAGGA
The DNA here is from genome assembly GCF_040414725.1 of Anabrus simplex. Classification (NCBI taxonomy): domain Eukaryota; kingdom Metazoa; phylum Arthropoda; class Insecta; order Orthoptera; family Tettigoniidae; genus Anabrus; species Anabrus simplex. The sequence continues at coordinate 1,159,465,366 of NC_090266.1, forward strand.
CGACTCGCTTTACATTAGATGCTCTAATATCACAGAGTCGGAAGAAAACTAAATGTGAAGGCCTGCAATATGGACCGCTCATAAAATTGATCAACAGTAACATTAAATTGACCATTGTTTGATGTGATGGGCTGTGTGTATTATTCTGCCATTTATCTAGTACAACAGCCTTCCTGAATATTGGTGGGAAGTAGCTGGGAAGTTAGATCTCTTCTTCTTTACCATGCCATTCCTTGTTCATAAATTTTCTGATACTATTGGTACAGAACACACTGGATCATCATAGTATTCCAGCTATACGATCCCTATTCTGAGGCAGTGATTGGAATGAGCAGTATGCACACTTGAATGGAATAATCACAAACCTACTGTGTTGGCATAGCAGGGGGGAGAGGTAATACTACCACGTGGTGCGTTCCAGGTGCCGGATAACGGGGTCCTAACCTGCTTGCCGGCGGACTTGAGCAAAATAAAATAGCTCTCGCGGACCACACACACACACACACTTTACATGTGATTAGTAGCGACAATGTGCGAATCAGGATGAGTTTTACAGTACCCGTGATTAGTACCACTCTTATGAGCGACACCATGGGTCTGCCTTGCCTATGATTAGTAGCCACTATGTGGGGAACACCACGTTTTGAATTCTGGTCAGTGGATGATTTTTGACTTTTAAATTGTCATTACATTTCATCTCATTTTGTACCATTAGGGGCCGATGACCTAGATCTTAGGTCCCGTTAAACAACAAGCATCATCTTAAATGGAATAATGACACAGGAGTGTTCGCGGCTGTCTGCGGCCTGGTCATTCTAGCTTTGGAACTTTGAACTGTTAGATCGACACTGTGGAACTTTTAAAAGTGAGAAAATGTTCTGGTTATCATTTTATTGAATATTTCATATGACAGCATTACTTTTAATCGTGACATTCGTACTGACGTCATTGTAATGACCTATGTTGACTTCAGTTGGGAAAACTATAAGGACAGTCTTTCTGAGAATTCCGTAGCGAAGCACGAGTAAAACACTTAGTTATTTGATACAAATAGCATTGTGCTTCACATAATCGTGCGGGTGCGTGATGCAATATATTAATCTATGCATTTGCTAAGTAATGGCATTTAAGTGCATGACCAATTCATACATGTGGAGCATGACTTTATACTGTTTTTGGAAGGCTTATCAGAGACTGATCATCTTACTCACATACTTCCTGTGAGGTAATAGAGATGTGTACGTTTTAGCCTTGTAGCCTCGTTAGAGCAAGTCAGGCTTTGAGACAATAAGTGTTATAAATATATCATAGTGTTGTATTGCGCAAGACATGTAGAATAAGCAGTTTTGACCAGTTGTATCTCTTGATTTCTCCTGATTTTCATATCAAAATCTCCTGATTTTTAGTTTTGTAAAGTTGGCAGGTATGCACAGATATAAATTTAAACAGCTTACAGTTAATAAAATCATCACAAAAATCATAAATAAAATCGGTCCAATACTCTCATCATTCACAATTCAGTCGTCATCTGAGATTTCACCATAAGAACTTTAGTCGCTGGCGTCTTTCCACAAATAGTCGTCCTCACTACCGTCCATTGAATTTTAAATTCCACATTTCTTAAAGCTTTTGGACACTAGATCGTTGGGAATGCATGCCCATTCGGTCTTGATCCAGCTGCATATTAGTACCACTTCGGGCCTCTTCACTCGTCCAGTTGGTGTTAATGTGTGATCACCATCGGACATCCATTCGGTGTACAATTGTTTCATTGCAGTTTTGAAAGGCCGGTTCACGCACACATTCAACGGCTGTAAAGTAGAAGCGAGTCCTCCGGGAATTATTGCAAGATCGGTTTTTCCTTTCCTCATCATATCTTTTACGGCGTCGGTTGTATGTCCTTGGTAACTGTCCAACACAAGCATGTTTCGTTTTAATAACAAAGCTCCCAGGCGACGTTGCCAAACACACTTCACCCAGTCCTCAAATAATGCACTGTTCATCCAGCCGGACTCGTGTTCTAACAATAACACCGGACGGCAAGTTTCCTTTCGGAAGAGTTTTCCTTTTCAGAATCACATATGGAGGGAGTTTGGTTCCATCCGCTAATAGCCACAACATTAGCATGCATCGTTGCTTTTCGTTACCACCTGTTCTGATAGTTACACTTTTAGAACCCTTCGTATCCACTGTATTTTCCAACAGCATTCCAAAATAGACAGGTGTCTCATCAGCATTCTCAATTTGCGACAGCAAATAAGAATTTTGCTTCCTCAAGTGAATAATGCGACCCTGAAAGGTCGTTAAGTTTTCTTCATATGCCCCAGGGAGACGTTGTGAAATAAGCGTACGTCTCCAAATGCACAATCCCTTTCTCCGATACAAGTTTCAGATCCATCTGCAGCTTGCAGTAAAAAACCCTGTGTTTTGAGTTCTTTTGAGATCTCTAGTGCTTTCAATTGACACATTTTACTAGAAACACCATATCCTAAGTCACGTTTTTCTATCACAAATTTGTGGAGTCATTCTTCAATTTCCGGTGACACTGCACTCCGCCCACGGAACGCTCTGTGATCGCCATTACTTTTTAGAAGTTTTTCCTTCTTCCGCCAATCGCGAATACACGATTCATCAGTATCGTACTTTCTGCCAACAGCACGATTTCCATATATTTCAGCTTCGCTAACAACTTTAAGTTTCTCACGCGCAGTAAATGACTGCAGATGCCGTTTTGAATCCATCGCTTACTTTCGAGAGAGCACTTTCATGGGACAGATACGGAACTCAAATGTGAGCGAGGTAGACTTCTGTAACCAACAGTCTCGACTCTTGCAAAGTACCATATCCCGCGAGATCAGCTATTCGCGCATCCAGCATGCTAGCAACACTTGTGAAACAAATGACGATCGAGCATCCGCAGCAGCGGCTTTCATATTTACCGCATATTTACCCATATTCTTTGATTTACTGTATTTCATTACCTTACATTTCGCATTTACATGCCACTGTAATCGTATTGAGAAAAATCAATCTTGTTTTCTAGAACGCAACTAAAACACAATATGACCTGAATGCCCGTTTACATGTGGTATATTGAGTACGGTAACCGTATTCAAATCTATTTTAATACTCCATGTAAACGTAGTAAATATTTACATGAATGGAAGGCTTGAAGGTTTAGAACCAATATTTTGGTGAAAAAAGTGGGGGTGGTATTAGGTATTATACGGTAGTAGGAAATGACATAAGGCAAGACCGGGTGACGCGCCGTACTGGTAAACTTGCCACACCCCCTTTAATTTGAAAGTTTGCCACTTGATGTCGCTAAATATGCTGAAAGTAGTCAAGTTCACTCGATAGCGAAGGTTTCCATCGCTTGTGTGCTTTGTACATTTTCAAGGTTTTGCCAGTTTTAAACAAGCAAGTACAATATTTTCCTTGCAAAAGTTTTAAGGACTACTTAATTGTTTTATCATCTGTTTTTCTCAATTCTTGTACATTTACTAGTTCTAATAGACAGTACTGGATTTGTGAAGGTTCTTCATGAAGATTTCACCATTACTGCATCAATGCAGCCAAGCAGGTGCGGCATCTGTCCCGCAGATTTGGGACACAAGACGCAGTGCTGTCAAGGATGACATGCCACATCAATAAGACCGCAAAGTCATTGCACTGAAAGGCTGCAAAGCTGTAGAGAATGTAACCAGCTCTGTAAAGGTAGAAACTATGGCACTCATTGCCTGCTCATTTGCAGCTGGAAGGATTTTGCCTCTGGGCATGATTTTGTAAGGGACCAACAAGAAGGCTGCTCTGTTTTCCACCACATTCTAATAACTGCAACCTCTGGACCATACATTCTGTGGACATATCAAGTGGTATTTCCAGTTGGGGGCCGATGCCTGAATTAGGACACATCCCAACAGAAAGCTGAAGAGATACCGAACGGGACTTTTGATCGGTGGAGCTTGGGAGAAGGCAGCATCCGTTGAGAATGCTGCAAATGTGTTCAAAGCAACATGCATATTTCCTTTTGATCCCAGTGGAATTCCAGGTCAGTTTTTCTCAATTTCCATAAGTTTCAGACATTCCATGTACCTCTTCATCTGCCAACTCAAGAGAGGATGGGAAGGGTTCTCCAAAGCCTTTGGTGTCATTGGCCCCAGAAATTCCATCCCAGTCCCCAAACAGTGCCAATCCATCACCAGAACCCTCCACATCTAAGACCATAGAAACCCCAAAATTCCCAAACAGTGAGAATGGGTCCCGAAAATCCTAAAATTTGAAGACACTAGAAAATCCTTCCTTTCTCTCTTGAAAAAAGGAAATCTATTGAGGAAGAGGACAGCTCAAGTACTACAATTCCAGAAAATGTAAAAAAGAAAAGGTTGTTTAGTGCTCACAAGGGAACTATCGATATGGTAATATCGAAACCGACAATTAAATTTTGCAGAGAGGCTGAGGGGACCATGAAAAAAGCAGTGTACAAAAATTTAGCTACCATTTCGAGCTGCTAGGTCCAGAAATCGATATGAAAATGTATAATAAGATTGCAAGTGTTAGCATGTAGCTAGACATGAACAGCCCTAGTGACCAGCTGAAGCAAGTGCATTACCTTGAGCATTCTGTGCGAGGCAGTTAACTCATATTTCTTTGGGAGAGTAATCATGAAACCAGCTAATGTTCTAGAGTATGCATTACGTATTTTCATGAAAAAGGTTTCTCTTCTTCACTTGAAATAAGTTCGGAAGAAAGGGAGATGGGTCGACGTGATCGAACTAATTGAATATCATCCCATGGGTGCCAGCGTTGTCTGGGAGTTGTTTCTGGAGAGACAGGAAGAGGGAGTGGTAACGAAAGTGACAGCAGCGACACCTCATCTGCAGGGCCAGTTTTTTTCTTATTAGTGATAAACTCAAAATGTTACGGAGAGATGCAGCAAGACTTATTTGCACGATTTATCACAAATGTGAACAATTCATGACTAATTTTACCACAAATTTTTGCAAAAAAAAGTATGTTTCTATGAAATTAAAAATGTTTGCAATAAAAACAAAGAAATATCATTTTTCTTAAAATTTATTTCATTTTATGTATTTCGAAATCCTATTCATTTTTAAGTTATTATCTATTAGCCAGAAGAGCAAGGGAAGGCATGACTCGACCACAAGAACTTCTGTTATTTCCTTGGGTTTCCCCTTCGCTTCTGCATCCATTGTCACTTTTGTAGTTCTTACAGTTTTGTTAAGCAAATGGTGAGCCGAGAATGACAGTCCTGTCCTGTTTACACAATACATGTGAAAGATATTAAATCAGATTACCAAAAACACACCAGTGAAGGTGTATTTCAACATTTCTGACAAGTTGAGAACTATTTATGTCAACTTGCTCGAGACATCAGACCAGTATGCTCCCGTCTTTATGGCCGAGATGGGAAGAAATCGTGAAGTTAGTGTTACTTGTCAGGCATATGTAAATATTGTAATACAAGAGTAGAGTGGGAAAGGCACGATTCACGTGAAAAACATATTCAGAGTAAAGGACATTTAAATCGTCTTCAGCTATTTCACAGGTTTCTGCTCCGGAAAGACAGAGTAATATTGAAGGAAGTCTTCAGGCACAGGAAAGAGTAAAAGAAGAAAAATAAGAGTTCATAATGGACACAACAGAAACGTTCCTCAGGGTAAGCTGCATTTTGTCATTTGTATATTATGTGTTCAACACTGGCATAGCCATGGGGAGGTGTTGGGGGTTAGAACCCTCCTTTTTCCCCCATCCCCTTTATACAAAAAATGCAGAATTGTATAGCAAAACCAGCTTCTTTTCGGTTAGTGGGAATGAGATATTTCCTAATCGTACCACTGTCATACTTACGCCGCGTGTATCTAATATGGTCAAACGTGGCAGCAACAGCCGGTTGAACGCACCCACCCTTCATATATTTCTGACTACGTTACTGGTATTTGATGCAGGCCATTATAAAATTAGCCAAAGGGAAGTGCGTGATGGAAATAATAAAGCGATTAAATATTATTTTAGGCCCTACAAAAAATGGACCATCCTGCAGTGAGGGCATGTATGAGGAAGTTTCTGCAGGGGCCTGGAGATCATTCCACTGCAAGCTGGTTGAGGATTGAATAAGTATATACCACAATGCACCGTAGAAACTTGGACCAATATTGCTGAAGACCTTACAGACAAACCAGTCATAATATTTTGTGATGAAACTACAGATTCTAATGTTAACTCTGTGTTTGCGATTCTTATTGGAACTATAGAAGGGAAATTAGATCAGAAACTTTATCTGGGATCGTGCTAATTTCTAGAAGCAGCAAATGCCACCACAATGAGCCAAGCGGTAATAAAAACAATGATTTTTAATATCAATTATGCAAATGTAAAAGCAGTTTGTACAGACAGTGCTGCTTACATTTTGAAGTGTGTAAAAACTGTCATTGTACTAATAAATCATTTGTGTAACCTTTATTACAGTGGTTACACAAAACAAGTACTAAACACAATAAAGGAGGGAAGTAAGAGCAACTACACACTATCAGAAAACACTATACACTCAGAGAAACATCAGCTGGGCCTACGTGGATCTCTGCCAACAACAACATAATACGAAATATCAGTAGGGCCAACTAGTGGACAATGAACCAGGAAAATGGAAGGAACTACGACCTACTGAGGGCATGGATATGGCTTAGGTTGCAGATTCTGAAATAATTCGCTGTGATCCTTAAATTTGAAAAATATTATTTACAAGTGAAAATTTTACAAATACATTCCGAAACGAAATCCACCAAAATTGCAACATACGAACTATAAACTCTGTGATATACATAACTTAGGGGTTCTTTGATAATGCTTTTCTGTAAATTCAAAATTTCAAATCACTATTCATCTAGTTACCAAAGCAGTTGTACAATGCAATTTAGTAGGTCAAAAGCAACGTAAAAGCAATTACAATTTACAGTGAAGTGAATGTACTCTCCTAAACTCGTACATCAAGTGACACTGAACTACCAGAGGCAAACCCCAAGGTAAATGTATTAAATTACAATCTACATATTTAGTGAAATAAGAAATGGGAATGCCTCGAAAACAAACAGGGAACCCCAGCAGAAAAGCTAAGGCGTCGTAAATAATTAATTTGGCGAATCTAGGTTAGGCTAGGGCAGACTCCTATACGAAATAGCAACCGAACATTACGGAAATTTTAACTGGAACGGAAAGTAAGAGTGCTTACCCGAAGGTGCGCCATCCCGGAAGCGAGGCGTCGCACACGATGCAAAACTTCAGACAGACCAACACCGACTAAGGCAAATCGGGCCAAGACAAGACCGAATTGTCACGAACGCTGCCTCGCTCACTATATATAGAAAACCCTGGCCTTGAAGTAGCCAATCAGAATGCATGAGTCCGCCCATCCCCTCCTAGGTTCACCAGTCACAATTCCTACTCCCGTCGCGAACTTTAACTAACATTCTCGAATACACACGTTCGCGAATCTTCCATTTCCAGGATAGTTAGGAAATTCCTTCTAGAAAACATAACCCACAAAAGGCAACACACCCTGTTCAACAATTTATGTAACGAAAGTTTCTGGATACTTCCAGTGAATATAGAATTGAGTACTACTATTTACAAATACATATGTTACAAATATTACACAGTACAGGTTAGGTCATTACAAATAAAACATTATATCATACTTTACAAATAGTCTTCAAAAACACTTTCCTTGTTCACCTGTGACAATTTGATTGGCTTCACGTGCTGGTCATAAGTTTAATCTCTTAGGAGACATATGGCAGAAAAATCTGAAAGATCTTAAGTGTTTTAATTTAGGTCTAAAAAGAGTTTTTAGAAATGCAAGGAAAATCAAATCACACTATAAAATATTTGTTGCAGAAAACTATCCTGACCTCACACCAAAATTGTTTCCTATTCCTGTTATGACAAGATGGTCAAGTTGGTTTAATTCCATGGAATATCTGTTTGAACATTTGGAAGCAATTGTAGAATTTATCAATCAGTACAATCAACTGTTACCTCAAGGTCCACTTGGTTGTGGAATATTTTTGTAATCCAGACAAATGGTAAAATTCTGCAAATTCAGGCTTCCTTCTTTGCTTCGAATTGCAACTTGATTACAGACCCCATATTAGAGTTTCAGACACATACGAAACCTGTAGCACACTTATTAATATCATGAGTTGAATCTCTAAAAAGCAAATGTTAATTAATACAGTGTGGTTAGTTTGATGATAAAACTAATAATTAATTGAAGTTTTTGATTCTAAGAATGGAGCTGCAGTTTACAATTCATTACAAATACAGTACCGGTCAAAAGTTTAGGGCCGCATTATAAAATTGTGAAGTGTCATCTAAAACCTAAAATTGTACTACTAGGCCTCTATATTTCTTTATTTTATTTTTTTTCCTGAGCTATCGCATCTAATATGATATACGTCGCCTGATTCCATGGATTTACGCCAAGTATTGTATAAGTTATACAATTTTAACTCTTGGAAGGTCACATCAGAAAGTCAACATTTTTGGAAATATTGTGTACTGTACACTGTGCCTCCGTAGCTTAGGCAGCAGCACGTCGGCCTCTCGCCGCTGGGTGCCGTGGTTCAAATTCCGGCCACTCCATGTGAGATTTGTGCTGGACAAAGCGTAGGCGTGACAGATTTTTTTCCAGGTGCTCCTGTTTTCCCTGTCCTCTTTCATTCCAGCAACACTCTCCAATATCATTTCATCTGTCAGACATTAATCATTGCCCCAGAGGAGTGCGACAGGCTTCATCAACCGGCACAATTCCTATCTTCACCGCAAGGTGGGGGCTTCATTCATTCTATCCCTGACCCGATCACTGACTGGAAAGCAGGTTGTAGGTTTTCATTGTCATGTGCTGTACACTCTAATTGGTTTCAAGTATCACCACCAAAATTATTTTGTAGACTTAGCAATAGTTAGGGGTCATTTTAGTATAAATATAAAAATTCCAAAGAAATGCGGCACTCAAGTTTTGTGGGGTTTTTGTGTTGGTGTTTTTTTTTTTTTTTTTTCAAGCCAGCGCTAAAATGGTCGGTTTTTCCTTGTTCTTGTCATATGTCTCAGTATGAGCTATCGGGATCAGGAATGTGTTCTTGGATGCCATCCGCAGAGTACAAATGAAACTTTCAGGGCAGATAAGTCTGATGCCAATAGCTCGCTCTGAGACCTTGGGCCATACATGACAAAAGCAAAGAAAAATCAACCATTTTAGCGCTGGTTCAAAAAAATAAGCCACACAAAAAATCTGTGCCACATATTTTCAGAATTTTTATATTTATACTAAAATGGCCCCCACCTAATGCTAAGTCCACAAAAAAATCTTGGTGGTGATACTTGCAACCAATTATAGCATACAGTACATTATATTACCAAAATTTTTTATTTTTTTGGTGTGACCTTCCAAGAGTTAAAAATGCACAACTTCTACAGTAGTTGGACTAATTCAATAAAATCAGGCAACATATATCCTATAAGATGTAAGAGCTCAGAAAGAAAATGATAGAGGTCTAGTGGCACAGTTTTAGATTCTAGATGACATTTTGTGATTTCTTTATGTGGTCCTATACTTTTGACCAGTACTGTATGTGCTGGATTAACGTTTAAAAGACTAGAAGCCATGCTACTGAATGATGAATGTAATATTGAGATATTTCAAGCACTAGATTATATTTTTGAACCAACAAAATTGCTTTCTAAGATCCCGGTGAATGATTTTGATAGGCTTAAAGCAATGTTCAGAAAATTACCCGAATTTGCAAATGCTGGTGAAAAATGTCATTTCCTTCTAGGTTATGTTAAGTTATGCAGATTAGCTAAGGATATATTCGTTGACATTGATGATGATGATGATCATAAATCTTTGATCAATATAATTGACATACTGGAAGCATTGAAAGCGAGAGGTGAGTAAAGAATTTGTTGAAAAGTGTGTGCGGTCATTGTGGTTACATCTTTCTCACGCAGATAGTGAACGTTTCTTTTCAGAGTACAATCTTGTAGTGTCAGATCTGAGAAGGAGTATGAAGGAGCAAAATGTTGTCAGATGTTGTTTGCTGATATGTTCGATGAATGAACATTAATGAGCGACCTTTTGTTTTCTGCACAAATTCATTGTGTGCTCCGCGTATTTTAATATACAAATATAACTGAGTAGGATTGATTTTCAGGATGTAAAATTTACTACTTTCAAACTTTACTTTCTCATGTTGCAAATGTTAGTTATTGCCTTGTAAAAATTATTCATTGATTTAATAACACTGTGTGTAAATGTATGGTATTAAAAATTATCACAACATTTTCATGGAATTCTTTCCATATTTTAAACTATAAACACACTATTATATTTATTTTTCATAAAATTTCTGAAAAATTAACAGCAGAGAGACCTGGCCCTGCTCATCTGAATTATCTGAAACAAAAGGCAGCACACCATAGCCAGGTACGTGAGATGTTATGAATCAGAGTTTTTTAGCTTCAAATCTGATTCCCGTCAATTCAGTGAAACGACACCGCAGTCGCCTAACAAATCTACCATTTCACACTATGCTTCCAATCTGCAGAAGAAAGTGAAACATGTTGTAGATCTTGCATACAAGAGGAAAGCTGTACATTTAAACATAAATAGGGTGGGGGCAAGATGCGGATTTCACAAAAGTTGTCATATGGTAATGTCACTACAACAACTGTACATGTGGAAGAGCCAATTAGAATCTACGTCGGTAAGTCCCATTGAACACAGGAAACTGATGAGTAAAAAAATATATATTTTCTTGCTTCGCGGAAGCAAGATGATTGAAAGAGAATATTTGCAGTGAAGACCTGTGACTATGGGCCTTTTCAATGGGGCAAAGTAATACCATCGCATCTACTGGTTGGTTGAGTCTCTATGAGAAAAAGTACAGGATCAAAAGTAGAAAAATCACACAATTTGTATTGTGTAAGTATCTGCAAGAAGGAGAGGAAAATGTCACAAAGAAATTTGTGGGAGCAGCTACAGAGCGATTTTTAGACTATTATCAGTATAGAATGTAGATCAGTTTTGTGTGCGAAATGGAAGTGGAAAGGACATACAGAAACAGTTATTCAATCAGTTAGTGCGCTCACCCATTCGTACGCAATTATGTCTACAGTTAGTATGGCTGGTACTCTTTTCCCCAAAATGATTCATTGCACTACAGGAAAGAACTGAAACTTTCACTCCAAGGGTTCTTAAAAGAAGTGTTTTATGCTGCAAATATAATTGTAACAGCCACAAAATCAGGGAAAGTGAGAAGAGAAAAGGAAAGGAATTAAAAGTATTGCCTTAAAGAAGCCTTCTTCCCATTTGCCAAAGACAAGGACATTATTAAATATTTGTGGTTTGCAGTTAATTGCACAATGGAGAGACTTCCAGAGGTTGAAGTGCCTGTGAAATATTGCCTTCACACAAGTAAGGAAAACTGTGAAGAACAGTGTGCATATTCGTTGTGCTTGGTACAAAGAATATTTGTGTTTTTATCATGCAATTAATGCATCTCATTTATGTTTCACATTCATTCCTTAACAAAATTAGCTTGGCGCACAGTAGCCTGCCAGTTCGTTCTCTCTCTTTCCAGCAAACTGCAACACTACTCTGCTGTGTGTCGCAGCAGCTGGCAAGATACAAAGGTTGTCCAGTAGCTGCATTGTAACACGGATTTTTACAATCAAGATTTTGACACCTCCCATTTCGAAATGGCTACTAAATTTTTATACATCACTATTTTATGGTCTCCTCATCCTCTCAGTGAAATTGCATTGTCAGTTTCGATATGACTGTATCCGAAGCAGAAAGGGAAAGGTGCCTCTTATGTTGGATAGAAGACTGGTAAAGAACTTGAGTTCTGCAGGAAATGAAGAGGAAAAAGTATGTTTGAAGTTGACTAATAAATGTGTGGAATGTTGCAAGAACTATTTTACGACAAAGAACAAAGCAGACTGGCTCGAATGTACAGTTTGAAAACATTCGATGTGAGACAAGTACAATTTATGGAGAAAATTGTGATTGTGGAAGGTCCAAATTGCACCAAAAAATTGAAAATAAGTGATAAGTAATGGAGAAAGTGAAAAACATTGTAACTATGAAAAATGTACAGTCTGTAAGTTTAATTAGAGTGGAAATTGTTTGTTGAATTTATATTTATTCATTCTCTAATAGTATGTAACATATTTAGCAAATGTTTCGTACATATACTCCACACTAAGGGTGGCGTGCACCATCCCGGAGTAAATTACTCCGGAAGTAGCGTTTACTAAAGAAGTCCATACATACTACAGAAGTAAATTACTAGGGAGTTATTTACTCTGGAAGTAACATAGGAGAGTTGAAGTACAGTGTAGTTACTACTATAAAAGTAGCATTCGTTACTCGCGGAGTGTAGTGGTGTTTGTGGTAGAAAACGGGGGGGAAAACGTAACCGAAAAATATAAATGCTTGTTAGTAGAGTTAATGAAGATCTATGCGAAGGATATAGAGTGTAAGAAACAAGACATAAAGATGCCGGACTAGAAAAGAAATTCATGGAAAGCCATGACAGAAGAATTAAATACTTCAGAGTGACAGAAAACGCAGTGAAGAGAAAGTTAAAATTCTGTGGACGGACTAAAAAGCGAAGGCTAAAAAAAAGCAGAAAGTCATGGACACACGGGAAAAATTAAAACTGATGATAGTTTCTTCATACAGATCACCTACATCCACAGTGGAATTGTTTCCCGTTTTCACACCAGGCAAATGCTGGGTCTGTACCTTAATTAAGGCCACAGCCGCTTCCTTCCCACTCCTAGTAGACCTTTCCTACCCTATCGTCGCCATAAGACCTATCTGTGTCTGTGCGACATAAAGTAAATTGTATTAAAAAGAAAAAAATACCCCTTCCGATTTCTGAAAAGTTCACCGTTGTCACCGGAAGGGCAAAAAATGGGAATATAAGTGCAGTCAATTGCACCCACGATGAGTGGGAACCTGCCAGCGTGAAGAATTTCCTTTTATTTTCCTAACAATCATCATCATTTGCATCACCGTGCTTTAACCACACAATGAAAGATAAGGCCAGTAGTCGTGCGGTAAACGTTAATTATATCACCGGCAACCGACTGAAATGTTCCGGTACGAAACACTCGTAGGGCACACGACAACTGTAATTTGGGAAATACGACAAAATTAAGACAGGAATTCAGCTGTAAGTGATCTCCAAGTAGATTTAGAAGGAAAGTGAAGGATTCCTTCCTAAGACCAAACGTTCCTTAAACTCTCTCTGTGTGCACATCATGATGATCATATAAGTCTCGCCTTTCACTCACTGTACACACTATTGCATTTCCCGTCGTTTTCTGCGTCAAGATCGTCAATATAATCTAGGTAATCCATAAACACATTTGAAACATCTTCCTCTCGTATACGGCACGATATTACCATTAGTCAAGAACTCTAAACCTAGCTTACTCCATACATGACGCGAGATTAAATGCTAACTTATATTTGTGCGTTATTTACTTCAGTAATATACTACAAGATGGTGCTCTTCTGCATTTTACTCTTGTAGTAATGTAGTCCAGGAGTATCTGAAAGGACTAAAATACTTTGGAAGTAATTTACTCTTGTATGGAAGTCGCCAAATGCTGACTTCAAGAGTACTTTACTACGGAAGTAGAACTTGCTCTTTGTTGGTGCACGCTACCCTAGATGTTATAAAAGTACTTTTTTCTATGAATAGTCAATCATTTCTACCTGACCGAGTCATACCTCCTGGTTGTGCGGCGTATCGTCCGTTTTTGGGGCAACTCTTCCGTTATGCACCCTTCTATTGTTTGGCTCACAATGGTCTTAAGTGAGGTTTATACCGCAAACTAATTGTTAAATATTCAAGTGCACATGTTGTTCTTCCCTTTCTGCAAAAAGTTGTCCATCCCAAGCCCTTATCTATATAAATAAAAGATCATGTCCTGACTGACTGATTCTTCATCGCCGAGCCAAAACTACTGGACATAAAGAAATGAAATTTTGAGAATACATTTATATTACAATGTAGGTGCTCGCTAAGGGAGGATTTTTTATATTCTGTCGCTAAGGGGGTGAAAAGAGGGGTGAATTTTTTAAATGAGTGTGTATATATCTCAAAACTTTAAGTCTACAGATGCAAAAATTGATATTTAGAATCTCTTTTAAAAATAAAGAAACACGTATTTTTTGTTTTCAGAAAATCCCAATAGGAGAGGTGAAAAGGGTGAAAAATGGGTTGAATGCCTTTAATGAGGATACTTATATCTCAGAAACTGAAGATATTACAGACCTGAAAATTTTTGTTTTTGGAAAATCCAATTAATGGGGGTTAAACAAGAGTGACAATTTGGGGGGAATTTTTAGAAAGACTATATCTACAGTATATCTCAGAAACGTAAAATGTTAGACATAAAAATTGGTATTTGGAATCTCCTGTAAAAGTAAAGAAACATAGGTGATTTGTTTTTGGAAACTCCACTTAAAGGGAACTAAAAAAGGGGTGAAATTTTAAAATGGGAATTTCTACAGTATATCTCAAAAACTTGACATTTTACAGAAGTGAAAAATGGTATTTTTTATCTCTATTAAAAATAAAGAAACGTGTATTGTTTGTTTTCGGTAAAACCACTTAAGTGGTAAAAGTGACTGAAAATGGGGTTGAATTCTTTTAATTAGGATACTGATATCTCAAAAACTAAAGATGTTACAGGCGTGAAATTTGGTATTTAGAATCTCCTTTAAAAATAAAGAAATACGTATTTTTCTTTTCGGAAATGCACGTGGGGGGGATTGAAAAATTAGTTGAATTATTTGTATGAAGATACTATTATCTCAAAAACGAAAGATTTTGCAGACGTGAAAATTGGTATTTGGAATCTGCTTTAAAAGTAAAGAAACATGGATTCTCAGAAAATCCAATGAAGTGGGGAGGGGAGAAAAATTGAAAAATTAATTGAATTAATTGTATGAGGATACTTACATCTAATAAAAACTAAAGTTGTTACCGAAGTGAAAATTGATATTAGGATCTCCTTTAAAAACAAAGAAAAACGTGTTTTGGGGGAAAATCATCTTGGGGGTGTGGGGATGGACAGGAGTTAAATTCCTTTTATGAGGAAACATATCTCAAAAACTGAAGAAGTTAAGAGTCGTGATAATTGGTATTTAGAAGATTCTTTACTATTAAAGAAACAAGTATTTTTTGCTGGAAAATTCACATAAGGGGGTGGGAGTGTGAAAGGAAGTGGAAAAAGTGAATTCTTTTTATGGGGGTACTTATATCTCAAAACTGAAGGTACACAGACGTGAACATTGGTATTTGGAATCTCCTTTAATCGTAAAGAAACACACCTTCTTTTGGGGAGGGGGGGGTAAATCAACTTATCGGTGGTGGGGTGAAAAAGGAGTTGAGACCAATAATTTTACTGTTCATAATGTAATTATTCTGATCATAAACCGATCATTTTTAATCTTTTCTGGGTTTGTTTTCTAGAGTCATCTTTTCTTTTGGAAAACTTAGTTATATTACAGTAGATCTCCTGGCATATAAATAAAAATTTAAACACGTTTGAAATAAACGATAGGCATGATATTGTCCATGCAATTGTTCACCTCTATAATAAGGTCAATATTGTACGGAAGTATATAATTCGTATCGTCAGAAATCCCGCGCACTTGCCTACGCGCGACAAATGGTGCTGGTCACATTGTCAGCCATGACAATGGCATCAGATGTAATTTATTGCCAATTAGCAGTCTTGCATCTTGCTGTGGGGTCCAGAACGTCAATAATAATAATAATAATAATAATAATGTTCTGGACCGTCGTCAAAATGTGCGGACAGCGCTGGAAACAGGTTCTGGCCGAGTAATGACTACAAATGCAGTCCTGCCGCGTGTTCAGTACCGCCTAGGCACCCAAGACGACACCACACCGGATCTCCTCAGGAATTTGATCCCTATTAAAAATGCTTATAGGAAAAGATGGCAAAGATTTAGGGACCAAACTGACCGGGTGGAATACATGGACCTAGCCCGGGAAGTACAAAATCGATTGCTGGAAAGAAAGATTGAAAAATGAGAGGAACTTTGCCGCAATCTCTTAGAAAACTAGTCAGATCACGAATTTTGGCGGAATCGCTCAGAAAACGAATCAGATCGTGAATTTCGGCGGATTATATATATAAAATGTTAAGCATTCAATTATAAATTTCAGCGAAGCACGGGTATCTTGCTAGTTAAAAAATAAACCTGCTTAGTAGAAACATGTGGCACATCATGAAGTTTTACCTTACAAAAAGTGTAAACATATAATTCATAATATTTAATACTAGATTTTTGGAAAATAACTTAACACTCCCTTAGATAAAGTGTAAAATACTTACAATGTTGTCAATCAAAAATTCACCCCAAATTTACAAGGTATTCCATTACAAGTTGTGTAAAACCATAGAAATTTTCAGATAATTTAAATATTTCAAATGCCTTAATACTACAACTACCGAGCTCGATAGCTGCAGTCTCTTAAGTGCGGCCAGTATCCAGTATTCGGGAGATAGTAGGTTCGAACCCCACTATCGGCAGCCCTGAAGATGGTTTTCCGTGGTTTCCCATTTTCACACCAGGCGAATGCTGGGCTGTACCTTAATTAAGGCCACGGCCGCTTCCTAGCCCTTTCCTATCCCATCGTCGCCATAAGACCTATCTGTGTCGGTGCGACGTAAAGCAACTAGCAAAAAAAAAAATACGACTTACTACTTGCCTAACATTGAAAATACACCACCATCATATACTAATTCACAAATGACTGAAATTTCCAGTGCCTTAAAAGTACAACTTATGTGAGGTACCAGCTTAACGTTTAAATACACCATCAGTTAGTAATTTACACAAAATTTACAGGATACTGGGGTCTATTCTTGAAGCATGTTACATTTTGGGAAAAGTCTGCAATTCGCATCAGTACTATTGGAACTTCAGGCAAGTTTGCAAATATTTTATTTTAAATGTCCTTGTGTATAAAAGTGTATTTTAATTTATGTCTTACCAATCTATTTATGTGATTTTATATGTGATGTATTGTGTGAAATATTCTAGCTGGTGATGTCCCTTAGGGGAAGAAACATGTTGTAGATTTATTAAATTATATATGTAATGAATAGGCGGACCGCTTAAATGCAATATTTAAGTTTATTCTTGAATATTCGCTACTTGATTTTATAGTCAATACAGGATTTTAACAAAAATGAAGATGTTAAAGCTAGTTACATGTAATAATGTAGATTTCTCATGGATTGTATCTTTGGCATTGTTGATGATGATCATATCACAACTAAAACATAGCCTGAACACCAAGTAGCTAACTCCTGTCACTTCCTGCTATGATTAGAACTAAAACTTAGATTGAATATCTGATTACTTATATCCTCCTACCGCTCAGATCACAACCAAAATCTTTGTCGTATTCCTAAAATTGTACAAAATATCAAAACACCACGCGCCACACAGAAGACCTGTAACCCCTCCATCGCATCCTGCCCCTCCCATTCCACTCCCTGCCCGTGTCCCCTTCTAGCCCTGCCACTCCACACGTTGACAAGTTGTACAAACACGAACAGCAGTAGGTCTCTCATCATCATGTGTTCTACTACAAGAGGCCTGAGCGCAGGCAAATCTAGTGACAGACAATGATGCACGTAAGTTTAACTTCTGCCTTTGAACTAAGAGCATATATTAAAGTTTGCAGTGTTTGGGCTGGGAAGACTTGGGAGAAAGGAGATGAGCTTGCTCGACTTAGTGGTATGTAAGAATAAATTGACAAGAGTGTCCACCTTTTCAGTACAATATATCAAGTAAATGATGTTACACAAGTCTTGGCACTAGTTTCAGCCACTTAGTGGCCATCTCCAGCCAAATAAAAATTATACAGACTATGTGATAACTAAAACATATGTATACCATACAAAGGCAATGCTTAGGAATAATTATAACATTAAAATATATATAATAACAAAAATTAAGGTTATGATCTTGTCATAATATGATGTCTTTAAGTTGACAGAAATTAAAAAGAGAAAAATTACTTATGAGACCTCTAATGTCTAATGTAGAACAAGCACTGACTTGCTGGAGGAAGCAGGCAGACCATGTAAACAAAGGAGTGGATAGGGAACAAGCAATGACTTGCTTTAGGAAGCAGGCAATGTAAACGAAGGAGTAGATAGGGAGAGGAGGGAGGGGGTAAAGAAAGGAGGGTAAGGGGGATGGAGAGGGAGGAGAGAAGGGGTGTTTAAGGTGGGGCTGAAGGGTGAGGATAGGAAGACCCCTGCTGAGAGGGAAATTTATAGATTATAAAAGAAAGAATTATTTTTATCTGAGCCATGATTACTAAAGATAGGAATTAAAAGGACAAATAAAATGTTTGATTTCTCTGAAATCTCATTTAGATTGAAGTTAGAATTGAAAAACTGTTCCAGTGGATGAAACAATTTTCCGTAATATTGAGCAGGGGGCCTTTTTGTTTAACTTCGAGAATTTTCATGTCTTGGTTGATATTAGTGAACTTATGGGTAGTATCACCCATGTACTGTGCCATGGCCGAAAATCTGTTATATTTCAGGGCGTTAACATGCTGTAAGTATCTTGTATAGAAGCTCCTACCTGTTTGACAGACATAAGATGCATTACAATTATTACAATTGAGTCTATAAACACCTGACTTGGTGAACTTACTGCTATGATTAATAGAATTGGTATTGTGTAAAATATCTGTATTTCTGTTACAATTATTGAAGGCTATTTTGACATCTTGCTTTTTTTTTATATGTTTGTGATTTGGTAGAATTGTTCATTATTAAACAGAAAAGTAGATAAAAAATAGTTGTGAGTTTTTTCTTTTGTTAAGGTGGTTGAAGGTTGGTGTTTATTAATGTTCTCTATAAAGGAGCTGTTGTAGCCATTAAATTTAGCTATACTGCGAATGGTGTTCAATTCTTTTAAGTTCTTTCGTAGACAGCAGGATGCTAAAAGCATGGTGTACCATACTATCGTATGCTGCACATTTATGGGCATGTGGTTGTATGGAATCTTGATGGATTGTGTTAGTGGTTTGTGTTGCTTTTCTAAAAATCTTATAGCTCAATGAACCAGATTGTCTGATGATAGATCTAAGTAATTGAGTTTTTATCGTTCTCTGATTCTAGTGTAAATTTGATATGACCGAGCTCAATGGCTGCAGTCGCTTAAGTGCGGCCAGTATAGAGTATTCGGGAGATAGTGGGTTCGAACCCCACTGTCGGCAGCTCTTAAGATGGTTTTTCGTGGTTTCCCATTTTCACACCAGGCTGTCCCTTATAAAGGCCACGGCCGCTTCCTTCCCACTCCTAGCCCTTTCCTGTCCTATCGTCGCCATAAGACCTACACGTGTTGGTGCGACACAAAATAAATTGTTTTTAAAAACTAGCCAGCATCTTGGTGCTAGGTACCAGCTGATGAGCCCAGCCTAGCACACGAGAGCAAAACGCTGGCCACCAGGAATGAGTTAGCTGGAAAATTTATAATGTCCAATAACGGACCATTTATATTGGTATTATAAATTTCCTCATTCGGAACAAATATTTCAGATTCCCTATGGGAATCAACATCTATATCATATAAGTGGTATGTTCCGAGCTGTCATTGGAGAGATAGCGTGGAAAGACATTAGTAGACGAATAAGTTTGAGTGATGTTTTTAAAAGAAGGAAAGATCACAATATGAAGATAAGTTGGAATTCAAGATGACAAATTTGGGCAAATATTTGTTTATAGGAATAGGAGTTAGAGATTTAAATAATTTGCCAAGGGAGATGTTCAATGGATTTCCAAATTCTTTGCAGTTATTTAAAAAAAGGCTTGGTAGAAAACAGCTCAAAAAACGATGTTTGTCAATACAATCAAATATACATGCAAGATAAGAGAATAAATTTTCTCAAATTACCGATTTGAATAAAGTGAATCTACTTTCAGAACATACAATAATTTAATATAAATTTGGCATAATGTATGAAAAATGTTCATATGTTTTAATCTTTTTTAATGAGACTGCAAACTCACTTTTATAAAACTCAGTTTAGAATGAGAGTTTGGCAAGATTTGATAATTGTTTTCCAAACACAAGATTTGTACAAAAACTTTTAATTCCACTATTTGTGAATTTTAATATGTAGTGTATCATAATTGTGAATTTTTATACTATGTCTAGATTGTTTTCGACTCGGTACAATATAAGCTGTACCTTCAAAATGTCCACTGAAGATGGCCCATAAAATAAGGGCCAAAATATGCATGTGTTTTAAGTAAATTTGACATGAACTTGTAACCCCCTCAGGGAGGTTGAATAAGGTATTGAATAGGAGGAAAAAAATAAAGGCTTATATTTTGTACAATTCAGCACTGTCAATACGGATCATGAGGTTTATACTGAGCAAGTATTCCTAACGGACATCTCCAACTACTGCTGTCCCCTTTTAATCAGATCAAAACTAAAACCTTAACTGAATACTAGACAGACCTCTTCTGTTATTCATTAAGGGCAAAATCTGAGGCTCAACTCCATTCTTTTCCTTCCTTCTGCTGCTATCACTTCATATTCTAATGACAATTAATGTTAGGTATTCCTTAGCTTGCATTATCCTGTTTCTCCCTGCCCCTTTCTGTTTAAAGACTGTTGATCAACACGGAGCTTATGATGAAGGGTTAACATAAGAATTTCTGTATGCTCTCCTGTATATAGTTTGTGTGTTTTGTCAAGCAGCAAGATGCCACTTTCTATTTAATTACCGACTGTTTTAAAATCACTATAGATAGTTTTTTGTTCGACTAAAGGTTTTTGTATTTATTTTTCAGAGAGGCTTCAAACTGCGTGAAGAGTTAGCCCATTCTTACATTGGTCAGCCACTACCCAGTTCAGTGTACCTGCTCCCTTCAACTCCACAAATAAAAGGTCTTCACACATTCATTCGGAATAGGGACACTCCTAGAGATGAATTCATCTTTTATTCTAAACGATTAATCCGTTTAGTAATAGAGTTTGCTCTGTCCCTTTTGCCATTCAAGGTATGTGTATTTTTATTCTTTATCTTTTGCTATGCCTGATAAGTCCAAAGAGTTCAACAAGTAAGATGCATTTGCATGTTTTTTAGTAATACATCAAAGGTGATGCATATATGTATATATAGGAACTGTAAATGGAGTAGTACAATGAATATATTGAAATCTCAGACAACTTTTATTACATTCCTTCAGTGTACTGAAATATATATCATTTTGTGTGGTTATTGCTTGCCCATTGCAGCCCTTGTAAAGCAGACCCTGCGACAGCGGTGGGCGGCATGTGCCATATATGGAAAACTATGCATCATTGTGGTGGAGGATAGTGTTATGTGTGGTGTATGAGTTGCCAGGGATGTTGGGGACAGCACAGGCACACATTCCCCAAGCCAAGGGAATTAACCAGTTAAGATTCAAATCCCCAACCTAGCCAGGAATTGAACCCAGAGACCTCTGAACCAAAGGCCACCTTGCTGACCATTCAGCCAAGCAGCTGGACAATGTACCATCTTGAGTGGCACCATTCAGTTGTTCTGTTCAGGTTCATAAGTCCATGCCCAGGTTTCGTCAACATCTACAATATGCGGCAGGAATATGTACCCTCTTCATTCCAGTATGTGTTCAGATCGACTTGTTTGGAATTGCAATTTTTCCAATGTTGTATAGCATGTGTTCCATGATTTTGTGACCGAGATGAAATTCTAGGGATAATTGCCGAACAGTCCACGGACAGTTTATGGAAAGGAGATCCCCACATCAACTCTACCTGCTCCTCAGAAATAGACGGCTGATCTGTAGAAAGCATATTGACTGTCATGGCTCAGACCCTACAAAATGCACTGAATCGCTGGCAACTGTGCAAACAGAAATGCATCATTTGCCATGGGCTTTGCAATAACCTTCTTGGGCACTTTTTACAGTAGTCGCCTAGATTTTGATACGTGATAAATGTTTGTCTTTATGCAAGTGTGGTTTAGGGCGCTACACCACACACTGCCGCCTTCACCTTGCAGCACCATTTGCTGCACAGACTGCTTCGGCAGCCCATGCATCAGCGTGCGCTTCAGTTGTTACCACCCAACTAATTTTGTAGCGCTTTTCTGTAACTTGTACCCAACAGTGTTACCTCTGTTAAATTTACAACACATGCATGCGTGTGTTTCCATTTACCAATTATGATTCCTGTTGGTTAATTTGTGTATTCTTTCTCTTTATTTCCTTGTTTGGTCATGCATCAAACTTCGAAATGAAGAACCATATTTCCTCGCGATTTAGACCCCCACCACACACACACACACACACACACACACACACACACACACACACACACACACACACACACACACACTTTTTTCCACTTTTATAGCTGTAAAAAGTAAAGGGGGTTCAATATGTGATGGCCTCCAATTTCATACAGTGAACACACGACTTCTGGCTATAAAGAACTATAAATTGTACATATTCTACACTATTCTTTAACAAATTTATAATTATATTCTTAGTCTTACTGGCTACCTTCATTGGAAGGCATATTTTTCAATTATTATTTTTTTAAGGTGAACATGTGAGTTTTAGGCATTCATAAACTGTAAATATAATCTATCATTTTTATTCACTCTTATATCACGTCGTTCATTTCATCCCGTTAACTCCTCTGGTGAGATTGACGTCAGGAAGGGCATCTGGTAGTAAAAACTCTACAAAGATGCATTTCACTTCATATCTGACCACGTATAAAAACTGGATAAGAGTTGAAACATAGTTTTATTTATTATGCAGTATTAATACAAAAGAACGAAAAAGAATTTAACGGCAATCGTTAGTCTCTGTCAGTTGAGCAGTAGACCTATCATACAGTAAATCTAACCACTGCTTTTATTTGAATTATCGTCTGTGCTGCCAACTTCACTGCTTTCAAAAGCACTCGAGATCCCAGTCTTTTCCGGACATTTTTACAATAGTTTTGTTCCCTGTTATAGTCCAGACGGTGAGAATCTATTCACAGATGGTTTCTAGAGATGCTCTCTGTATTCTCCCAGTTGGTGTATATGTAGCAGAAGCCATCCTTTCTGAACAAAGCTTGTAGAAAGGGTGCCAGCCCACCAGCTGATCACTAGTGAATGTTAGAGTTGTTCCTCCTCCAAATGTAATACCGGTACATAGTGAGCGGAAACACACCTTGTCTTTGGAAACTGCGACTCTGAAACCTAGGTCTTTATTTTTAAGCATATCTCGTGCTTGTTGTGTACATTTTTCACATCAGGATTTACCTAATCAGCTATGATTGAGATAGAGACCACATTGTTTAGGTTTAGTATGCTATCTCTTAAGTGCCGGTATAGTGCCACGACAAAAATAATGAAAATAAATAACGGGAAAGCTTGCCATATTTATGGATATCTAAAGGTGTGGACATAATGTATTCTATTATCATAATGTTTAATTTTGTACATTCGTTGTATCCATGTTTTTATTAAAACATCGTATGATTTGTTCGGCATCTATGAAAACCGTGGAAGTAGTTAGTGGGACATAAAAATCAATAACATTGTTATTATTATTTGTTAGGTATGCTGATGAGTAAAACAATATATACGCTTGTATACAATTGGATCATTTTATCTCCAAAAATTAACTATATTGGCCTGAATTATTAAACGATTACTTTCTAAATGATCTCGCCTGCTATATTAATAGCAACAACTAAACTAACATAAACTCGGGTTCTCATCCCGATGTGCTGTAGCTCTTTAGGCACGCCCCCAATGGAGGTGAGCTGCCACTTTTAAATCTCAGGTAATACCGGAAATCAAACTTGGGTCCCCAAAAACGGCAGCTGATGGTGTTAACCATTACTCTGCGGTGGTGGACATTCTTAACTACAAAACACAGCCATATCGCATGACTGATGCGTGTGCTTGCAATGCACGGGTCAGATGTACGAATCTGTTTACCTGTTTGTGCGATGTCATCACCTACGTCATTGAAGCTGCTGTACGCTATGGAGGTGGACATTTCATAACTATGAAACACAATCGTACTGCATAACTTTGATGCATGTTTGCATTCCACGGATCCGACAGACGAAACTATTCACCTATTTGTGTGATGTCATCGTAGCTGCAAAATTGCCTGTAGTCATTTTGAAGCGGAATTGATGTTCTTCTCTGACGAATTATGTTGGGGGATCTTATATGAGATTTTTTTTTCATTTTCTTTGTCTCGAAAAGCCAGGGGTCTAATACTCGAGGAAATACGGTGAAATATGGTACATTGCCAAATTTCAGCATACAATTCATTTATAAGAACAAATTTTTTATTTATTGCTTCCCTGTTACTTCTTAATTCTGAATCTTACAAACTTGGAAACTAGAATGCGCTTATAATATAAATGTTTACCTCAAACATTATTCTATGTTTGGATATTTTCACCATGTGAATATATTACACAGGTACTGTATCTTAACAAAAAATGTTGCTGCTGCGAAATAAGTTTTAAGTATTAGTAAAAATCACCAGTGCATCCTTATACACTGACATGCCAGAAGTCATGGCATAGAGGTCTAGTATTGTGTAGGTCCTCCTCTAGCTCAGCCATGTGCAGCAACTCATCATGGCATCAATTCCACAAGTGGAAGAAAGAGCTGTGGAAAGATTCTGACCCGTGTCATTTGGATAGCTACCCACAACATCCTGCTGTTTGTAGGTGCAGGGTCTTGGATGTGAATTGACCTCACCACGACATCTCATAAATACTCGACAGGTTCATATCATACCAAAGTAGTTGGTCCATTATTGGACATTATAAATTTTCTAGCTAACTCATTCTTGGTTGCCAGCGTTTCACCCCAGTGTGCTAATTTGTAATTTGGGCTCATCAGTTGGTAAATAGCACACCTACCAAGACACATGGTTAGTGCAAACCGTGGAGACCACTGTGTACGCTACTTGGAGCCACCGGCAGTTCCAATGCATCTGACGGCCAGGCAGGCATCAGTTTTTTTAAATGAGACAAAGTCTCTCATAGTCTCATAGACTCTCGAGATGTCAGGCCACATTGATACTGGTTTGGGCACTTCCAAGACATCGTGGCATGCTGGCACCTTTAAATACTGCTATAACATGGCTTTTGGCTTGTCAATGTAATGTTCATTGAATAACATCCAAAAGTTTTATTTAAAATATGATCTTTACTTTCATTTTATATCTTTCGTTAATATATTTGTTTTATTTGCAATTGCCACACGAATACTCTTACATAAGATTTCTGTATACTTGGTTAAGAATTCTGTAGTAACTTTCTAGTTTATCTTTTCTCTGTTAAAAAATATTGTGATGGGATTTCACTTCTTTTTTTTTTTTTTTTGTCACTCACAGCGCTCAGATTAGAAAAAATGTAAAATGTAAATGGGAATGTAAAATTAATATTTTGCAATATAGGCATTGCATTCTTTGCTGCAGGCAGGCTAGAAATTCAGAACTTTACATGTTACAAACCAGATAAGTAATGTTGAACTAGTCATATATCACCACTTGGACCTGCATGCTCAGAATGCACAAAGCTGCGTGGTCGTATGGCTAGAGCCCTGCACAGATATCCGCGAAGTTAGTGTCTTGGCGGATACAAACTGTATGGCAGTGCAGATAATTTTGCTGATAATTTCTAAATAATGATGTTTATTGATTGAGGAAGATGTGGGGCCCTTTGGATATGGAAATGTAAATCCAGAAGGCGAGTTGTTGGTGGATTTTTGCACGAGGAACCAAATGATTGTTGGATACACCTGGTTTAGGAAGAAGTACAGTCAGAAGATTACAAGGGGAAGCAGACGAACAAAGACCATGATTGATTATATAGTCATAGAGAAAGAAAACCGGAAGAACCTTTTAGATGTTACAGCCGTGCCTGAAGAAGACTTTGGTGGAGATCAGAGGGTTGTGATAGGAAAACTGAAAGTGGGAAAGATTGAAAAACCCCCATTAAGAAGAGAGAAAAGAATTAAAGTATGGAAGTGAAGGAGAAAAGCATACAAGAAGAATTTCAAAGGGAAATAATACCCTTGGTACCCAGGACGGAGGTGGTGAATGTTGAAGATGAATGGAAAAGATTTAAGGAAGCACTGGTTGGATGTGCAGAAAAGGTATGTGGTAGAACATCAGGAAATGTGAAAGACAAAGGGACACACTGGTGGAATGATAGGGTGAAGGAAAAGAAAATGGCATGGAAAACATCTAAGACTGAAGAAAGTAGAAGAAAATATGTGGAGCCAAAGAATTTGGCCAAGAAAGTAGTGGAGGAAGAAAAGAGGAAAAGCTGGGCCTTATTCACACAGAAATTGGAAGGTGATATGCAGGGCAGCAAGAAATTATTGTATGGTATCGTAAGAAACAAAAAGAGAGCTCAAGTAAACACCAGATTTGTGAAGGATGAAGGCGGCATAATGTTAACAAAGCCAGAAGAAATAAGAAATAGATGGAGAGAGTATTTTCAGAAGTTGCTGAACATTAGAACTAATGACAGTCATTCAACGGACCACCAAGAAATGCAATTAGTTAATGAAATGGATAAAGAAATTGCAATGAATGAAATTGAAATGGCAGTAAGAAAGATGAAGAATAGAAAAACTGCTGGAATAGATGAAATTTCAGTGGAGATGATAAAGGCAGCTAGAGCTGTAGGCCTGCAGTGGACATATAGAGTTCTCAGGATTGTCTGGGAGAATATGGAGGTTCCTGAGGATTGGCAAAAAGGAATAATCATCTCAATTTTCAAGAAAGGCGGTAAGAAATTATTGAACTACAGGGGAATTGCTCTGATATCCTATGTTGCTAAGATAATGGAGAGGATACTGGAAAATAGAATAAGATTGAGGGTTGAAAATCAGATACAGGAAAATCAGTTTGGTCTCAGAAGTGGAAGGTCAACACTAGAGCCAATTTCATTGTGAGACAACTCATGGAAAAGCAATGGGAGTCTGGGAATGATATGGTGATGACATTCAGTGACATTGAAAAGGCATATGACAGTGTCCTCAGGACTAGAGTTTGGAACAGTCTGGTACAAAAAGGAATTGGACAGAGATTAATAAAAATGATCATGACAATATACAATGTAGTTGCGTGCAAACACAAGTTGGCAGGACAAGTTGGGTCAAAATCACTAGTGGGCTGAGACACGGAAGTATTTTATCGCCAATCCTGTTTACAATAGTAATGGATGACCTCGTGAGAACAGCAAAAGTAGCATATGGAGGAAGAGAAATGAACATGTTGTTATACGCAGATGAAATTGTGATATGGGGAGAACAGGACAACTGAGCTCGATAGCTGCAGTCGCTTAAGTGCGGCCAGTATCCAGTATTCGGGAAATAGTAGGTTTGAGCCCCACTGTCGGCAGCCCTGAAGATGGTTTTCCGTGGTTTCCCATTTTTACACCAGTCAAATGCTGGGGTTGTACATTAAGGCCACGGCCGCTTCCTTCCCACTCCTAGCCCTTTCCTGTCCCATCACCATAAGACTTATCTGTGTCGGTGCGACGTAAAGCAACTTGCAAAAAGAAAAAAAGAGAAGAGCATATTATTTTGTATATCCGGACAGGGCTCTACGTATGGCCAGTCATACTGGCCATGCAGTCACCATTGTGGCATATTGTGTACAGACGTAGATATGTACAAGGTATGTACGGGTTATATGTCGTGTAGACCAAGTACAAATCTTATTGGATGCAGTGTTGACATCCGCCATTGTATAGTAGCAGACATTGGTTCCTCGTTCAGAGAGATCCTGCAATCTGTGGTTTGTACGCTGCATTTGCTGATCTCAACAAGAACCATCTGTCACCATTTGAATAGGTCTGGACCATAGGCACAATGTTCTCTGGAATGCTTGCATTCGACTGCTGTGCTTCTTTTGGTACGTCATCAGTTTTGTAATGGACGTCACAGTTACGTGCAGGAATGATGATAACATCTGCTTTCATTGATGTGTCGCACTTCATTCATAATGCAGTTGATGGTTGCATCAGTGTTTGATGCCACAGAGGATAAAGCAACAATCCAGTACTCAGTTGTCAACATTATGTGTCACAAACGCCACATGTTACAGTTTGAGGTGCCATCAGTAATGATTCTCAATCACCTCTCGTGTTCGTTGAAGACAAGAATACAGCATGGTGATATGTCAGTGAGGTTCTGGTGCCCTAACAATTCACGTCACCCAACAGGCCCTACAGGGTGTGGACATCATTCCTGTCAGGTAACTAATTTTTGTTACCAGTTGAACACATTTGGAATGAGATAGGATGGTATCTGCATCGCCATCAACCACCAGCACAAACATCGTATGACCTACATGTAGAGTTGTGGGAAGAATGGTTGAATAGCTCAGGACACTGTCTAGAAGCTGTATGATGAAATGCCTCATCGCATCGCTGCTTATATACTGTATATCCACAAAAGAAGGCCCTACCATACATTGAATGGTGCTTTGTGAATGCTAAACAAGCCATACTCTATTAGAGAAGTACAAATTACTGCTGGTTTGTAAAATAGTCTGTCAGCCTGTGGTGGTTTAGTAAAGTTTCAAGTGGGGAAGAGGGTGTAGCATTTTCCACGTCCATCATTGTATACGTAATGCAAAGAAAGTAGAGAAGTGCAGAAATATATAGAAATGATTAGGTAGCGAGGCCAGAGGAGCAACAAAAACAAACTTGAAGAAAAAAAAAGACAAACTCTGCATCTTCATAGATAGGCTCTGTACTCATTAATCCTCTTTCTTCTAGATCAGGTTCTTCAGTAAGAGGGGTGGGTATCTTAAAGTAGATCTTGATATGGGAAGTGAAGCATATGGAGAAAGCCAAATAAGCACTGTATATACTCCGTACAGCTTTACTTCTAAATTGACATTTTGGCCAATTTTGGCTTTGTCTGGTGGTCGTGCGCTGAAGCACAAGCATCCAGTCAATCGCAAGTTGCCATTCCTATCTACTTATGTTGGAAGAGGGCAATCTCGAAACCTAGTTGCCAAATCCATTGTTTACATTCACCACATGGTTAACCTATATCAATCAGCATGTGTGGTATTCGATATGGTTCGTGATCTTTTGCATTTTTCTTCTGTAATTAGTGTTATACATATTAGTCTTTATCTCTCTAGTATAGTACAGTATAATGTAGTATACAGTTTAGCATAACAAAAGCTAGTACAATATAGGTCTAATGGTTCATTGCATAAAAATAGCTGTAGTTTTATCTTACTTCCGTGTATTGTGAGTGTACTTAGTTCATGTGTGTATACCTTGTCTCAGTGTAGTTTGGGAAGAACAAGTGGCAAGAAATTGAGAGGTGTGGGATAGGGCACTCCCTTGAAAAGTCAGGCCCTTGAAATTGTGTCCCAACATGCACGAGAACTTTGAGAAAGAAAAGGAGAATGGTGCTACATTGCTGTCTTTAGCACAACCCGTACAGAGAACTGCTGACCCTACCTAAGTAAGGAAATACACAGTGGTGGCATTTGCAAAGGAGAATTACCACGCTGAGGAATAATCTTCTGGATTAGGACAAGGCTAGGACAATGGCAGCAAAGAACTTGGTTCTTACCAAGTGGTTAAGGAGGCGTAATATTCCTGTGCGGGACGACATGAGGAAAGGTGAGCTGTTGCAGCTTCTATCATTGCTATTACAATGTAATAGAGAATATGTAGACTCGGATTAAGTGTTATATTTTGCATTAAAAAATAAGCAATTCACTGTTTCGAGGTTGAAAACCTGTTAGCCAAAGATGTGGCGAATGTCAGTGCCAATGATTGGAGGAAAGTTGTGCGCAATACACAAACAGTAATATGCAAGGTATGGGGAAAATGAAGATGTGGTGGAGAACTGCGTTGAAAGTTGAATAATATCTTTGGGTGCTAGTGATAGTGACAGTGATTCATCATTGGAGGGTTCCAGTGACTCTTGAGATCAGTGGATTGATCCTCCTTCCTGTGCCAGCCATTAGCAGTGAGTAATGCGTCATTCCTTTATTCTCTTTTTAGTGTTGAATATTGTTAGTAAGTGTATACATGCAGAGTCTTTGAAGTTTTTGTGAATTTGTTTTCAGTCTTGATTTATTAGCTTTCCTGAGTACATTATTACATCTTACAAGGGCTGTTCACCGCAGTCATATTTCATCAGCTGTTCTCGCAGCTGTAGAGTGCTGGCAGCAGATGTAAGGCGAAGCTCGCATGTTTTGCAAACTCCAGTTTGGAAGTAAAGCAGTGCGGAGCATAGAGTACTGCAGGTTTAATATTACCCATATGTAATGGAAGGCTGTTTTTAAGCTCTCTTAGGAATTGCTAGTGAGAAGGATTATCCAAATGTCTTTAGACTGAGGGAAGAAATTACTGTGTGTTTGGACTTTGAATAATGTTCACCTATTTTTGTTTAACAGACATCAGTCAGTAATATGATATTTGTGTTCCATCCATTACAGGTATCGGTTGTACCAACACAAACATCACAAGCTTGTATGAGAACAGCTCTCATTATCCTCAACCGTAGTCCAAAAATATACGTGATATGTCTTAATCCTTAAAGGCATAATAGTTTGTTTTTTTTCCCTTCAGTGTGTCATATTGTGACGTATTTCATTACAGTGTATCCACTTGTATGCTGCTCCGCCATTGTTCAGTCCCAAGTCCAGAATGAGAAAGGAGGAGGGTTGGCTGGTATGGCACCCAGCTGTAAAACTGCTAACGCAGAGTGTTGGGCGGCGGTAAATAACCTGACTCCCTAAAGGGGCAACGGCTTCGGACGAATATGCTCCCTTAGGTGGGGTGATGGTCCCCTCAGTGGAGGAAATGACACTGGAATCCATCACTTGAAGACCCAACGGCAAACAAACATGTGCCGCAGAATATGGCTTCGAGACCATAGTGTGAGGGTCAATTCCTGGCAAGTCGGGATCCTCCTTAAATAAATCCATGCCAGTGACACTTTCCCTGCTACTTTCTTCACTTCGATCAAGTCCAACAGCGATGAGGCAAGGATGGTGGAGGCAGGTTTTGGGTAAACTGGGAGCCTATAGTCCGGACCTACAGATTGGCGGCAGATGTGTGATGGTAGTCTTCATGAGACGTGGTGGCTACTCAAGAATTCGGTCCTGCGTCTGTGTCTGGGCAGGCCTATTTAGGACCACCGCTGCCCATCATAAATGTGAGCTAAACATCGGAAGTCACCCTTTTGCCTTGCTGGGCAGTCGCACCCAGCCTGTAACCCCATGTTCGGTCGAAATATGGCAGATGAACATAAAATTATAATTGGATCCTGGAATGTCAGAACATTGTTTGATAACGACAACAGTGACAGACCAGAGAGAACAGCAGCTCTCGTCACCCGTTTGCTTGCTAGACTAAACATAGACGTCGCTGCACTGAGCGAAACTAGACTATAAGGGAAGATCGTTAAGTCTGGATCGGGCTATACCATCTTTTGGAAAGGGAAGGAGGATGGGGAGAACCGTATTCATGGGGTTGGATTCGCAATTAAGACGAAACTGGTAAATGATCATCAGCTCACACCCATCACATTCAGTAAAAGGCTCATGTCACTCCGTATACCCCTCTCTGGAGATATGTTAATCACACTCATCTCTGCATATGACCTCACCCTGAAAGCCGATGAAGAAACTAAGAACCATTTCTACCACCAACTGAACTCCATCACCAAGATAGCACCGTCAAACAAACTGCTACTACTTGGAGACTTCAATGCCAGAGTGGCAAGGGATAATTGGTTGTGGGGAAGTGTAATGGGCAAACATGATATTGGTAATCGCAATGCCAGTGGTCTGCTACTTCTCGGCCTGTGTGCAGAACAAGAGCTGGTCATCACTAACGCTCAGTTTCACCTACCTAACCGTTACAAGACTACATGGGTGCACCCATGATCTAAGCACTGGCACATCCTCGACTAAGTCATCACCTGACAGTGTGACAAGAAAGATGTTCTCATCACTAAGACTGCGAGAAGTATTGATGATTGCTGGACAGATCACAAACTTCTGATCTGTTGACTCAGAATATCATTCCATCGAAAACCAACTGTGCATCACCCAAGCAAGCCCCGACACAAGTTTGCCACTTTCAAACTCTCAGATAAATCCACATCGTCAGACTTCCAAAATGCAATCATGAACCGCTTGGCAAGTAATCCAGTATGTACAAATGACTCAAAGCAAGAATAGTCAACACTCCAAAGGGCTATCATTGAGTCATCTGAGGAAATCATTGACTACAAGAAAAGAAAGAGGCAAAACTGATTCAAGGACAACAGTGAAGAAATTCTGAGCCTTATCAGTGCGAAATGGGAAGCCCACCAATCCCTTCTTCAAGGTCCATCATCCAGAGCGAAGAAAACTGTGTTTCAAGATGTGAAAAAGAAATGTCAGGCTCAAATAAGCTAAATGAAGAACAACTGGTGGCAGGAGGCGGCTCTATAACTCCGAAGACTATCTGATGCCAGAGACCTGCGGGACTTTACGTGGGAATAAAAGAGATCTACGGTCCATCTCACTCTTCAGTTGGAACTCTGAAAACAGTTGTTGGTGCTAACACCCTTACCGATGGTAGACATCCTGGAGCACTGGAAGGAACACTTCTCTACTCTTTTAAACTGAAGCTCCACTGCTGCCAATGACTTTCTACAGGATGTGCCACAACTTCCCCTCAACCATGGATGGCGATGTCGCCAACTCATCAGGAATTCTGTGTGGCACTTGATAGGCTGAAACCTAGGAAAGCACCTGGACCA
This sequence comes from Anabrus simplex, assembly GCF_040414725.1. NCBI lineage: Eukaryota > Metazoa > Arthropoda > Insecta > Orthoptera > Tettigoniidae > Anabrus > Anabrus simplex. The sequence continues at coordinate 1,159,498,326 of NC_090266.1, forward strand.
GACAACATCCCTCTGGAACTAATCCAAGGTGGAGGCTTACCCCTAAAAACAAGGTTCTTCACCCTCGTCCTCTCAATTTGGGAAACACAAAGTACTCTGCGATCTCAAAATTTTTTAAGAAAGGCGACTGTAGTATAAGTAACAACTATCGTGGCATTTCTCTGTTATCCATTGTAGGTAAACTTCTTGCAAGGATCCTGCTTATCCGCCTGCAAGTCATCTCCGAGAGGACTGCCAGTCTCAGTGTGGTTTCCGAGCCTCCAGAGGTACTGTTGACATGATCTTTTGTGCAAAGCAATTGCAAGAGAAATGCAGAGAACAACAGAAGCCTCTCTTTTGTGTTTATGACCTGGAAAAGGCCTTTGATAGTGTTCGAAGACTTGCTATGTGGACAGTTCTGAGATGCTTTGGCTGTCCTGAGCTTTTAATGGGCCTGGGGCAAGCACTTCATGATGTCATGACTGGACAGATTCTCCATTAAAACAACTTTTCCGAACCTTGTTTCTAATTTAGGTTTAGGAAATACTTTAGGTAATAATATTAACTTTAAAAATATTTGTTGGAGATTCAAAGAAAAGGACTCGTACACACTCTAACGGCGTTATGTGATTTGGATATGCAATCTCCCTGTACATAGTTTAGTATTTCAAGTATGAGCTCCTGCTATCTAGCGGAGCTACTGGGAACTGCCATATCGCTTGTTTTTATGCTTTTGTTTTGTACTGGTTTGCAGTAAGTAAGAATAAAGATGGCAGCCATGACGAAGTAAAGTGATTCAGTGTTTTATTTATTAGTGATATCCCCAACATTTATGGTGCCGAAATAACCCATCTGTTCAAGTTACGATACGTTTCATCACGAACTTTCAAGATTTGGAGAACTTTCACGCCAAGTAACCACGGTTCTCCTGTAAGGGGAATATTTCATCACGCCACTCGACCCAGGATCACGATGAGTAGAACAGTTATTTCTTCTGAGATACTATGTACTGAATCACTAACGTAGCATGCTATATGGGGATTATACGGCATTATTGCATTGGTGTAGATATTATTTCTGCATGCTTCAAGAATATCGTTCTTTCTAAAACGACTTCACGCCGGTCTGTGTGACAAGTGCTGCCACCTACTGGAAACAAGGCGTACTATTACCGGCCCAACTACCTACTGTCACGGGAACAAAGCTCTGCCTGCAGCACGTTCATCTGCACCCCTCCTCAGCCGTCATAAATTGCCCGTCTGTCACACCGTCAGCGATGTCTATACAAGACCTGTCCCTTCTGAAAAGAAAGCGAAGCACTCTGCGAGCTAATTTAGCGCGCTTTGTCAATCTTTTAAAAGACAAAACAAATACACCAGACTATGACGAAATAGAATATCTTCGTGATAGACTTCAGAACACTTTGCAATTATTAGTTTCCTCAGACGATGTTATACACGACCAGTTACCCGACACAGATTATGAAACAGATGTACAGGCATGTGAAAACTATGTCGACAGTGCAACAAGAGCTATACAGCATGCCAACAAAGTTCTTACACGGAAACCAGCAGAGACAAATGCGTCAGCATGCATTCCCAGTTCTAGCTATTATGTTCCACCCCCAGTTGTACCAGAATTTAAACTCCCGACAATACACATTGAGCCATTCTCAGGTGACATAGAGTCCTGGTCTCGTTTCTGGGAACAGTTCGAGACAGCAGTTGACAACAACACCACGATTCCAGACATTAGCAAGCACGCGTTATTACGAGGATATCTACGAGGGGAACCCAAGCAACTCGTCGATGGTATAGCACTTACTTCGGAAACGTACGCCCAGGTCAAGACTTTACTTACTGAACGTTATGGCGACAAGGATAAAATAATTCAGGCTCATCTGAACTACCTGGAAAATTTACCACCCACATTATCAGAGAATCCTGATGATCTCAACGTGACATACCTGGAGTGCCACCGTAGAGTTCAAGCCCTCAAGGCGCTCGGCGAAGACATTAATGTTTACGGACGCGTGATTGCCCCGAAGATTTTACGAGCTTTTCCAGCGCCAATCTGCACACGTTGGCTAATTCACGCAAAGCGCAACAAAATCTCCGAAGGTCATATGATGTCTCTGATAGAATTTCTTCGTGAGGAGGTAGAAGCGGCCCTTAGCACTCAGAAACTCAGGGGAGAGACCAGCATCGCACTTCCATCACTTTACCAACCTACAGCAGCTGCTCTCCAAGTCAGTACTAAGCCACAAAAGTTAAGAAGGGAGCAGAACAAGCCCACAATAACACCATTCTGTGCCTTCTGCGAAAGCAGAGGCCACTGGGCACAGGGATGCACACAAGTAGTCCTACCCCAAGCTAGGGTGGAGAAGCTGAAACTCTCCAAAAGATGCTTTCTCTGCCTCAATCGAGGTCACAACGTCCAGAACTGCAACAAGAAGGGCAGAGTGTCATGCTCTAAATGCAAACAACTTCACCACGTATCCATCTGCAACCAGAGCCAATCCCAATCAACTTCTGTCGGAAAGATTGAAACAGGGCCACCCAGTTTTTCATTTCTACAGACAGCCCGCATTCAGATACAAGGACCAACAGGGACACACAAAATCACACGATGCCTCCTAGACGCTGGAAGTCAATCAAGTTTTATTGCCACGTCATTATTGGACACTCTACAGCTACCAGTAATCTGTACTCGAGACCTAGCAGTCACAGCCTTCGAAACAACTAGCAATAGCTTTCAGCCACGTCGACTCACCCAATTTGAAATTATCGGATTTTCGACAAAAACCGCCGTCACTATCACAGCTTTCGAAAGTGCCAACACTTATTCATCTCACCCAGCAGTCACTCTTAACCACAGCAATCTGCCACTCGCTGATCCAAAAACCAACGACGCAGATGACTTGCCGATTGAAATCCTTATTGGTGCAGACAATTATTGGAAAGTCGTGAAACTAGATCCACCACAGCCCATCACACCCTCCTTAGTCCTACTTCCAACAATCTTCGGTTGGGTCCTCACAGGCAACCGTTCTGGTACCACTGTCAATCATGTCATGACGAACCACGTCTCAGTCAACAATGACGAGATATCTGACGACTCCATGCGACGTTTTTGGGACCTCGAGACAATCGGCATTCGAGAGACGAAACACAGACAACTAGACGACACGGATGCTGCTATTCTTCAAGAGTTCCACGACAATTACCGCATTCATGACGGACGAAGAGTCGTATCCCTTCCTCGCAAACGGGATATAGTCTTATCCGATAATTTGGCAACAACCGAGGCAAGGTTTCGAACACTACAGAGACGGCTACATCAAGACGCAACTTTCAAGAACATGTATCAGACACTAATGTTGGACTACGTGCTTCGAGAGCAAGTGGAACTGGCCCCCGATACCGCAATCCCTGGAAATATGTTTTATCTGCCACACCATGCCGTCAAGAAGGAGAAACGAGATGCCACTAAATGGAGGATAGTGTACGACGCTTCCTCTCACGAACCAGGATTCCCATCCCTCAACGATACCCTCCAAATGGGTCCAAATCTCCTACCCGAAATTTTTGCCACTCTCTTAAGGTTTCGATTGCATCGAAAGGCCATCGCATGTGACGGTACCCAGGCGTTCCTCCAGCTAGCCCTCGACGAAAAAGATAGAGATCTCACCAGATTTCTTTGGTACCGCATCGACACTACTACAGACGGAATCTACACGACAACAGAGGACGTCGTAACGTACCGATTCACCCGCCTACCCTTTGGCCTCACCTGTAGCCCGTTCCTCCTCTCAGCCACTCTCCGTGAACTAGCTATCCTACACCACAACACTTATCCCACGGCAGCACCTCTCCTAGATGCTTGCACATTTATGGATGACTTCACTGCCAGCGTAGAAGACGACAATACGGCCCTTACTCTTTATTATGAACTGATAGCCCTCCTGCGCCACATTAGACTCCCACTCTCCAAATGGGTCACGAATTCTTTGCCATTAATGAACATTTGGAAAGCAGAAACTCGAGAAGTTGTACTGCAGACACGAGTATTAGGTATTGACTGGAATGCGGAATCAGACGAACTCTTTACAACCCCAAGTGACGTCACTGCAAAACTATCCACACAGCCAGCAACTAAACGACAGTTACTGAAAGCCACCGCACGCTTCTACGACCCACTTGGACTATTTTCACCCGTGTCAATCACTGCCAAAATCCTTTTCCAAGATACTTGGTGCCAAGGACTGGCATGGGAAGAAATTTTACCGCCTAATCTCGCCCATCGATGGAACGATTGGCTCTCACACCTACAGTACCTCTCTCCAATCCGAATACCACGATGGATTGCCATTTCAAATTCCGGTACAGACATATCACTGCACGTGTTTTGCGACGCCTCCGAAAGAGCATACGGCGCCGCATTGTACGTCCGGTCACTTGTCAACGACGCTTACACTGTTCGCTTAGTTTGCAGCAAGGCCAGACTGTCCCCTGTGAAGAAAGTGACTCTTCCCAGGCTCGAATTGTTAGCAGCCTTGGTCGGATCCCGACTTCTACATTATTTTTACGAAGCCACTGGAGTAACGTCCATCCCTGCCACGTTATGGAGCGATTCTACAGTCACACTGGGGTGGATAAGAAGTAATCCCAACCGTTGGAAGACATTTGTCTGTAACCGAGTGACTGAAATTTTGACTCATACCACGTCCAGTCAGTGGAGACACTGTCCCGGAATCAACAACCCAGCTGACCACCTTTCTAGAGGACTTCAAGCACACCAACTGGAGTCCTTGGACTCATGGTGGCACGGACCTTCGTGGTTGAATGGACCTTCCTACTCATGGCCCAGAGATGTCACCCCCACTAATATGACTCTACCTGAGGAAAGAAAGACCACTCAAGTTCTTACAACCACCACCCCAGAACCATTGTTTGCTGCCTCACGATTTAGTACATACTGGAAACTTTTACGAGTTACTGCGTGGATTCTACGATTCGTGAAATGTTTGAAGGAGAAAACCAAGTATTGTCACAACTTCACAGCCTCAGAAATGGAAGAAGCAAGAACGTACTGGATAAAGCAAGTTCAACAGGAATGCTTTGCTTCTGAACTGCAAGCCCTGAAGAATAATCTTCCACTAGCACGAGCTTCGAAGATCTTTCGCTACAATCCATTTCTACAACATGGTATCCTTCGACTAGGCGGACGGCTACAACACGCAGGCATCTCGAACAACGAGAAGCACCCAATACTTCTGGATGGCTCACACGCATTCTGTAAACTTCTGATAAAACAAACTCATATGAGACTTCACCATCTAGGTGTTCCCACTATCCTAACTGAACTACGCACAGAATTCTGGATCTTGCGAGCACGCCAAACAATCAAGAAGGTCTTACACACTTGTCTTCCGTGTAAAGTTGTTCACCAGAGGAGACCGACGGAATTAGAAGCACCACATCCTCTGGATCGTCTACGTCCTTCCAGACCATTCGAAGTAACGGGACTAGACTTCGCAGGACCACTGTACGTTACTTCTGGCAACCTCATGAAGAAAGCCTACATTGCATTATTCACCTGTGCAACAACGCGTGCCTTACACTTGGAACTGTGCGGTGACATGTCGACAGACAAATTCCTACAGGCCTTGCAGAGGTTTATAGGCCGACGTGGTATAACACACACGATCTACAGCGACAACGCTCAGACATTCCATTCAGCGAACGCAGAGTTAACAGACTTGTGGAGAGAACTGACAGCGGCACGGACACACCACTATATGGCCCAGCAAGGTATCACATGGAAGTTCATTGCCCCACGTGCCGCTTGGTGGGGAGGATGGTGGGAAAGACTAATTGGCCTCACCAAGCGATGTCTACGGAAAATACTTGGACGTTCCACTATTGGTGATGAAGGGCTACGGACTGTTTTGACTAGCATAGAAGCCGTATTAAACACAAGACCCTTGACGCAACATGATGACAATGGTGATGTATTGACTCCAGCCCACTTCCTCGTTGGCGATCGACTCACCACGATACCTACTGGACCAGAACCACCCAGGCGAGACCTTGTTAGAACCTTCAGACTACTCCAGCGAATGACTGACGACTTCTGGAAGCGTTGGAGTAAAGAGTATTTGCTACTATTACGGAATTTTCACGAAGTTCGCCAGCCCAGAGACCACGGGTCAAGAATCAGGGTCGGTGACGTAGTTTTACTACAAGAGGATACACGCCCAAGACACATGTGGAATAAAGCACGGGTCGAAGAATTACACGAAGGACGTGACGGGAGAACTAGAACGGTTATTCTTCGCACCTCGGACGGAAGCAATGTGACACGACCTGTCCAGCTGGTCATCCCACTCGAGATAGACCAGGGTGGGGAGGATGTTGGAGATTCAAAGAAAAGGACTCGTACACACTCTAACGGCGTTATGTGATTTGGATATGCAATCTCCCTGTACATAGTTTAGTATTTCAAGTATGAGCTCCTGCTATCTAGCGGAGCTACTGGGAACTGCCATATCGCTTGTTTTTATGCTTTTGTTTTGTACTGGTTTGCAGTAAGTAAGAATAAAGATGGCAGCCATGACGAAGTAAAGTGATTCAGTGTTTTATTTATTAGTGATATCCCCAACAATATTTGTGAATATCTGAAGGTTCGTTGGTATAATACTTACAAAGGCAGATTATCATAAGGAATAGTACCGTAACTTCCGCCGAAATTTCTCCAGTATATCGTATAGATATCTGTCCAAAGTATCGCGAAGGTAATAATTTACTACATTAAAAAAAAACACGACACGCCTGTAAACTTCCATTTAAAAAGTAATTAAAAGAGATTACACAGTAATAGTTAACAGTCGTTGTATTGTTATTGATTATTGTCGCTCATATTCAAATATTGCATTGTTGGCTACAGTCGTGAACAAAGGGAGTACCGTAGTGTAGTCAAGTAAATATAAATAAAAATCAGCTGATCTTGTATTCCAATCATTTGTACTTCTGAGTAGATAGTTAAAGTATCCGTAATTTATATTTTGCTCCCTCGATCTTTCAGTATTTATGAGTGGTTAGCTAATAATAATAAAGTTCATATATCCCAGTAATTGCAGTTCAAGTCCCTGGAGTACGGTAGTAGTAGTAGTTTTGATAGAAATATTTGAGAAATTATTGTAGACAACCTCGTATTTTTCAGTAGGCCTAATTAAGGACACATTTATTCTCCGTCCCGTGGAGTAGGGTAAATAATAGTAATCCACCAGCTGTAATAATCACATTACCACATTTCAGTAGAATTGTAGTGAAGATAAGGTATAATATATTAGATAGTATCTTGCCAGTTATATTCGTGTTTTTCTTCGTGTACGGCAATCCTGTCCATACTTAAGCATTTAACCGAACGCAGTGTAGATACATTGTATAGATACAGTACATTTAGATAGTGCCGTATCTTGCCTGCTATATTCGTGTGTATCTATTGGACCGTAATACTAATAATAATTTGTCTAAGCATTTAGCTTCGTTGGTAATCTTTGAGTACAGTAGTTCTTGCAAATTTCATTTCTGTTGTGCTTAGTAGTGACATACGGTACCGGTATCGTAATTAGGATACGTCTGAAAGTAGTTTAAAAATTACTGTAGTGTACTGTACAGTAGTATACGGGTAATATCCTATTAGAATTTAGTGTGCTTATTTTATTATTGTAAAATATTTGTGTAGTACTGGTGTAGTAGAGGTATCCGTAGAAACTCTTACTAAAATACTGTTGTTGTAATTAGGATAGGCTTAATTGCAGTTTGGAGTTGTGTAGTTCTTGTGTATTACTTTCGATATTCAGTAATTAACAGCCGTTTTTATCCTGTTAGGGGTTGTAGGATAAAAAACAGAGCACGACTAAGTAGTATTGTAGTGTAGTCGTATATTAATTACCTTATTGTTGTGCACTATCCCAGACAATATATCCCTCCGTTCATTTATTTTTTGCAAATAAGTTATTTTATTTTTAATTTCTTTTTTTTTCTTTTTTTCCGTAAAGAATGGCTAAAGAGCGCGAGTGTACGAACTGTGGGTGTGGCGAGGCATTGAGGGGTATGAGGGAGGAGTTGGAAAGTTTGAGGGAGATAATTAGGATTCTCACAGAAGACAGGAAGGAAGATAGGACTCCCTCAAACAATGTACAGGTTACAGTAGGTGTACAAGAGGGAGGGGAAGGAAAGGGAGGAGTTGTAGAAGACAGGTGGTCTAATGTTCTAAGGGGAAGGAGATTGCAGGCTAAGGGCTCTATTCAGGATCAGAATTCAGGACAGGTGTCTGTGCGAAATCGGTACGAGTCACTCCAGGTAGAACAACAGAGGGAAGATGAGGGACAGGGAACTGTTGCTGAGATGTGTGGAAGTAGGAGGAAGGGAAAAGGTAGGAAAGGGAAATGTAGAGTAGAGGATAGGAAAAAACAGGTGGAACAGGGTCATGGGAAGGAGAAAAGGGAGGAGGAAGTAGCTTCTGCAGCTAACAGGAAAGATAGGGCTGACCAGGAGGGGAGGGGATCAAATGAGGTGGGTAGGGTTGAGGCTCTGGTCATGGGGGATTCCATCGTTAGACACGTGGGGAAAGTGTGTGGAGGAAAGGGAACCAGGGTAGAATGTTATCCAGGAATTAGGTTGAGGCAGATGTTGAGGAAAGTAGAAGAGAGGGAGGAGGGGAAGGAGAAGGTGGTAGTGTTTCACGTTGGTACCAACAACGCAAAGCAAGCTGATATAAGTACCAACATAGTTGGAGATGTGTGGGATCTGGTAAATGCAGCACAGGTGAAATTTAAGAAAGCGGAGAATGTTATTAGTGGAATACTCTGTAGGAAGGATACTGACTGGAGGGTGATTGGGGATTTAAATGAGACTATGGAGTGGGTATGTGGGAAACTGGGAGTGAAATTTCTAGATTCTAATGGGTGGGTAGGAGATAGGGATCTGCGCTCGGATGGCCTTCACTTAAACCGCAGTGGTACGTATAAGTTAGGAAATTTATTTGGAAGGGTAATAGGGAGGTACATTCAGGGAAACGGGATGGCCTAGGGAGCAGTGATAAGGGAACAGGGAACTGGAAATCAAGTAGGGATGACATAAAATTGTTAGTGTTGAACTGTTGAAGTATTGTAAAGAAAGGAATAGAATTAAGTAATTCAATAGATATATATTTACCAGATATTGTAATAGGAGTTGAATCATGGCTGAGAAATGATATAATGGATGCAGAAATTTTCTCACGGCACTGGAGTGTGTATCGTAGAGATAGGATAGGAATGGCGGGAGGGGGAGTGTTCATTCTGGTGAAACAAGAATTTGTAAGCTACGAAAAAGTTAAAGATGAGACACATGAAATTCTAGGTGTAAGGCTCATTTCTAAAGATAATAGGCAACTTGATATATTTGGAGTGTACAGATCGGGAAAGGATAGCACTGACGTGGATTCGGAATTATTTGATAGGATAGTCAGCTATGTGGGAAACGACATGGAAAGAAATGTGATTGTAGTGGGCGATCTGAATTTGCCAGATGTTAATTGGGAAGGAAATGCGAACGACAGGAAGCATGACCAACAAATGGCAAATAAGTTAATATGGGAAGGACAGCTGATCCAGAAAGTAATGGAACCAACCAGAGGGAAAAATATCCTGGATGTCGTGCTGATAAAACCAGATGAGCTCTATAGGGAAACTGAAGTAATAGATGGTATTAGTGATCATGAAGCTGTTTTTGTGGTAGTTAAAAATAAATGTAATAGAAAGGAAGGTCTTAAAAGTAGGACTATTAGGCAGTACCATATCTATATATATAAAATAAGAGTTTTGTCTGTACATTGCTCAGAATTTGAAAAGAATGGTATTTCTGTATCGGTCATGTCCACAGTAACAAGAAAATTCATTTTTTACTTTTCCGTAATTTCTGTCTGTCTGTCTGTGTGTATGTATGTATGTACACGCATCGCTAGAAAACAGCTGAAGAGAATTTAATGAAAATTGAAATGTAAAGTCGGGTGATGAACCGCTACAATCTAGGCTATAAATTATTTTAATCACGCTGAGTGAAATTGTAGTTTAGGGGAAGGCCTGAAATGTAATATATATATAAAATAAGTGCTTTGCCTGTCCATTGCTCAGAATTTGAAATGAATGATATTTCTGTATCTGTCATGTCCAGAGTAACAAGGAAATGCATTTTTTACTTTTCCGTAATTTCTGTCTGTGTGTAATGTATGTATGTATGTATGTATGTATGTATGTATGTATGTATGTATGTATGCACACGCATCAATAGAAAACGGCTGAAGAGAATTAAATGAAAATCGGTATGTAATGTCGGGTGATGAACCACTGCAATCTAGGCTACAAATAATTTTATTCACGTTGAATGAAGTGGTAGTTTAGGGGAAGGCCCGAAATGTAATTCTCAAATAAGATATTTGTTATTAGTGGTCGTATCGATAAATACTACATAACTAACATAACTTTAGTTATGTCTTAAGTTAGTAGTAGTTATTAAATTTCCGATCACTTATGTCTTATACATTGTTACCGTACCGCACATAATCAGAGATATTGATGAATTTGGATTTTTGTTACTAAGTCCATATCAGCGCCGAGTCACGAGAAAATGGGTAAACAGAATTTAGTGAAAATCGGTATGTAAAGTCTGAGAATAAGGAACTACAGTCTACGATATAAATAATTTTGTAAGAAACCCTAATATCACAGAGTCGAAAGAAAACTAATGTGAAGGCCTGCAATATAGAAAGCTCATAAACTTTATCAACAATAACATTACATTGACCATTGTTTGTTGTGATGTGCTTTTTGTCTTCTGTTTCCTCTCATTCCCAATAGATAGGATTACTGCAGCGTACCGAGGTTTTTTTAATTTGCTTGACGTCGCACCGACACAGGTAGGTCTTATGGCGACAATGGGATGGGAAATGAATAGTGATGTGAAGGAAGCGGCCTTGGCTTCAAGGTACAGCCTGGTGTGACTGGTGTGAAAATGGGAAACCACGGAACACCATCTTCAGGGTTGCCGGCAGTGGGGTACGAATCCACTATCTCCCGGATGCAAGCTCACAGCTGCGCACCCCTAACCACACGGGCAACTCGCCTGGTCGTACCGACTGTAACAGCCTGCCTGTATATTGGCCTGGAACTTTGGACTGTAAGATCGGCACCGTAGTACTTTTCGTTGAAAGTGAGAGAGTGTGCGGTTTTACAATTGATCGAGTATTTTATACGATAACATTGCTTTCAATCGCTACATTCCTACTGACGTTTTTGTAATGACCTATGTTGAATTCAGTCAGGAAAACCACCAAGTCAGTCTTTCTGAGAATCCCGTAGCTAAGCACGGGTACATCAGCTAGTGGCTGATAAAGCAGGCATGAGGCAGTTTCTAAAAAGTAACTATGATCGGTGGAAAATGGTAAATAAAAATGTAAACGGTCTCTGGGATGGGTTTAAAGAAATTGTTGAGGGATGCGAAAACAGGTTTGTACCTTTTAAGGGTGGTAAGGAATGGTAAAGACCCACCTTATTATAATAGAGAAATAAAGAGACTAAGAGGGAAGTGCAGACTGGAAAGAAACAGAGTTAGAAATGGCAGTGGAAGTAAGGAGAAATTGAAGGAACTTACTAGAAAATTGAATCTAGCAAAGAAGGCAGCTAAGGATAACATGATGGCAAGCATAATTGGCAGTCATACAAATTTTAGTGAAAAATGGAAGGGTAAGTATAGGTATTTTAAGGCAGAAACAGGTTCCAAAAAAGACATTCCAGGAATAATTAATGAACAAGGGGAGTGTGTATGTGAGGATCTTCAAAAGGCAGAAGTATTCAGTCAGCAGTATGTAAAGATTGTTGGTTACAAGGATAATGTCGAGATAGAGGAGGAGACTAAGGCCAAAGAAGTAATAAAATTTACATATGAAAACAATGACATTTACAATAAGATACATAAGTTGAAAACTAGAAAAGCGGCTATTGTTGAATACGCCTCTCCAGTCTGGTCCATTTCTGCTTCTTCAAACCTCTGCCACCTTGACCGTGTACAATCTTTTTTCTGTGCTATCGTCAGAGCCAGGGTCCCTGCATGTCGCAATCTAAGCACTATCCAAGTGCTTGGGAAACTGAACCTCAAGACTCTTTCTGCTCGGAGGATAGTAGCCGACCTAAAGCTGCTATACAAAGCAGTTAATGGTCTGTTTAGGTCTCCAGATTTAGCTTCCTTATTTCCCCTCCACGTCCCATCCCGTAATACCAGAATGAAGACCCTATTCCATACTCCTTACTCCCGGCTTTCTCTCACCCAAAGGTCCCTTTCGGTACGTATTCCAGCAATGTTTAATACATTATCTATCAACAACAACCTAGATCTCTTCATAACGTTTCCTTCCTTCTGTCATGATATTTATCATATAACTTAATTTTCCTTCTTGTTCTTTCCCGTTCTGCTCCTGTATTTACTGTAAATGTATTTTTCTTTGTTAATAACGTTGTTTATGTAAATGTATATATATGATTGTACAGTTTTTATTGTGTATATTCGTGTCCTTTGTAAGTATTTATATATCTTTCATTTTAGATTCATATCTGTTGTACATAGCTCAGATCGTTGTAATTCGGCGTTATGCTGTTGCTGATCCTGAATAAATAAATAAATAAATAAATTAAAAAATAGATTTCTGGGGATATACTAAAGACAATGGGTTGGGATATAGTACCATATCTGAAGTACTTATTTGATTATTGTTTGGTCGGAGGAGCTATACCAGATGAATGGAGAGTTGCTATAGTAGCCCCTGTGTACAACGGAAAGGGTGATAGACATAAAGCTGAAAATTATAGGCCAGTAAGTTTGACATGCATTGTATGTAAGCTTTGGGAAGGCATTCTTTCTGATTATATTAGACATGTTTGTGAAATTAATAACTGGTTCGATAGAAGACAATTCGGTTTTAGGAAAGGTTATTCCACTGAAGCTCAACTTGTAGGATTCCAGCAAGATATAGCAGATATCTTGGATTCTGGAGGTCAAATGGACTGTATCGTGATTGACCTGTCTAAAGCATGTGATAGGGTGGATCATGGGAGACTACTGGCAAAAATGAGTGCAATTCTACTAGACGAAAGAGTGACTGAATGGGTTGCTATATTTCTAGAAAATAAATCTCAGAGAATTAGAGTAGGTGAAGCTTTATCTGACCCTGTAGTAATTAAGAGGGGAATTCCTCAGGGCAGTATTATCGGACCTTTGTTTTCTTATATATATAAATGATATGTGTAAAGGAGTGGAATCGGAGGTAAGGCTTTTGGCGGATGATGTTATTCTCTATAGAGTGATAAATAAGTTACAAGATTGTGAGCAACTGCTACGTGACCTCGAAAATGTTGTGAGATGGACAGCAGGCAATGGTATGTTGATAAACGGGGTTAAAAGTCAGGTTGAGTGTTTCACAAATAGGAAAAGTCCTCTGTTTTAATTACTGCGTTGATGGGGTGAAAGTTCCTTTTGGGGATCATTGTAAGTATCTAGGTGTTAATATAAGGAAAAATCTTCATTGGGGTAATCACATAAATGGGATTGTAAATAAAGGGTACAGATCTCTGCTCATGGTCATGAGGGTGTTTAGGGGTTGTAGTAAGGATGTAAAGGAGAGGGCATATAAGTCCCTGGTAAGACCCCAGCTAGAGTATGGTTCCTGTGTATGGGACCCTCACCAGGATTACCTGATTAAAGAACTGGGAAAAATCCAAAGAAAAGCAGCCTGATTTGTTCTGGGTGATTTCCGACAAAAGAGTAGCGTTACAAAAATGTTGCAATGTTTGGGTTGGGAAGAATTGAGAGAAAGAAGAAGAGCTGCTCGACTAAGTGGTATGTTACATTGTACCCTGATGAGATAGGCCCTAGTTTCATGATTTGGTTTTTTTGAAGATGAATACAGATGTAAAGGAATATTAAATTGAATACAGTATCAGTTTTGTGTGGACGGTAGGATTTCAACATGAGCTAGACATATCGCGACTGTCCGTCGCCACAGTAAGCTTTTCATTAGGGGGAGAATGTTTCTTGGCCAGAAGATAAGAGGATTAAAGCTAGAGCTCACAACAACGAAGTAATGACTTCGAGGAAGTGAAAGAGTATATATTTCGGACCAAGGGCGAGCAGATGTATCACCAATACCGGGAATATGACGTACCAGTTTTTCCACGCCCGAGGCATTTGGTGTTGTCACCGTTACAAGGAAGAGATTTCAAACTAACCGAAGCGGTGTTGACCAATGAGAAAATTTATCATAGGCCCGCAGATAAACCAACATAAGAAAAACTCAGAGTGAACTCCAGTTAGCTTCTCCGATAACAATAATTAAATTATTCCAACCACATAATTGAATAGAGGGGATTTTTGTGATATCATTCCCATGTTGATTAAATGTAATCGTAATAAATTCAAGTAATGAATTCGTGGAAATGACCCATGCTATCTCGCCATTGGTCGAGATGAGCACGCCATCAGGGACGCCGAGTTAGCGCGCGAAAGGTGGAGGACAGAAATAAAGTGATATTTCCATGATCACCGAACGATAGGAGTTCAGAATACGACACGGGAATGTGTATCGCCAGTGTATTAAGTAGGATAAAGCAAGAGATCCAAATCCACCTGCATATGCCGATTTAGGATAACCAACCCCCCTCCCCAGGAGCTGACCGCGGATGACCCCGGCGGGAAACCATATCGTCCATAAAAGTCCAGTAGTAGAACCTCACATCACCCAGTCGTTTGAAGTCACCAGTTGTGACCGGTCGGATGAAGTAGTTGAGACTCTGACACGTTGACTCTGTAAGTCAGTACCTCGGGACGCATTCGAAGTCAGTTAAAGCTGAAAGTGCGTGAGTTATTAGGAGAATGAATACGAACAGTGAAATTATCCATAGTACCGAGTGTAAATAATCAGTACAACTGTATGTTGAATTTAATAAATGTCATGTGATTAAATAATAAATAATTAACGGAACGCCGATAGTACCTTTGGAAGGCAGTGTGCGGAGCCTGAAGTAAACACTTCAAGATAGACGGTGAATAACTATCCGAGCAGGGAATTATAGGAGCTAGGCGATTATCAAGACGGCTTAGAAATAAACCAGGAAGTGCCGGTTGAAGACGCGATACGCGCCGGTTCAAATGAACGACATTTCGTCGTAATGTGTCACGACGTGTGTTTCGGGCGTATATGAAGATTATATTGTGCGAGTGTCAGGGGTCTAGGAGCACCTATAAGTTTTTTTTTGTTATTAGTATTCTTGTGTAAAATAGTTTAATAAGGTATTAATCATGGGTAGTCACCCAGAAGTGTTTTATTGTGTTAAATTTGTATTGTGCGACATGGTGGACGAGTAGATCACCATGGGGCCGTAAGGCCTATATCTCATCCGCTACGAGACAATGGAATTCTACATAGGAATGAGTACACAATTTTGATATTTGGGGGATGTTATCGCGACTAAACGGGGTTCAGTGTAAATTAATTATGGTTACTTAACATGGTCCGCCTCCCGAGTCCATGAGTTTATTTTTTTGTTAGACGGACGAACTAATTTATAGTAACGTAATAATGGGTTAGATTAATTAATTTGAGTATTTGTTTGTTGTATATAATGTAAATATGGGATATATTTCTTTCAATTAAGGCATGCTGTTTGTAATTCTTTGACTTAAGTTCATTTCAAGTGTTAAATTCCTTTTTTGTGCTAACCCATTTATTTGAATTTCATTCACTGCGGTGATCATTTGTATTTTAATTAAGAATAATTTCTATTAGACAGCCAGATTATGAAAGAGCCAGAGTATGTAAAATTTGTGTTGCATACGGAAGGTCATTAAAATACTAATAATAATAATGTTTGTGAGTTGACAAAGGAAAGTAAATTAATAATAATAATAATAATAATATTTATGCATTGCCAGTTAAAGTATAATAATAATGACAGTGCTTCGTGAGTTAGCCAGTGCAAATATAATAATCAATAATTGAGATGACATGTAGCGTTAAAGACTTTCATTCGCGTAATCAGTGTGATTTTACGTTTTTGGACTTTATTTTAACCATTAAAATTTGTTTAAAAGCGATATAGGCACGTGAAGTAGAATGGTCACGATATGTTAAAAGCCCAGAATGATTTGAGCCCATATTTAGAGTTGGAAGTCATGAGGGACGAATATCCGGCGTGAAATAAATTGAGCCGTATTGTTTGTAAGGATGAAATAGATGAATCTCAAGGCCTAAGATGATATAGAATACAGATGCTGGTGTTATTAGTGGTAGAATCCACGCACCGAGGATTAATTTATGAATTAAATGTTTGAAGAGTTCCGAGAAAGGAAATGGACTTCAAATTGGAAGGAATAGTTTAGCAATCGCCGGCATTGGAGGTATTTGCCCAGCCGCGATGTGCCATAGGTTGTGAGATGTGTCTTGGGAGGACGTGTGTCCCCATATAAAATTTAACGGCAATACGAAACTGAAGGTACGGTCCCGAATACCGTGTTGTCCCGACCGATATAAAGCAGATCTTAGTGGTTCATAACGGGATTTAACATATGTGACTAAATTCTAAAGAGTGGAAATTAAAATATCATCTTTCCATTTTTAATAATAATAATAACAATAATCATACTCCAAGTGAATTTTGTCTTAAATCAAGTGCATAGTGCCAAGATAAATCGGAATTGTAAAAGGGGTTATGCGTTAAACATATTAAGAGCGGACTACCGTGTAACAGGCGAAATTAATTTTTTTAAAAAATTAATAATAATAATAATAATAAATTTTTAAAAAACTACTTTTTTTAGAAGATTTTTTTTAATATATTTGGACATTATGATGATGTTGGGAGTTGAAATGGAAAATTTGAGATTTTTAACTAATAATAATAATAAATAAAATATTTGAAGAAGGAGAAGAAGAATAACCAATGAAGCTACTTTTTTTTATTTTATTTTTTTGATGAAAATAATAAGAGCGAGAAGTTGAAGTATTATAGCGAGGATGATTACAGGTTACGATAATCACGATTTCCACTATTAATAATAATGTTAATAATAATAATAATAATAATAATAATAATAATAATAATAAAAATATTTATGAGGAAGCTGATCATTAAATTGTGCGGATAAATTACGAGGAAGAACGACCCTTTGTTTGAAACGTCGGCAAGGGTTGGCATATAATCATCCCGGATGACAAATGATAATAATCAAATACAGTATTATAATTGAAATTAATGATAATAATAAAATTAATTGATGGTAGTCAAAGAATATAATGATGATCAGATAAAGAATGGTAATGATATTATTCAATAATCATGGGAGGATATGATAGGGACAGTCATCCTGTGTCGAACTGCTCCGAACCAGATGTTGGGTTTTCACGGGGAGACTGTTAGCGGTAGATACGTAAATAACCCACGGACGGCACATGTCTTCAGGGTCAGAGCATAGTAATGAACCTTTCCGTACGTCTTGTCGTATTGACAAGTGTAAATATTGAAATAGGCTTTGAGTTAATGAACTCGACCTGGCATGTTTGTGAATCTGGAAATAATAGGCTAGAGTTTGTCCGTATTATAAATTCCCGTTTTTTCGAGGCGATAACATTTTCCACGGTGGGTGTCCGGCTCACCAGAATGTACATACCGGAAGTGTCTCATGTCCAAACGGAACGAGGAGACGACAGTAAAAAGTTACTGTCATGCCCTCGTCTCCGAAAGAAGATCTCCAGCGGGAAACGTCCAATCATACGGGTGTGAATTCGATCCCCAGTAACCATTTGGTGCGAATTCACCAGATGTTTTACACTACCAGAGTAGTGAGGTAAAATCCAAGTATTATGTCATTTATTTTTCAGGATGAAAGTGTCCCAATGTAAAATTGTCATCATGTGTAGTATGCAAAATAAGTGAATAAATTGCTTCTCATTGCAATTTCAATAGGAAACAGTTTCCATATCTTTTCATTGTAGTTAGTCCAGTATGCCCATGGAATTTAAGTTGTCACTTCCCAGTCCTATTGTGGAGTCAAAAATTTGTATCCATGAATGAGTCGTCCCCCGTAACCTTAATTTGCATGCCCCGTTCATCCCTGTGTTCATTTGATGCGCCGATATATATATTTTTTTTGATTTTCTTTATATAAATTTTTTTATCGTTTTCGAACTGATCACCCCTGAGATAAATGCTAGTCTGGGACTCAGGAAGTGAGCGGGTGCAACATGTTATAAACCTCATTTTAGGTCCGTATTGAAAATGTTTACAGTTCAACAATAATAAAGGTGTTTTAATTTGTTCCACCTATTCAGTACTTATATTTTCACTTATAGTGATTACATAAATAGATTCTTAGTTACATGGGACATGTTTCGCCCTCAATTAAGGGCATCTTCAGCCTAAATGCAATCATCAAAAATACAACTAAATTAAAAGTGGAAGTTAAAAGTTTAGTCAGTTATTAAAATTCGGAACATAAAAATGTGAAAAGTGATACAATATATAAAGATGCTAATGGAAACCTGTCATATGATTAAACTATAATCTTGTCGGAGACTAAAACTTCTTCTATTAAAATTCTAATTAAAAACAGTTCATTAAAAATATTAGTGGAAAACCAAAGTGGTAATAATATAAAGCCAACGACATGAGGGCGTGAACACAAGCATAAACTTGATTGTCATGAATACAATCTTTCCAAGGCCGTTGATGAAATTCGTCAGCAAGTGGGACAGAAGCATCTGTTGGAAAATTGCAAGTGGCCCTTAGCACCGGTAGGTAATAAAAGTTTTATGACAAGATACATGGAACATCGTCAACGCGGAAAAACGTAGGAAATACTCGGCAATGGGTTTGCATATGAGGGAGACTGGTCACAGATTTGAATCCATAGAGAAAGACGTAGCAATAATTAGAAACATACAAAAAGGGAGAATGCTGAACGAATTAGAATGTTTTAACATCTATTTAGATCAGATGTACAATAAGCAACAGAATCTTAATGAAACCACGGACAATAAAAGTATGTTACGTGAATTAATGCCGAAATTATTAAAGTCAGTTAGTTCGAATAAATTTAGGATACCTAACATATTTAATTCTTCAAACTCTAATACTCCTCCCATACCTACAGATATTAGGCCTACTTCCAGCAATGCGGTTGACTCTGCCCCTTTGTCAGCCATGTCACAATTGACTCCACCCATCCTCTCCTCCCTTCCGCACTCCCCTATTCCTTCCCCTCCGAGTTCACTGCCGCCTCTGCAGCACAGTTACAACACCGGACTCAGGGCCAACAGACGAGCAGCAATCAACACAACAGTAGATAACAAATAACAACTTCCACTTACATGTAAGTCCTCATCTGTTTCAATTTTATGTAAACCGAATTCTCTCCTTACGTTCAATTTCTTATTTCTTCTTTTCCTTCTCTTACAGAAAACATTACTTCTACATCTACTGACATTTTCTGGCAAGGTTTCAGCCATTTTTATTACCTACCGGTGCTAAGGGCCGCTTACAATTTTTCAACAGATGCTTCTGTCTCGCTGACGAATTTCATCAGCGGCATTGGAAAGATTGTATTCATAACAATCAAGTTTATGCTTGTGTTCACGCCCTCATGTCGTTGGCTTTATATTATTACCACTTTGGTTTTCCACTAATATTATTTATGAACTGTTTTTAATTAGAATTTTAATAGAAGAAGTTTTAGTCTCCGACAAGATTATAGTTTAATCATAAGACAGTTTTCTATTAGCATCTTTATATATTGTATCACTTTTCACATTTTTATGTTCCAAATTTTAATAACTGACTAAACTTTTAACTTCCACTTTTAATTTAGTTGTATTTTTGATGATTGTATTTAGGCTGAAGATGCCCTTAATTGAGGGCGAAACATGTCCCATGTAACTAAGAATCTATTTATGTAACCACTATAAGTGAAAATATAAGTATTGAATAGGTGGAACAAATTAAAACGCCTTTATTATTGTTGAACTGTAAGTGGTATGTTCCGAGCTGTCAGCGGAGAGATGGCGTGGAATGACATTAGTAGACGAATAAGTTTGAATGGCGTTTATAAAAGTAGGAGAAATCACAATATGAAGATAAATTTCGAATTCAAGAGGACAAACTGGGGCAAATATTCGTTTAT